>NC_042621.1:11694467-12294467 GCF_901001135.1 Rhinatrema bivittatum | reverse complement strand
TGTTTCCCAGGGGGCGGGGTTTACATTGCAGCGATAGGCTAGCTCCGAGCAGAGATGGACACAGAGAAAATTAGTCTTTATTATACTGCAATGTAGATGGTAACCCGAGGAACGGGCAATGATCCCAGCCAGAAGAGGAGATGTCTAATGGTAATGTTCCGTCTGATGGGTCAGTTAGTGGTCCACGGAGCGGGATAGGCCAAGAACCCAGGCCTAGATGGAAAGGCCAGTGAGAGTAGATCCGGCAGTGGTCCTCGGTGCGGGGTAGGCCAAGGATCTTAGGCGACCTTGTAGGTGGTAGTCAACCCCATGGGGTAGACAAGAGCGAGGCAAGGTTCCCGAGGAACGGGAATCTTAGGCGTCCTTGTTGGTAGCAGATAACCCTGGAGAGTGTAGAGGATCGAGGCAAGGCCCCCGAGGAGCGGGTACCTAAGTCATCCTGGAGCGATAGTTCACAGAGCGGAAGCGTCTGGTAATAGAGATAGATCAACAAGGAGGATTCCTTGCTAACTCTTATTAGGAACTGTGAACAGAGTTTAAATATCACAGCTTGTGGTGTCAAGCGGTGGGGATGCCCCTGAGGTTCCCACCATGACTCACGTAAAGGACGAGGCTGCGCGTGCACACGTGCCTTAGGTAACTCCGGGAGAAAGATCGCGAACACAATTGCCCATGCCACACAGGGGACGCCGGAGGGGTCGACGTGGAGAAGCGAAGGCAGCCATCTTCCCAAAAGGAACCGAGTCAGGCAGGAAAAATGTGAGCAATAGAAGGCGCAGCCGTCTGCGACCGACGGGCACAACACTCAGATAGTACCTTCTTGGACTGATCTCTTGGTACTGACCTCGGCCTGCCTGACTACTCTCTTCATCTGCTGCCTGGAACTGACCCTCGTTTGCCTTGACTATTCTCAGACTGACCCTGGTATTGACCTCTGCTTTGGCTGACCACTTCTGGACAGATACTCTGGCTTTGACACTTGCGCTTCACTCGGACACTCTCTTCTGGCTTCCATGACTACCAAACCAACCTGCTTGGATTCTACCTGCAGCCTTCACCCAACTAGACCCGCAGGCACTACCTGCATATTCCGGAGAACCTTCCTGAACTGTTACCTCCCTGAGGTCTCCAGAGCCTCCTGTTCGGGCTGGTCCATCATCTCTGCATCAGCCACGCACCCTTGCTCGTGGTGGGCACACCCCTCCGCTACCTCTCCGGGAGACCATCTGAGGCCCACTTAAGTCCAGGCATCCTGGTACCCAAGGGTTCAACCTATGGAAACCCCGGACTGTTATTGGCGAAGCTCCAGCTAGCCTCTGTCTCCTCATGTGCTCTGCCTCCTGGTGGAAGGTGCTCTCCATTCGGACACTCTGCTCCTCCTGCGACCACCAGGTCCACCTGCCTTGAAGCTACCTGCGGCTTTCCTCGAGCTACAGCACTAGGCGCTGTCTACCCTACCCGGAGGACCTTCAGTTCCTGTCTTGTACCAGTAGTCTCCGGTACTCTCTGTTCCAATCTAGCTCGTTTGTTCACCGTCAGCCACTCACCCCTACTCTTGGTGGGCACACCTCTCCGCTACCTCTCTGGGAGACCCCCAGAGGCCCACCTAAGTCCAGGCAGTCCTGGTACCCAAGGGTTCAACCTATGGAAACCCCGGACTGTTATTTGCGAAGCTCCAGCTAGCCTCTGTCTCCTCATGTGCTCTGCCTCCTGGTGGAAGGTGCTCTCTGGGTCCGACCAGAGGGCCAAACCAATCCTGCACCACGTCAAGGGTCCACCTCCAGCGCACCAATATGTTGGCTTTGTCCCATTGAACTCTGCCTATTTATTTGTTCAGCATCTTTATTCTTTATGATAATTCTACCATGTTGCACGGCATAGATGTCAGATTCACTGATCTGTAGTTTCCTGGAACACCCCTTGATCCCTTTTTAAAAATTTGTGTTACACTGGCAACCCTCTAGTCTTCAGGTACCATAGATGATTTTAATAATAGTTTACAAATTACTAATAGCAGATCTACAATTTCATTTTTCAGTTCCTTCAGCACTCTGGGATGTAAACCATCTGATCCAGGTGATTTGTTACTATTTAGTTTGAAAATTTGCCCTATTACATTGTCCGGGTGCACTGAGATTTGTTTCAATTCTGCTGAATCATCACCTTTGAATATAATTTCTGGCATGGGTATCTCTCTTACATCTTCCTCATTGAAAACAAAAGCAAAGAGTTAATTTGGTCTCTCAGCTATGGCTTTATCATCCTTAAGTGTCCCTTTTACCGCTTGATCATTTAATTGTCCTACTGACTCTCTCACATGCTCTTTACCTCGAATGTACCTGAAAATGTTTTTATTATGAGTTTTTGCTACCACAGCAAGCTTCTTTTCAAATTCTCTATTTGCCTTCCATATCAATGCTTTGCATTTAACTTGCCAGTGCTTGTGCTGTTTCCTGTTTTCTTCATTCATTTCTTGAAAAATGTTCTTTTAGCTATTATAGCTTCTCTCACCTCACCTTCTAAACATGCTGGTAGTTTTGCCTTCCTTCTGCCTTATATAATGCATGGAATACATCTGGTCTGGGCTTCCAAGATGATATTTTTAAACAATGTCCCTACCTGATGTAAACTCTTAACTTTTTCAGCTGCTCCATTAAGGTTTTTCCTAACCATTTTCCTCATTTTATCATAGTCATCCTTCTGAAAATTAAATGCTGTTGTAATAGATTGCTTTAATATTTTCCATCCAGTCATTATGTCCAATTTGATCGTGCTCTGATCACTATTGCCAAGTGGCTCCAACACTTATCTCTTGCACCAAATCCTGTAATCCAGTAAGTACTAGGTCTAAATTTCTGTTCTCTTGTTGGTTCTTATACCAGCTGCTCCATGAAGTAGTCATTTATTTCATCTAGGAACTTTACCTCTGTAGCATGTTCTGATGTGGGGGCAACACAAACGATAGATACCAAGAAATGTTCGTTAAGATGCTTTATTAGGAGACGTATTAATCCAATATATAGATGCCCGACTCAGGCCGAGTTTTGCCCCCCATAGGGGGCTAACTCAGGGGCTACAATAAACAAATAGCGATTGCAACTTAAAAACAAGACAAACATAACTTTCAAATAAAAATCAATATAAAATCATATGAACAACTGAAGGTAACATGGACTAAAACATGTAAAATGAAAAATGCAAATTGGAAAAGTTAATTAGACATGTGTGATAGAGAATGTGACTTAAATTCAAAACCAAAGTATGTGATTGTCTAACAGAATAGATGATTTTACCTGTATAACGAATATCTTATATGTATATGGTGATTATCTTGTGCAAATCACTTTTCTAAAAGACTGTAGACTGTGTGAAAGTATAAAAAATTATATTAAAATAAACATATAAATACTACAAACAAATATATTAAATCCCCTGAAAAATAAAAAAAACCAGCAAAATTTAAATGTGCTTATATGAAACAAGCTCTCACAATCCCATATAACTATAAACCGATTAGCAATATGTTAAAGCGGTGAATATGAGAAATGTGTATGGGGTGTGTATGATATGTATGAACTTATGTTAGGCGTATGGAACTCAAACAAATGGAGGTGCGAGTGCGATGGATATACAAGTAGCAGTGAAGATGTCTATGTCTGCCAACGTAAATGAAAATTAATCTTACTTGGAGTGGTTTAGTAACAGCGTGACTGGTCTCCTGCAAGATATAATTGAAAGTTTGATGGAGACAATGCTTTTCAATGCTCTATGATGCACGCCAAGTCTACTATGATTCTAGGCTGTGGACATATGGGCTGGAAAAATAACAAGAGAATGAATCATGAAATATAAAAAAGACCAAATTATAAAAAGGGAAAGAAAAGGCTGCCGATGGGTATGAACAAAAACGATCAGTAATTTGAGTATGAAGGACTTAACTAAACTGAATTGCACTGTAACTCAAGCAGCAAGGCTGCACACGGGATTACTAGAAATAAATTTGAACGGTAAAAGGAGTCAAGCTGACAAAAAAATATCAAAGCTTAATTGTAAATATTAGCAATGTTGACATAAAGTCCCATCTTTCTTTTCAACAAAAAAGAAACCAGCCCCCGCAAGAGAGTTGGATTGACGAATAAACCCCTTCTGTAGGTTGTCCTGGATGTATTCAGTCATCGCCCGTGTTTCCATGGCAGATAAAGGATAGACTCTAACCCGCGGAGGAGTGGATCCTGGAATCAATCGAATAGCACAGTCGAATTCTCGATGCGGGGGTAAAATATCTGCGGCCTCTTTGGAAAAAATGTCTGTGAATTGTACATATTGCGGGGGTAGTTTCTGTAGTACCGAAGTGCAGATGAGGCTAGAATCAGGAGTAGATCTTTGTAAGCAAGTCCCATGGCATCTGGGTCCCCATTGAGTAAGTTTCAAAGATGTCCAGTCGAATTGTGGATTGTGGCGTTGAAGCCAGGGAATCCCGAGCACAACTGGGTGGATGGCTTTGCTGAGGACATAGAAGGTGATTTGTTCGGTATGGTCGGGTGCAATGTGGCAGTTTATAGGTACTGTGTGATGTGTGATTCTCCCAGGTAATGGTTCCCCGTGGATGGAAGAGATGATCAACGGTGTGGAGCAGAGTTGAGTGGGGATCCGGAGTTGATCCACTAGTTCCTGTAATATGAAATCTCCTCCTGCACCCGAGTCTATTAAAGCCAGAGTGTTAAATATGTGTCCACTGATGTCCAGAGTGACCTGTACGGTGAGTGGGGGAAATGGGGAGGCGAGACCTAGAGTGACTCCCCCTGAGCACCCTAGGCCTTGGAGTTTCCCGGCCGAATAGGGCATGTGGCAATACGATGGCCAGCTCCCCCAGAGTAAAGACAAAGACCCGCCTTGCGACGTCTCAGACGTTCTTCAAGTGTTAGAGGTCCGCGGCCCAATTGCATAGGTTCGGCCACAGGTCCCTCGGAAACGGAGGATTCTCTAGATGTAGTAGAGGTGAAAGGCGGAACGTAAGGGGTAGCTGGGCGTCTCCGTGATCCTAGTGTCTCCCGGGCCCTTTCTTGTAGCCGTCGGTTGATCCTGGTAGCTAATTCAATTACTGCATCTAAAGAGGATGGAAGTTCACAAGCGGCTAGCTCGTCCTTGATTCTGGCAGATAGTCCCTCTAGATAAATAGATCGTAGAACAGATTCTTCCCAATGAAGTTCCATCGCCAGAGTCCGAAATTCGATGTTGTAATCTGAAATAGATCGTCCTCCTTGTCAAAGATGCAACAGATCCGTACTGGCAGCAGCTTGCTTCCCTGGTTCCTCAAACGCAATTCGGAACAATTCAAGAAATCATGGTAAATCCTGTAATACTGGATCCGAACGCTGCCAGAGCGGAGAGGCCCAGGTCAGAGCTTTACCTTCAAGTAATGACAGAATATAGGTGGTTTTCGTAATATCATCTGGAAACAGAGTTTGTTGAAGGCGAAAATGCATGCTGCATTGGTCCAGGAATCCCAAGCATAGACGAGGATCCCCGCCATATCGGGGTGGCGTGGTAGAGGAAGAACAGGCGGATGGTAGCTTTGAGTAACAGGTGGAGCTGGTACTGGCGGAGGAATGGGAGCCGGAGGACTGGAATGCGTGGCAACTACAGCGTCAAGCTGAGCGTTGAGTCGTTCTATTGAGGCAGCCATGGATTCTAACATTGTTGCTCCATGATCCTCTGAGCCAAACCAGGAACTGCTCTTAGGGCGGAGGCCTCGGCCGGGTCCATGGCCTTGGCTTACTGTTCTGACTTGGTTGGTGGACTCTTGGTCTGGCGAGAGATGAAGTTCTCTCGTCGGTAGGCGAGGCCACTCACGAGGGTCACAGGAGGTACTTAAAGAAGATCTGGATGCAGGCGCCTCCTGCAGGTCATTTAGTCCAGATAGCTGGCGCCTCCAGCAGGTCGGGAAAACAGAAGCTGGCACCTCCAGCGGGTCGTGGAAATTGAAGAGGTAACTGAAGTCAGTCCAGAGAACAAGAGCCAGCACACTCCGCAGCCAGTCCAAGGTTCAAGAGCCAGAATACCCCGCAGCTGGTCCAGGGGTCGAGAGCCAGAAGAATCCGCAGCCAGTCCAGGGGTCGAGAATCAGAAGAATCCGCAGCCAGTCCAGGGGTCGAGAATCAGAAGACTTCAGCAGCCAGTCCAGGGATCAAACACGGAGGAAGCAACCAGGAACCAAGATCAGGAACTAACACTGGAGCCAAGAAGCCAAGGCAAGGTCTGAGGGCTCAGACCTTGCCTTAAATAGTCCCCAGCAGGTTGAGGGTAGCAGGAAGGAACCAACCTACTTCCTGTAGGTGTTCCTTTAAAACCCAGGCCATAGCCGCCCGCGCGGCCCTAGAAGACATCAGGGGGCGGAGCTTAGCCGCGCGGGGAAAGACGCCACGGCCATCTTGAAGCAGCAGCGGCTGCTGCTGCTGAAGGAACCCCCGACACCGGCCTCAGCGTCGGCGGTCAGTCCGGGTGCTGGGGTGTGACTGGTCCCGGTCGCGACTTGCTGCGGCCGGTAGTCATAACACCGCTTTAACATATTGCTAATCGGTTTATAGTTATATGGGATTGTGAGAGCTTGTTTCATATAAGCACATTTAAATTTTGCTGGTTTTTTTTATTTTTCAGAGGATTTAATATATTTGTTTGCAGTATTTATATATTTATTTTAATATAATTTTTTATACTTTTCACACAGTCTACAGTCTTTTAGAAAAGTGATTTGCACAAGATAATCACCATATACATATGAGATATTCGTTATACAGGTAAAATCATCTATTCTGTTAGACAATCACATACTTTGGTTTTGAATTTAAGTCACATTCTCTATCACACATGTCTAATTAACTTTTCCAATTTGTATTTTTCATTTTACATGTTTTAGTCCATGTTACCTTCAATTGTTCATATGATTTTATATTGATTTTTATTTGAAAGTTACGTTTGTCTTGTTTTTAAGTTGCAATTGTTATTTGTTTATTGTAGCCCCTGAGGCAGCCCCCGTGTGGGGGGCGAAACTCAGCCTGAGTCGGGTGTCTATGTATTGGATTAACAAGTCTCCTAATAAAGCATCTTAACGGACATTTCTTGGCATCTATCGTTTGTGTTGCCCCCACGGCTCTTTTAGATTGCCTCCCTCCTTGTTTTATCAACCCATCGCATGTTCTGATGTGACATTCACCCACTCAATACTGGGGTAATTGAAATCACCTATTATTATTGTGCTGCGGATTTTATTAGCTTGCTTAATTTATTTTGTGCGTTTATTATCCTTTTGTCCATTCTGACTAGTTGGACTGCTATTTTATTTCCCTTTTCACCTGGCATTTCTATCCATAAAGATTCAACATTGCCTAGGCCTTCTCTTGCTAATACCAGAGGCAAATTAGCAATATTATTACAGTCGTTTCATGTACTCTGATATTTCACTAGAGACCACTAAGAGAAGCATCACATGAGATACCCGGATGAAAAGGAAAAATTCCATTGCACATGGAACCTGCAATGAGCACAATTTGTGGGAAATTAATTACAAACAAAATTATATTTTTTGACAATGTTTTGATACATTTTTCCTGTTCCACATCTGTCAGTGGGAGCCAGTGTCACAGGCAGGGCATATAGTCTACAGTTACAGCTTTCTTGGCTATGTCAGCCAATCAACGAGATTGCTCCGTTATGAAAGAGTTTTCAAAATTTGGCTTGCAGGTTGGACAATGGCTAGCAAGTTGAATACTGCTGGACTGAAATTTATAACCATCTTGATTAGATTTGTGCTCACATCATACCACTAAAGTAAAATCAGCAGAGCACTAATAACCCCTAAGCATTTTTATAGCATTACTAGATGTTCACACAGACTTACAATACCAATGGTATGCAAAGCAAGGCAAAAAAAAAGTTTCATTACATTCTAGAATAAGAATCAACAGTTGCATAAAGGCTAAGGAAGACTGCGGTGCACTTCTCAGTACTAACTTGTTATAGTAATATGCATTGGCATGAAAACCAGTGACGGGAATACCACTTATGAACTGTCATGCTTAATACAACATTATGCATATTCCAGTGATTATACCATGGCAGTTGTTGAAATTTCAATGCCGATGTTTAAAACGTATGACAGCAAGAAATTACAATATCCATATTTAAAATCCCAGGATTACATCGTCTAGCAGCAAGTGCCGAATTAATGTGAAACCTAAAATCAATGCTTCAACTGAATTTTAGAAAGGCAGCCAGTCTTATTTATTTTATGGGAAATGATATATGTAATTAATTTCTTTCAAACCTTAAGTGTCTGGTTTATAAAAAACCTATAACACAACATGGCATTTTATAGGAATAACAATTGTTATAATTTACTTTCTACCCTATGATTGACACACGGGGCAGATGTATGATTAATACTAAAAATGTATTTAGTGCCACAAGGTGTATTCAGCGCTGCAGAGACACACAAGAAAAAGTCCTTGCTTGGTAGAGCTTACAATCAAATCATGACAGACAAACAAGACAAATAAGCATTTGGGGAGAATCAAAGTAAAGATTTAAAGGAGAATTTTCATACATTGCATGCATAAAAGAGAGCATTTATGCATGTAAAACAGCACAAACATGGGTAATCTTAACATACACATGTAAATCAGAGTCCATGAGTAAATTTGTGCATGCAAAAAAGGGGCGGGCCAAGGGTGTTCCCAGGAGGGGGGCCAACATGTACAAGAGTAAGTTGCTAGTATTTTATAATCAATTTGTGCATGTAAATTTTATTTATTTATTTATTTATTTTTAATTTTTATATACCGAAGTTCTTGTAGGGACTACAAATCACTCCGGTTTGTATGTAATAAATGTATGTAATAAAGGTTTTGGCACCTTTATTACATACATTTACTCCTGCTCAGAAGTAAGTGATCGTAAACATCTTATAAGTGGAAAAAAAAAAGCTTGTTTGCTTACCATTGACTGTGTTTTCCATAGATAGCAGGATGAATTTGTCATGCTGTTTGGGACATCACCCTGGAGGCCCAAAGCGAAACCTCTCTTCACAAATACAGAGCTGTGCTCTGCGCACTTGCATGGCTGTTCCCGCGCGATTACCCGACTCTCTCTCAGTTAATAGAAAGCATATATGAGCAGCCAGCAGAGAAGATATACAAGGTAGAGATAGAATGTGTTAGGGCTGTCCAGAGAGGAGGGTGGAGACGCATGGCTAATTCATCCTGCTATCTATGGAAAATAAACTTTCTTTTTTCCTGGTCGATAAGCAGGCTGAATTAGCCATGCTGTCTGGGAGTCCCCAGCTATTGGTCTCTGGAGCACACCTATAAATGCAGTCCATGAGGTTACCCACATGGGTTGAGAGGATTTGTGTGCAAAAAAGACCAGTTTGAGTGGTGGACAGCTTTATGTTTGAGTAGCAAAATGTAATATCACCTCTCCCATCGTTGCATCTGATCTAGCCTGCTGACAGTAAAGTGATTGTCTGATTCAAGTGAAAGACTGAGATCACCTTGGGGAAAAAAGCCTGCTTGGTCCGCAGGGTGACTTTGTCCTGGTAGAACTGCAAATAGGGAGTGTAGTACACTAAAGCTTGCAGTTCACCGACCTGCCTCGCGGACACGATGGCCACCAAGAACAAGACTTTCCATGTCAGATATTTCATTGTGGCTGAATACATAGGTTCAAACGGTGGATACATGAGTTTCTCTAAAACCAAGTTGATGTCCCAGGGAACCACCTGTTTGGTAATCGGGAGTCGGAGTCTAATAGCACCCTTCATGAAGCGAGATACCAGGGAATGTGTTGAGATGGATTTCTCCTTCGCAGAGTGATGATACACTGCAATGGCACTGAGATGCAATGTAATAGAAGACACCACTAAGCCAGAGGAGTATAATATATGGAGATATTGCAGAATTTGCTCCAGAGAACTTGCGAGAGGTTCTGTTGAAAATTAAGAACATAAGAACATAAGAAATTGCCATGCTGGGTCAGACCAAGGGTTCATCAAGCCCAGCATCCTGTTTCCAACAGAGGCCAAACCAGGCCACAAGAACCTGGCAATTATCCAAACATTGTATAATTCCTTCTTGTAGATGGTTTTCTGGCAGAAATGAGGATATCCTGAATGGCTGTCAGGAGAACCTAGTAACCTAAGGCTTGCCTTTAAATTTCCAAGCCATCAGATGTAGGGAGGAGTGAAGGGGATGAAGAAGCGTGCCTCCCTCCTGCAATAGAAGGTCTTTCCAATCTTCCAAGAGAATTGGTGATTGATCCGCTAACTGTACAAGGTAGGCATATCATGGCTGCCTGGCCCATGCTGGTGCAATGAGGATGAAATTTGATTCATCTGAGATTCACTTCTGGATCACCTACCCCAACAGGGGTATCGGTGGGTATGCGTAGAATAGGTTCCCTGTCCAGGGTAGCAGAAATGCATCTTGGGTGACCTTGCACGTGCTCGGGTAGAGGGAGCAAAAGCACAGTAGTTTTGTGTTGGCTTCTGTAGCGAAGAGGTCTATGCAGGGTGTTTCCCACTTTCGGAATAGCCTGTTCGCTACCTCCTGGTTTAATGCCCACTCATGAGGATGAAATATCCTGCTGAGTAGAGATGTGAATCGTGTGATCGATCGTCTTAACGATCGATTTCGGCTGGGGGGGGGGGGGGAGGGAATCGGATCATCGCGGTTTTGTTTTTGTAAATATCGTGTAAATCGGGGGAGGGCGGGAAAACCGGCACACTAAAACAATCCTAAAACCCACCCCGACCCTTTAAAATAAATCCCCCACCCTCCCGAACCCCCCCCAAAATGCCTTAAATTACCTGGGGTCCAGAGCGGGGGTCCCGGTGTGATCTTTTACTCTCGGGCCTGCGGTGCGTTGTAGAAATGGCGCCGGCGCTACCTTTGCCCTGTCATATTGACAGGGCAAAGGTAGCACCGGCGCCATTTTGTTTTTTTGTCCCTCGACATCAGGAGCGTAGGAGATCGCTCCCGGACCCCCGCTGGACCCCCAGGGACTTTTGGCCAGCTTGGGGGGGCCTCCTGACCCCCACAAGACTTGCCAAAAGTCCAGCGGACTCGACACCGACACCTTCTGCGCCTATGGCGCCATCTGCGCTTCAAAAAGTATCGGCGCAGGAAGAGGGATCGGCGCAGATAAATCACTGCGCAGATCATATACGCGCACAGCGCCATTGAAATCTGCGTGTACGGCGTCAACTCCACTAAAGTCTATGCGCATGGCGCCGAAGACATCGGCGCCGGTAACCCTTGCACGCACAGGATCTGAAAGATATGCACATAAATCTACATCCGCGCATAAATCTTTAGCCGCGCACAAAGATACAGTTGCGCACAAATCTACAGCCGTGCACAAAGATACAGCCGCGCATAAATATATATCCGCGCATAAATCTTCATTTGCGCATAAAAATGAATCCGCGCATAAATCTAAATCTGCGCATAACAGGCATAACTACTCAACTCAGGCACTAAGGAACGAGTTGAAACAACAACATCTTCATTCACAAAGTCCTTCTTCTGGACCTGATACCACAGAACTGTCATCAAGAAAAAGTCATGCAAACTTGCCGTCTACTGATTACCATAAGCACTCACGACGCTCTTACCATAAAAAATTGGCAAAGAGAAGTGCTACATGGGAAATAAGTCCTTCGACTTCTAAATCATCTCAGAGACTATCTTCCCATACCTTATCAAAAAGAGAGTTAATACAGGTTGTTTCCTCTTCCACTTCTACAGAGTCAGAAGATTCGAGGAACATATCTTTCAATAAAATACAAGATGACAGACAGGTACCTAACACTTCACCTCAAAATAACTCAAGGCACCCTAAAACAGGTGTCTCACGAGAACAAGATGATCGTATGACAATGCCCCCTCATACAAGAGAGGCATTTTTCAATTGTCTCTGTCTTCAGCAGGTTTTTATGAAACCCTTCAGTCATCATTCAAAATGACTAACTTTGCTAATGACAGTTCACCAGAACACAAAACATAGCTTAATAGAGAACCGTCGGTTGAACCGCCAACGTCTCCAATCATAAATCAACCAACCTCGCCAACTCATACACAGGAAACATCTTTTGATTCTCCTTCAATACAAACATCCCCATCATCATCTATGGGATTTCTGTCTGATCTACAGGAACAACCGCAAGAACCGTACTCCCCTCCGGAAGACCTTACATACCCAAAATTCCTAGAAAAGTTGGGTACAATACTGCATCTAGAGGTACAAAAAGAAGCAGACCCTAAAGCAGAAACTCTAGGTCTTCTAAAAAGTTTCGATACTCCAGGGGAACCAACATCTCTGCCGCCACAAGAGATCTTGCAGTCAGTCTTACAAAAGTCCTGGGATACCCCTTATTCAATTCCAGCCATTTCCAGGAAAACAGACACAAAATTTTGTATGAGGAAAGCATCTCCATATACTCTACCACAATTACCTAATGCTTCAATTGTGGTAGAGTCTGCGATGCAAAGATTCAAGAAAACAAAGTCGCATTCCTCTTACCCACCGGGGAAAGACAACAGATATCTAGATGAGTTTGGCAGGAAAATATACCATAACTCGATGTTGAATGCACGAATTATGCAACATCAATTCTAAATGGTATAGTACCTCTATGAGTGCATGCAAGCTATGAAGGGTATACATTTCTCAATGGCGGATCAGATACCTCAGCCTCTTCATGACATGGAAGAGTGTTCTCGACACCTTTTGAGGTCAATCTACGAAGCACATGAAACATCATCTAGGGCATCAGCAACAGCCATTGCAGCCTGCAGACTGGCATGGTTACGTTCAAGTTTGATACGTGAAGACTTGCACGAGAAACTAACAAATCTCCCATGTACAGGAGATAACCTGTTCGGAGACAAATTCCAGGACGCAGTAAGTAAATTGAAAGAAGAAGATCTAGCAGTACAATCATTAACATCACACCCTATTTATTCGACTGCACGTCGTTATATGGGATCCACTCGTAGGCAATCATATGCCAGAAGACCTATAGGTCTTATCAATCTTTTCAAACCCAACCATACCCTTCTTACCAGCATCCTGCTCCACAACAAAATACATCAAATCAACGTAGAGGTCAACCACGTAACCAGAGACAGCAGGCACAACAGCCGACCACTACGGCAAAAGCGACTTCGTCTTTTTAATAACTTAGCTGCCACCACAACATCAAGCAATTTTAGATCTAATTCTCAGTGGAGCACAGGACTTGGTGAGAGAGGTAACGGTGGTGGGGCCGCTTGGCAATAGTGATCATAATATGATCAAATTTGATTTAATGACTGGAAAAGGAACAGTGTGCAAATCCAAGGCTCTCGTGCTAAACTTTCAAAAGGGAAACTTTGATAAAATGAGAAAAATTGTTAGAAAAAAACTGAAAGGAGCAGCTACAAAAGTAAAAAATGTCCAAGAGGCGTGGTCATTGTTAAAAAATACCATTCTAGAAGCACAGTCCAGATGTATTCCACACATTAAGAAAGGTGGAAAGAAGGCAAAACGATTACCGGCATGCTTAAAAGGGGAGGTGAAAGAAGCTATTTTAGCCAAAAGATCTTCATTCAAAAATTGGAAGAAGGATCCAACAGAAGAAAATAGGATAAAGCATAAACATTGGCAAGTTAAATGTAAGACATTGATAAGACAGGCTAAGAGAGAATTTGAAAAGAAGTTGGCTGTAGAGGCAAAAACTCACAGTAAAATCTTTTTTAAATATATCCGAAGCAGAAAGCCTGTGAGGGAGTCAGTTGGACCGTTAGATGATCGAGGGGTTAAAGGGGCACTTAGAGAAGATAAGGCCATCGCGAAAAGATTAAATGATTTCTTTGCTTCGGTGTTTACTGAAGAGGATGTTGGGGAGGTACCCGTAATGGAGAAGGTTTTCATGGCTAATGATTCAGATGGACTGAATCAAATCACGGTGAACCTAGAAGATGTGGTAGGCCTGATTGACAAACTGAAGAGTAGTAAATCACCTGGACCAGATGGTATACACCCCAGAGTTCTGAAGGAAATAAAAAATGAAATTTCAGACCTATTAGTAAAAATTTGTAACTTATCATTAAAATCTTATCATTGTACCTGAAGACTGGAGGATAGCAAATGTAACCCCAATATTTAAAAAGGGCTCCAGGGGCGAACGGGAAACTACAGACCGGTTAGCCTGACTTCAGTGCCAGGAAAAATAGTGGAAAGTGTTCTAAACATCAAAATCACAGAACATATAGAAAGACATGGTTTAATGGAACAAAGTCAGCATGGCTTTACCCAGGGCAAGTCTTGCCTCACAAATCTGTTTCACTTTTTTGAAGGAGTTAATAAACATGTGGATAAAGGTGAACCGGTAGATATAGTATACTTGGATTTTCAGAAGGCGTTTGACAAAGTTCCTCATGAGAGGCTTCTAGGAAAAGTAAAAAGTCATGGGATAGGTGGCGATGTCCTTTCGTGGATTGCAAACTGGCTAAAAGACAGGAAACAGAGAGTAGGATTAAATGGGCAATTTTCTCAGTGGAAGGGAGTGGACAGTGGAGTGCCTCAGGGATCTGTATTGGGACCCTTACTGTTCAATATATTTATAAATGATCTGGAAAGAAATACGACGAGTGAGATAATCAAATTTGCAGATGATACAAAATTGTTCAGAGTAGTTAAATCACAAGCAGATTGTGATAAATTGCAGGAAGACTTTGTGAGACTGGAAAATTGGGCATCCAGATGGCAGATGAAATTTAATGTGGATAAGTGCAAGGTGATGCATATGGGGAAAAATAACCCATGCTATAATTACACAATGTTGGGTTCCATATTGGGTGCTACAACCCAAGAAAGAGATCTAGGTGTCATAGTGGATAACACATTGAAATTGTCGGTGCAGTGTGCTGCGGCAGTCAAAAAAGCAAACAGAATGTTGGGAATTATTAGAAAGGGAATGGTGAATAAAACGGAAAATGTCATAATGCCTCTGTATCGCTCCATGGTGAGACCGCACCTTAAATACTGTGTACAATTCTGGTCGCCGCATCTCAAAAAAGATATAATTGCGATCGAGAAGGTACAGAGAAGGGCTACCAAAATGATAGGGGGAATGGAACAACTCCCCTATGAGGAAAGACTAAAGAGGTTAGGACTTTTCAGCTTGGAGAGGAGACGACTGAGGGGGGATATGATAGAGGTGTTTAAAATTATGAGAGGTCTAGAACGGGTAGATGTGAATCGGTTATTTACTCTTTCGGATAGTAGAAAGACTAGGGGGCACTCCATGAAGTTAGCATGGGGCACATTTAAAACTAATCGGAGAAAGTTCTTTTTTACTCAACGCACAATTAAACTCTGGAATTTGTTGCCAGAGAATGTGGTTCGTGCAGTTAGTATAGCTGTGTTTAAAAAAGGATTGGATAAGTTCTTGGAGGAGAAGTCCATTACCTGCTATTAAGTTCACTTAGAGAATAGCCACTGCCATTAGCAATGGTTACTTGGAAAAGACTTCGTTTTTGGGTACTTGCCAGGTTCTTATGGCCTGGATTGGCCACTGTTGGATACAGGATGCTGGGCTTGATGGACCCTTGGTCTGACCCAGTATGGCATTTTCTTATGTTCTTATGTTCTCCAGGCAGAATTCGTTCTTGCCTCGCAGCCTGGGAAAGAATAACATCAGATCAATGGGTTTTGGAGATAGTACGTCACGGTTACCAATTCCAATTTGTCACAAAACCCATATTGCCTCATCTTTCCACACTCAAGATTTACAATTCCCATCCACAACTGGGGGAGGAAATTGCTTTGCTTCTCAAACAACAAGCAATTCAACAAATTCACCCACACTCCAGTTCAGCAGCATTTTATTCCCTGTACTTCCTCATACCCAAGAAGTTGGGAGGCCTTCGCCCCATACTAGACCTAAGGGAATTGAACAAATTTCTCACCAAGGAGAAATTCAAAATTGTATCGTTGAAGTCAATTCTTCCTCTCATTCAAACCAACGATTGGATGTGCTCCATCGACCTGAAGGATGCTTACACACACATTCCAATCCATCCATCCTTGTGGCATTACCTATATTTTCGCTACAGACATCAACACTACCAGTACAAAGTTCTTCCCTTTGGACTTTCGGCTGCACCCAGGGTATTCACCAAATGCATGATAGTGGTGGTGGCTCATCTCAGGAAACAAGGTATAACCATCTTTCCATATCTGGACGATTGGCTCATACTCGGACCAACTCCGAATATCTTACTGGATCACCTCCATCAGGTGATACACTGTGTACAAGAACTAGGGTTGGTGATCAATTTTCAGAAATCACACCTATAACCGACACAACAGTTACAGTTCATAGGTGCACGCCTGGACACTACGTGCAACAGAGCATACCTCCCAGACGAAAGAGTATCACACTTCCGTCCTCTTCTACATACATTGAACCTTACTCAGAGACCGTCAGCAAGACAAGTTTGGGTAGTCCTGGGTCACATGGTGGTGGCGATTTTCACGGTTCCCAACACCAGGCTACACATGAGATGCCTGCAATGGGGACTAAAACGTCAATGGAAACAGCATTCACAACCATTGACGCAGAAGGTATCACTAACCGCCGAAATGAAAAAAAGATATAACATGGTGGCTCCTAGACTCCACCCTGTCCAAAGGAGCATTGTTCAGCCCTCCTCCTCACAACGCAGTCCTAACCACAGATGCGTCTCACAAGGGTTGGGGTGCACTCCTCGAGATTTACGAAACACAAGGGTTATGGACAATCTCGGAACAAAATCCGCAAATAAATTTATTGGAACTCAGAGCGATTCGCAATGCATTACGAGTATTCCAAGATCACCTAAAAGGACGCAAGGTCATGATCTACACGGACAACCAAGTAGCGATGTTTTACATCAACAAACAAGGAGGGTCCGGTTCATGGTCCCTTTGCAAGGAGACCCTGATGATTTTCGAACACGCTCACCGAAATTCCATACATCTCCAAGCAAACACAAGAGCGGACAAACTAAGCCGCATCTTTTATCCACACGAATGGACACTCAACACAGAAATAGCCCAGGACATATTTCTGCAGTGGGGGACACCTTCGATAGATCTCTTTGCAACAGAGATCAATGTTCAGGTTCCCAAATTCTGCTCAATAAGACCAAGCAAATTCAGGATCACTCAAGATGCCTTCCTCATTCCGTGGACGACAGGCCTTCTGTATGCCTTTCCACCCATACCTCTCATAACAAAAACAATTCAGAAGTGTATAGCGGACAAAGCTCAACTATACTCAGAGCCCCGGCCTGGCCGAGGCAGCCATGGTACAGTTTCCTGCTTCGACTATCCATCAAGGATCCAATTCCATTACCGAATTGACAAGATCTTCTCTGCCAAGACCAAGGGATGCTTCTACACCCGCTTCACTCATCTCTACACTTGACAGCTTGGAGATTGAGAGGCTCCTTCTAACAGAACAAGGAGTTTCCACTTCAGCACAATTCATTTTGTTAGAATCAAGGAAACTCTCAACCAGGAAAAATTATAACTATAAATGGAAACGTTACTCTGCCTGGTGCACTTCCAAAGGTGTACCACCATTGGACTGTTCACCGGAGTTGCTTATTGATTATCTTCATACACTATATGTAGCTGGACCAGCAACATCATGCATCAGAGTTCACCTCAGCACCATAGGCGCCTATCATAGACCAGTCAATGAGATGCCTATATCCAATCACCCATTACTGACTCGTTTCATGAAGGGGTTAACGCACATTCGTCCTATGGTATCCAAACCTCCAGTTCCATGGAACCTCAACATAGTTTTAGAACAGCTCATGCTTTTCCCATTTGAACCCATGGACTCAGTGCACATTAAATACCTCACATGGAAGGTAGTATTCTTGGTTTCAGTAACATCAGCACGAAGAGTTAGTGAGTTACAGGCTTTGGTCCATTATCCTCCATACTTGCAATTTCATCACCAGAAGGTAGTTTTCTGAACTCACCCATCATTCCTACCAAAAGTAGTTACCCCATTCCATCTCAATCAGACAATGGAATTACCAACCTTTTTCCCTAAACCGCACGCAAACGACAGGGAAAAACTACTCCACACACTAGATTGTAAAAGAGCTTTAACACACTACAAAGAAAGAACGAACTCAGACTCCCGTGTTTCCCAACTCTTTGTTTCCTTCGACCCGAAGGCACCTGGCTACCAGTGGCTAAACGCACCATCTCCAGCTGGATAGTACAATGCATCAAATTCTCCCATGACAAACAGAATTTACAATTACATTCTACTCCTAAAGCTCACCAAGTTAGAGCAGTAGCAACCTCCTTGGCACACTTGAAGAATGTGCAACCCATAGACATTTGCAAGGCAGCTACCTGGTCATCACTGCATACCTTCACATCTCATTACTGCCTTGACCAACAAGCAGCCACTGATGCGAAGATAGGGCAAGCAATACTGCAATCTCTATCCTCCAGTACACGGTGACTGCCACACTGTCAAAGATTACGTACAAACACATATGTCATAAATCACGTTATCGGGAGCTTGGGACTCCCATGACAGCATGGCTAATTCAGCCCTGCTATCGACGGGAAAAAACAAGTTTGCTTACCGTAAACGATGTTTCCGTAGATACCAGGATGAATTAGCCATGCTGACCCGCCCATCTCCCTGGCAGTCACCAAGTCTTCGACTACAATGAAGCTTAATCACAGACTGAGGAGATTCCGTTACTTTCCTGCGTTGGAACACATGCGCAGCCGCAGAGAGCAAAGCTCTGTACTCTGCTTTGACAAGCTCCGCCTCCCGGGCCTGATTGACAGATCCCATGACAGCATGGCTAATTCATCCTGCTATCTATGGAAACATCGTTTACGGTAAGCAAACTTGCTTTTACCTGCACAAAAAAGGGGTGTTTACAGGCATTCTAGAGCAGGGCGAAAAAGTACACACTTAAAGGCATGCAATAATTAGGGGATGCACGCATATGTCCAAGCTTGCATGCACCGAGTGGATTTAAAAAGCTGCCAACATACGCGCGTATCTCCTGGAGCACATACATCTCAGAAGTTTTAAAAAAGGGGCGGGGTGTGGGCGTGGTCTGGAAGGGTCATGGGCATTTCAGGGTGTGAACCCGAGATGTGCGTGTAAATACACAGAGTAACTATACTTCTGCTAGGGATGATGTGTAAGTAATAAAATAAAGAAAAATAGATCTGTGGGGATTTAAGGGTTAGGGATACCTGGGGGGGGGGGGGTTTGAAGGCTGTTAAACTAGATGAGTTTGGAAGGTAAGAACTGGTAAAACTGAGAATGGCGTCAGCACAGGCCCCTTTTAAAATCTCCTGATTTATGTGGTGGTAAGTGGGATTTGCGTGCACATGCATGCGCCCACTTAAAATTTGGCACACACATTTGGGCGGCCAGGCAATTTTTTCACATGCACGTGCCCACATAAAAATCGGCGCACATGTGCCATGTGGGTAGACTATTTTATAACATGTGCACATACTACCTGCATACAGAACACCCTCCTGTAAAAGAGAAAAGGCCCTTTATCACTGATGTTTAAGTACAGTGTTATGTTTTTACTTGGTTTGTGGACCCTTGGGTCGTGGAGAGAGCTGACTCCACCCACAGGAAGGAGCCCTGTGGGGACTTCATAACGGCGGGGTCTCAGCAGTGATAGACACAGGAGTCAGAGAATATTTATTATACAGCAAAGAGAAACCCGAGGAGCGGGTTTGTAACTCATTCCTGGAAATAGAAGACTTGAGATGGATTCTCCAGTAGTGGTCCGCAGAGCGGGGTAACCCAGGAAATCCTTGCTTCTTGATGGGGTTTTGTGTGTGGTAACTCCAGTAGTGGTCCGCAGCATGGGGTAGGCCAGAGGTAGGTGTTGGCAACTGGCACAGACAGCGTGGATCCGGTAGTGGTCTGCAGAGTGGGGTAATCTGAGGATCCACACAGCAAAACAGACATGGAGATGTAGAGTAGGTCTTTTACTCATGATGTAGTAGAAAATTCGTAGTAGCAGCAGCGAAGTCCCAATGCAGGAGAACTCACTTGGCTGGTGAAGGTGAGACAGCAGAAGAGGCTCTCCGAGGAGTGGATAGCCCTGAGTGCAGAAAGGCCCCCGAGGAGCGGGTACCTGAGGCACTCAGTCAGGATCGCAGGAACAGCGATGTGAAGCGTCTCAGAGTAAAGGAATTAGGCAAGATGGAATCCTTGCTAACTCGTAGGTAGGAAAGTCCGGTAGGCTTAAATACACGTAGGCAGTGATGTCATGCGGAGGGGACGCCCCCGAGGTTCCCGCCATGACATGCACAAGGAGGCAGGCGCGCGCGCATGCCCTAGGTCACACCAGATTCAAGATGGCGACCAGGATCGCCCACGTCGTCCCGGGAACGCCAGGGAGGTCAGCGTGCAGAGGCAGAGGCGGCCATCTTAGCCAGAATCGGAGCTACTGGGTAACATGAGGTAAGCAGCAAAGGTCGCAGCCATCTGCGACCGACGGCCCAGCATACAGCAGGGATCTGGAGACCGGAGCGGGGAGGAAGGCTTCGTGCAACTTTCTGTTCCAATCTTCCAATTGCAAAGTAGGCTGGGAAGAAGGGAATTGTTGGAGGGGAAGGAGAATGAGGAGAAGGATGAAAATTAACCAGAGGCTGTGTGCGGTGTTGCCCCTGCCAGTCTCACTCCATGGCATCTGGAGAGTTTCAGCCAGGTTCACATTTTCCAGCTCTCATTCCAGCTTGGTTTGGGGGGGATTGGCAAAGGCCAGTGTGGAATTTAAGAGAACTTTTTAAAAACAAATCAGAACAGGGCTTGGTTGAAATCTCTTGATGATATAGGGCTTGGATACTTAAGCGGCACTGAAGATGAAAGGGGCAAGATTTCACATCAGCAGAGGGAAAAAAAAACAAGCAGAAAACGGCAATTAAAATCACATTGCCCATCATGATATAAACACAGGCTTTATGGACAACTCCCAGAGACAATGTTCTGGCTGGCCCCTTACATCTAGGCCAGGACATATAGAGACAGGGCAGGCTAAGAATTATGTAACTGCACACTGCCTTGCGTGTAATTTTACTAAGAAGGTGAACAATATATAATCTGTAGTGGCAGGAGGGATGCAGTAAACCCAATCCTGACGCCAGTATATAATTTCAAAGTCTTTTGATCTGAATAATAAATTGCAGCACAGGCACTTTCATAATAGGAAAATGTGCAGTGCATATGTGAAAGCAGAAAACACCAAAATTATTAAGCGAGGGTACATAACAAAATAAGTACTACATACTAGTTACGCTAGCATCAGTTCCAGTGCAAATACCGGGAGCTATCATTAAAAAAAAAAAAGAGAGGGGTGAATTCATTAGCAGGAAACAGCATGGGTGTGGGGGCAATGGGTCTAGCCAGACCAACTTTACTAGATTTTCCAGTATGCTAGCCGCAAACTCGACATGGGAAATGTGACTGATACAGCCTTTTTGGATTTTGTTGACACACAAAGAGGCTGATTTTTCAAATTAAGAAAGAGGGAGTTGAAGGATGAAATTTGTAAGTGGGTTATAAAATGGCTAATGAGGAGGAGACAGTGAATGACACAAATTCTAATTGGAATGTGGTACAAAAACGAATATAAGAACATAAAAAAGTGCCATGCTGGGTCAGACCAAGGGTCCATCAAGCCCAGCATCCTGTTTCCAACAGAGGCCAAACCAGGCCACAAGAACCTGGCAATTATCCAAACACTAAGAAGATCCCATGCTACTGATGCAATTAATAGCAGTGGATATTCCCTAAGTCAACTTGATTAATAGCAGTTAGTGGACCTCCAAGAACTTATCCAAACCTTTTTTGAACCCAGCTACACTAACAGGCTGATACAGAAAGAAAAGCGGGAGTGCGGACGAGCGCCTGCTCTCCCGGCGCGCGCGCACAGGCCAGTGCGTCCCTAGCGCCTCCTTTTTGACAGGAGCGGCGGCTGTCAGCATGCTTGACAGCCAATGCTCAATTTTGCCGGCATCGGTTCTCGGACCCGCTGACAGCCATGGGTTCGGAAACTGGACGCCGGCAAAACTGAACATCCAGTTTTCAACCTGCGAGCCGCGGGCTGATTTTAAATTTTTTTATTTTTAATTATTTTTTACTTTTGGGACCTCTGACTTAATATCACCATGATATTCCCGGTGCTCAGAGAAATTAACGCCTACCTTTGGGTAGGCGCTAATTTCTGAAAGTAAAATGTGCAGCTTGGCTTGGTAAAGCTAGCGTGTCAAAAACGCGTGTCCAACCGCGGGTTAACAGTGTGCTCCACGGGAGCGCACTGTACTGAATTGGCCTGTAACTGCACTAACCACATCTTCTGGCAACAAATTCCAGAGCTTAACTGTGCGTTGAGTAAAAAATAATTTTCTCCGATTAGTCTTAAATGTGCTACTTGCTAACTTCTTGGAACAAGGTTTGACATGGGGTTGTGTGGTAACCGGTGTTCTTGCATATTTTTATCAGTGATCTAGAGGAATGAATAAACAGCAGTACTGCCATCTTTCTAATGGCACCAAACTCTGCCATATTCTAAATTTTTACAGAACTATTTTACTTTATGCAAATGGACAGACAACTGGCACATGATATTTAATGTGGATAAGTAAGACTGACACTTGGGGCACACATGCAATATACTGTGAATGGTATGATTTACTGACATTATCTAGGAAAAACACCAGGTATGGTAGTGATAGAAGGAAGTGCAAAAGTCCTTGTGAGACTGGCCAGGTGCAGAAGCACATAAAACTAGCACAAATAAGACTGAAAGTGAGGTAAACCTCAATAGATTTTCAAAAGGTTATTTCATGAGGAGCTAACTACACATACAGGTACTTTTTAAAAGATGCGCATGGGTGCACATGGAAGCACTGATTTTAAAACATACGCGCGTTTATGCATGCATGTTATAAAATTGGCTGACCGCAGGTACATACCCGCACGTGCACGCGAATCCCCAGCCCTAGCAGCTCTGTTGGATGACCTTTTCAACGCTGCTTTAGAGTTGGGAGCAGTTCCAGAGGACTGGAAGAGGCAGATATGGTTCCTGTTCATACAAGAGGTAGTAAGGAGGAGGATGGAAACTATAGGCAAGTTAGTCTGAACCCTGTGGTGAGTAAATCAATGCAAATGCTGCCAAAACTGAGGATAGTGCAGTTTTTAAGAATCCAAAGGATAGCAAGATCCAAAGCAACGTGATTTTACCAGAGGTAGATCTTAACAGATGAATCTGACCAATTTGTTTGATAGCATGAGCAGAGAGTTGGATCAAGGAAAAGCTCGGGGTGTAGCATACTTGGCTTCATATTGAGCACCCTTGGTATGAATCCTAGAGTGACTGAATGGGTTAGACACTGAGGGGTAGATTTTCAAAGGGGTACGTGCGTACGATACGCGCGTACCCCCCGAAAACCTACCCCAACCCCCCCTTGCGCGCGCCGAGCACTATTTTGCATAGGCTCGTCAGCGCGCAGAAGGAGGTGCACAATTGTGCACCTTATGCATGCCGAGCCCACTCCGAGCCGCGCCGCCTTCCCCCGTTCCCTTCCAGGCCGCTCCAAAATCGGACCCGCCTCGGAGGGAACTTCCCTAACCCCCCACCCCATCTTCCCTTCCCCTCCCCTACCTTCCCCTACCTCCCCCTCCCTTTCCCCCTACCTTTACAGACTTCTTTTTTTTTTATTGCAAAACTTACTTCAGCCCTGGGGCTGAAGCAAGTTGCATGCCGGCCAAATGCCGGCACGCAATCCCTGGCACAGCGGCAAATGGCCGCTGTGCCTGGAGCCTCTGAACCAGCCCCACCCCCAGACCGCCCGGCCCCGCCCATTCCCCGCACCTTCCTGGCCCTTTAGTAAAGCCCCAGGACTTACACGCGTCCCAGGACTTTATACGCGTCGCCGGGCCTTTTAAAAATAGGCCCAGCGCGCGTAAGCCCGGTTACAGGCATAAATCCTCTGGATTTACATGCGTAACCTTTTAAAATCTGGCCCATAAGTTATTTTATGAGACTTATGCAAATACATTGGGCAACTCATTCGCTCAATTTTGCACCTGCTAATTATCTTGCGCAATTGATATCAGGGTCATCTGCGGTCTGCTATTGGGTGTGTAGGAGTTCTAGATGAACTGAAGGGAATTCAGAATGAAGGACTAGGAGAGTCTTAATGACCTGGAGAAGGACTGGATGAACTGGTGGAGGTATCGGCAAACTGGTGATTTCAATTATGCATACATGTTTTAAATCTTTTTTATTCATTTATCCAAAAGTAATATACAACAAGATGCTTGGTCACCGATGGACTCTTATCGATGGCCAGCTTGAACAATTATCAATACAATACAGTCAAGTATCCCCCACCCAACCCCACATGTAGTTCACAGCATTGAGAGGTCTACTAAGGAACAAAATAACATTAAAAGACTATGAAGAGTCATTCAAAATCAGACTTTGCACTCATGAAGACAATGATTGTATATAGGGGTCTGAAATACATAAGAAATCTTTCCTCCTCCGGAAAACATTCATCCGCTCTCTATACTTTTCAAAAATACAAAGTTGATGAATTTGATTTTTTCACAATGTTATCATTGGGGGGTCAGGTGCAAGCCAACATTGTAAAATACATTGTTTTAGCAAGTTTTATTTTTTTCACACGTTAACATATAAGCCCATACATTTATAAAATAGGTAGAAGTGCACGCTTTCTATGCCTTGTAATTATTCTCACATAAAGAAGCGTGTATTTTATAATCTGTACATGCTTGATGCGCGCAGATTATATAATACTGTAGTAGATCTCTGCAGAGCCATATACACGTGTATATGGGGCCACGCAGAGTTGTTGGAAAGTTATCCTCTAGGTTCCAAGGACCCTTATCTTTACATATGAGGCCACCATTAAAAAATGGTCACTTTTACCAACTGAAATCCTAACATGTATGATATAAATAAGTCCCTATATTTTCAGCCCTTTCCAATGTTTTATGATAGCATGCTCAGTGTTTATTGTTTTCCTTTGTTTTCACCACTAAGTTTTGAAGCAAAACACTAACAATGAGAACATGCTGCAGTTGGCATACAAGAGCATCAAACAAGTAGAACCAATTCCAAAGCCCTTCTGAGTAAAAGAAGCCATTCTTTACAAATGTTATCTGTTTCATGCGGGCTTTGGCAAGCGATCTACATGTGCCACCTTCAGCATGAGCATGCCACTCATTCAGGCCGATGTAATACTGTGCGCTCCACGGCTCAAATCGCGATTTGACGCGTGTTTTGGATGCGCATCCATAACCCCCGATGCAAAACTGGGATTAGCGTGTCCAAAACATGCGTCCAGCCAAGTGCGTAGCTAACAGCACTCATCACATGTAAATTCATATTGATGAGGCTATTAGCTATTTACCCCGATGCAAAAAAAAAAAGAAAAGTGCGTCTGATGCGCACATTTTTACCCTAAAAAATTAACGACTGCTCCAGAACAGGTATTAATTCTTGAGAAGCACAAAACGTTTACAGAAATGCAGAAAATACTGCTTTTCTGTAGTTCCTCTGACTTAATATCATGGCAATATTAAATTGAAGGTACCGAAAAAGAAAAACACCTTAAAAAAAAAAAAAAAAGTATGCCGGTAGTTAGGATAGGAAAAGGGATGCTCAATTAAAGGTAGATTTTCAAACCTTCGCATGGGTGCCCATGTGCACACACTTACTGGCGCACGCTCATGGACGGACTGATTTTATAACATGCACGCATATTATGAAATCCGCTACCTGCGTGCATGATTTTATATTGGTGCACACGTGCGCGAGTGCCGTCTCGCATGCGTAATTGGGGGGAGAATATAGTAGATGCAAGTGGCGACGGAATAGGCCTTTTCCAATAAAGGAGCGGACTGAGAGGGAAATTCCTAAACCCCCTACCTAACCTGCCTCCCTTTTTCCCTACTAACCCCAACCCCTAAAACTCTGCTACCCTAGATTTTTTTGTTTTGTACTTACCCACAGTCTGGAGCAGCAGCAACTTGTGTGGTCCGGTTGGCTCCCGGCATGTGCTTCAGCAGGGCAGTCCCTAATTGCACTGTCCCAGCCACCCATGCCCCGCCCACGCCCCACCCAGACCCTACCTTTGGCCCACCCCTTTTTCAGAAACCCTTTCTTCTGCGTATACCGGAAGATACACGCATGACTGCGCACATTTGAAAATCTGCGCAGCATGCGTCCCAGCGTATCTGCCAGTATAGGCGCACATAGGCCTTTGAAAATTCAACCTTTAATGAGCATCCATTTCCCTAACCCATGGCTGTGCACAGGTTAGGAAAATGATGCTCGGAAAATTGAGCGTCTGCTTTTCTAACCCGCTAACAGCCACCTCTGCTAAGCGCCTGCTGCCGGGGAGACACTAGGGGCACACAATTCCCCCTAGCGCCTCCTTTTCACCACAGAAGCCCATTTAAATCATGAGCGCCTGTTTTCCATGTGCTAATATTGCATCGGCCTGATTTGAGTCCTCACTAATTGCATGTAACTGATCTGACTGTAATGTTGCCCTCCTGTCAGTAGAGGCCTTCAGTGAGTCTTATTCCTGCTGCTTCAGTCCTCCAAACTTCCATGGCTTGGAGATTTTGCTGGCAGCCATTTTTGCAGCATGACACAGCAATTCCACTCCCTTATAAGCCATTCTCCTGATGAGCTCCTGTCCTCAGCTTGGACTCCCTCTTCATATTGTGATCGCCTTGGTCTTGTTCCCTGCCTTGTTCTGTGTCCTGCTTAGGCCTCAGTATAGTGGCCTTTCAAATCTATGTTTGTATTCTAATCATCTATTTGTTTACTCGCTTCTGTTTTAAATGTAGTCTTTTGCTTGTTCTTTGAACTGACCCCCATATGGTAGCCTTTTGTTTGTCATTGTTTGTTCTAGTGTTTTGTTTGTTCTTGCTTTGTTGGTGCACTCCCTTGTGTTTCTGGGTGGGCATCTTTCTGTTCTTGTCTGTTTTATTTTGCAGCCTTGTTCTGTCCCTGTCCTGTTTCTGTGCACCTCCAGCAAATTCCTACTGGTCACCAGAACCAAAAGGCTCAACCTGAGGTAAAGATTGCATACCTGGCCAGTTTTGTCCTGCTCCTGCTAGTCCTGTGCCTGGGTCCACACTTCTCCTGCCCTGGGGGTTACCCTATAACTGGCCAGTGCGGCCGGACATTGCAAAACTATCCTAAGTGATGATAGTCTTGAACTGAAAATTTCTAAATGCAGAAACTCTATCCTATTTTTGGCACAAATTTAACATGTTAAATTAGCATCAATAAAGTAAAAAGCAATGTAAACAATAAAAACAGTACATGAAGGGCTCATATAGACTCCCATGTAGACATGAATTAGTCATGATTTGCCACTGAGAAGTATACAATTTTTCCTGACCTGGAGGCAATTCATACTCATCTGTCCTTACTGCAGTTGAAACTCATTGAATCCTGAACCCCTACTCTCTCTGCGCAGAATTTTCTAATAATATGAAATGGTTGCTATGATCCTTTCTAAACGATGGTATTCTACTTATCTTTTGATTGATTTTTTTTTTTTTTAAAGAAAATATGTGCAAGAGTAAAAGAGGAAAATAAAATGCAAAAACAGAACATGTCTTAGAATGCAATTCATGGTAACAATGTCCCCTATGTTCTCTAGGGACAACAAAAAACTCTGCATTATAGTTAATAACTGGCAAACCTGATACTTCCAAGACACAAGAGGCAAATGTCAACCAACAATGATGTTCAACTTCGATCTTACGATGTTCCCAATGCAACATGACAAGTTAACAGGCTCCTGTTCCTCTGTGTAAATAAGGCTTCTAATATATTCCTTTAAGTAAAGTACAATCACTCTCGAGGTTGAAAGGCATATGCTCTATACCTTGAACGTATCAAATTACTCACCATTTTCAAGGTATTCCATATCATTCAAGTATGTATGTGCTAATGATGGTATTCTGGGGAACAAAATTACTGAAAGGAATAGCTCACTAGGAAAGCTTTCAAAAGCAATTTACAAAGGGAAACATGACAGGTGCAACATTGTATATATGCTTTCCCTTTTACCTAACAGTGAAATGCTGTGCTAATTATTTGACTGCCATGTTACCAGAATGGGTTTGCTTATCGTTTTCAATTCAAGTACAGTCATATTAGGCCCTGGACTTACAATGAACACAAATCCTTTGCTAAATTGTCTTGACATCTGCCATCAGGCTAACATGTATACTTATGATAACTCACCCAAATAACAGATGCAGAGACATACGGATAGTTA
Organism: Rhinatrema bivittatum; assembly: GCF_901001135.1. Classification (NCBI taxonomy): domain Eukaryota; kingdom Metazoa; phylum Chordata; class Amphibia; order Gymnophiona; family Rhinatrematidae; genus Rhinatrema; species Rhinatrema bivittatum. Next base: position 12,266,024 of record NC_042621.1, on the reverse strand, counting down.
GAGAGATTAGATGGTACAATGATTGTCTGAAATTAATATTAAACCATTTTACCCAAAATCTTAACTGAAATTATCTAAAATAAAATAGAATAAAATGCATGCTTGTAGCAGAAAATCTTCAAGGACCTGGTTATTTTGCTCTTCAGCTCTTCCCTTCTCCCAAACCTCAACACCTATAGACCTAATATAGCAATGATTGTAATTGTAAACTCAGAAACTAAAGCCCGGATTTTAAAAGGGCTATGTGCATAAATTTCGGGGTTTACGTGCAAGGCCAGGCCTTGTGTGGGCCATGCGCATTTTAGAACAGGCCCAGCCACGCGTGTAACCCCATTATGCTCAGAAATGCCAGGCCCTGCAAAAGGGACAGGCCAGGGGCATGGTCAGGGCAGCAAGGAGCAGGATGGGGTGGACCAGTGCCATTTTGCTCTGTCCCGATGACTCACGCGCCAGCAGCTGGCCAGCAGGTGCAACTTACTACAACTTGGGGCATGAAGTAAGTTCACAAACAAAAAAAAAAGGGATAGCTAGGATAGATTAGGGGTTGGGATGGAGAGAGGAAGAGGTAGGAAGAGTAGGGTTAGGGATAGGAAAGCTCCCTCCCAGTCCGCTCCTTAATTGGAGCGGACTGGGAGGGAACTGAGGACTGGCCAATCACATCATCATGCATAGGTTATAAAAATCCCCCCCCCACACACACATGCACAAGTCAAGAGCCGCCAGCACATGCACGTGTGAATTTTTAAATCTGGTGTACATGGCATGCGCATGTTATAAAATCGGCGCATCCATGTGCGCACACCGGGAACCATGTACACATGGACGTGCACGCGCTCCTTTTAAAATTGACCCCAAATTGAAGTATGTCTCTGGCAATAATAGTAATTTGAATAAAAATTAGATCTTTAAATTTCAATTTTGAAAAATTATTATATAGCCTTTAGCTGAGGTTTACAAATTAATAAGTAAAAACAAGCACACATATTACAGTCTTATTATTAATATACCTTAAGTCATGCCCACTCATGTGGGATGTTATTTTAATATGACACTGATGTGACTAATAATCCACAAGGCAAGCCCACTGATATGGGACAGTATTACATCACGACTTTGATAGTGCTGACATTCCATGAGGCATGTCCGGCAGTGAAATTACTAACCATCAATGCAGCCTGCTTGTTCATATGGAGTGATATTACATCACGGCACTGATGTTAGTAACCATCAATGCGGCCTGCTCGTTCATATGGAGTGATATTACATCACGGCACTGATGTTAGTAACCATCGATGCGGCCTGCTCGTTCATATGGAGTGATATTACATCAAGGCACTGATGTTACTAACCATCGATGCGGCCTGCTCGTTCATATCGAGTGATATTACATCAAGGCACTGATGTTACTAACCATCGATGCGGCCTGCTCGTTCATATCGAGTGATATTACATCAAGGCACTGATGTTACTAACAATCGATGCGGCCTGCTCGTTCATATCGAGTGATATTACATCACGGCACTGATGTTAGTAACCATCGATGCGGCCTGCTGGTTCATATCGAGTGATATTACATCACGGCACTGATGTTAGTAACCATCGATGCGGCCTGCTCGTTCATATGGAGTGATATTACATCACGGCACTGATGTTACTAACCATCGATGCAGCCTGCTCGATCATATGGAGTGATATTACATCATGGCACTGATGTTAGTAAACTCGATGCGGCCTGCACGTTCATATGGAGTGATATTACATCACTGCACTGATGTTACTAACCATAGGTGAGGCATGCCCACTCATACAAGGTGGCACCAGTTCAAGACATTGATGTTGTTGATACTATTATCTTCTCTGCTTACAGAGAATATACTCCTCAGATCAACCCCCTAAGACTTCAGGCATAAGCTTTATACACACCTCCAGGTTCTATATTTGCCCCTCATTACCACTGGATAGAGATGAGACCTCTTTCTTCCACCCACCTGCTTCCAACTAGTCTTTGTCCTGAACGAGTGGGCATGTTGTTCTTCATCCTCCAAATTCCCCAGTTAGGGAGGCAAAGATAATTTCTAGTGGCCTGGACTGATGCTGGGCTCGATGGGCCATTGGTCTGACCCAGAATTACACTTATTTATTTAGTTATTTAAAATTTTGCATTCCACAACTTCCATACTTTCTTAGAGTATGAGCCTTGCTTCTGTTACGAGCAAGTCATTTGTTTTTCCTAAAATGGATTGTGAAATTCTTTCCTTGGTATCTGATCTTATCAGATGATAAGATCAGATACCAAGATCAGATTGTCCAATAAATTAGGGATGTGCAGAAGACAAAAAATTGTTTCGGTTTGTTTATTCATTTCATTGAGACCCCAATTCATTTCATTAGTTTCAAAGCAAAAAAAGAAAATGCATTTATTAGTTTGATTTGTTTTTTGTTTGCCATTAAGATCAATAGGAGAAGTATTGCAGCTTATTTTTGGCTGCAGAATTGGGGTTTTCTTATCAATTTGGATGAAACTTCTGGGGAGCAATCATCAGAAGGGGAAAAGAGCTCCAAGGTACTTAGATTGTGGCAAAGTCGCACCAAAGTGGCATGAATAGCCAAAGGCACTGTAAAGGGGCAAAGGACCAGGTGCAAAGCAGCAGAGAGAGTGTCAAAAATACCCCACAGCTTCAAAAGAGTGCACAGATAACAGTTGCATGAACCCTTGAAGGCAGCATGAGAGGTAAAGTGGCATGTCAAGTGGCATCAACATCCTACAGCACAATGAATAGGGAACATAGCAAGCAGAAAGGGTGTCAGAAAAACCCCAAGGCGCCAATAAAGGGCAAAGCAGCAGAAAGACTAGCACCAACACACTGAGGAACCATGATAGTGGCAAGAACACCACAAGTAGTAGAGTCCTCTGGTGTATGGCAGCCAAGCAGAGTGGCAGAAAGTTGATGGAGACAAGACAGGCTGGCACAGTGGAGGTAGACAGGCCCCTCTGGTGTTGATAGGGGCAAGACAGGCAGGCACAGTGGAGATAGACAGGCCCCTCTGGTGATAGGGGCAAGACAGGCAGGCACAGTGGAGGTAGTCAGGTCCGTGTGATGTTGATAGGGGCAAGACAGGCAGGCACAGTGGAGGTAGACAGGCCCCTCTAGTGTTGATAGGGGCAAGACAGGCAGACACAGGGAGATGACCACTGCTGCACCCTCTTCCAGAACCCCCCTCCCCCTCTTGAGGAGACAGGGCAGGGGGGAAGGGGGATAGGGCCCTCCGCTCCCGGTGTGACTGTCAACTGGGGCATACTGTCCACCTGAGCCATCTTGAAACACAGACCAAATAGTCTAACTCACGTGCTAGGATCTGAAAGAACTATGCCTGGGTGGAGCCGCCATGGGTGCAGATCTTGGTGGTAGTAGCAAATATTCAAATGAGAACTTTGAAGGCCAAAGTGGAGAACGGTTCCTTGAGAACAGTAGTTGAACATGAGTCAGTCCATACTCCTGGGTTTTGCCTCCCCACAAGCAGATGGAGACAGAGAAGTTTTGACTGTCTGTCCTATATCGTCAGGTGCCACTTACAGTCCGTCAGTATTACGTGGTATCAAAGCGTTTACTTTGAAAAAATTAGAGTGTTCAAAGCAGGCAGGTTGCCTGAATACTTCAGCTAGGAATAATGGAATAGGACTCCGGTTCTATTTTCTTGGTTTTCGGAACTGGGGCTATGATTAAGAGGGACGGCCAGGGGCATTCGAATTGTGCCGCTAGAGGTGAAATTCTTGGACTGGTGCAAGACGAACCAAAGTAAAGCATTTGCCAAGAATGTTTTCATTAATCAAGAATGAAAGTCAGAGGTTTGAAGATGATCAGATACTGTTGTAGTTCCGACCATAAATGATGCCGACTAGCGATTTGGCAGCGTTATTCCCATTACCTGCCGAGCAGTTTCCGGGAAACAAAAGTCTTTGGGTTCCAGGGGGAGTATGGTTGCAAAGCCGAAACTTAAAGGAATTGACTGAAGGGCACCACTAGGAACATGAAATTGTCTCAGCTCTTCGTCATTCACAGTTTATTACTGCTGCCATACTGTGCAAGGTAGCAAACCATGTGTATGTCTCTCTGGACCGGCCTGCAGAAAGATTGACAGATTGATAGCTCTTTCTTGATTCTGTGGGTGGTGGTGCATGGCCAGTCTTAGTTGGTGGAGTGATTTGTCTGGTTAATTCCGATAACGAACGAGACTCCTCCATGCTAACTAGTTATGCAACCCCCAGCGGTCAGCGTCCAACTTCTTAGAGGGACAAGTGGTTTTCAACCACACGAGATTGAGCAATAACAGGTCTGTGATGGCATTAGATGTCCAGGGCTGCACATGTGCTACACTGAATGGATCAGCGTGTGTCTCCCCTTCGCCGACAGGTGCGGGTAACTCGCTGAACTCTGTTTGTGATAGGGATTGGGGATTGCAATTATTTCCCATGAACAAGGAATTCTTAGTAAGTGCGGATCATAAGCTCACATTCATTAAGCCCCTGCCCTTTGTACACACCGCCTGTAACTACTGCCAATTGGATGTTTAGTGAAGTCCTTGGATTGGCCCCACCGGGGTCGGCGCCGGCCCTGGCAAAATGCTGAAAAGACGATCAAACTTGACTATCTAGAGGAAGTAAAAGTCGTAACAAGGTTTCCGTAGGTGAACCTGCGGAAGGATCATTACCGGTGCCCCAGGGGAGGGGGGGAGAAGCGACCTGACTCCTCTCCATAAACCAAACCCTCTGACGGGGAGGTGGAGCATGAGCATGCGTGATAGGATCCAAAAGATAGTAAACTATGCCTGGGCTGGGTGAAGCCACAGGAAACTCTGGTGGAGGTCCGTAGTGGTCCTAACCTGCAAATCGGTCATCTGATCTAGGTATAGGGGTGAAAGACTAATCGAACCATCTAGTAGCTGGTTCCCTCCGAAGTTTCCCTCAGGATAGCTGGCGCTTGGGCCGTCCCCCAGTTTTATCTGATAAAGCGAATGATTAGAGGTCTTGGGGCTGAAACGATCTCAATCTATTCTCAAACTTTAAATGGGTAAGATGCCCGGCTCACTGGCATGGATCCGGACATGGAATGCGAGTGCCTAGTGGGCCACTTTTGGTAAGCAGAACTGATGCTGCTAGATGAACCGAATGCTGGGTTAAGGAAGCGACACTCATCAGACCCCAGAAAAGGTGTTGGTTGATATAGACAGCAGAACGGTGGCCATGGAAATCGGAATCTGCTAAGGAGTGCGTAATAACTCACCTGCCAAATCACCTAGCCCTGAAAATGGATGGCGCTGGAGCATCGGGACCATATCCGGCCGTCGCCGGTCACGAGAGCCGCGAGAGCTAAGCCATGAGTAAGAGGGCCACTGCAGTAGGCATGGAAGCCTGGGGCGAGGGCCTGGGTGGAGCCACCATGGGTGCAGATCTTGGTGGTAGTATCAAATATTCAAACAAGAACTTTGAAGGCCGAAGTGGTTCTTATGGCCTGGATTGGCCACTGTTGGAAACAGGATGCTGGGCTTGATGGACCCTTGGTCTGACCCAGTATGGCATGTTCTTATGTTCTTATGAAGTGGAGAAGGGTTCCATGTGAACAGCAGTTGAACATGGGTCAGTTCAGACTCCTGGGTTTCACCTACCCACCAGCAGATGGAGACAGAAAAATTTTGACTGACTCTGTCCTATACCCTCAGGTGCCACCTACAGTCTGTCAGTATTATGTGGTATCAAAGCAGAATATCTTAAAATTAATTAACCAGAACATTGTGAACCTCATACTGGCTATGACTGGTGATAAAAACCAGATCACTAACCCCAAGTACAATCAGAACCCTTGAAAACTTTGAAAAACTTTGAAGAACTTGACTGCAGAGAATATAAAGAAGTATTGAATGAGCGGAATCTCCATTATCTTCACACTGAAAAGGGCGGGACTCTGGACTGATCCGTGGTACTACAGGAACGAAAATTAGCAGGTAAGAACCAATTTTCCTTTTCTTGTACATACCCGGATCAGTGATATAAGGGGCGAGACAGACAGGCACAGCAATGAGGTCAGGCCCTTGTAGTGGCATAAGGGGCGAGACAGACAGGCACAGCCCTTGTAGTGACATAAGGCATGAGACCCAGGCACAGCGCATGAGGTCAGGCCCTTGTAGTGGCATAAGGGGCGAGACAGACAGACAGACAGAGCGCATGAAATCAGGCCCTTGTAGTGACATAAGGGGCAAGACAGACAAGCACAGCAATGAGTTCAGGCCCTTGTAGTGGCATAAGGGGTGAGACAGACAGACAGACACAGCGCATGAGATCAGGCCCTTGTAGTGACATAAGGGGCGAGACAGACAGGCACAGCAATGAGGTCAGGTCCATGTGCTGATATATCTGGAGCATATGAGGCAGGCAGAGCTGCTACAAGGCTTTAAAGTGCTTTTATTCATCTTGCCATTCACAGGGAAAATCTGGAAACCCAAGCAAAGGCATGTTTATTTTCAAAAACACTAGCATTTCCATCAACTCTGGTGCCAGCCTTGAGCGATGAGGGCTCATGATGTCCCCTGTCATTGAAAAGACACGTTCACTGGGCACACTGGTTGGTGGTCAGGACAGATATCACTGAGCCACTTTGGCTAGGTGTGGCCAGACAGTGGACTTGTGTGCCCAATATACCAGCGGATCTGTATCCATTTCCTCACTGGGATCTGCGAGATACCGTGTCACTGACATTTGTGTTGGTATCTCCTTTGCTTGGCTGGGCTGAGAGTCCTTCTAGCCAGCTGCTTTCACTCTAGCCTGTGCCAGAAGAGATGATTTTTTAGGGGCAACATGGCTTTGGCATACTGAAGTGGAGCAGGAAGTACCAGCTGTCGCTGACAGAGGGCTGTTCCTGCTTGGGCTTGCACTACTCTCTGAAGTGCCCGCTGTTTCCTCCTCTGCTTCATGCCTAATGTCTCTGCCTATGGCGCTCCTGTTCACAGACCTTTTCTAACAGCAGGTTCTTCACAAATGTGAGACAATCGGACTGTAGGGAGAGTTTCCCTTTCACACAGGGATCACAGACTGTGGCGAGCAGGTATGTATCCTGTTTTGTTAAAGGTTGACAATTCACACATATCCAGCATAGCCCTCTGCTTCAACGGCAGGGGAGCAAGTCTGATATTTCACTTCAATGCAAAGCCAGCATAGCTCTCTGCTTCAACCACAGGGAGGAAGTTTGACACTTCACGCATATCCACCATAGTCCTCTGCTTCAACAGCAGGGGAGCAAGACTGATACTTCACTTTCAATACATAGCCAGCATGGCTCTCTGCTTCAACGACAGGGGAGAATGAAGAAAGGTTGATCTATATTCAGGCAACAATCAACAAGGACTGAATTACACAGTCTGAATAAACAGATAAGCATGGGTGTAGCTTGCTTATTGCGGTGGTTAATACCCCTAACTAAATTAAGCTATTTCACTTACATGCAGTTCCAACACTGCTCTACATTAATGGTGGGGGTGGAAGGGAAATAGAATAAAAAAAGGTTACTAAGAGCCAAGAGAAACAGATAAGTATGTAAGAGGAAAACAAAAGTGCAAAAGCATGCTGGGCAGACTGGATGGGCCGTTTGGTCTTCTTCTGCCGTCATTTCTATGTTTCTATGTTTCTATATGTTTCTTGCACCTGCTTCTGCAAAAAGTCCAGACAATGAAGCACCTCTGTTGCCATTCCCTCTTCCTGTTTAAAGCCCTCCAAATTTTCCTCCAGAATATTAACTATAGGGATGATGTCACCCAAGGTGGCACTTCTGGAACTCAGCTCCTCCGTGGCATCCTTGAAGGGCTTCAGGATTTTTACCAGCTGATTCATGACTACCCAATCATGGTGCCCTAGGGGACTATGCACACCTATCTTCATTTCCAGAGAAAGGTCATGAAGGGGTTTCTGCTGCTCCACTAACCTCTGCAGCATCATAAAGGTGGAATTCCAGCAGGTGGCAATGTCTTGAATGAGATGCTTGTGAGGCATCCCCAAAACAGTCTGTTTTTGACGGAGAACCTGCACTGCCTTCACACCTCTGTGGAAGTACCCTGCTATGTTCCTGCACTTCTGTATTAACGTATGCAGGTATTCATTGTCAGTGCTTGGACTCCAACCCCAGAGCTGACTTTCCTACCAGGTGCAGAGTGTGTGCAAAACATCAGATGTTCTGAAAGACTCAGTCGGATATTGCCTTTACCATGTTTGCACCATTGTCTGTGACAAAGAACCCTACTTGAAGATTTCTGGCTCTTTAGTGTAGCTGCCAGCCCTCCAGCATATGCCAGCAGCGCCTGGATGCGACTGCAACACTGGTTGTACAGGCTGGGAATGACCTTTCTGCTAAATGTGGTTCTTGAGGGGACTTTGTAATTTGGAGCTAAGACCGGCAGCAAACGCTTGAAACCCACATTATCCATTATCTGCAGGGGCTGGTCATCAAGGGAAATCATTTCCCCGATGCTCCTGGTTACAACTTTTGAGGCTGCCTGCCTCATTCCCCAGGATAGCGCTACCAAACACCATCCCATTTCCTCCATGGTGGGTTGTCGCTTCTGACGCATGGCAGGGGGCTGCTGGCCTGCCACCTGACTGCTGGAAGGGGCTGAGGGTGTGGAATGACTCTGCTCCTTTCAACCACTTTACGCTGCCTGGAAAAAGGGGTCCCCTGACTGGTATTGCCACCATCACCAGATGTCAGTACTGTTGGGTGTTGCTTCTGCATATGATGCATCATTCCAGAATTGGTTAGATGGCCCACTTCCTTGCCTCTGCTTATATCCCTGGCACAGTAATTAGACTGAGCAAAACGCGGGTCCTCCCTCACTTTAAAATGGCTCCAGATTACAGATTTCTTTCGGGATCCCTTCTCTATAGCCTTTGGGGTGGATGCTGGCACTGGAGTTGAAGTAGTGGGTGGACCCTGAGAAGCAATGCCAGGGGGCACTAGTCACACTCTCTGCCTGCACTGACTGTTCTTCCTCATAATCATCACCAGTTTCATCTCTCCCCTGCAGCACTGAAGTGGAGGCTAAGACGTAACTAACTAATCCTCCTAAACCTTCTTTAGCTATTATGTCTTCCATTTCTGATAAAGGGAATCCTATACAAGGTGATTCTTCATTGGAATCAGAAGCAAACAGTGACTGCACTACATTGTCAGCACTAACTAGAGTATGCTGTCATACTGCTGCTTTTGGATCTCGCTCTTTTGCTTTCTCCACTGCTCCAACTGCCTTGGATGGCTCAGCCTCCCCTTCCCTCACCTCCAAAACTGGGTCAGAAACAGGTGGTGGTGGTGCATCATCTTTAAATGTAAGTTTTTTTCTGGCTGGAACTGCCTGCCCCTCCAGAGATTTTGGATTGGAACAGGTCCCTTTTAAACTTTAATGGGGGACTGCCTCTTGAAGTTCCTCCTCTGCCAGTGCCAATCACTTGAACTGTATCTTTCCCTGTCATCATGGATTTTAATGTCACTGCCTACTGGAGATTTGAATTAAAAGGATTATTTCTTTATTGGTTGTAATGTACTGAACACCACTGTACCAATATATGTGAGTGTGGAAAACTACACACAGACACACAGTGTCTTGCTGTACACTATAACTGAGACTGCTCTATGTGCACAAAAACTGAAACTCCAGATAAAACACTGGAAGCCTCAGCCTGACTACTCCTGCTGTGAGTCTGCAAGCCAAATTCCTACAGCACTCACTGTGATGCTGCTTGTAGTTGTACAATGCCCACTGCCAGATAGCCACTGCAACTCTCCCACTATCTCCCACCCACACCACCCAAACCCTGCCTACAACCTACCCCAGGAGGTTAAGATCAGCAGCAAAATGCCACTACTGGCAGCTTGTCACTCCTTTTCTCTCAGTCAGTGGGTGAGACAATGGGTGAGACAGTCTGAGTGCAGTAAAAAAAAAAAGTGCAGTAAAAAAAAGCCTGGCTGCCTGGTACAGCAGCAAAAAAGGACAAAAATATTTTTCAGCAATAGCTCTGATTTTCAGCAATTGAATAGAGATTTGAGACACTCTGAGAGAGCTCAATCAGCAAACAAACTTCTCAGATAGAACCCAAGAAGAAAGTGCACTGTGGTACACTTGCTCAAGGTAGAAAAAACACCAGGATCAGCATCACAGCGCAGCGATTGGCTGAATTTAAAAAAATGCTTCGCTCTGATATGTTGGCATTCTGGTCTCTGGGGTGTTGTCATTCTTTTCGCAGTCCCATGAATGAAATGAATAGGGTCCTATTCGTTGCAGATGATACATTCGTTGTAAATGAATGCACATCCAATAATGTAAATGAATGCACTACCAATAATGTTATGTCTCAGCTCTGTATTTTGTTTTTGAAGTGAGTAATGAATGAGTGTGCAAAATGGGGCTTTTACCTACTCCAAGGAGCTAGTCTGCTGGAAGCCAGTGGAAGTTCAACTAGAGCAGCCCACCAAGTCTTCATTTCACTCACTTCCTAGTTATCAGTCATCAAAGAGAAAGCTTAATATAACTTTAAAGTAACTCTGCAGATTAGAGCACTGTTTTTTGGACATGCAAAATCAAATCTTCTCTGACTACAACATAAATTACAAAATCAAGGCTGAAGTACAATTTGTCTAGAATGAAATGCAAACCTCTACACTGACACACTGTGCACAATATAGCAATGTTTGTTCAGCTAATGAACTACCTAAAAATTGAATCATTTCTCCCATCTTCTCAAATACATTCTTAAAAATTGTTTCCTAGATATATATATATATATATATATATTATTTTGTATTTAGTTCTGTGACTATCCCACACAGTTACAGTATACAATTTTTTTCAGGCTCCTTTACAAAGAATTCTACTTATTTTCACAGGCATACATGCTGGTTTTATTGCTCTGCAAATATTTTGTCTGTTCTCCCATAATTTATATCTAAATGGGAATAGCTCTGGGAATTTCCCTACATTCACTGTGCAGTTAATTCCTTAGCGCATAAACACACATACATAGAGCTTTCTGTATAATTATTCTACCATTATCTGCTTTTAGTACAATTTCATGTTCTTTTTACAGCTCCTGTATATAGTTTCTGAATATAGGTTGTTGTTTTCCAGCAGTGGGAGTCACTCTTTACTACTTGATTTCAGCTTGCACAACAACTGGTTGAAACAGAAATTCTGGTGGGCTCCTCTCACTTTTTATCCATTGATATACTGGAGAGAAATCTGAAGGGGAGGGGAGTTTTATTAAATTATTTTTAATGAAGAGCATCTGAATGAGTGCAGCAGAGCTGACAACAGCCACTCAGTAGGAAATTGGCAGCACATCTCCGACACCAATGGGACCTGTTTAGAAAGAATGTAAGGCTATCAGATTGCAATTAGATCCTTTCGTGTCCTGATTTATTGGCAGTGAAAAAAAAAAAAGTGCCCTAGCTCAGGTAGGCCCCCGAGCATCAGCCTATGACTGGGGCTCCCAACGAGCCAGTCGGATTTTCGGGATATTATCCACACATGCGATTCATGCATTTTCACTGTGGGTGTGCTGAAAACCCAACTGGCTCACGAGCGTTCCAAGGACAGATTTGGGAAAAGCCCCTGATCTATATGATGCGCATGTACGTGAAAGACAATTTTCAAAGTCTTTTACCCAAGCACATTGAGCTATCTGAAGATTGTTCCCCCTTAATCCGACTAAAAGTACATCGGGTGGGGGGAGAGGTTCCGTAGCATGAGGGAAGGCATTCCCAGGAGCACATTTTTGGGCTTCATCAGAAAATAATGCACATAGGTTATTTTCAGATCTGGGCATGCTATTTTCCATAGAAAATTTACCTGCAGAAAAACAAGATGCCAAGGGCTGCGGGCACATTGTACCTGCTACAGTTTTGAAAGGGAAAGTACCTATGCACCACATTAGCACTAATGAGGTCAATATTCAAAACAAAACATTTAAATGGCTAACTTGGAGTTAGATGGATAACTTGTGAGTTATCCATCTAAATGGCTTTGAATATTGACCTCAGTGCTCTTTAATATATAAACCTCTCTGTAAGCAGTCAACCAAACAAGGTCTTCTATAAACATGCTTTAGTCAAACGTTTGGATCAGTTTGTCTTGGATCCCCTTTACTTTTTATTATTTATTTTTTACATATACTGTTCATTTCAAATTCTTCTTTATTTAAATGATGCCCATAAATTCAAAGATTCTAAAGCAAAAGCTTGATCATTTTAATGAGTTATCACTTTTTAAAATACCTCTCCTGCTTTCTACAATGTTTTGTTTTGTTTTTTTTTACATTTTTTCCCCATAATCAATTCAGAATTTTCAGTCCTAATCAATGACCTGGCTAAATCAATACAATTGCATATCAATCTCCATAATACATATTTACCTCATAATAAAAGGATTTGGCTGTACTGTGTGCGGTACACTAATTGATTTGGTTTGGTTTACATTATCCTGTTATTAGCGCTCCAGAGTCATTGTCCTTATAAATTTTGGTGATATTTCATGTTGTTTATGTATGCTTGAGCACTCAGAACGGCTGCACTTTGTTTTTTCCTGCACATTGTTGACTTGGTAGGTTGCAGCTCTACCCAAGCTACAACCCAGCATAAAAGCAGTAGATTGTTTCCTGAGACTTACAGCACTGCTATGCTACCTTTGCATTAGGAATAATAACAAGCACACAACATGAACAGATAAGCACCATTTGGCTCACCCAGTATGCCTGGTTGAGCCTATCCACAGTACTCTCTCTGTCAGCTGCGCAAGCTTGACCATCTATACCATGGCCACTAACCTTCATCAAAGCCAAATTAGAAAAATTGGGTGGCTAGCTGCTTGTGCTCATTCTTGCCTTTCAGCTGTTCTCTGGCATGTCTGCCTTCCTTCCAGCATAAGAGTTTCAGACAATCGGATGGAACAGCATTACACCAAGACTAGGGCAGTTTCTTAGCGCCCTTCCATAGAGAAGGCAGCTTCAGACAACATCGATAGCTACATGTTCAAATGCTGTGAATCATTCTTGGCTTGTGGAATTTATGCTAAATGTTTAATTTTGTTTAGAGCTGAGTTCTTTGGGGGTGAATTTTCATAGCCATTTTAATAAGCACAAAACACAGCTTTCTGCCAGTAAACGACTGTCATAGAATAGGCCGGAGGTCAGTGCACTCAGAGGTATGCACGTAACCCCATTTTGCATATACTTTTGCATGTACTGGAGAGAGGCATTTCAGGGGGTTTAGGGGGGGCGAAGGTGAATTTTAAAAGCTAGGCACACGCCAAAATCAGGAGATGTGTACACAAGTAGGACATGCGCGTGTCCACCCAATTTTAAAAGGCGCCTAAGTACGTGCACATCTCCAGATAGATGAATATCCCCCTTGAAACAAAAAAAGGGGCGAGGCCAAGAGATGGGCGCGCAGGTACTGATGCTCCTGGGTGCGCACCCAAGTCTAGTGCCATGTAACTTTACATCTGCTGTGGAGGAAGTGTAAGTTTAAAAAATAAAAGCATGCATCTGTGAGGGGTTTGAGGGTCTGGGGTAACTGGAGGGAGCGCAAGGTATAGAACCAGAGTTTTGAGGACCTAGCTCTAGACTGGGCAAACTGGTGGATGAACTAGTGAAACTGGTCATGGCGTGGACGCACGCCAGTTAAATAAATTCCCCCACTTGCGCAGCTCAAACCTGACTTTGCGTGGCTGTGCATGCCCACTTGCAACATTGGGTGCATGCATAGTGTGCCCAGGCTATTTTATAACGTACGCATGCATGTGTGTGTCTGATATAAAATTGCTGCCTCCTTGAGCTTGCGCCGACAGGCACATGTCTACACGGATCTGGGTGCCCATTTGAAAGTTACTATCTGTGTTTTTTCTGTTTAAAAACTCTACACATCAGTTAATCCACAGAAACTAACGCTTCGATAGAGCTGGTGTGACTTTGTGCAGGTGAGTCAGGGTGCGTGCCAGGGGAATTTTCAAAAGAAACATATACACCTAGGTTCACTTTGAAAATGTGGGGTAAAATCTGCATGACGCTCTAAACTGCTCTCTGTATATACAGTAAAAGTCCTGTTGCATCTAATATGCAAATGCATCTAATATGCAAATGCATATTAATGAACACTAACCAGATAGTTTGTTTTTATTTTCAGAATAATATTTGTTGTTGCTTGAAGAGATGTATTCGTAGCATTTGTATAAAACACACAAGTCAAACGCATAAATGTGTTTATTTATTTGGTATTTATTAACCACCAGTACTGAGGCCCAAGGTGGTGAACAATAAAACATCCATAATCACAAGCAAAACAAAAAAACAGCATCAAAAACTCAGAAAGGGCCAAGGGTGAGAACCAGTTCCAAGCAATCACAGCTCAACCAACGTTAGCCAAGCCCACGATCATAAGCTAGCCCAAAAAAAAAGAAGCTGTAAGCAGCATTTTGAAAGCACAGCTTGCCATCTCATAACTCCTAGGGTAGGGAGTTTCAGAGAACTGGAGCTGCCCCAGAAAACTCTCGCTCTCCTGCTTCTGCAAAGTGTGCTTGCAGGAATCTCCAGCAGCCCGAAATTGATTATAAATTGTTACCTGGGAATATACTGATCCCAATCAGAGGATGTCATACATTGGCAAACCCCAGTTTGACCTGCTGGATCACTTGATGTTGCTCATCCCGTCCATGCTAGGCCCTTGCCCGGGCTTTCTCACCTTGCTCCTGCACCAACGGGGACCTGACTGTCCTCTCCTGCTGCCACTGCCAGTGCCTCCCATCCACGGCGTCCCACGATGGTGTCTCCCAGGCCTTCCACCTCGGGCCTGGCTCCACTACGGGGTGCGGCATCCTCTCCGGCACCAGCCCTGCCCCTAGGCGCACAGGCGCGCAGACCACCCATGGCCCTTGAAAGGGCCATGGGTGGGAACCAGCTCCACGGCGCAGGCCGATGACATCACTTAGTCTTTGTATAAAGGCGAGGCCCTGCTCCCCAGGACCTCGCCTTGGCAATCGGGTCGACACCGTTGGTGTAGTAGTTTGCCTATTCCATGTTCCAGTATTTCCTTGTTCCAGTGTCTCCTCGTTCCAGCGTCTCCTGTTGCAGCATCTCCTTGTTCCTGAGTCTCCGTGTGTTCCTGCTTCCCTACTCAGGTAGTACCTCTATGGACTGATCTTTGGTACTGACCTCTGCCTGCCTGATCATTGTCTTGTCTACTGCCTGGAATCGACCTCTGCCTGCCTGACCATCCTCTTCGTCTGCCGCCTGGAACCGACCTCGCTTGCCTTGACTATGCTCGGACTGACCTTGGTTTTGACCCCTGCTTTGATTGATCACTTCTGGACGGATACTCCAACTCTGACCCTTGTGCTTCACTCGGACATTCTCTTCTGGCCTACTGTGACTACCAGACCAACCTACTTGGAATCCACCAGCGGCTTCCACTTCGGTCCGACCAGAGGGCCGTACCAATCCTGCACCAGGCCAAGGGTCCACCTCCAGTGCAACAATTGAGGCACTCAAATGGTCGGACATGCATACAATTGCTTTATTGGACAGGGATATAAAATATATACTAGGGATGTGAATCGGGCTTCGGACGACTGAAAATATTGTTGATATTTTCAAAATCGTCAGAAATCAGGGGCTCCCCCGAAACAATAGGAAAACCCCACGATATTGATCGTGGGGGTTCTCTTATCGTTTTGGGGGAGGGCGGGAAAAACGCAAAAATAACCCCTAAACCCACCCAGACCCTTTAAAACTAATCCCTTTGCTTCCCCCAACCTCCCGACCCCCCCAAAAACATTTTACAGGTACCTGGTGGCCCAGTGGGGGTCCCGGGAGCGATCTCCCGCTCCCGGGCCGTTGGCTGCCACTAATCAAAATGGCACCGATGGCCCTTTGCCCTTACCATCTGACAGGGTATCCGTGCCATTGGCCGGCCCCTGTCACATGGAGGGAGCACTGGATGGCCATCTTTAAAAATGGCGCGGGCCATCCAGTGCTCCCTCCATGTGACAGGGGCCGGCCAATGGCACGGATACCCTGTCAGATGGTAAGGGCAAAGGGCCATCGGTGCCATTTTGATTAGTGGCAGCCGACAGCCGGAGAGCGGGAGATCGCTCCCGGGACCCCCACTGGACCACCAGGTACCTGTAAAATGTTTTTTGGGGGGGTCAGGAGGGTGGGGGAAGCAAAGGGATTAGTTTTAAAGGGTCGGGGTGGGTTTTTTGTTTATCGGCTCAGGCGCAGCTGATAAACAAAATCACGATCGGGCCTGATGAAAAAACCCCCACATGTAAATCGGAACCGGAATCCGAACCGATTCCAGTTCCGATTCACATCTCTAATATATACAGATATGTTAATTAACACTGGAAACACATTAGGACATAAATGGGAATATAACTTCTAAATGTTATTCAAGTAGTATGCTAAAATCTTGAAAGCCCTACAGGTTGGATTTCTGCTCCTGAACCACAGGTGGTTTTCATAAGTTTTGTATTGTTTCTATCAGATTTTATAGTCACGTTACAGATCCTTTAATAATCAGCTCCTGAAGCTCTGGTTTCACATCCTGGTAATAATCCAAAAGCAAGGATGCCTACTATAATATCCTCATGTTAAATCAAGACTTTCTGTGTGGCATAGGAGGGGCATGGAGAACGGTTTAAGGTTGTCAAAAAAAAAAATCCTGAGTTGGGCTGTTTCTTTTTCTTTGTCTCTTCTGGTTTCATTTGAGGAAATCAAAAATCCCAGATCAGAAATCCCTCTGCCAGTTTCTGACCTCTTTCCAAGAATTACGTAGATCGCCTCCGTGGGAGAGCTCAGAGTTAACAACTTCCACCACTGGGACATGCCGGCTCTTTATTATAATCCTCTGAAGATGGTTTTACAGTTATTTTATTTTTGCATTAACAAAGGGCTGGAATGAAGTGTAAGGGATGCAAGGTTTTAAATAAAAAGTCCAGGTAATGTGTCACTGGGGAGCACAGGATCAAATGAGCTTTTATATTTCTATGTAAAATGTAATCCCTTTTTTTTTCATAATTGTGGTTGCTAGATTACTGTTATTAAAGGGTTTTATTGTCCTGTGGGGGATACTGCTCTCTGCATTACGTGCTCATAGACCAACAAAGATGGTGTCTGCTGACTTTCCAAACCCACAATAAAACCACAGTATGACATAACACGATATTATTAGAGATGGAAAAGTGAGGGCAAATCAAGAATTCCAGAGTCAGACACAAAGCACAACATTTAAAGGGGCTTGTGATATGATCACCACAATGCAAAAAATGTAAAAGAAAAAAATTGCTCAGCACTGGAGGTGGACCCTTGGCCTGGTGCAGGATTGGTACGGCTCTCTGGTCGGACTCAGAGAGCGCCTGCCACCAGGAGGCAGAGCACACGAGGAGACAAAGGCTAGCTGGAAGCTTCGTCAATAAGTCCGGGGTTTCTGCAGGTTGATCCCTTGGGTACCCGGACTGCCTATACTTAGGTGGGCCTCAGATGGTCTCCCGGAGAGTTAGCGGAGGGGTGTGCCCACCACGAGCAAGGGTGAGTGGCTGAAGCAGAGAGGATGGACTAGACCCAAACTGGAAGCTCCGGAGACCTCAGGGAGGTAGCAGTTCAGAAAGGCTCTCCGAGTGAGGCAGGCAGCGCCTGTGGGTCTAGCCAAGTGGAAGCCGCTGGTGGATTCCAAGCAGCTTGGTCTGGTAGTCACAGTAGGCCAGAAGAGAATGTCTGAGTGAAGCGCAAGGGTCAAAGTCGGAGTATCCGTCCAGAAGTGGTCAATCAAAGCAGGGGTCAAAACCAAGGTCAGTCCGAGCGTAGTCAAGGCAAGCGAGGTCGGTTCCAGCCGGCAGACGAAGAGGATGGTCAGGCAGGCAGAGGTTGGTTCCAGGAAGTAGACAAGACAATGATCAGGCAGGCAGAGGTCAGTACCAAAGATCAGTCCATAGAGGTACTACCTGAGTAGGGAAGCAGGAGCACATGGAGACTCAGAAACAAGGAGATGCTGGAACAGGAGACGCTGGAACGAGGAGACACTGGAACAAGGAAATACTGGAACATGGAATATATATATGAAAATGACATATGTAAAGAAAAAAATCACGTCTTTTAATTTTGCTGTCACTTGTGTTGAACAGCTATTCCAGTACTATGGTGCAAGATTACAGGACTAAGGGACCAGACCGGGTAACATTGACCATTCTTGCGGCAAAAGGTTCTGCAGTTAAATGGCTACCAGCAAAATATCGAGATATTTTGGTTTGTTTTTCTAAACTTGACTGGATGAAGCCTTAACTTGCTTGAAGCAGTTCCACAGCATTGTTTAACCTAAACTGTCAGGGACAAAAATATGGCAGCACTGAAAAAGATGTGACCTAATTATTAAATCCTACAACAGGGGTCACAATTTAAAACTCCAGGGAGGAAGACTCAGAACCAATGTCAGGAAGTATTTCTTCACAGAGAGGGTGGTGGATGCCTGGAATGCCCTTCCGGAGGAGGTGGTGAAGACCAAAACTGTGAAGAAGTTCAAAGAGGCGTGGGATAAACACTGTGGATCCATAAAGTCTAGAGGACGTGAATGAAGCGAAGAGGCATGGGGGCAGCATGCGAGAATGACGGCTACTACCTGGAGATTAATATCCTAATTCAATAAACATACACACAGTTAATGCGACTCCAACATTGCTCTATGCTTCAACGGCAAGAGGAAATGTGAAAAAAGGATTTGCATCCACAAAAAAAGCAGGGGAGTAGCTTGCTTGATACGGCGGTTACTATCCCATACCAAATAAGCCTGATACTTCACTTTCAATGATATCCAGCATAGCTCTCTGCTTCAACAGCAGGGGGAATGCTGAAAATATATCTGCTTCAATGGCAGGGGGAATGATGAAAAGATGATTTATATTCAGACAACAACCAACAAGGGCTAAGTTACACAAGCTGGATAAACATGCATGGGAGTAGCTTGCTATGACGGTGGTTACTACCCCTAAACAATAGCTAGATACTTCATTTAGATGCACCTCCAGCATTGATACCCCTAACCAATTAGTTAGATTCTTCACTTAGATGCAGCTCCAGCACTGCTAACTACATCGATGGTGGGGGTAGATGGGAAATAGATCGATGGCGGGGGTGGAAGGGAAATAGATCGATGGTGGGGGTGGAAGGGAAATAGAACAAAAAAGTCACTTACAAAGGACAAGAGAAAAAGATAAGTATGGGAAAAAAAAGTGAAAGCTTACTGGGTAGACTGGATGGACCATTTGGTCTTCTTCTGCCATCATTTCTATGTTTCTATGTAACAGACACACTACTCATCCTGGGTGCTCCTGACATTTTCTATAGGATTCTGATGAATATTCTACAGATTTTTCTCTGGCTTTGGTACCAATTCATTCATTCCATCCTTAAGGCTCCGATGTATTAACCATTTTTCCCACAACTACGAAATGAGAGCAAAATCTTTCTGTGCATATGCTGACAATTCCGGTGCATACACTTACCATACTGTTTCTTATCATGCAAAGATTTTGTCACTGTTAAATGGCACTTTCCAAGGAGGACTTGCAAATCTGCAGTAACTTCTCAGTGACTGGGTTTCTCATGGAGCTGAGCCAAAGAACAGCTTTTACTCTAAGTGGAGTATCCATGTAGTTTTATTTGGGGAATTCATTCTAGCAGGCCTGCATTAAAAAGTAGCACCGAGTACTTCATTCATATTCATACAGGCTGCTGTGGTCTTCTAACAAAAGACAGGGTTTCCTGATCTGAGGCAGAATAGGGAAGAGATTTTTGCCAAAGATATATAGAATTGGAAAATCCCCTAAGAAGGACAAATGTTTCCAGCTTATACTAGTAGGCCCCTTCAGACATCAAGGCCTTGTGCATAATACAGGGACGGTTTCTCCAGTTTGAAAGGAGAATTGCCTTATTCTCATAGACTGTAGTCACATGTATGTTGACAACACATCTATAGAAATCAAATCATCAAAATAAAAATATTTCTAATTCAATTCTAAAATTGCTAATACGTTAGTAGGCTTTCAAGTTAATACGGCAAGAGAGACATTTTGTTGATAAGTGATGTCATCATTCACAACTGTTATGACCGTCGGCCGCGGCTGCCCCAACTTACTTCCTGCCATGCCTGGCCCTCCACTCCAGGGGAGCTCGTGGCTCTGGCCAGCCATTGTCGCCGCACTGTTCCTGGCCCTCCTTGCTCCGCATGGCGGCTGAGATGCCGCCACCCCAAGCTCCGACTCCGGGCCTTCCTAGGCGCGCATGCGCCATCCCTTCTCTATTTAAAGGACCATTGGCGGGAATCTCTGGGCCATCCCCGACTGATGACATCATCACCTTGGGATATTTAAACACCTCCTTTGGCCTAGGCAAACTGACTTGGCAACGAGCTCCTTCACCTCACTGGTACTTGTTCCTGCGTCTCCGGACCCGTGGTTCATGCCTTGGATCTCTTCCTGCTATTCTGGACTCTGGCTCAGGTACCCGCTTCTCGGGGGCCTGCTTGCACTTCCTTCGGGAGACCTGGTCTCCAGGCTTCCCCACTCCTCGGGGTAGTCCCTGCGCTCCTCACCAGAGGTCCTGCCTGCTCGCTTCTCCGCTCCTTGGGGCAGCCTCTACCTTACTACACCGGGGACTTTGACTCTACACTACCTCACTCTTCGGGGTTGCCTCAGCACTGCCTTTCAGAGATCCCATCTCTATGCTTCCCTGCTCCTCGGGGCAGTCTCCACGTCATTATACCAGTGGCTTTGCTCTATGCTCCCTGCTCCTAAGGGCAGCCTACGCCACTACATCAGAGACTTTACTCTATGCTTTTCCTCTCCTCGGGGCAGCCTCTACGTCATCACCAGAGACTCTATTGCTGTGCTGTCCCGCCCCTCAGGACAGTCTCTATCACTCCTTCAGAGATCCTGTCTCTTCACTCCACACTCCTCGGGGCCTGCCCAGCGCACCTCTGCCCAGGAGCTTCCTTCTCTGGTACATCGTACCTTAAGCCCTGCCTAAGTACTGTGACTCCCTCGGACTGTGCCTCTCCCTCTCGCTCCTCGGACCGCCTCACAGTATATCTCAGAGCAGGTACCTGCGATCACATGGCAGTGATGCAGGACGTTCTCTGAACTATAGTCGTGTCTCTGCTGCAGCTGACCTCGCCTCCCGACGGTGAGGACCTGTGGGGTCCAACCCCCTCAGGTAGCATCAATCTCCACCTCAGGCCAAGGGTCCACGAAACCCACGAATCCTAACAATAACCTTCATGGGGTAATTTTCAAAATAACCCATAGAGCTACAAGCTTATCTTCAAGTTTCCCTTTGAAAATGAAGGCTGACAGAGGAGGTGGGAATTTCTTTTATCCCCATACTTTGCACCTGCTCAGCAAAAGGGGCAGGTTGAAAAAGTACTAAGGGGGAAGGGCAGTGTTTGTACAATGTTATCCAATAAAAATTGATTTTATTTTTTTTCCCACCAGGGGTGTGTGTAAACAGAAACCCTAAGTATTACCTCTGTACGTGTCTACGTGTCTCTGATGAGACCCCCACCTTGAATACAGTGTGCAGTTCAGAAGAGCACATCTACAATACAACATAGTAACATAGTAAGGATGGCAGATAAAGACCAAATGGTCGATCCTTTCTGCCCAGCAAGCTTTTTACAGTAGAAACTGCTACTCTGTGCATGTTACCTCCATGACTTCTGTTAAAGAAAGTAACTGCACACTCAATGCAGGTTACCCTTATAGGACATTTTAAAAATACATAAGCTCCAAAACAAAGAAACATAGAAACATGACAGCAGAAAAAGATCATACAAATTCTAAGGGGGGATCTTTCTAGCTTTATTTGGCAGGGAAAGCTGCCTAGATTGAAATATGATATCCTGGTGAAGCCTCGGGAGGCTGGTGAGCTTGGGCTCCCCAATTTTCTGTGGTATTATTGGGCTTGTTAATTGACCTGCCTTTGGGTTTGGTTGGGGATGGACGAGGAACAGGCCTGGCTATCACTGGAAAAAGTTTGGTCGAGAGGGTGTAGCCTGGCCTCACTGCTGCACATGCCGACCTTGTCCAGTGCCTATAGGCAGATGGTCCGTGTGCAATGCTATAATAACCCAGAAAATTTGAAGGGTGGTTCATTGTTTTCTTTGTCCTCAGGCCGCTAACTGGTCTTAATTAACTTCCCTGTTATGTAACCTGCTTCTATCATTGCATACATTCTCTCCTGATATGGCTACTTGGGTGGCAGAGGAGTTGAGATTTCTTGGCCAATTGGCAGATGATGGCCGTGTTAAACCCTTTATGGAACTGATAGAGGATTTTCATATACCACCTATGACATATTGTTTATACTTTTATCTATGCAAAGATGTTTCGGTTATAACCAGGGACAACCCAGGGGTTGAGGAGGGTATCGGTATTGAAGGTCTCCTTAGTTGTAGCAGGCAGCCGGAACATCTCATCGCCATTTTATATGTCCATCCGAACCACTCTCTGTGAAAAAAGCACTACACCCAAGCTTATTTGGTTATGAAATGAGGATATGGATGTTCTTTTGGATAGTATGGATTGGAAATCTAATTGGAAAGGATCCAAGGGGCAGGAGATGCAATATAAATTGTTGAATAGACTTTATCGTACTCCAGTTTTTTATGCTAAATTTAGAATCATTAGTTCTGCCTGCTGGAGGGCGTGTGATTCAGTACGTATTTTCTACCACATGTGGGAGTGCCCAGCTGTGCAAGAGTTCTAAGGTCGGGTGGCGGATAGTATCTCTGCCATATGTGGTCAGGGGTTGTGGGTAGACCCTGCTCTTTTTTGATGGGGGCGATGGTCTACTAGGTGGGAAATGTGTGGCTGCAGGAAGTTGGTGGGTCACCTGCTCCAAGCAGCACGTTTGACGGTGACCCATAGATGGAAGAGTTCCCCTACTCCTATCTGTTGGGAATCTAAGCTATTGATATTGCTCTTATGGAAAATCCTACTTTTTCTTTAAAAAAAGCAGTCAGAGAAATATCAAGATATTTGGGGGCCATACTAGAGGTGGCGGGAAAATGGATAGTTGGTCTGCTTTGGGTTTTTTCTATGTACCAAGGAGAGGATATTTTTCTTTATAATTTTTGGCATGCCACCTGGGGTGTGTTTTTCTCTATGTATTCATGAGTCGTTAAGTTTGGAAAAGTTATAAACAAAGTTAAAAAAAAATAAGACCATATGTCCTATCCAATCTGCCCATCCGTCCAAGCAATCCAGCACTAAAACTCCCATCACTTCCTTAGAGATCCCCTGTATTTATCCTATGCTTTCTTGAAATCAGATACTGTTTTTGTCTCCACCACCTCCATTAGGAGGTTGTTTCATGCATCTACCACCCTCTCTGTAAAGAAATATTTTCTAAGATTACTCCTGAGTCTACCTCCTTTCAACCTCATCTCATGATGAGGGCATCCTTTCTATTGAAAAAGGCTCACCTCCTGTGCATGGAAACCTTTGATATATCTGGAAGCCTCTCTCATATCTCCCCATCTTGCCTTTCCTCTAGGGTATACATGTTTAGATCTTTAAGTCTGTTCCCATATGCTTTAAAATGAAGACCACTGACCATTTTAGTAGCCACCTTCTGGACCAACTCCATCTTGTTTATTAGGGATGTGAATCGTTTTTTGACGATTTAAAAAAATCGTCATATATTTTTTAAATCGTCAAAAATCGTTAGAGTCGCAATACAATAGAAATTCCCCCAATTTATCGTGAAAAATCGTAAATCGGGGGAGGGGGGAGGGCGGGAAAACCGGCACACCAAAACAACCCCTAACCCCACCCCGACCCTTTAAAACAAATCCCCCACCCTCCCGAACCCCCCCCCCAAATGTTTTAAATTACCTGGTGGTCCAGTGGGGGGGGGGGGTCCCGGCGCGATCTCCCGCTCTCGGGCCATCGGCGCCATTTTGGCTGCCACTAATATAAATGGCGCCGATGGCCCAATAAAAAAAAAACCCACCCCGACCCTTTAAAATTACCCCCTTAGCCTCCCCCACTCTCCTGACCCCCCCCCCAAAACTTTTTACACATACCTGGTGGTCCAGGGGGGACGCGGGAGCGATCTCCCATTCCCAGGCCATCAGCTGCGCTAAAAAAAATGGCGCCGATGGCCCTTTGCCCTTACCATGTGACAGGGCAAAATTAGCGCTGGCGCCATTTTGAATATATTATAAATACGGCCTGAGTGCAGGAGATCACTCCCGGACCCCCGCTGGACCCCCAGGGACTTTTGGCCAGCTTGGGGGGGCCTCCTGACCCCTACAAGACTTGCCAAAAGTCCAGCGGGGGTCCGGGAGCGACCTCCTGCACTCGGGCCGTATTGCCAGTATTCAAAATGACGCCGGCGCTACCTTTGCCCTCACTATGTCACAGGGGCCGACGGTCGGCCGACGGGAATGGCCACAGCTGTCTGGACTAAAGGCACTCCAAAGATTTCTGGGCTTCGCCAATTATTACTGCTCTTTCATTCCCCACTACGCCTCCATTGTTGCTCCTATGACGGCCCTGACCCGAAAGGGCGCAGACCCCAAAAATTGGCCTCCAGAAGCAGAAATCGCCTTTTGTTGCATCAAGGAGGCATTCATGCAACAACCTTGCCTCAGGGACCCGGATCCGCAGCGGCCATTTTTTGTCGAGGTGGACGCATCCTCGGAGGGAGTGGGAGCCGTGTTGAGTCAGGCCTCTGACGGCCATAAGCTATGTCCGTGTGCCTTTCTCTCCCGCCAGTTCTCGCTGGCAGAACGGAATTATGCTATTGGCGATAAGGAGCTCCTGGCCATCAAGGTGGCCTTAGAAGAGTGGTGCCCGTGGCTGGAAGGGGCTCAACACCAGTTCACAGTCTTCACAGACCACAAGAATCTGGAGTACTTGCATCAGGCTCAGCGACTCAACCCACGACAAGCCCGTTGAGCCCTGTTCTTTACCCACTTCAATTTCATCCTCAGGTACAGACCAGCTGGGAAGAATGTTAAGGCCGACGCCCTGTCATGGGTGTTTGAGTCTACGGAGGAGTCCGAGGAGCCGCAGTTTATAATTGAGCCATCCCATATCCTGTTGTCAGCCACCACAACCATCCCACCCGGGAAGACACTAGTTCCGCCGTGTTGGCGGAAATAAGCCTTGGCACGGGCTCACGACTCACGTTGTTCCGGCCACCCTGGACAATCCCGGACATTACAGATCTTGCGACGGTACTACTGGTGGTCGCGGATGAATAAAGACGTCCGGGCGTACATGGAGTCCTGCCAGTAGTGTGCCCGCCACAAGAGGATCCCCGATGCAGTTCCAGGCTTACTTCAACTCTTACCGGCGCCCTCTGAACCCTGGACCCATGTGGCAACCGATTTCGTGGTGGACCTGCCGCGATCCAGCAGCAACACTGTGATCTGGGTGGTTGTTGACCGTTTCAGTAAAATGGCGCATTTTGTGCCATTGCCAGGATTGCCATCTGTGCCACAGCTGGCTCAGCTGTTCGTCCAGCATATCTTTCGTCTACACGGCCTGCCTCAAAGTATTCTGTTGGATCGAGGCCACCTGTCATTCACGGCCAAGTTCTGGAGGGCTCTCTGTCAAAGGTTCGACGTCACCCTGGATTATATGTCAGGCTATCACCCTTAGACCAATGGTGTCGCGGAGCGAACCAACCAGACGTTGAAGCAGTTCCTCCGCATCTACGTCAATGAAAAGCAAGATGACTGGGCTAGCTTGTTACCATGGGCTGAATTCGCTCTTAACTCCCATCTCTCTGCGGCTACGGGATCTTCTCCGTTCCAAATTGTGTATGGAAAACAGCCATGCCTGCCTCTGCCCATGCCCATCACAGTGCCATCTCCAGTGGCCCAGTTCTCTGCGGAAGAGCTACATCGCTTTCGGATATCCACACAACGCGCCCTGATCAAGGCCGGTCAGGCGGCAAAGAGGTATGCGGACCAACGGAGAAGACCTTATCCACCTTTTAAACCGGGCCAAAAGGTTTGGCCAAGTACACAATTCATCCGGTTGAAGCTGCCATCATCGCGACTGGCCCCGCGATTCATCGGGCCGTTTCCCATCATCCGACAGGTGGGTGCAGTCTCTTATCAGCTGCGTCTTCCCCCGTCCCTCAAGATACATAACATCTTTCACATAACCCTCCTGAAGCCTTTAGTACTGTCATGGCCTTCCAGCACGCCGCCGACTCCTCAACCAGTTGCCTCCGAGGATGATCTCACCTACCAGGTCCAGGAGGTTTTAGATGTGAGGAAGCATCGAAAGAAGTGGGAGTACCTGCTAGCGTGGGAAGGCTTCGGCCCAGAGGAGAACTCCTGGGAACCATTGGCCAACATCCTGGATCGGGGATTGCTGGAGCAGTTCCACCGTGATCATCCGGATAAACCCAGGCCTCCGGGAAGGTGCCCTAAAGGGGGGGATACTGTTGTGTTCCACGCCCGTGGCCGTCCACGGGCGCAGCCCCCTACCTCCACCACGGTGGAGACCCGCCGTGGAAACTCCTGACATGCTCCTCGGGGCTGGTGCCCATCACCCCTGGGATGGTCCGCGGTCTGGCCGCCTGCTGGGGAGCCGTCCCCGCACCTCCTTCGCGGAGCTTTGCTGGCTTTCCTCCTCCTCGGAAATCCAAGATGGCCGCCACCAACTTTAGGCACGAGGCCACGCCCCCCTGCTGGATTTAAAGGGACCTGATCCCTTTAATGATACTCACCTGCTTCCAATGATCCCAGCAGAGGAAGTATTTAAGGAGGCTTCCTCTGCTCATTCCTCGACTTGGCAATGTCCCCTAGTGCTGTCTAGTCTGCTTGCTTCGGTGAGTCTTCAAGCTTTGGATCCCATTCCTACTCTGAATTGGTGTTCCTGGTTCCTGACTTCGGATTGGCTTACGGTGATTCTCTGGTTCCTGACTTCGGATTGGCAAGCGGCGATTCTCTGGTACACGACTTCGGACTGGTGAGCGACGACCCTCTGGCACTCGACCTAGGACTCCTTCAAGACTCCGTCTCCAAGGGTCCACCTAAGTCCCAGCGGCCCGGGTCCCTACGGGCTCCTCCTGGGGGGACCACGGGCTTCCAGGGTGAAGCTCCAGTTGGCCTTTGCACCGTTACCCTGACCTCCCTAGGTCCACCTAAGTCCCAGCAGTCGGGTCCCTACGGGCTCCTCCCGGGGGGACCGCAGACCACCAGTGGTGAAGACACAGCACCTCATCTCATCTCCTCATCACCTCCGTGTTCGCCTCAGTCTCCTGGGCCAAGGGTCAGCTGGTCCTGCCTCCTGTTCTGCCTCGCCACCCGACAAGAGAGCCTACGGACCCTCCGAAAGGTATACCATCCTCTCGTCAGCCAAGGGTCCACAAGCCTGAGCATAACAACTACTTTCCCAGCTTCTTTTAATTTTTCCAGATACTGTTGCCTGTCTTCCTCTTTCTGCCAGCTACTTCTTTAGAAAACCATAATGGTCTCGCTGTCCTCTTCCCTCTATTTACATTCCTAACAAAAATATTAGTTGCCCTTATGATAATTTATTTTAGTTTTGCCCACTGCCCTTCTATTTCCTCTACATTTTCCCATCCAGCTAATGACTCATTGAGGACATTGATATAGAGGTGATTCCAAGAAGGGACCACCAAAAAGGTGCATGGACTACACAATAAGCAGAGACCTCAGTTTCCTGCAGTTGATTTTTCAAAATTCTGTAGCAAGATTTAGCAAGTTCTGTGACAGGTTTTTCAAAATTATAAGGCAACTGAGACACAAATTTACCAAGTACAAAAATCAACTATTTATCTAGTAAAGAAAGGTTACAAACTATCACTTTTGTTTTGAATTGAAATAAGTACAACCATCCTTTTTATATTTTCTTGAGAAAGTCCCTGTCTTTCCACATATATGAGCCTGTGTATGCTAAAAATGCAGTTTGTCATGCTCAAGAAGATATGTGGACATATATTGGGTACAAGGTAACAAACACAAAAAGAGGTTGAAATGAAACTTGTCAGCAGTCATCAAAGTTTCCATGAATTAAAATTAATGCAGTCTCTGCCACCTGTGGGACACCAGCAGTTGGAGACTTAAAAAAAAAAAACATCAAAAGATTGAATTGAGGTAGGAAAGATTCAGGAATGTTGATTCTGTGGCAGTTGTCAATTATCTGGCAACAATTAAAATATATAACAGAAAGTAGCATTTTCTATAAAATGAAAAGCTCAAGAAGAAAGTGTCATCATATGAAGTTGAAGGTAGGCAGGCTTAAGGTAAGAAAATACTTTTCCACAGAGAGGGTGGTGGGCACCTGCAAAATACTTCCAGTGGATGTGGTAGGAACAGAAACTGTATAAGAATCCAAGTAAATATATGGGACAGACAGAAAGTGACGTTAGTGGTGTGAGAAGAGAGGGAGGGAGAAAACCACAGATAGAGTAAGACCTGTGACAGCACAGTAGGTAGCTAAAAAGAGTCAGATTGGGTGGACCAAGTGGTCCTTATCTGCAGACATCTTCTATGTTTCTGTGGAACATAGCAAGTGTCAATATTGGGAGATTATTTGACACAATTCCCCAGATTTCACTTTTTATGAGACGTTTTCTGAGATAGGTATCACAGAACCCCCAAATACGTTTTACTAGATGTTTTACTGCCAGATATTAAGGTTTGGGGTTTCTTTTTGTGGATCCTGCTCTTCTTTGTATTTCTTAATTTAGCACCAGTATAGTGATAAAGCAATATCTTATATTTCATTGTTCATGTACAGCAAATATGTACCATTTTTACATGTAAGTAAAATTCTTTAATGCCATGTGCTTATGCATAGGTACAACATCATATATGACATCATTATTAAGCAAAATAGTTTTCTACATGTTAATAGGATTGTATATTAAAGTCTGACACAAACATTTTGAAAAAGGAAAATATTAATACTTAGATTACACTTCCTTCCAAACCTCCCCCAGGATACACAAATGGCAGCTCTCAGTTGAGTAACTTTGTACTTCTTGTGCCCTTTAGTAATTCTTAAGATTCAATATGTCTTTTTCTTTACCTTAAATATTATTTTTCACTATTTTAGATTTCTTCTCAAGGTATAAACTCATTAGAAATCCATGCTTCCTAAGAAGGGTTGAGGAAATGATCAAAGCTGACCCTTTCAGAAAGCTCCCAAAAGATACTGAACCCGTGTGCACATACGCGCGCCAATTCAAAATCGGGCGCGAATGTGTGCGCGGGTATTGGATTTTATAACATGCACATGGCGACACGCACATATTATAAAATTGGCGCATGGATGCCTGCGCAGGCCTTTAAAAATGTACCCCGTTATAATCAGTTTATGTTGAAGAACGTGATGAACGATACTCAAGATGGTATGTAGCACATGAAGGAATTACACAAGATTCCTATTTTATCACTTTCAGGACAGAAAGAGCCACAGAAGTCTGTAAATTTAGTCAATCAAAGTTAAAGAAATTGCATAGAACTATTTGAGAACAGGTGGAGATTACTTAATCTTCGATTGCTTAATTTTCCTCGTACATCTCTGATTGGACCTTATTGTTAAAGATAGGAAAGAAATTGTATTTATATCTAAGGATCATTTGCCTTCTTTAACAAAAGTATATTATATTCCGCAAGAGAGAAAAGTTAGCGTTGGTAATATTTCCAATTCACCACAGACTTCCTTTCTGTTTCTAATTTGACAAATTTGTTAGAGCAAATTGAGGATGTAATATATGAGCAGGCCACTTTGTTAATACCTTGTTCTTTTGAATAGGATACAAATTTTTGTATTAGATTAGTGACAAGGAAATCTGATTCATGGGTCAAGAAATTCGGATTTTTCTGGATGTTTCCAGGCAGACTCAAAACAGTGAAAAGGCTTTTCTCCAGATTAGAGAAACTGGGGCACCAGGGGGGGGGGGGGGAGTTTTCCCTCCATTTTCCCTCTAAATGTTTGGTTATGTTGAATTATAATAGGTTTTCTTTCTTTGAACCTAACCAACTGAAGGCATTGTTAGATGGTAGGATATCCATGAACCCAGATTCATGTATCACTCAGTCGGTGATGTTTTACTCACTCACCTTGGCACTTCACCAGCGCACACCGATGCTGCCAACTGTGATCCTCCCTCAGCCCTCCATACCATCGATGCAGACATCACGCCAGGCCGCCAAGGTTCCTTTAGGCATATGAGCACAGTGTGGCACCTCTTAAAGACCCCATGGTGAGAATTGTAGGCCAGCCCTCCCCGATGATGTCAGCCAGCCCTGGGGATTAAGACTCATCCGCTCAGTCAGTCTTCGCCTCAGCAACAGGTCCTTCTGCAGCTTGCAGTGCATGTTGCTTCTCTTGCCGTATTCCTTGCCTTCCTCCTGCTGTGTTCCTGAACCTACCCTGCCTTGTCCTGCCTCCAGCCTTGCCCTATCCTAGTCTCCCTCTTTTCTACCTGGTATTGTCCTCTGCTACAGACCCAGACTACTCTCTTGCCTGCCACCTACCACTAACCTCTGCGACGGACCACGACTATGTCTTGCTTTCTGCCTACCCTGACCCTCATCCTGAACCTAGTTACTGTCTGAACACTGCCTGCCCAAACCTCAGTTTGGCCCCGCACTCTCTCTTCCTGAATGCATTGTGAGACACTCGTCTGTTCTGCTGGTCCCTGGAACCAAAAGGCTCAACCTGCAAGGAACGGGACTAGTATAGGTGAATTTCCAGCTCTGTTCCAGCACAGGGCGCATCCGCCAGTGGTTGGTGTGGGCCTAGTGGGTTCGCCTACCAGGCTGTGCCAACCATGCCACAGCACAAGGGTTCACTATCATCACACACAAGGGTTCACTATATCACACTCCAAAGCCTTTTTAATTGCTGTGCTGTGAAAATTTGATTATTTCATCCTTTCCTGTAAAATTTCTCTTTTCTTTTTGCCATTGTTCCATAGATTCTTTCATCCTCTTATTGTAGTTTTGTTAGGGACTGTAGCGGATTTTTATATTCCTTACTGTTCATGTTTCTGGTTTTTTTGTATTACTGTCAAGCTGATGTTGCTTGTATATTTTCTGGAATTATATAAAATAAAGAGTTTAAAAGGAAACATTAACGAAATCAAATCAGTACATATATTCCGTAATTCCCGTCGAGTCCTAATCCATTTCATATCACGTACAGTAGATGGAACCGATCTGACTGGAGACCTCGGTTACTGTAGAGAGCAGAGGGAGTGCAGGTTAACAATTCATTTTTACTGAAAGCAACAGTGCCTTGTACAAAGCTTTGTTTTTGTTAGTTAGAAATATAACCAGATGTAACACGAAGCCATAAGGCAGCCTCACGTAAGTAACCCACTGGGTTTTTCTCTGACTTTTATCAGAGCAGAGGCAGTTTAGAGTCCTGAGGCACCTCTAATTTCAGTCCTTCCCGATCCTCTCTGCGTGCTGTAGTATTTCGAGCACTGCCTCCTCGCCAGCCAAAAGCACGGCATTCAGTTTACTTGCCAGAGGCTTGAAAGCAAGTCAACAATCAGAAGCAAATAGAATTTACCTGTTTCCCGACCCCCGGCAAGTCTCTGGAGAATATTTCCCAAGCTGTCAGGATGAAATACAATGCCAGAGTTCAGCTCAACAAATATTATAGTTGAGCTCATGGAGTAAAGTGATGGAATTTATCAGGAGAGCAGAAACTCTATAGAGGATGCACATCAATAGCAGAATTAATACAGGCTGAATTCAAACTATTTGTAGGAACCACTGCACCTGTAGTCTCTAACACTTCTTCTCTTGATTTTTGTGTTTTCTTAGGAAAAAAAGAACAGTGTTTTGTTTATGATGTCAAAATCTAAATTTATGGCCAAGGTTTAGATGCTGTTTCCTTAAAGGATGGAAAACATCTTTGCAGATCCAAGTTGAATTAAAAGAAAAATAGCCTTTCTGCCAGGGGCTTGAATTCTGAGTCCATTAAGCAAAGGGGAAACAAAACATTATATGAAATAAAGTCACATGTATCCACAGCACAAATGCGCAGGTAGCAGTGGTTAAGGTGCTCTTTAATCTGCTATAAAACAAACCCCACAAATGTGTTTCAGTTCTAGGAGATGAAATCAGCACAAATGTCCTTTTCTTGGTCAAAACAGAGCAGAAGTAAATTACCCAAACACCCACGTATAGCAAAGTTCAACAAGAAAAAGGCATATAAATGGGGCTAAAATAGTCTTTCAAATTACATTATTCCAAAAAGTACATCCTTTCTATGTCATCAGGAAGAAGATTACCATGTACTGCAAAGCAGCAATAAAAGGAAAATATTACTTAATGCTGCCATTGATGAGTGCACTACTAATGCGTGTTTGATCCAGTTCTGAATGATAAACATGCACAGAAACATAAAAAAGGATGGCAGAAAAAGACCAATAGATCCATTTTCTCTATCTGCTACAATTACCCAGAGCCTTCTTGAGCTCTGGCTTTACTCTCACTCTCCCACTACTGAATATCTTCTGTGCTTATCCCATGCCACCTTAAATTCCAATATATTTGCCTCTACCACCCTCACCACTGGGAGGCTGCTCCATGCATCTAGCATCCTTCAAGCATGATTGTTCTGGGTGGTTTATTGGAGCTAGAGTTAGTAATCTATAGACACACAAACCTAAGAGGAATCTCAATATTGCCGCAGCATCTTGTCAAACTGAAGTAGGAAACTGAAGCTTCTGCATGGGTAGCTCAACTCCTCAACTTGCTGTTTTCCTGGCTTTCTTGATTCTTCTTTGGGTCTCATTCAGAAGCCTCCTTTTGGTTTTGTACAAATATAAAGGTGAATTTTAAAAGAGAGCTGTCAATTGGAGAAATAAGTTGAGCAACTGGAACCTCAGAAAAAGCACCAGTCTTTCCTGAAAATATGGGGAATTATATCTGTAACATATCTCCCCAGGCGAGAATTTTGATTTTGAACGATCTTACTTCATAATGCTCCATGGATGTTGTGTGTCTCCTAGGACATCGTAGGGGTAGATTTTAAAAGGTGCGCACACGCATCCATGTGCGCGTGGTTCCTGGTGCATGCACGTGGACGTGTGGATTTTATAACATGATTGTGTCAGCGCGCGCATGTTATAAAATACGTGGGCTGCACGCACATGCGCAACGGATTTTAAAATCCGCGCATGCATGTGCGGGCGGCGCACGCAGGGGGGGATTTTAGTAGATTATGCGTGGCGACGAAAAAGGGCGGACTGGGAAGGAAATTCCCTACCCTACTTAAACCACCGCCCTCTTCCCCTCTCCTCCCCACCCCCTTAACCCATCTCAGAAACTAACTTTTTTTTTTTTTTTACTACTTACTGCATCAGTCAACCGCTGGCGCGAGCTTCCCCGGGACAGCAGCTAATGGCTGCTGCCCGGCCGGCCTCCGTCCCACCTCACCCAGATCACACACCTCAGGCCCGCCCCCTTTTCAGGGCCCAGCAATTGTGCGTCTATCGTCACTTCGCCCATGGCTGGGCCCTTTTGAAAATGCACGCGTTGCGTGCAGGGCCCGACACACATGCGACGATATTTGCGTGCGTGGCCATTTTAAAATTTGGCCATGTATTTCTTGCTCTCTTCCGATCAGAATTGCAAGGGAAATAGGATTGGGGGGCGGGGGGGGGGGGAGAGGGTATTATATGATTGTATTTTTTGTGCGCCACGGTGTAGAAGAAGACATGCACCTTGGCTTTTATTTCATTGGTAAAACTTTAATAAACAAATGTAACCATAAAAAAGATGCACGCCAAAAAGTGCAGATGCACGCATATCTACCATATGCGCATGTCCGCCAGTTTATAAACTTGTCACATCCGCGCACATGTCCTGCTGCGCAAATATCTCGCTTCAATAAAAATGAGGTGAAATGGGAGTGGGGAATAAGCGTTCCAGAGCGGGGCCAAGAGATATGGCTAGCGTCTGGTGCATTTCTGTGCAAATTTACTTTTGCTACAGATCAGACGTAAGTCTGAATACCAATATTTTTAGACCATATGAAGTGCTTGAGGGGTCTGGATAAACTGGAGGGAGTGCATGCGAAAGAACCAGGCCGTGGGGGGAGGGGGTTTCTTCATGACGTAGGTACAGATTGAGCAAACTAATGGATGAACGAGTAAAACTGGCGATTTCCAGCATGCATGAATGTTATAAAATATCCTCACTTGTGAGTGTAAATGCCAACAAATCCCAGCTGGTGCATCCACACATAAAATTAGGAGGGCGCAGACATTCCCCTTAGGCCTATTTTATAACATGTGTGTGTACTTGCACACAGGATATACAATCCCTGCATATAATGCCGCATGCCCATATACACAAATCTATGGACATGTTTTACTGTTACCCTCATTATTTTACTTCTTCTATATTTACACATTTTTTTGATAAGTTATATGTACATTTTATATCTTTGATTCTAACAAAATAACCTTCCTTGAGCCTGCTTTTTCATTCTTGTTCATGCCATGCAGTTGCAATGCTTTTCATGTCAACCTACCTTCAAAGTGCACATTTGTCTTGGGGCCCAGCCTCCCTGCCCTGCATCCACCCACCCTACTTCCTGTTTTTCTTATTATGTATTGTCTAGAATGCATGTTCATCGGAGCTTGGCAAATTACTTTAATAATGTATAATAAACTTGCATTATAATACGTGCAGAGGATGTAAATTTATACAGAAGTGCCACATCCTTCCCACTGAATTTCAGAAACTGTGCCCCATAATTTCTGAACTCTTTCCGCAGACTCTACCCCCAGGGCTGCCGCAGGAAATTGGGAGCTGTGCCTATAGTGTTGTTTTAATAAGGTGACAAAGGGTGCTGGATATCATAATGTGCTGAAGTGTCAAAGATTACAGAAAATACAAACAAAGACTTCATAGGCTTTCTCGTGCATGGCAAGCTAGTAAGGATCTGTACAAGGGTATCACATTATAGTCCTATCACAATACAGAAAAAGAGTTTCCAATAGAAGTTTATGGCTCTACTATATGGCATTTTACCCAAACTTAAATGAGGGGATGTCAATGAAAACGTCCTAAAGGAAAAGAAAAGCACATGCACACACAAATGAATTCTAGTGCCACTAAGATTGCACTAACTGTGCTCAGTTAGGGAAATTGGCCCCCACTGCCCTTCCAATCACATTTCCTGCATCCTAAAAAAAAACCCCGCTATGAATATAGGGTTAACTGGAACTGCAGATGGCTTGTCCAAGAAGAAGGAGTTTGCACAAGCCTTGCTTTAAGTATGTAGTTCGGGTAGATACATTGAATGCTAATAGCTTTATAATAGACTATTTTACACACATAGTTAATGTTTAGCATAAACTCCACATCTGAGGCCTTCAGAGCAATATGTGCATTCCTCTTTTATAGAATTCCAAGTGAATGAATAGGAACATAATCATTTTATACAAATGTTCTCTAAAGTGTGTGTAAGAAAGTATGAAGCAATCCTGCGACTCCCTGCAGCTTTATTCATAATGGATCAGCCTATTCATTCCTTATTAATTTAATGGAGTACAACTGAGCAGGCTAGTAGTTTGAGCTTATGAGCGTTTCATAAATGGGGCTTCCTGCCCGTAATCGCTTAATCCTACTGGCTGGGCCTCCTAAATTGAATAAAGAAGTAAACTAAGTTTTAATTAAGTTCAAGGAATAAGCTTGTCTGATGGATACCATAGCTTCTTAAGACCACAGTGGTGAAGTGTATTTTGTCTTGCTCCCTGCTTGTGTCAACATCCCAGGCTAGGAGGATGCATATCAGATGCTTTGATGTGAGAGATTTATTAATAAAGTTTTTAATTAAAATATGTTTTCCCAGTATCCTTCCTAAGCTCTGTGCCAAGGACAGGTGAGAAGAAATGTTTGTTCTTTGCATAGTTTAAAGCAGTGACTGCAAATATTTAATTTTATGTTAATGGCTGAAGGATTTTTTTTTTTGGACAGCCAGATTGCATTAGTCTGTATTTTTTTTTCCATATCTCTTTATTAAGGAATATACAAGTTGGCAATTTTATTTTAACTAGTCGATATTTTTAAAAACATATAATAGCTTTTATTAGACTGTACAAACTGTACTCAGCAATCAGGTTAACCATCTTGGCTTAGCCAGCTAAAACCATGTAATGTACAGGAGGTTACGAAGTAAAATGTATCCTAAATGAGAATTTGACATAAGGCTTCCATTTCAGATGCTCAGCTGTATTTAAATTAGAAAGGGAAAAAACTGTTTGGCATACAAACTCCTCATATTTCCTCTGCCCTACCATCCAGACCTACCGTGTTGGCCCAACATGATCTAACAGTATTTAGACTCCCTTGAATCTGGTCAGCCAACAACATATTCCCCCCAGACCTCCCCAGACCCAACTTTGATAAATCTGCATCAATCATGACTCCACTCAGGTTCATTAGAGTTGTAAATTTCCTGAAATGTTGAATAAGGGGGAAAAAACTGGAAAAACAAAAACTGGAGGAGATGGGGAAATTTGGAAAATAGTGAAAAATGTACACATATGCTTATTAAATATTTGTAAATTATTACATAATTTTGCAATCTGATGCACAAAATTATTTGAACCTAAAGCAATATCACAAAAAACATAAAACAAACATAAAATATACTAATGTAAAATAGAGCATAGCCCATGAAAATATATTGTCTAACTGTTAAACACAAGGATATTCGCATATTCAGCATGGTTCAAGCTGTTTCCAATGATGACAAATAGTTAATAGGGAGGTGCTTGGGGAAAAAAATGTTTTCATTTTGTTTTTTTTAAATCACTTTTCATTTTCTTTGATGTTAATTTCATTTCTTTCCATTTAATTGAAATGAAATTTTAAAAATGGAAAAATGAACTCCTGAGTTCCTCCCTCTCCCCACCGAACTCCCCTCCCCCTCCAGCTCTCTGGGCGTTCCACATCCCAACATCTTCATTCCTATCTGTGAGGCTGAATAAGTCGAAATGGGGCAGAAGCAATTCACGATCGCTCTAGCCCCAATAGGTCTCATTGTCAAATTGGCATCAGTTGGCCCTGAGATCAGTATGGCAGCACAACAAAATGACACCAGCTTCAGGGGCGGGCCAGAGCAATTTTCAAACCAGGATCCAGCAAGACAGGAGTGATTGAGGATTACTCCTGCCCTGTTCTACTTCACAGACCCCAGAAAGAGGGTAAGAGACCTCTGAGGAGGAGGGAAGGTTTATGGGGCACATTGATGGGTAAACTTTGCTGTTTTGGCAGCTCTCAGGGCATTGTTGTTGACTTTAGGAAAGTCAACACTAAGAAATTCGTAAGGGTTTTCATTTCATTTTTAAATGAAATGAAACTTGGGTGTTGCAATACATTTTTCATGTCATTTAAAAAAATGCAATCCCTACTGATTTTAAGAAAATGGAGAAATATATACCCAGTATTTTTCCTAACCTGTATTTTCTTTCTCAAAAAAATTTTCCCCCTTTATATCTTTATTCTTGCTATAATTACAAAGTAAAATAGTCCACACTACTAAGGACACATTCTAGCTGCCAGCCACAGAGTATGACCACCTGTCAGATTTCTCCTTAAGCAGGACCATCTTTTTTGCCTTCCCCTTTTATCTTCTACCATCTTGGGCAGAACAGCAGATAGGATCCTCAGTGAGTTCCCTCCAGAACTCGCCTTTCTCATGCCTAACCACACATACTTGGGTGGCCATTGTCTGAAGAATATCCTTCCTCCTTTGTTCCCTGCATAAGCTGCCAGACAGAACCAACTATCTGACTGCCTATGTTTCTGCTTGGACTTCTAGTTTTAAAGAACTTGCAGCCTGATGACAGGTATGTGCTTAAAACAAATAGGCATTCCAAAATAAACTGGGTCTAATTAATTTCTTTTGAGGGTCCCTGGAATGAATTGAGAAGAATCCCCAAATTAAATGAATTCTGCATGTTTCATTTGGTTTTCCCCCATTCATTTCTATAGCCAATGAAGTCTATAGAGAATAGCAGATGCAATACAATCAATTAAAAACTGTTACAGGATAGCTATTAGCAGCCAGCCCAGTAAGTCATGTATGCCTTGTCAGACTTTGGCAGGACATGTTGTCAAGGAGACAACAGATCGCGCTGAACCATTTTTTTTATTACTCTGTGGATCCATGAACATTGATTTTGAACATGTCTGAGATGTGCTGTACAAAGTGTACATTCTTTCTGTAGTCATTGTCATGTCTGTCTGCTGTTTGATGCCCAGCTGCCATACCCCTAATACCACCATAGGATACTTGCTACCTCATGTCTAGCTACTATACCCCTAATAATACCATGGGGAACTTCTAGCACATGCCTTCCGATCATGCCCTTAATTCCACTATAGGGGACTTGCTGACACATTCCTACTTGTCATGTCCCTAATTCAACTAAAGAGGATTTGCTGACACATGCCTACCTGCCATGCCCCTAATATCATCATGGGAGATCTACTGACATCTGCGTAGCTGCCATGCCCTTAATACCACCATGGGGCCCTTGCTGGCACTTGCCAACCTGCCATAATGTTGCTGGTGCCCTCTTTTGGAGCCTTGGGGTATTCATCCCACACTTACTTTTGTCTCAGTTTGTTATACTGGAGTGTTTTGTCCACAGCATGACAATTGTTCTATAGTTATTTTTCTCTACAATTTCAGCTTTGTTTACCTACCTTGTTTGATGGTTGATTATACTGGGGTAGTTTATCCAAAAAAAAGCCCTCATTCAGAAGGAGGAAATACAGGTACAACATTCGATATTTTGAATGTGAAAACAGTTAGAGTGAAGACAGAGATTTCATGCAAAACCAGAAAATCAGTAAATGGAACAGCCTGAGGCCAGCTAAAGAATATGGCGAAAGGTTTCTAAGTAAGCAATTAGCACCTTTCCAGGAAAACCACAACACATTCATTAGAGAAACCTTTTAGATTTCTTGCGTGTGAGAACCAACTACTTCAGAAAGCCCATTTCACAAGAAAGTCAAAATTCCACCCAGCAGCTAGGCTAAGTTCAAGCAGGGGAAGTGAATTAAAGCTTATTTCAATAAAATGATTCTTATCACAGGTCATTTTCTTGTACTGAATCTGATAATTGGCAATGTGCTTCAACAGAATGACTGGCATCTCCCATACTTCTCTGCCTTGCTGCTGCTACAGCATGGGGGTCTTTGTGCCACTCAGCCTTGCATCCATGCCCATATCTTACACCTTGGCTTTTTCTTTGCCGCTGTTCCTTGTTGTCGTACCCCAGACCTTACGCCTTGAGTTGTTCTTGCCAGTCTAGGGGGGGCTACTAGTGCCTCTCATGTTGCTTTGGTGTCTTAATACACTTTGTGCTGCTTTGCTCTTTTATCAGTGCCTGCAATGAAGTTTCTTCTGCCACCTTTTCTGCTTCATTCCCCCTTCGTGGTGCCTGAGAGTGCTGATGCACTTTTGGTGTCAGGCTGCCACTCGACATGTCATCAAGTGTTCATGCCCTCTTTTAGAATCTTGGGGTATTCTACCCCCTAATGCTGCTTCATTGTTGCTCTCATGGTGCCTTGGAGAACTCCTGCCAATGCAGGTACCTCTTTGCCTCTTTGCAGAGACTTAGGCTATTCATGCCACTTTTTGTGCTGCTTTGCTAGTCCAGGTACCTTGGAGTTCTTTTCTCCATCTGAAGATTTCTTCCTACAAGTTTCAAGATAATAGATAAGAAAACAGTTCTGGAGCCCAAAATAGGCTATAGTACTTCCCCCGTTTATTTTAATGGAAAACTTTTTTTTTTCATTTTGAAACAAATAAAACTAATTTTGGGTTCCAATGAATGAACCAAAACACATTTTTTTCTGCGCATCCCTACCTGACAAACAAATATGGCCACATAGGCTACTAAAAAGATGGTGGAAAAAGATTTTACTATAAGTTGAACATGCACACCGTTTGATCTAGCATAGATGCCTGGTGAGACCTCATTTGGAAAACAGTATACAAAAGTCTGGAGACAGGCACCTTCAAAAGAATATAAACCAGTCTGACTCGGTCCAGAGGGTGGCTACTAAAATGGTCAGTGGTCTTCATTCTAAAGGATATGGGGTCAGGCAAAGCAATAAACATTTATACCCTAGAGGAAAGGCAGGATAGGGGAGATAGAGACATTTAAATATCTCGAAGGTTTCCATCCACAGGTGGTGAGCCTCTTTCAACAGAGAGGAGGCTCTAGAACAAGGGGTCATAAGATAAGGGTGAAAGGCTGTAGACTCAGGAGTAATCTTAGCAAACATTTCTTTTATGGAGAGGGTAGTAGGTGCATGGAACATCTTCCCAGTGAAAGAGGGGAGACAAAACAGTATCTGAATTCAAGAACGTATGAGATAATGACAGGGGATCTCTGAGGGAGTAATGAAAATTGTAAAGCTAAATTAGTTCAGTGGATGGACAGATTAGTTAGGCCATACTGTCCTGTTCTGTCATCACATTTCTATGTTTCTTGTAATGACAGTACAAATGTATTATTTTTTCCAAACCGGCAGGAGTAAATCAAGATCTTTTTATTCAAAGACTTGCATTGAAATCTGGATCTAGAGTATCTAAATGAGAGCTGGGTCATAGTCCATTCACAAAGCTTGTCAGCTGTACCCCATAAGGAAATTAGTTTTGAAAGAGAGTAAAAGAGACCACCTTAGGAGTAATAATTCATAGGGAGATTTACAAAACCGAGGGAGAAGTGAAATATCGTGCGGGGTATTTCCACAATATTTTGCCTCTCCTGCGGAAAATATCATGGCAGTTTTGCCACATTATTATTTTTACTGCGGTAAAACTCAGTCAGAAAAAATAGCATGGCAGGGCCCTCAAAAATGTAAGAAGATGGCCCATTTTGCATGGGCCGCTATCGTATTAAAGGGCGCAGAGGCCCCAAAATATCCCCAAAATTGTTAAAATCCCCCCCAGGGACCTTGTGAGATCCCCTCTCACTCCTACACTGCCAAATGAGGTGGTGTCAACCCCAAACATTCTTCAAAAAATAAAAAAACATAATGTGGTGATACCCTGTGCTTTCCCATACGCCTCCCCTTTATAGATAATTTCCTCTTCCTCTAATAAAACACCCTCCATCAAAGCCCCCCGCAAGCATCAGACCTCCCCCATTCATTCTCCCCCTCTCCAAAGTATAGGATCATCCCTGAGGGTCTAGTGAGGCTCCCTACCCCCTCCTTACATAAAAAATACACCTTGTTAAAAAACAGAGCCTGGCGGTCTGGGGGGGCCTGATCTCTCTACCTCAAACTGCTTCATTGGTGGTGTAGTGGCAGCTTGGCGCAACCCAAGCTCCAAACTCATTTGACATCATCTTTCAAAATGATACCCACAAGCCATTTCCCCCTATGACATGATAGGGGGCAATGACTGGTCAGCACCATTTTGACCAATGGCATCAACTGGGCCCAGAGCTAGAGGGTGCTCCTGTCTGCCACTGTATAACACGTAGCTTTAGATAGGGGAGTCTGGGGACCCCCTAGGCCACTAGGGTCTATTTCTGATTTAAGGCAGGGGGGGGGTAGGAGAGGGTGTAGAGCCCTACTAGTCCCCAGGGATGATCATGTATTTTGGGAAGGGGGAAATCATGGGGGGGCCAGTGGGGTCTACTGCTTGGGGGGGTGTTTGATGGGGGGGGGGATTTTGTAGGGGATGGAGTAAACATTTCTCCAAAAACATTTCTTTTTCTTTCTTTCTTTCTTTCTTTCTTTTTTACTATTTGGGTCAGCACCACCTTGATAGGCAGCAGGGAAGGGGGCAGAGATCATGCAAATCTCCCAGGAGGGAGTTTAGTATGGCAGGAAGGGTAGTTATTTTTGGGCCTCCTCGACACTTTAAGAGGCCTTCTGGGGACATCAAGATGCATGTTAGCATCCTGATGTCCCCAGATAAAAATAACTACAACTCCTTCAGATGCACTAAAATAACGGGGCTGATTTTTTTTGTCAGCTGCTTTATTTTATTTGCTTGAAATTAACTATGTATTAACTGATTTGCATGCATTAGTTGATTTCATACATGCAAGCAAACTAATGTTAATAAGGGGGTAGAATTTTTTTTTTAAACGTGCAATATCAAGAATATAGCTCTGATATGCTATATCATGCAATGAACAGCGTTGATCGCATAATAAAGATTGTTTTATGGGTGTTAAAGCCTTATCGTGGCTTAGTAAATCTAGGACTCAGTTTGCACCAGAGGGATTATCAAATAATATCAGTTTTCGCCAACATCAGCAATGAATTATCATTAAGCAATAATTACCACATTAGTTGGTCAGTGGACTCCGAGAACATACTCTGCTCCGGGAGAAGCCGGGATGTGTGGCTGAGAAAAAAGCCCTTTAAAGTCAGGAGAATTCTCTGAGATGGCAGTTTGAGCAATCATAGGAAATGTATTACTTTTATTCCCTTGCAGGTGAATTTTCAAAACCTTTCCAGCCTAAAAATGAGCCTATATGCAGGTAAGTAGCTGCTTCTCGCACATTCCATATTTTATAAACGTCCACACTACGCATGTTTTCAGTTTTGTGTACACATATACGCATGTAAAAAAGGGGTGGTCTTGGGCGTTCCTGGTAGGGCCAATAGTTACTCGCGAAAGTTGCTATTTTAAAAGCCACCCGCATTTTTCTACACCTGCTAATTATCTGGAATATGTGATATTAAATGGGAGGTCCATATTCAAAAGCATTTAACCGGCTAACCCAGAAGTTAGCTGACTAAATGAATGTTTGGGCACATATCCAGCTAAATTCTATAGTTAGCCAGCTAACTTTAAGATAGCTGGTTATACAATAGTGCGGTTTCATTACTGAATATATCTCCAGCTAACTTTGATAGCTAGACTGTGTCTGAATATTGACCTCTGTGTTTATTGTGTAGCACTGACTGGGTGGAAGGTCTGGGTGAAATGGGGGGTGTTCAGACTGAAGAACCAATAGGGTCTCGATGACCTAGAATAGGACTGGGCAAAACGGTGGACGAATTAGTTCAACTGATAATTTCACTCATGGGCATATGTTTCAAAATACGCTGATTTACATGTGTAAATACTGACTCGCCAGAATAAGTTGTACTTTATTTTTGCAAATAAAATATATGTGCGTATATTTTTAAAATAGGTAGGTGAGGTATGTGCTTTCAATGCATTGAAATACATGGTTTCAATGCATTGCAGATATTCGCACATTGGCCTACATAAATATATTTTGTGATGCACGCATGTTATAAAATACTATGATATGCGTATATGCCACCATGTGCAGTGGTTTGAACGTTATCCTTCCTGCCTTTTGGAAGCTTCAATATAGGCCAGCTGCCATAACTGTGACACACAGATCATTCCCCGCCCCCCAAACGTGAACTGCAAGAATGTTATGGAAGTACTACAAGAGTGAAGATTGTGCAAATCCACATTCAAATGAAAAGCATTAAATTAAATCCAAATTATAATATGTTGCACAGTGGCTACTTTGTGTTGAAGTGAGTCAAAGAAAATAACTTGTGGAACCTATTATAATCTAGATAGTGTTTTCAGAACCCAGGACAGACATAACAGGGATGGTAACTTTCAAACCGACGTGTGTACGCACATATGTTGGCCTGCGCCCAGAGACACGTCATAAAATAGCCTGACCGCATGCACATGTGTGCCAAGTTTTAAGTGGGCGAGTGCAGGGGCACGCAAATCCTGCTTCTACTGTGTAAATTGGGGAATTTTAAAAGGCCCGAGCACAGACGCTATTTCCAGTTTTCCCAGTTCGTCCCCACTTCACCCAGTTAAGAAATAAGTCCTCCAAACATGCCTAGTTTAATAGCCTTCACACCTCCCAGTTAGCCCTGACCCTTAAAACCCCGCAGATTGGCCTGATTTTCTTTCATTTTTCGCTTACACGTCATCTATAGCAGAAGTAAAGTTCTGCAGCAGTGGACCTCAGCCCGCACTGGGTTGCAAAAG
Organism: Rhinatrema bivittatum; assembly: GCF_901001135.1. NCBI lineage: Eukaryota > Metazoa > Chordata > Amphibia > Gymnophiona > Rhinatrematidae > Rhinatrema > Rhinatrema bivittatum. Next base: position 12,221,903 of record NC_042621.1, on the reverse strand, counting down.
TATTTCATGCACATCTCAGGTTCATGCCCCAAAAAGTCCATGCCCTGTCTGTGCCCCTTTTTGAAAACTTTTGAGATGTGCGTGCTGCGGGAGATACGCTTGTATCTCGGCGGCTTTAAAAATCGGCTTGGCGCATGTGAGCCTGACTTATTTGAACAGCCCCTAATTAATGTGCACACCGGGCTTTTAAATTTCATCTCATAGTGCGCTGTGAGCAGGTGCCTCACTCGTTTCTAGGGATGTGCATTCGTTTTGAACGAATGCACAATCCGCAACGTATAGGTCCCTATTCGTTGCATTCGTGGGGTTCCAAAACGTATGGCGAACCCCCATGAATGCAATGTATCACTAACAAATAAAACCCCCATTCTCCTGACCCGCCCAAGACTTGCTAAAACTCCCTGGTGGTCCAGCAGGGGTCCTGGAGCAATCTCCTGCACTCGGGCCGTTGGCTGCCGGTATTCAAAATGGCGCCGATAGCCTTTGCCCTTACTATGTCACAGGGGCTACCAGTGCTATTGGTCAGCCCCTGTCACATGGTAGGAGCACAAGATGGCGCCGGCCGTCCATTGCTCCTACCATGTGACAGGGGCTGACCAATGGCACCGGTAGCCCTGTGACATAGTAAGGGCAAAGGCTATCAGCACAATTTTGAATACTGGCAGCTGACGGCCCGAGTTCAGGAGAATGCTCCAAGATCCCCGCTGGACCACCAGGGACATTTGGCAAGTCTTGGGGGGGTCAGGAGGGTGCGGGGTTGTAGTTAATTAAATTTAAAGGGTTGGGATGGGTTTTTTTTTTTAACTTTAATGGAAAACGAATACCATATGTAACTAATAGACGAATCGGGGTCCTCCGAAAATGGATGTGGGTCCCTTCGAATACGAATACGGAATCAAATGTATCCATCGCTGCTGCACATCCCTACTCTTTTCACTTATTTTGTATGTACATATGTATACGGTAATACAGATTCATTATGGCATCTGTCTGTTGGACATTTTTTTTTAATGCGAACAGGTTTCAAAACACATCCAAACATGTTAAGGAAAAATTAGATCACATAACAGCTTTTGTCTACTGCATTTTCTTGTGCATGAAATGTTCTTTAATCATGCAGGAACTATTTCATTACAGGGACTTTGTGCTGATACTACAATAAAATGTAATCAGACACCATAACAATATCAAACTGAAAAAGGATGCACTTTAGAGCAAATTATCTTCAAATGTGCAATGATCACATAGCATGAAGAACAAATAAGAGTTAAACAAAACTACGCTACATAAATATGATTCTGCAATATTTGAGAGATTTGATTTCATTAGGTGCTAGATGAAAGATGCTTCAGAAAAAGTGTCATTTGTTCTTTACATCCAAATTTCAATAGAGGGAATCGCGATCACACAGCATAATGCAAAATAAATCATTACTAGTTTTGTCACTCTTACTTTGTCATTTATAAAGTCCTGGCAATATGCAGGGGGATTGGGTGGTTCAGGTCACAGAGCCTTCCACTTCTCGATCAGTTTTTCAGATCCAGCCCTGGTCAGTAGTGATTGAAAGTCCTTAGCATTTGAAAGCTGTTTTGTGTGCTCTATGAAATGTCAGTGGTTTTAATTCCATTTCTAGTGGCCAAGTGTCCACACGTCACCAAAGCCACTAGCACAGTTTGGCGCTAAGCAGCACCAACTACTGGCAATCTCAGCAGAGAGGCCAAAGATTGGTCAGGCTAGGCGACTGAATTTTACCCCCTCACCCTTAGAACTACTGTCACTGGAGCAGGGCTGAGGCGCATTGGCAGGGGCAGTGCGGGGTGAGCTGGCACTGCCACCATTCTCTGTGCTGCGCCTTTCTTGGGAATGAACGAAGGACTTCACTTTCCACTGTTGTCAATCGTGAACCTTTTGTGAGCGCTAAATTGATAAAACAATGGATTTTTTTTTTAAGTGCCATCAATATGCCTCATAGCCTACGTGTATATTGAGCTGCAGAAAGTGACACAATTCATTTCAGCTAAATAAAATGTTAGCCAATGAAAAGATGAAGCAGAGAAAGTTGCAGAACCATGCTATTAAAAAAAAACCCCTTGCAATGTATGTGAAGAGTTTAAAACAGCAGATTTATACATTTCATATAACTACAGCTATATGCAAAAATTAGGCAACTGTGGTCAATGAATCTCTAACGGGCTGATACAGTACAGTACGCTCTGACGGTGTAGCAGGTGTAATTGTGTGTGGGTAAAATTGGTAGGATAATTTTCAGAGTAGACTGCCATGCGTTAAATCGACATTAAATTCGTATTTGCCAGCTAATTTCAGGAGGCTGTAGTAAAGTCACCCCCAAAATGCATACTATCCTTTGTGTTTTTGACAGGGTAGAGTGAGCTTGGGAACTAAAATTGAGTTCGGTAAAGCCATGCTGACTTTGTTCCATTAAACCATGTCTTTCTATATGTTCTGTGATTTTGATGTTTAGAACACTTTCCACTATTTTTCCTGGCACTGAAGTCAGGCTAACCGGTCTGTAGTTTCCCGGATCGCCCCTGGAGCTCTTTTTAAATATTGGGGTTACATTAGCTATCCTCCAGTCTTCAGGTACAATGGATGATTTTAATGATAGGTTACAAATTTTTACTAATACGTCTGAAATGTCATTTTTTAGTTCCTTCAGAACCCTGGGGTGTATACCATCCGGTCCAGGTGATTTACTACTTTTCAGTTTATCAATCAGGCCTACCATATCTTCTAGGTTCACCGTGATTTGGTTCAGTCCATCTGAATCATTATCCATGAAAACCTTCTCTGGAATGGGTATCTCCCCAACATACTCTTTAGTAAACACCGAAGCAAAGGAATCATTTAATCTTTCCGTGATGGCCTTATCTTCTTTAAGTGCTCCTTTAACCCCTCGATCATCTAACGGTCCAACTGACTCCCTCAAAGGCTTTCTGCTTCGGATATATTTTTAAAAGTTTTTACTGTGAGTTTTTGCCTCTACGGCCAACTTCTTTTCAAATTCTCTCTTAGCCTGGCCTATCAATGTCTTACATTTAACTTGCCAATGCTTATGCATTATCCTATTTTCTTCTGTTGGATTCTTCTTCCAATTTTTGAATGAAGATCTTTTGGCTAAAATAGCTTTTTTCACCTCCCCTTTTAACCATGCCGGTAATCGTTTTGCCTTCTTTCCACCTTTTTTAATGTGTGGAATACATCTGGACTGTGCTTCTAGGATGGTATTTTTTAATAATGACCATGCCTCTTGCACACTTTTTACCTTTGCAGCTGCTCCTTTCAATTTTTTTCTTACAATTTTTCTCATTTTATTAAAGTTTCCCTTTTGAAAGTTTAGCAGGAGAGCCGTGGATTTGCTTACTGTCCCCCTTCCAGTCATTAATTCAAATTTGATCATATTATGATCACTCTTGCTAAGCGGCCCCACCACCTTTACCTCTCTAACCAAATCCTGTCCTCCACTGAGAATTATATCTAAAATTGCTCCCTCTCTTGTTGGTTCCTGGACCAATTGCTCCATAAAAATGTCATTTATTCCATCCAGCATGTACCGATGATACATTTACCCAGTCAATATTGGGGTAATTGAAGTCTCCCATTATTACCACACTACCAATTTGGTTAGCTTCCCTAATTTCTCTTAGCATTTCACTATCAGTCTCACCATCTTGACCAGGTGGACGGTAGTATACTCCTATCACTATAGTCTTCCCCAACACACAAGGGATTTCTACCCATAAAGATTCAATTGTGCATTTAGTCTCATGCAGGATGTTTATCCTGTTGGACTCTATGCCATCCCGGACATAAAGCGCCACACTTCCTCCTGGGTGCTCCTCTCTGTCATTGTGATATAGTTTGTATCCCAGTATAGCACTGTCCCATTGGTTGTCCTCCTTCCACCATGTCTCTGAGATGCCAATTAAGTCTATGTCATCATTCACTGCTATACATTCTAATTCTCCCATCTTACTTCTTAGACTTCTGGCATTAGCATACAAACATTTCAAAGTTTGTTTTTTGTTTGTATTTTCATTCTGCTTTTTAATTGATAGGGATAAGTTAGAAGTTTTTAGCTCAGCTGAGTTTTTAGTGGTGGTTTAATAGTGGGGTTTAATAGTGGTTTGAGATGATGCAATAGTTTCAATTTCATGAAAGATATTTGTGTTATGGATTAAATGTGAGGCTGCACTGAATAAGGGTTTGAGAGTTACTCCTAGGTTTCAAACATTTTTTGATATATGAATTGTTTTATTATCAAACTTGAATGTATCAGGTATTGCATAAAGCCATACGGCTGGGTAAATACCATCCCTATGGCTTTAAGAGTCAACAGCATACAACCTAAATTCAATCTGTGTGGAGAAGCTGCCTTTTAAACCCCGATAAGCAGAGAAGAAGTGTTAAATTCTGATGGGCTATGCTGAATGGAAATAAGACTATTGCAACTCTTTACCTCTCAGTAAAATGATAAGCTTTGAGAATACCAAGCCTATATATGGATTTTTATTGTAATGAAATCAGAATTTGAACTCGCTATTCCCTGACCGGTGGGAATAGTGAGGTTCTGTCCCTTCCCCCATGAAAGGATGAGAATTCCTACACCCATCTCATGTTAACAAGTGAGCCAGGGTTCCAGTTTTACTTAATAACAAGATAATAATTTCTGTGCCCATAGAATCAAAAGCAATTTCGGAAACATAGAAATGACGGCAGAAGAAGAACAAATGGCCCATTCAGTCTGCCCAGCAAGATTTCACATTCTTTTTTTTTTTCTCTCATACTTCTGTTACTCTTGGTCCTTAGTAACCTTTTGGTTCTATTTCCCTTCCACCCCCACCATTAATGTTGAGAGCAGTGTTGGAACTGCATCTAAGTGAATATCTAGCTTAATTAGTTAGGGGTAGTAACCACAGCAATAAGCAAGCTACACCCATGCCTATTTGTTTACCCAGACTATGTAATTCAGTCCTTGTTGGTTATTCTCTGTATATAGATCCACTTTTCTTCATTCCCCCTGCCATTGAAGCAGAGAGCTATGCTGGATATGCATTGAAAGTGAAGTATCAGACTTTCTTCCCTGTTGTTGAAGCAGAGAGCTATGCTGGATATGCATTGAAAGTGAAGTATCAGGCTTATTTGGTTTGGGGTAATAACTACCGTAACAAGCAAGCTACTCCCCGCTTTTTTTGTGAATGGAAATCCTTTTTTCCACATTACCTCTTGCCGTTGAAGCTTAGAGCAATGGAGTCGCATTAACCGTGCGTATGTTTATTGAATAAGGGTATTATCTCTAGCGAGCCACCCACTCTTCATTCACATCCTCTAGACTTTATGGATCCACAGTGCTTATCCCACGCCCCTTTGAAGTCCTTCACAGTTCTGGTCTTCACCACTTCCTCTGGAAGGGCATTCTAGGCATCCACCACCCTCTCCGTGAAGAAATACTTCCTGACATTGGTTCTGAATTTTCCTCCCTGGAGTTTTAAAACGTGACCCCTGGTTCTGCTGATTTTTTTCCGACAGAAAAGGTTTGTCGTTGACTTTGGATCATTAAAACCTTTCAAGTATCTGAAAGTCTGTATCATATCTCCCCTGCTCCTTCTTTCCTCGAAGATATACATATTTAGATTCTTCAATCTCTCCTCATAAGACATTCGATGAAGACCATCCACCTTTTTGGTCGCCCTTCTCTGGACTGCCTCCATCCTGTCTCTGTTCCTTCAGAGATACGGTCTCCAGAGCTGAGCACAGTACTCCAGGTGAAGCCTCACCAAGGACCTGTACAAGGGGATAATCACTTTCCTTTTCTTACTCGATATTCCTCTCTCTATGCAGCCCAGCATTCTTCTGGCTTTAGCTATCGCCTTGTCACATTGTTTCGCCGACTTCAGATCGTTAGACACTATCACCCCTAGGTCTCTTTCCTGCTCCGTGCACATCAGCCCTTCACCCCCCCATCGAATACAGTTCTTTCGGATTTCCACACCCCATATCCATGACTGCACTTCTTGGCATTGAATCTCAGCTGCCATATCTTTGACCACTCTTCCAGCTTCCTGAAATCCCTTCTCATTCTCTCCACTTCTTCCGGCGTGTCCACTCTGTTGCAGATCTTAGTGTTATCAGCAAACAGACAAACCTTACCTTCTAACTCATCTGCTATGTCGCTCACATAGATATTGAACAGGACCGGTCCAAACACCGATCCTTGCGGCACTCCGCTTAACACCGCTCTCTCTTCAGAGTAACTTCCATTTATCATCATACATTGTCGTCTGTCCATCAACCAGTTTACAATCCAGGCCACCACCTCGGCACTCACTCCTAAGCTTCTCATTTTATTCACCAGCCTCCTGTGTGGGAACATATCAAAAGCCTTGCTGAAATCCATGTAGATGACATCGAGCGCTCTTCCTTGATCCAATTCCCTAGTCACACAGTCGAAAAAGTCAATCAGGTTTGTCTGACAGGATCTTCCCCTGGTGAATCCATGCTGCCTCTGGTCCAGCAATTCTTAAGACTGTAGATAGTTCACTAATCTTTCTTTCAGCAGTGACTCCATCACTTTTCCCACCACCGAGGTGAGGCTAACCAGCCTGTAGTTTCCAGCCTCCTCTCTGCTCCCACTCTTGTGAATCAGGATCACCACCGCTCTTCTCCAATCACTCGGCACCACTCCCGTTTCTAATGATCTACTGAACAGGTCACACAGCGGACCCACCAGCACATCTCTGAGCTCCCTCAGTATCCTGGGATGAACCTCATCAGGCCCCATGGCTTTGTCCACTTTCAGTTTTCCCAGCTCTTCCCACACTTCTCCACTGTAAATGGAGTTACATCTACTCCACTCTCCTCCAGTTTCTTGTTAACTAGCAACAGTCCTTCTCCTGGGTCCTTTTTAGTGAACACCGAACTGATGTATTCGTTTAGTATTTCTGCCATTTCTTCATCTCTCTCTACACATCGATCCTTTTCACCTTTCAATTTCACTATACCACTTTGAACTTTTCTCCTTTCTCTGATGTAGCTGAAATATGTTTTGTCACCTCTCTTTACCACTTTGGCAATCCTTTCTTCCGCTTTACTTTTTGGCGTCTTGATTACTTTCTTCGTCTCCCTCAATTGTACCAGATATTCTTCTTTGTGCTCCTCCCTTTGGGATCCTTTATATTTCTTGAATGTTGTTCTTTTATTTTGTCAGCCACCTCCTTTGAGAACTATATAGGTTTCATTTTGCTTTTGCTTTTCTTTGCTTTTCTAACATATAGATTAGTTACCTTGATAATTGCTCCTTTTAGTTTAGTCCACTGTTGATCCCAGGGGATTAGGGATATAGTGGGATGAGGGGGAAGAAAACTCAACCACATTGACAACAAACTGATGTCTCTTTGACAATAAAGTGACAGGAACACTCAAAATTCAGCAACAGAAAAGCCTTCATCCTTGTAACGAACTGTTCTTTGCATGGTTTCGTGTTAGAGATGAATCGGTGGCCTATATTCCACAGTCATGTTCAGCATTCTGAAACATCAAACTACAAGCACGTTAAAATACAATCAAATCATTGGGCTTTTATAACATTGGCTAAATCACAGTAAAACCATCTGGAAATTGTCCCTCATCATGCATACATTCTTTTTAATAAGAACATAAGAAAATGCCATACTGGGTCAGACCAAGGATCCATCAAGCCCAGCATCCTGTTTCCAACAGTGGCCAATAAGGAACATGGAACGATGCAAGGAACTAAATAAAATATGAATGGAAACACAAAGCATATTAATTCTGATGATTTATATTCAGCATCAACCAACAAGGAATGAATTACATAGCCTGGTTAAACAAATAAGCATGGGTGTAGCTTGCTTGTTACGGCAGTTACTAACTCAAATCAATTAAGCCTGATACTTCACTTGGAATACATATCCAGTGCAGCTCACTGCTTCAACGACAGGGGGGAATGAAGTAAAGAGGATTTATATTCAGACAACCAACAAGGACTGAATTGCACAGGCAGGGTAAACCAATGTGGGAGTAGCTTGCTTATTACGGCGGTTACTACCCCAAACCAATTAGCTAGATACGTCACTTAGCTGCAGCTCCAGCACTGCTGTCTGCATGGATGGTGGGGGTGGAAGGGAATTGGAACCAAAAGGTTACAAATAAGGGCCCTGACCAGCGGTCAGAGTAACAGATAAGTATGAAAACAAATAGGTGTGAAAGCTTGCTGGGCAGACTGGATGGACCGTTTGGTCTTCTTCTGCCGTCACTTCTATGTTTCTATGTTTTGTTTTTAAACATGGAATTATAGCACAATATAAGGGATGGAGAAGTATGCTTTATCACACTAGCAGGCCAACTCCAGCATTATTCAATGAAAGGACTTAGTGGTTTCCTTCCTTTCTTCTAATGAAATGTCATTATTCCAATACAAATCCTTTCATTTCTCAGACCCATTCTCCCCTCCTCCTCTCCATCCCCACTATATTTCATTTCCTGCAGTTGTGCGATATTATTGCCTTTTTTCCACATCTATTGATTTAGGTGTATCTGGTTATTACAATGCAAAATAAAACAGTTCCTCCATCCATTCTACCTTGTACTGTTGAACATTAACTTAATTTGTTTCAAATCTGCATTTGATTTGGCAAAGAAACCATTTATCTTTATGAAGAAAGCCCTCATAAAGTAGGGACTTTAGGAGATCACGGCTTTAAAAATTTAATAGCCTTGTGTCTTATATTCTGGAAAAATGAATTAAACCTTCAAATATTATATGTCTCAATGTAACCTTTTTGCATTTCATATTATGTTTAATTTATTACATCCTAGAAAATATGATAGGGAATCTCAGTTTATTCAGGCTTCTTTACATCGCATGAATACCAGTCAATGAATAAACAAAGTGTTTCAACATTATGTTTTAGAAAAGCAAAAGCCTTTAAGTCCCAAAGAAAAGTCACCAATCTATACCAGAGGTGTGCATGATGGTCCTTCAAGGGCAGTAACTAGGCCTGAGTTCAGGGCTGGATTTAAGATTGTGGAGCCCACAGGCAGAGTGCTTTGGTAGCGCCTCTGTCAAGCTGGCACTAAAGCAAGCGGAAGCAGGATCCTCTTTGGCCTGGTTATTTGGCGCCTTCAAAATTTGCCACCATAGGCAGTTGCCTATGTTATCTTTGCCTAAATCTGGGCCTATCTGTGTTCCAGAGCATCCAAAATACAGAAATTTACCTGGTTCCTGGATGAAATATATGCAGATATGCCTGACAAATATTCATTAGCAATACTCTAAAACCAGACCAGTTTGTAGCTGTTGCCCATCATTAATGGGGGTGGACATTTAGTGGATGATATCAATCTATACCAGGTGTATGCACCATGCTGATTAAAGGGCCACCGCCAGGTTTACTTTTCAGATTCACCAACATGTGCCATTGAACCTGCTGCTCAGAAAAACATATGCAAGCATAATTGATGAATATTCATTATAAAAAATCCTGAAAACCCAGACAGGTGTATGATCCTGGTGGACTGGAAGTGAATGCTGCTGGTCTATAGCACGGTTGTGTAGGATGAATTCACGATGGTAGAGAAAACAGATGCAAATGTAATACTACAAATGAAATGGGAAAATGCCAGACCATGCCCGTTTTCTAGCTTTTATGCTCTGAAATAAGGATATTTAACTCAATTTTAGTTCCCAAGCTCACTCTACCCTGTCAAAAACACAAAGGATAGTATGCATTTTGGGGGTGCCTTTACAACAGCCTCCTGAAATTAGCTGGCAAATACGAGCATGCGTGACACCGGTATTCAATGTCGATTTAACGCATGGCAGTCTACTCTGAAAATTATCCTACCAATTTTACCCACACACAATTACACCTGCTATTGTGCACCCTGAACACTTTGGGGGTAATTTATGAACTTAACTTTTGAAAATGCAAGATGAAACCCCTCCCTGTCTCTGCTCCCAGAAATGCCTTCTCTCAGTGCAGGTAAGCCTACATGCATACAGCACATACACGCGCTAGTATACTTCCAGATCGGGAGGGCAATTTTGTAACAACAGGCCATTTCTGCAGATAAAGCATCATTTTACCCACAGAATTGCCTGGGAATGTTACCCTCTTTATGTAGTGCAGTAAGCGTGCACAGCACTGCACAAGGCACATTGCAAGTTCCCTGCCACAGAGAGCCTAGAATAGGAAGGAGAAGATGAATTTCTTGGAATAGGTGAAAGATGTCCAGCAAAAACAACATCCTATACCGGGAAGGGAATGAGAGAAGAACCGACCACCCACACTTGAAAAAACATTAAGAACGGTTTATTTTCCCTTATGTTTTGCCCGCAGCTCAGATACAGAAATCTAAAGGGGGAAAAGAGGTGGAAAGCAAAGTTTACGAAATTAAATTAACAGCAAGTCCTTCACTGAAAAAAAAAAAAAACAATTCCTGAAAACCACAACAGTTCCCACATCTCTGTAAGGATCCATGAAAAAAAAAAAAAATCTGCAAAATATTTTAGGGAAAAACAAAATGAAAAGAAAGCACACACACGGCTCCAGCTACAACACGTCTATCGGGCCACTTTTAAAAGACCTGCGTGCATGAAAGTCAAGGGTTATGCACTTGGCTGGGCTCTGCGTGCATGTTATAAAATCGGTGCATGCGCTCCTTTGAAAATCGACCCCTTTGTGTTTTGGGTATGCACAGCTTCCTTACAGACACCCTCTCACATGCTTCACATCCCTCTTGCAGCCCATCCAACATCCCCGGACCGTAGACTCTGAAGAACTCACTCACTCCTGTCAGATAGGCTTCCTTCCAATCTATCGTGCGCTCTTCTTTGGTAGAAGCGTCACCACGGACCCACCCTGGCCTCACACTCCAAATTACTTTCTTTTAATAATCATAGTGTTTCTAAAAAGCTTCTCTTGCATATTTGGGTGGCAAGCAATTGAAAGTTCAGCCTTGAAGAACTGGCCTCCTGCTGTCTGTTCTCATGATGAGGCAAATTTTAAAAGCCAGGCATGCACCAAAATCAGGAGACCTGTGCACATGTAGGATATGAGTGAAGTCACTTGTTTTCAAAAGCCACCCACATGCACGCACAAGTCCCGATATGCGAATATCTCACTTCAAATAGAAAAGGTGGAGTGGGCGGGGATTAGGTGCTCCAGGGGCGGGGCCAAGAGATGTTTGCGCAAGTCCAGTGCCGCATAATTTTACTTCCGCTATGGAAGAAGGATAACTTAAAAAAAAAAATACGGCCATCCTTGAGGGGTTTAAGGGGTTTGGGGTAATTAGGGGGAGCACAATCTAAAGAACCAGAGGGATATGGAGGACCTAGCTCTAGATGGAGCAAACCGATGAAACTTGTCATGGGTGTGCCCGCCTGCCTGTTATAAAATTCCCCGATGTGCACAAACCTGACTTTACGCGGCTGTGCATGCCCACCTTTAAAATTAGGTACACACATACGCATACTTAGGCTATTTTATAATATATGCTCATATGGTCGTGTCTCTGAGCACACACCGACACACACACACGTACATGTCGTCCACACACCCATTTGAAAGTTTACCGTCTATGGGCGCAATTCTGCAGAGGTTGGGAGGCACACGAGTGAATGGGTATCACAAGACCTTTAGAGTTTAGATACTATTCTCATGTGGAAAAAATACGCACTATTTTCTAACCTACATGAGTAGGTTAGAAAATGCTCTTCATGTGTGCCAGTCTGGAGCTGTGCACCACTTTGCTACTGCTCCTTCTTTGGTACAGGAGATCATAGTGGGGGGAGAGAGAGAGAGAGAGAAAGAGAGACTCTTTATAGGGCTCAGTCTGTATATGGACCATTGTAAGGGGGAACTTTGATTGGGGGTGAGTTTTCAGGAGATGGTTTGGGGTTAGCGGGGTGGTGTTACAGACACATTCAGAGGTATCCATTGTAAAATTGACCTCATTAAAGAATTTTTTACCTTATAACGGGCCGATTCAGTAAAGTCTGTGCACGCGATTCAGTATTTAAATGAGGCCCGGCGGTAGAAACAGGCAAAAGGAGGCGCTAGGGACACTAGCGCATCCCTAGCGCCTCCTTTTGGCCCGGAGCGGCAGCTGTCAGCGGGTTTGACAGCCAACGCTCAATTTTGCCGGCATCGGTTCTCGAGCCCGCTGACAGCCACGGACTCGGAAACCGGACGCCGGCAAAATTGAGGGTCCGGTTTTCGACCCGACAGCCACGGGCCGACTTCAAATTATTTTTTTTTTACTTTTTTTACCCTTCGGGACCTCCGACTTAATATCATTTTTACTGCTTTTCTGTGCACTTTTCCGGTGCCCGAAGAAATTAGCGCCTACCAAAGGTAGGCGCTAATTTCTGAAAGCAAAATGTGTGGCTTGGCTGCACATTTTGTTTTCTGAATCGCGCGGGAATACCTAATAGGGCCATCAACATGCATTTGCATGTTGAGGGTGCTATTAGGTTCGGCGGGTTGGACGCGCGTTTTCGGCCCCTTACTGAATAAGGGGTAAGGGAAAACGCGCGTCCAATGGCGGGTTAGCGCACTGTACTGTATTGGCCCGTAAGTGATGAAAAGGAGTTGGTTTGTACAATACAGTGAGACTTTTGAAAATTGCTACAATATATGCCATCACATTGTCCAGAAATTTTAACCGTATTAATGCCTCAAGTTACTAGCTGGCCCTCCTATAGCAGTATAAATAGTTGACTGCTATGTGTGCCACTCCAGAGGCTCTCTCTCTCTACTCCACTCCCTCTCCCCCTTTGCATTTGCGCCAATGAGAAATTTATCGCACGTGTTACCGCCATAACACATTTTGATGAATGACCCTGCAAGCCTGATAGTAGCGCTTTTAAGACTTGTCCGGCTATGTATGTTGCGTCTGTCGGTTGCCGTATTGCAAAATGGCGCCGGCCATATGGCCGGCGCCATTTTGCAATACGGCAATACGCCATACGGCCGGCGCCATTTTGCAATATGGCAACAAGTGCAGGAGGTTGCTCCCGGACCCCCGCTGGACTTTTGGCAAGTCTTATGGGGGTCAGGAGGCCCCCATAAGCTGGCCAAAAGTCCCTGGGGGTCCAGCGGGGGTCCGGGAGCGATCTCATGTGCTCGTGATGTCGGGGGACAGGAACCAAAATGGCGCCGGCGCCATTTCTATTAACACAGCCGTGGCCCAAGAGTGGAAGATCACACCGGGACCCCCCCACTGGACCCCAGGTAATTTAAAACATTTTGGGGGGGGTTCGGGAGGGTGGGGGATTTATTTTAAAGAGTCGGGGTGGGTTTTAGGGTTGTTTTAGTGTGCCGGTTTTCCCGCCCTCCCCCGATTTACGATTTAAACGATTTAAAAAAAAACAAAACCGCGACGATCAGATTCCCTCCCCCCCAGCCAAAATCGATCGTTAAGACGATCAATCACACGATTCACATCTCTACTATTTACACATGCATATGCTAATTTTTCCACATACCTTTTAAAAATTCACCTTTAAAGTTCTAACAATAGTAAAACTGGATGCTTTTACAGATGGAAAAATTATGTGTACATGCACTGCCTCCATTGAATGCAAATATATCTCATGTATATTCATTAATGATATCCTGAAAACCAGATCTGTGGGTGGCACTTCAGGACCAGCACTGAGTAAACTCTACTCTACAAATTGCAAAGGTGTGGTTGCATCTGCAGAGTAATATTTTAAGAATATACTAGCATTGCCATTGAATTGGCAATACCTTCTGAGCATTTACAAAAGCTACAGCAATCAGAAAAGCAAACAGAATGTTAGGAATTATTAGGAAGGAAATGGTGAATAAAACAGAAAATGTCATAATGCCTCTGTATCGCTCCATGGTGAGACCGCACCTTGAGTACTGTGTACAATTCTGGTCACCGCATCTCAGAAAAGATATAGTAGTACTGGAGAAGATACAGAGAAGGGTGACCAAAATGATAAGGGGAATGGAATGGCTCCTCTATGAGGAAAGGCTAAAGAGATTAGAGCTGTTCAGCTTGGAGAAGAAATAGCCGAGGAGTGATATGATAGAGGTCTTTAAAATCACGAGAGGGCTAGAACAGGTAGATGTGAATCAGTTATTTGATCTTTCGGATAAAAGAAGGACTAGGGGGCACTCCATGATGTTAGCAAGTAGCACATTTAAAACTAATTAGAGGGAGGGCGAGCAGGAGCGGAGAGAGAAGCCCCGAGAGTGTCATCGCGGAGGTCGGAGGCAGGACGGTAACCCGAGTCAGCTGCAGGCTGTGCGGCACAGAGGAGCTGATTAGAGGCGGGACTGGAAGCGGCCAATATCAGCGGCCCCCTGGCTCTCCTACCTTGAGGGCGAGCAGGAGCGGAGAGAGAAGCCCCGAGAGTGTCATCGCGGAGGTCGGAGGCAGGACGGTAACCCGAGTCAGCTGCAGGCTGTGCGGCACAGAGGAGCTGATTAGAGGCGGGACCGGAAGTGGCCAATATCAGCGGCCCCCTGGCTCTCCTACCTTGAGGGCGAGCAGGAGCGGAGAGAGAAGCCCCGAGAGTGTCATCGCGGAGGTCGGAGGCAGGACGGTAACCCGAGTCAGCTGCAGGCTGTGCGGCACAGAGGAGCTGATTAGAGGCGGGACCGGAAGCGGCCAATATCAACGGTCAGCGTGCGGCGCGTAGCAGAGCCGGCGCGTCGCTAAAGCCGCGCGCGCTCAAGGGGCGCGCGCAAACACGGGCTTTGCCGGGCTTCGCCGGAGCCGCCGGATCGCCAAGGCCAAGTAAGAACTGAAATTAATTTACTTCTCTCTAAATACCCTCCTTGCTCATAGTCCTTGATTAATTATTAATAGATTCTGCCAAAGGGTGCTTTAGTTTTTTTTTTTCTTGCTATCCTCTGACATGCCTCCAAAGCGGAAAGGGAGAATAAGAACCTATCCTCCCTTACCAATGCCGTCTCCTGTACAGCAAGAAATCGTAAGCTACATGCTCTCCCCTATACCTACATTAAAGAGAGCTGAGGAATCTGGTGTGCCAATAGTTTTGGGGAAATCTATTGACCTTGCAGAGGAAGCGTCTCTTAGCCCTCATATCGGGCTGGCACCACAGCAGAGGGAATTGGAAGGGTTAATAGAACCTGCTTTGGGAGATGTTGAGCTACCAACTGAAAGATTGCAGTCTGATGCAATTAAAGTCCAAAACGAAATAGAGACAGACACAGCCACCTCTATCAATTTAAAAGGGGCGGCAGTAGAAGTCTCTGTTATGGTCCCAATAGGAGTTAAAGACTCTATTCCAAACTCAAAGCAGGATGAAATCCCAACCAAACCAGCTGTGGTAACGATGGATACGTTGTGGGACATGATGGCTGGCATGATGGGAAAAATTCAAAATCTGGAGAGGAAAATGAATTCAATGTGTGAAGGAAATCAACAAGATAGTCTGGTAATACAGAAACAGATAAAGGACTCTAATGAACGAATTAAAGCCTTGGAAATCCAAGAGAAGAAAACTCAGAAATTAGACAAGCATTAGTTAAAGATAAAGAATATTTATCTCGTAGAGTTGAAATGCTAGAAAATAATTCAAAAAGATTTAATTTGAGAATTTTAAATTTTCCTCGTAAAGTAGGAGAAGAACCCTTGATTACTTTTAAAAAGTTTCTCGTTGGGCAACTCGGTTTTTCTGAGGATAGAGCTCCAACTATAAATAATTGCAATTTTCTTCCCCCTACAAGAAATGTGGTTAGATCAGAATTATTTCAAGGAAATTTGTCTAATTTTCTAGAGGATTCTTCCTTGGAAGTAATTAACTGGGGTACATTGCTAGTAACTTTTTATTCATTTTTAGATGTAAATTCTGTCATGAAGAAATATTTCAGCAAATACCCAGTTAAATTTCATGACAAGGATGTTAAAATCTTTCCTGACTTGGCTGTGACCACCCAACAAAGGCGTAAAGCCTTTTTGAATTTTCGCCAAGAGGTTCTTTCATTAGGTTTTTCGTTTACCCTTCGCTTTCCTTGCAAGTGTATTATTAAAAAACAAGAAGCTACATATTTATTTTTCACCCCAGACCAATTAAGGAATTTCTTAAATCAGAATAGGATGCCTACCTCATCCCCTCTATCCATGCAATGATAAATATTGGGTATAGTTAGTATGAATCAATCTTGATTCATGTATTATTTCTTATATATTCCCCCTTTGAAAGATAATTATCAAGGATTAGAAAACCCTCCATTTGATTGATACTAATGGTTTATTCTCTAAATGTAACAATTGGTAAGAATTTGATTTGTATAAATGACCATGTTTTTCTGTATACAAATAATGTGATTGTATCTATTATTTGAAAAGTTATAAATAAAGTATAAAACTAATTAGAGAAAATTTGTTTTCATTCAACACACAATTAAGCTCTGGAATTTGTTGCCAGAGGATTTAGTTAGTGTAGTTAGAGTAGCTGGGTTTAAATAAGGTTTGGATAAGTTCTTGGAGAAGTCCTTTAACTGTTATTAATCAAGTTGACATAGGGAATAGCCACTGCTATTACTAGCATCAGTAGCATGGGGTCTACTTAGTTTTTTGGGTATTTGCCAGGTACTTGTAACCTGGATTGGCCACTGTTGGAAACAGGATGCTGGGCTTGATGGACCCTTGGTCGGACCCAGTATGGCAATTTCTTATGTTCTAAAGTGCCTACAAAGGAAGAAAAACAATTGATGCTAGAAAACCAGACATTGTGGTAAAGGAAAATAGCATAAGAACGGCATTGCTAATAGAACTGTTAGTATCAAGCGATTATTCAGTACTAGATATGGAAAGAGAGAAGATCTTCAAGCACTTAAAGATGCAATCAGAGACCATGAAAATGTAGCAGAAAGGTACAGAAATCGTCCCAATTGTATTGGGTTCCATTGGCCTGATTCAAAAGAACTTCCAAGCAACCTTGATAGGTTGCTTTTATGACAGGGGTGACCAATTCAGTCCAAAGAGCCACAAGTAGGCCTGGTTTTCATGATATCCATAATGAATACGCATGGGATAGATTTGCATATACTTCACTATATACAAATCAATCTCATGCATGTTCATTATGGATATCCTGAAAACCAGATCTGTTTATGTCTCGAGGTCTGGAATTGCCCACCACTGCCTTAATGAGCAAATGGTACAATGCAAGAATTAAGAGCACTGGCAATAGATTTAAGAGATTGAGATCATACTGATCATACTGTGGCTTACGAGTGAGATTCATGCCTGTCACAGGATATACAAATCCTTAAAATGAATGACAAGTGGGATGGACTTTTTTTCAAGTGCATAAAACGCTTGATAAATGAGGCTTTTTCCGGGAGCTGACATTAAAAGTAGACAACTGGCCTCCAACCAAACTTGAGAATATCAATCAACTGATATGTAAATAAAATCAATTTTCCAATTCATTAAAAAAATCAAGAAACTGTTCTAAAAAATGTGAATATTTCTTAAGTGGTAAATACAGAATCAACATACAAATTAAGGCTGAAACATGACTTAGCATCTTGTATATACAGATATAGATATTTTATATATATATATATATATATATATATATATATATATATATATATATATATTTAAAACTTGAGTATGGAATGCCTACTTCTGCCAAGGAATTTGTGTGGGTTTATTCACAGACTCATAAAAACATAATGCAATACAATCCTCCATTGTATTAACATTCTACTGTGTTCACATTTTCTAAGACAGAATTAGAGATTGAAGAAAAATGAAATACTCTTGCTTCGCACCCCAAACATTTGGTTCCCTCAGATGTCTTAAAAATAATTGTTACATCTTTTTCTTTTATGTAATTTTGTATCATGTTTCCTTATTGCTGCATAATTTCAATATACATACAGAAACACGAATAGAAGAAAGAAAGATTCCCCCATGACAAGGAGAATCACATAGAAAGAGAACATTTTCATATGCCACATAAAAATGCCTTAAGAGAACATTGGTTTAAAAAAAAAAGTTTTTAAATCATTGGACTTTGTTGCGCCCGTCGGTCACAGATGGCTGCGCCCTCTCTGTCTCACCTCTTTTCTTTCTCTTTCCTCTCCTCTGGGCAAGATGGCTGCCTCCGCCTCTCTCCACCGACCTCTCCAGTGTCCCCGGACCGGCATGGGTGATTGCATTCGCCATTCTTACACTGAGATCACTTAGGGCATGTGCGTGCACGCCACCCTCTCTTTTGACTATGTCATGGCGGGAACCTCGGGGGCGTCCCCACCGCATGATGTCACTACCTCTGGGTACATAGCCTCCGATCTCCGATCCAGCTACGAGTTAGCAAAGATTCCGCTCCAGCTAATTTTGACTTCCTTCAGAGACATCCACTCTGAGTTGCTCCTACAAACCCTCCGGGGTTACGCTGGCCACACTAGGGCGTCCTAGGTACCCGCTCCTCGGGGGCCTTATTCGCTCCTACCTACCCTCCGGGGGTTACGCTGTTCCAGCAAGGAAGCTCAAGGCACCTGTTCCTCGGGGGTCTTGCTTCAGGTTTCCCAGCTCATCATGATCCTAGGTACCAGCTCCCCGGGGCCTTGCACTCACCTGCCTTCCTCCTGGGTTAACCTGCATCTACAGAGGATATCTTGGCTTCGGCGCTCCGGGCCTTGCATCATCTCTACCTCCAATCTGCGGAGGTCATCTCTCCCGCAGCTACCAGCCTTCGTGAGTACCTTCTCTATTCAGTCTCTCTGCCTTGTCTCACCACAGAATAGATTCTCGGTGTACTCCACTCCGTGGACCACTACCGGATCTACCATCGTGACTATGTCATCTGTGACTGGGTTCTCGGTCTACCCCACTCCGCGGACCACTACTGGACCCTTCACTTCCAGCTTCCGGTGAGACCTTCTCTGCACTTGATACAACTCAGTGCCTGGGTTGAATTTAATCATCAGAGACCTACTCCACTGGCTGAGGAATGCAGGCCGCTCCTCGGGCCTTGCCAACTTCTGTATAATAAAGTTTCTATTCTCTCTGTGGTCATTACTGAAGAGTCAGCCTATTGCTATATTTTCCCCATGGGGTCCCTCCCCGTGGGAGGAGTCATCAATACAGCAACCAAGGGTCCACAAACATGTCAAACTTACAACAGACTTTATGAAATAAACATTGACACTGAAAATATTTTAAAAAATCATTATTATGTAATGAGAAATCATTTTACTATCAAGCTGTCCAATAACATATCTGCCAAAAACAAATGCCTTTACAGAAAAGCAAAGCCAATCTTTTGTGAAGTACAGCATTTGAGATAATAAATATAATCAAACATAGCATATGGCTAAGATTTTTTCATTTTTACTTTTAAAGATGCTGTTTGTTCGCTTCAAGGTTCAGTTAACAATATCGATAGAAAAGTCTCTGCTAGACCTACTCACAGCACAAAAATAATAAACACCATTTCTTTATTTTATATCTGTGAAAAAAAACAAACATTTACATGCAGAATTCAACTTTCAGGATGGAAAACCAAAACAAACCCCAACATTTTAACAAAAAAACAGCAGGAAGAGAAAGTACTTAAAACATGATACGCGACAAAGGATTATGAAAGAGATTACTGCAGGAAATGGAATTGCAAATGGAACTCGAAAAGCTTCTCACATTTGTAAAGACACTGAAGAGAATGTATTTCTTTCCAGTGTTGTGACCAGAGGATATTACAGGATTCCTTCCAAGGAAGTATCACACTTAATATACACCCTGAGATGCAACATAATGATGCTGAATAACATTCACTGAAGCATGAGCTTTCGTAATCTGAAAGTTACACCTCAGAATAAAAAGTACAAAATGTATTTTTACACTGAGGGAAAAGAATATAGAAATACATAAAGCAAGCTTCCAGGTTACTTACAGTGTATATAAATCTGCTTCTTGATTTTCCAGGTTAAACCTACTTAGCTTATTTGTTTAAAAAAAAAGCTTTTTTGGGGGGGCAGGACCAATGTACTTAAGTGCATGAATGCTTTGCCATGCGCTTAATGCATGCTAACAGCGCAATCAGGGCGAATGATCTAGTTTACATGCATTAACAGTGCTTTCAAAGAAGGTAAAATTAGCATGCAAGAGTTTTAATGGAAAAACTTTTGCTGATGAGGTAAAGAGATACAAAACTATGCATAACAGCACATACAAAAACAATACATGCTCAAACTTGCAAAAGTTAATATATGCCCGGTAATGTAAACTCTTAAATATAACCTCTGGGAGGTATAGTTAAGATTTTGCAATAACATCTGCATTAAAATTTCTCTGGAGGCTGCGCTCTGACCTTTCCTTGGGGTCCGAGAGGGCCCGTGAACATTTTCTTGTTTGTAGCCTCTCCGCCGAGAGGTTTGAGGAATACCAACTTTCTGTCGGGGCGGAGACCTGGTGACGTCACCCTTTGGAGGAGGAGCCAGATAGGTATTTAAACCTGCCTATACCGGCGCGACGCCGCTGCGCTCTGACCTTTCCTTGGGGTCCGAGAGGGCCCGTGAACATTTTCTTGTTTGTAGCCTCTCCGCCGAGAGGTTTTGAGGAATACCAACTTTCTGTCGGGGCGGAGACCTGGTGACGTCACCCTTTGGAGGAGGAGCCGGATAGATATTTAAACCTGCCTATACCGGCGCGACGCCGCTGCGCTCTGACCTTTCCTTGGGGTCCGAGAGGGCCCGTGAACATTTTCTTGTTTGTAGCCTCTCCGCCGAGAGGTTTGAGGAATACCAACTTTCTGTCAGAGCGGAGACCTGGTGACGTCACCCTTTGGAGGAGGAGCCGGATAGGTATTTAAACCTGCCTATACCGGCGCGACGCCGCCGGCGCGACAGCTAAGCCTTGCCCGGCTTAGCCCGGATTAGGACGGTTTGGGATGGACTGCTGTCAGTTGCCGCCAGGAGATCATCAAAGCTAAGTGTTAATCTCTTCTAATATATAATTTGAAGGCTCTCTGCTGGGTTAACCTTGGGGAATCTGACTATTTGGATGATAATCGCTATGCCTCATACAAAGAGGAAAGCGAAACTGAGGGAAGCCTCTTTGACATCAACCCAGAATAAGATGATTCAACCCAGCATTAAGGAGTGTTTTCAAATCTTCCCTACAAATACACCGGAGGGGGCCGCAGATAACATACACCGGAGGGGGGCCGCAGATAACATACAGCAAGAGAAATGTTATCAGGCCAGTGAAACATCTCTTTCACCCGGTGCTCCAGAAAGACCTATCCTACCATCCGATAGGGCAGCTGAAACTCAAATTGTATTGAAAGATCCTACAATTATCCAGGACGGAAGTTCAAATGGAACCAAAGTCTCTGAGAGCATGGGAGAGAGCTCACATGCTGAAATTAAAGACTGCTCCATTTTGTCATCTGAAGGGGAGAGTGGGACATTAAAACAACAACGGGTTACACAACAAATAGGAATTGAGGACGTGCCTAATAGTTCCAACAAAGTTCTCAATGGAGGAACTGGGTTTAATGATGGTGAATGTTCAGAGATCAATAAATAATCTGACTAGAACTGTCCAGGAAGCTTTAAAAAATAATATTCTAATAGAAGAAAAAATTGGTAAATTAGAGGTGAAATCTAGATCAATTGATACACAAATTGTGAAAATACAGAATGTTCAAACAAATTTGATTAAATCAGTGGCAGAAACAGAAGGTAAAATGGAATTTTTGGAAAATCAAAATAGAAAATACAATTTGAGATTATTAAATTTCCCTAAGACACATTTAATGGCACCTAGAGATTTGTTTAACAGCTACTTGAAGAATATTTTGAAATATTCGGATAGTTCAATCCCTATATTATCAAAAATTCATTACCTTCAACAATCACAAATAGAAAAAGAACAGCAGAATCAAGGAATTTTGGACTTGACTGACATCCTGGAAAAGTCCTATGAAGCACAGATTGAAAATAGGGCAACATTGCTGGTTCAATTTACATCTCTCCTTGAGAGAGATGCAGTATTGAAACAACATTTCAAAAATCAAAATCAAAATTTTTATGGGTTCCCTATTAGAATATTCCCAGACATTACTCAGGTAACTCAACTGAGACGAAAAAACTTCATTGCTTTAAGGAAAGAAGTGATAGAAAAAGGGATACAATTTTCTTTAAAATACCCATGTAGATGCTTCATTAAGCATGGAGATAATAGGTATGTCTTCAATACCCCAGAGCAGCTTCGTAACTATTTGGATTCACACCCGTAGATATTGTTTTATGTGGAGATTCATTGTGATAAATGTTGGGAAGTTAATTAGAAGTGTTGGGTAAAAATTTTGCTTTTTAATTGCTCCATATAACTTAGCTGATGATGATGACCTCCATTTTACTTTTATATTTCTAGTGAGTGGATGTTATGTAATACTACTCTACTGTAAAATGTATTATTCCTTTTTGTGTTTGAATTGCATACATCTTACAATTTGTTTGTAATTAAATTTGAAATGCAATAAAAATAAAATTTAAAAAAAAAAAAATTTCTCTGGAGAGCATATGTGTCCATGCAAGCGGCATTTCATTCTACCCTGGTACCAGTGGCAACCTGTGGGAAGTGTAATTGGGCGATAGGCACTCTCTCTCATTTGTTTTGGGGCTGTTCTTTTATTCAGCAGTACTGGAGGCGCAGAGTATCTTATCTGGCTGGTTTGCTGGGTATTCCATTACAAGTTTCTCCCCTCTTGATCCTATTTGAATGTCTCCCTCTTTTGCTTATTCGGGAAGCGGGGCATCGTATGCTGTTTATGAAAGCTTGTTTTGTAGGAAAGAAACTGATACTCCTTCACTGGAAAGGGCACCCTCTTTCTGGGCCTGGAAGAGTCACTTACATCGGCTGATGCAGATGGAACAGTTGACGGCTCGAGCATCTCTAAGACATCGCCGCAAGTTCCTGCAGATCTGGGATCCGTACATTCAGGCTTTGCCACATAGAGCACGCAGTTTGATTTTAAATGACTGACATACATTTTCTTTTGTCATTGGACTATGGGTCGTTGGGATTTAGGCTCCCGCAGGGGGGATGGGGGTGCAGGGTGGGTGATGGAAAGGAGGAGTAGCCTAGTGGTTAGAGCAGTGGACCTGAACCAGGAGACCAGGGTTCAGATCCTGCTGTCACTCCTTGTGCCCTTGGGCAAGTCCCTTTACCCTCCATTGCCTCAGGTACCAAAACTTAGATTGTAAGCCCTCTGGGGATAGAGAAATACCTACAGTACCTGAATGTAAACCGGTGTGATATCTCAATTGAGATCGAATGTTGGTATATCAAAATAAATGATGAGTAGTGATTCAGGGTATTTGATATGCAAACTAATATTGCTCCCAGATGTTGAACACTGATAGATAACTGTGTTCAACATGCTGTTTTGTTATCAATGTTATGTTAAAAATGCAATAAAAATTGTCAAACACAAAAGCTTATAAATGTATGCGAAACTCATTTGCATGTCATTAACATGGGCAGTTCACACGAGCTGATAAACGTGCATTAATGGATGTTGGTACATTTTTGTACACTGTGCCCACTTTCAATACAAGAAAAAAAATCAGTTTGCAAGGGTCAGATTGTATATTCCCTGTGCCTAGCAGGGCTTAATTTGTGGCACAATGGCCAAAAAACGCAGTTCAGCGTTCTGGTAACTTCTTTTCAGCCCTAAGAGGCAGAGCAGCAGGGGGTTTTCTTCTCCAGCCCCTCCCCTCCAGATAGCCCTGTAGGGAAGAGGAAGGTGCAAGCCTGAAGCTCACAGAAAAGAGAAGAGAACAGTCACTCTGCTCCCTAATCCAGCCCCTCCTCTCTTCTTCCCCCCTCCCCCCACTTCTCCTCCTGTATTGCAGGGAAGAGAGGGGGAGGGGTGACATTGAAGCAGGCTCTGCAGAGCAAAAGAACAGACACAAAAAAAAAAGGTTTGAATTAGCAAGAGTCTGAAAGTTGTCGGCAGTAACGCCAATTGTCAAGGCTTCAACCCTGGCCTTAACTTGTGCTCATTCAACTTCTTTTTTTGTGTCCACTACTGAGAGCTTAATTTCTGGCAGAACAACCCAGAACAAAGTCCTGCCATCTTTTTTTTCTTGGACCCGAGAAAGCGGAACAGAGCAGGCGGTGTACTGTATATCATTTCTGGCTCCCCTGAGGATACGGAACAGAGCCGGTAGTGTTGCATGGATCATTTAAGACCCTCCAGCCCTTGGAGAAAGCAGAGAAGAACAGAGACAAGGGCAGCCACGCGGCTTTGAATTTCCCAGCACAATTCAGGCTTTGAATTTCCCAGCACAGTTCAGGAGCTGTGAGAGGACAATAGACAAGGTATAAAAGATATGGGGGTACGTGCCTGTTGGCTCCACTGCTTCTGCCACTCCTGGGGCGTTGACTTCCTGCTCATCACGGTGCCATTCTAGGCTCTGCCACACTGGTGAGGGCGAAAGGTCCGTGAGAGTGAACGAGGAGGGGGTGTGTGTGTGTGGTGGCGCGAGAGTGAGTAAAGGGACTGCAGGGAGCAGAAGGAGAGTGAGTGATGGGATGTAGGAGAGCAAAAGATTGATTAAAGAGATCGGGGAAAGGCTGTGGATTGTGTGGGAAGAGGCGAAAGAGTGAGTTAGGGGGACCAAAGATGCTGCAGAGTGTGAATGAAGGGATCAGAGGGACTACAAGATGTGAGTAAAGTGAAGGGGTGGAGAAAGAGTGAAGGAGGAAAGAAGGATGGGGATAGGATTGGTTGTGGTGAGGGGGATTCAGAAGAGAGTGAGTGGAGTGAGAGAAGAGAGTATGTGGTGTTCCTCCCTTCTTTCCATTCCCAAGGAGGCAGAGAGAGCTAGGCTCCACACCCCTGTCCAAGTGTACCCCCGTCTGATCCCCCCCACCCCGGGCAGAAGTGAGCCAGCTGATTCTGGCTTGAAGATGAGACCTGTACATTACAGGCTAAGGAAGGAGAGGAGGAGAGTTACTGGAGAAGGTGATTTTTCAAAGAGAGGAAGGCTCAAGGATAACGAGGGATAGGAGGTTAGACTTAGAGGGCTTTAGAACCACTCTAGGGGAAGGCCTCTAGAGCCACTGTGTGAGGGGGGAAAAGGACCAATGGGGAATTTATGGGGGGCTGGGGATGAAGGATCAGGATCACCAGGGCAGAGAGAAAAAAAGGGGTAAAGAGAGCTCCATTCTCTCTGTCTGCCTTCTCCTCCTCACCCCAGTAATCCTGCATTTTCAATTCCAAGTCATCTTTCGCCTATCAGAGCTCATCAAGAATGTGAAGAGTGTGTTCAGGTATGTCTGTGTGTATGAAACAGTTCAAACCCGGCCCTGTTTCTGCCCCTTTGCACAGATCATACCTGGCCCTGGCCCACCCATTTCATCCCCCTCCACATTTCCACTTCTTTTTTGTCTACAAATTAAACCCTGGTGCATGGAATCATGGTGAAAAGAGACTGTTTTCTGATGACATGAGTATGGAAAGCATGGTTTCCACTTTACCAACTTACATGTCCCATAAGGCTGGGGAAGACAATAACGAGTCTTCCCATGGACAGGTTGCCTTGATGGTTTACCATAATAGAATTACCAGAAGAGAAAAGACCTAGGCCTGAGCCTGCTGCCTATCAAATACTAATCCATAAAAACATTGATGTTTGGGAGGACAAGGGGGTGACCTACTGTTACTATCAATGAAGAGGCCCAGCAGGGCTACTGTGGACCCCATCCCATTTGACTGAAGGAGCCTAGCAGGGTGGTCGCATACCTCATCCTACAGTGACTGAAGAAGAGGCCTGAGAGTACCGCCACAGATACTAGTCCAGGGCAGCAGAAGAAGGGGCCAGCAGTGGCTGAAGAAAAGGCCCAGAAGAGAGAGAGAGCCTGAGAGAGCGACACAGTGTGTATGTGTGAGGGAGAGAGAGCCAGTGAGGGAATGAGAGCCTGTTGGTTGTGAGGGAGCGTGCTAATGAATATGAGAAAGCCTGTGTGTGGAAAAGAGAGACAGCCTGTGTGTGTGTGAGAGAGAGTGCCAGTGAGTATGAAAGAGAGCCTGTGTGTATGTGTGTGAGCAAGAAGGAGTGTACATGTGTGAGTGTATATGAAAGAGAGTATGAACATGTGTGTGGTGGAAAATGTGTGTATATGAGAGAGAGAAAAGAAAGTTTGTGCACCCTCTCCCTTCTCCAACTAATCCATGATGGTCACAGGGTAACTAGAAATCATCAAAGGTTCCCACATATGGTGAGCCAGGAATTTTTTTAATCCCTATTAGTTTTAATTATTGGGTGTTATGTGTTTGCTATTTTGAAATATTTTATTGGTGTTTGGTAAATTTTTTAAAATTTTAATATGGGTTTTTAATTATTGGATGTGATTCTATTCACCACATGTTTTGAAGTATTTATTCATTTTATTAGTATGTTTTTACTATTATGATTGATGTTTTATATTTCGTGAATTTATAGTTTGTTTTTGTCACAGTCCGGCAGGCTGGGTCTGGGATTTCTCTAGCAGGAGCAGGGCCAGACTATGGGGGCAAGGCTGGATAGGATCTGCCTAGACCAGCTACCAGCCCTCAGGTTCTAGTGGCTGGCAGGACTTAGCTAGAACAGGAGAGTGGGCCTGGAAACACAACTAGTTCTAGACAAGGCCTGGAACTGGAGACACGGCTTATACTGAAGACAGGTGGGGCTGGAAACAAGGGCTGGAACCGGAGACAAGGCCTTGAGCAGGAGACACGGTGGGTCTTGGAGGCAGGCAGACTGGAGACAGGCAGGGCTGGAGACTAGGGCTAGAAGTGGATGCAAGGCCTGGAGCAGGAGACAGGGCTGTGACTGGAAATAAGGCCTAGGATTGAAGTCCTGGGACAACAAGGACAGGACAAGACTAGGACTGTACAGGACAGATGTAGGACTAGACAGGATGAGACTAGGACTGGACCACAGCAACCTAGCAAGGAAAACAAACACATGAAACAAGGAACTAAAGTACAGCAAATATTCTAAAATAAAACAAGGCAAAATAGACAAGAAAGCCTAAGTAGACCTCAAGGCAGGGCTAGGTAAACCTAGAAGGCCCAAAAGCTGCAAGGCAGGGCAAGAAGTCTGAGGAGGCCAGACAGGGCTAGAAATCCAAAGAGGATGCAAAACAGGGTTGGAAGGCAGAGGAGACCACAGGACAGGGTTGGAAGGCCAAGAAGGGCACAGAGCAAAGCTGGAAGGCCAAGAAAGCTGCAGGGCAAGGCTGGAAGGCCGAGGAGGCCACAGTATAGGGTTGAAGGCCGAGAAGTCCACAGGGCAAGGCTGGAAGTCCAAGAAAGCTGCAGGGCAAAGCTGGAAAGCCAAGGATGCCACTAGGGAAGGCAGAAGCAAGAAGGCCACAGTAGCCATTCAATAGCAAGAAAAAGAAGGTGGGCCAAAGCAACGAGCCGACTTGACACGATAAAGAGACATTGAGTTGTGGGAGAGGCTGGGCTAAATAGGACTGGTCTTACTGAGTCATGGGATCAATGAATAGGTCATTAGAACATTTATTTATTTAGACATGTTATATACCATCGTTCTATGTATAGATCACAATGGTTTACAAAAGTAACATTCATAGCTATAAATCAACAAATAATGACGGGTTACAGAGGAAGTATTCATAAGCAGTAACATTTTTCAAATGAAATTTTCTAACGCATATTAACGGTAACTAATGATCTAGGACATAAGGCAGGAAGTACAGGAAAATTAATTAATATAATAAATTTCATATCTTAATCAGTATGTTGCATTGAGAATCTTACATTCTCTTGTTAAATTTATTTCTCATGCTTCAATTACTATCTCTTATCCTTCTTGTTTTTTGTGGCTCTCTACATTCTGATGTTTTTAAAGTTAGGTTATATGCATTTTTGAATAGCAATGTTTTTAGCTCACATTTAAATCTCTTTATAGCTTAGCTGGTATCATATGAAACATCTCAGGTAGAGAATTCCAAAGCTTTGGACCCACTACGGAAAACACATGATCTCTTACTTGCATTAGATGCGTGCTCCGTATTGCAGGAACAGTCAATAGTCCTTTATTTTGAGAACTTAGTGTTCCTGAGGTGTGTATGGTTGTAGTGTCATGCCTATCATACCGGTTACTGGAATGAATGATTTTGAATATTATCATTAAAACTTTATAATAGATTTGGGATTGTATTGGTAGCCAGTGCAGTGAAATCAGCGAGAGTGTGATGTAATCAAATTTTCTAGTTCCTAACAAAAGTCTTGCTGAGACATTTTATAATAATTATAATGGT
The DNA here is from genome assembly GCF_901001135.1 of Rhinatrema bivittatum. Taxonomy (NCBI): domain Eukaryota; kingdom Metazoa; phylum Chordata; class Amphibia; order Gymnophiona; family Rhinatrematidae; genus Rhinatrema; species Rhinatrema bivittatum. The sequence continues at coordinate 12,193,559 of NC_042621.1, read as the reverse complement.
TTTAAGAGACTTGGGGGAAGCCTGAGTAATAAGGAGTTACAGTAGTCTACGTTTGAGAAAATTAGAGTTTGCAATACCGTACGGAGTAGTATACTTGGACTTTCAGAAGGCGTTTGACAAAGTTCCTCATGAGAGGCTTCTAGGAAAAGTAAAAAGTCATGGGATAGGTGGCGATGTCCTTTCGTGGATTGCAAATTGGCTGAAAGACAGGAAACAGAGAGTAGGATTAAATGGACAATTTTCTCAGTGGAAGGGAGTGGACAGTGGAGTGCCTCAGGGATCTGTATTGGGACCCTTACTTTTCAATATATTTATAAATGATCTGGAAAGAAATACGACGAGTGAGATAATCGAATTTGCAGATGACACAAAATTATTCAGAGTAGTTAAATCACAAGCAGATTGTGATAAATTGCAGGAACACCATGTGAGACTGGAAAATTGGGCATCCAAATGGCAGATGAAATTTAATGTGGATAAGTGCAAGATGATGCATATAGGGAAAAATAACCCATGCTATAATTACATAATGTTGGGTTCCATATTAGGTGCTACAACCCAAGAAAGAGATCTAGGCGGCGTCATAGTGGATAACAATTCTGGTCGCCACATCTCAAAAAAGATATAATTGCGATGGAGAAGGTACAGAGAAGGGCTACCAAAATGATAAAGGGAATGGAACAGCTCCTCTATGAGGAAAAACTAAAGAGGTTAGGACTTTTCAGCTTGGAGAAGAGACGGCTGAGGGGGGATATGATAGAGATGTTTAAAATCATGAGAGGTCTAGAACGGGTAGATGTGAATCGGTTATTTACTCTTTCGGATAATAGAAAGACTAGGGGGCACTTCATGAAGTTAGCATGGGGCACATTTAAAACTAATCGGAGAAAGTTCATTTTTACTCAACGCACAAACTCTGGAATCTGTTAGGGGTGTGCATTCGTTTTGAACTTATATGTAAAACGCTACTTTTTTTTTTTTTTTTTACTTCAAAAAGTGATGAGGCGAAAACGATCGGATTTCCAACTTATTCAACATAGCTATGTTGAATACGTTGGAAATCGCGATCGTTGATCCTAAATAAAAGTTTAAACCCCTCACCCTCCTTAATCCCCCCCCAAGACTTACCAAAACTCCCTGGTGGTCCAGCGGGGAGTCAGGAAGCCATTCCTCTATTCCTTTGCGAGGAGCACGTGACGGCCGCGTCACGTCGGAGTGACGCGGCCGTCACGTGGTCCACCGCGGTTCCGCTCCCGGACCCCTCGTTGGACACAAACGGAACTTTTGGCCAGCTTGGGGAGGTCAGGACGGACGTCACGTGCTCCTCACAAAGGAATAGAGGAATGGCTTCCTGACTCCCCGCTGGACCACCAGGGAATTTTGGTAAGTCTTGGGGGGGGATTAAGGAGGGTGAAGGGTTTAAATTTTTATTTAGGGAACCGGTGCACGTATGGACATAGGCTCAACTTATGGAATTCTCCATATGTCCATATTGACCGAAATTGACCCCCCTTTTCGACTTATGGACTTATGAACATAAACCTTTTGTCTGTACATCCCTAGAATCTGTTGCCAAAGGATGTGGTTAGTGCAGTTAGTATAGCTGTGTTTAAAAAAGGATTGGATAAGTTCTTGGAGAAGTCCATTACCTGCTATTAAGTTCACTTAGAGAATAGCCACTGCCATTAGCAATGGTAACATGGAATAGTTTTTGGGAATTGCCAGGTTTTTATGTCCTGGATTGGCCACTGTTGGAAACAGGATGCTGGGCTTGATGGACCCTTGGTCTGACCCAGTATGGCATTTTCTTATGTTCTTATGTCCTCGAAAGTTAATAAAGGTTTCAACTGATATAATATACACAACTTGGCATATATTAATTTACTGATGTGCTTTTTCATTGTAAAGTTCTCATCTAGCTGGATACCTAAATCCCATACTTGATTTGAGGGAGTAATTTGAAAATTACCCAGGTCTAGAGCTGGTGGTTTAACTATCAAAGAGTTTCTACTTAACCAAATGATTTCAGCCTTTTTAGGGTTTAATGTTAGTTTAAGTTGTGATAGTTCTTGCTATATTGCTTTCATATAGGTTGACAGTGACAATATTGTGTTTTCAAATAATATGGAGAGTGAAATGGAAAATTGTATGTCTTCAGCAAACAAGAAGAATGTAATTCCTAAATCCACTAGAGATGTGAATTGGAACCGGAATCGGTTCGGATTTCGGTTCTGATTCACATGTGGGTTTTTTTGCATCGGGCCTGATTGTGGTTTTCTTTATCGGCTGTGCCCGAGCCGATAAACAAAAAACTCACCCCGACCTTTTAAAACTAACCCCTTAGCTTCCCCCATCCTCCCGACCCCCCCAAAAAAACCTTTTACAGGTACCTGGTGGTCCAATGGTGGTCCCGGGAGTGATCTCCCGCTCCGGGCCATCCTCCCGCTCCATGGCCATCGGCTGCCACTAATCAAAATGGCACCGATGGCCCTTTGCCCTTACCATGTGACAGGGTATCGGTGCCATTGGCCGGACCCTGTCACATGGTAGGAGCACTGGATGGCCGGCGCCATCTTGTGCTCCTACCATGTGACAGGGGCTGACCAATGGCACTGGTAGCCCCTGTGACATAGTAAGGGCAAAGGCTATCGGCGCCATTTTGAATACTGGCAGCCGACGGTCCGAGTGCAGGAGGTCGCTCCCGGACCCCCTCTGGACTTTTGGCAAGTCTTGTGAGGGTCAAGAGGGTCCCCCAAGATGTGCCAAAAGCCCCTGGTGGTCCAGAGGGGGTCTGGGAGCGATCTCCTGCACTCGAACCATCGGCTGCCAGTAATCAAAATGGCGCCGATAGCCTTTGCCGTTACTATATCACAGATCTCCCGCTTCGGGTCATCCTCCCGCTCCCGGGCCGTCGGCTGCCACTAATGGCGCCGATGACCCTTTGTCCTTACCATGTGACAGGGTATCCGTGCCATTGGTCAGCATCCCCATACCAACAATCAAACTAATAGAGACCTCAATAACCAAAACAATAACTGACAAAGTGAACCTGCCCCTCGCAGAAGGAAACTACCCGGAATTAAAGTCAGCAATAATTAAACCCCTATTAAAAAAGAACAACCTGGGGGAGAGAGGAAACAGCACAGGAGAGTTGGTCGGATATTACCTGATATTTCCTATTGATTTCATTGACTGTGTCTCTTCTGACTGCCGGGGGTAAGGGCGAGACCCTAGCCCCTACGGAGGGAGTGTCACGTCTTTGATGACAACTGGGGCTGGAAGGCCTTAAAAGAAATGCCCCTGCGGCGTGCAATCGACGCCGGCATGCAGATTTGCAGCATTTATTCACCTGGAAACACTCCCAACTGTCTGAAATAATCATAAATAAGTGAGTAAAAGATTTTCTTTATCTCTTCATGAACTTTTCCACACTCCCCCTACCAGGAGATTAAAAGATACATCTCTTTTCAGAGATAACATAAAGGAGGTGACTTAGATCTGTTATTTACTCAATTAGTATTTCCTTAAAACATGCCTCACACAAAAAGAAAGGCACGGATTCGGGAGGTTATGACTTCGTCTCCCCTTCCTATATCATCACAGCCTCAGATAGAATCCTTCTTTATGACGGCAACCATTACGACGCCAGTGGAAAGTACCGCAAGGGTTGTCACTATTGAGCGAGAAGTGACACCAAGGGCTGAGGTCATCTCTCTAAGTCCCGGCGCTCCTTGTACTCCATCTCCACCAAATATAACGGGCCCTATTCTGTTGGAAGAGGCCTTTAGTAATATTTCATCTAATGATATGAGAAAGGAGGACCAAGCTGTGGGGGGCAAAGGGGATCTTAAGACTGAGTTAGAAGTAAATCTTCCATCAACAACATCGATTACCTTAGAAACCTTGTGGACAGCAATTAAATCACTAGAACTGGCAAATATAAAATTGACTCAGTCAACATCTAACTAGAAACATAGAAACATAGAAATGACGGCAGAAGAAGACCAAATGGCCCATCCAGTCTGCCCAGCAAACTTCACACTTCTTTTTTCTCATACTTATCTGTTTCTCTTGGCTCTTAGTAACCTTTGGTTCTATTTCCCTTTCACCCCCACCATTAATATAGAGAGCAGTGATGGAGCTGCATCCAAGTGAAATATCAAGCTTGATTAGTTAGGGGTAGTAACCGCCGCAATAAGAAAGCTACAACCACGCTTATTTGTTTACACAGACTATGTTATTCAGCCCTTATTGGTTGTTTTTCTTCTCCCCTGCCGTTGAAGCAGAGAGCTATGCTAGATATGCGTGAAGTATCAGTTTTTCTTCCCCCCTGCCCTTGAAGCAGAGAGCTATGCTGGATATGTGTGAAGTAATAGTTTTTCTTCTCCCCTGCCCTTGAAGCAGAGAGCTATGCTGGATATGCATTGAAAGTGAAGTATCAGGCTTATTTGGTTTGGGGTAGTAACCGCCGTAACAAGCCAGCTACTCCCCGCTTTGTGAGTGCAAATCCTTTTTTCCACATTTCCTCTTGCCGTTGAAGCTTAGAGCGATGTTGGAGTCGCAGTAACCGTGTGTATGTTTATTGAATAAGGGTATTATCTCCAGGCAGTAGCCATCATTCTGGCGAACCACCCACACTTCATTGACGTCCTCTTGACTTTATGGATCCACAGTGTTTATCCCACACCCCTTTGAAGTCCTTCACATTTCTGGTCTTCACCACTTCCTCCGGAAGGGCATTCCAGGCATCCACCACCCTCTCCGTGAAGAAATACTTCCTGACATTGGTTCTGAGTCTTCCTCCCTGGAGCTTCAAATTGTGACCCCTGGTTCTGCTGATTTTTTTCCTATGGAAAAGGTTTGTCGTCTTTGGATCATTAAAACCTTTCAAGTATTTGAAAGTATCATATCACCTCTGCTCCTCCTTTCCTCCAGGGTGTACATATTTAGATTCTTCAATCTCTCCTCATAAGTCATTCGATGAAGACCTTCCACCTTTTTGGTTGCCGTTCTCTGGACCGCCTCCATCTTGTCTCTGTCTCTTTGGAGATACAGTCTCCAGAACTGAACACAGTACACCAGGTGAGGCCTCACCAAGGACCTGTACAAGGGGATAATTACTTCCCTTTTCTTACTCGATATTCCTCTCTCTATGCAGCCCAGCATTCTTCTGGCTTTAGCTATCGCCTTGTAACATTGTTTCACTGACTTCAGATCATTAGACAGCATCACCCCAAGGTCTCTCTCCCCCCATCGAATACAGTTCATTCCGATTTCCACTCCCCATATGCATGACTCTGCACTTCTTGGCATTGAATCTCAGCTGCCATATTTTCGACCACTCTTCCAGCTTCCTTAAATCCTGTCTCATTCTCTCCACTCCTTCTGGCGTGTCCACTCTGTTGCAGATCTTAGTTTCATCCGCAAAAAGACAAACCTTACCTTCTATCCCTTCTGCTATGTCGCTCACAAAGATATTGAAAAGGACCGGTCCCAGCACCGCTCTCTCATCAGAGAAAGTTCCATTTACCATCACACATTGTTTTCTGTCCATCAACCAGTTTGCAACCAACAAAGAGTACTAGATCTGGAAAATGCAACTTCTCACAGTAAGAGTAAAGTAGATGAATGTGAAAAATGATTAAAGTGGAATCTTTACAAAAGAACGTTGTTAAAACTGAATTAAATAATGTAAAGAAATTAGAATTTATTGAAAATACATTGAAATACTCTAACTTAAGGGTTTTAAACTTCCCTATCCAGAAACCAATATCAGCTAAAGATATGTTTGTGGAATATTTACAAAATATACTAAAAATGCCCAAGCAAGCTATACCTGCTTTTGTAAAAATTTATTATTTGCCCTCAAGTGGAAAACTGAGAATCAATTAGAAAATCAACAAGTAGAGGATATAGTGAATTTGACGGGGGTATTAGAAGCTTCCATAAGTACTGAGATTAAATCAAGAACTACTCTTTTTGTAGTCTTTGTTTCAGTCTGAAAGGGATATAGTCTTAAGAATGTTTTTGAGACATTGTGAGGAGAAATTTTATGGTCAACAGATTTGGATCTACCCAGACCTAGCGAGAGGTACACAAATGAGAAGAAAGGAATTTTTAGGATTAAAACCTGATGTTCTTGCTAGGGGAGCTAGGTTTATGTTAAGATTCCCATGCAGATGTGAGATAATATATAAAGAACATAAATATGTATTTTTGGAAGTTTCCTGTCTTCAGACTTTCTTAGATTCCCACCCCATTGACACAGCTATTGGATAGGAGCAAAATGAAGAATAGTGGTTAATTATCTCTGATTATAAGAGTGGGGGATTTTTATAAATCCCCCTAGTTTCTCTATATGGTTTGTTTTCTTGTAAACTCGCTCAGTATATTGATATCTCCTGGATTACCTATAAACGTAGCAGATATCGGAAAATAATATGTGGAATATGAATTTTTTATTTGTTTATATTACTAATCTGTATGTATTATAATGCTTTGTCGTTATAAATTGTGAAAATTCATAAAAAAAAAAAAAGAACAGCGTAGACCCAGAAAACTACCTAGCTATCGACCCATATCCAACCTACCTTTCTATCGACCCATATCCAACCTACCTTTCATTGCCAAAATCATAGAAAAAGTCATGCACTTCCAGCTATCTGAACACCTGGAAAGGAACAACATACTACCCCCTTCACAATTTAGCTTCAGAAAAAACTTAAGCACAGAAACACTATTACTCTTGTTAAATGACACCATACTCAGAGGGTTTGACAAAGGCCAATGCTACCTGCTGATCCTCCTGGATTTATCAGCTGCATGCGAAATAGTAAACCACACAATCCTTCTTGACAGACTGAATGAAATAGGAGCCACCGGCAAAACTCTACAATGGTTCTCATCCTACCAGGCACAAAGAAGTAGGGATGTGCAGAGCAAAAGTTTAAGTTCATATGTCCATATGTCCAAAGGGGGTCCCATTTGCGGTCAATATGGACATAAACAGAATTCAATGAGTTGAGTATATGTCCATATGTGCAAATAAAAATTTAAACCCCTCACCCTCCTTAATCCCCCCCCCCCAAGACTTACCACAACTCCCTGGTGGTCCAGCGGGGTCAGGACGCCATTTCTGACCAACTTTGCAAGGAGCACGTGACGTCGGCGTCACGTCGGAGTGACGCGGCGTCACGTGATTCCCTGCGGGTTCACGCCGGAATGCTCGTTCAGCCCAAAAGGAACTTTTGGCCAGCTTGGGGGGGCCTCCTGACACCCCCAAGCTGGCCAAAAGTTCCTTTTGGGCCAAACGAGGGTGCCGGAGGGAACTCGCGGGGAATCACGTGACGCCGCGTCACTGCGACGTGGCGCCGACGTCACGTGATTCCCCGCGGGGTCGCTTCCGGGATCCTCGTTCGGCCCAAAAGGAACTTTTGGCCAGCTTGGGGGTGTCAGGAGGCCCCCCCAAGCTGGCCAAAAGTTCCTTTTGGGCCGAACGAGGATCCCGGAAGCGACCCCGCGGGGAAATCACGTGACGTCGGCGTGACGCGGCGTCACGTGATTCCCCGCGAGTTCCCTCCGGCACCCTCGTTCGGCCCAAAAGGAACTTTTGGCCAGCTTGGGGGGGCCTCCTGACCCCCCCAAGCTGGCCAAAAGTTCCTTTTGGGCCGAACGAGCGTTCCGGCGCGAACCCGCTGGGAATCACGTGACGCCGCGTCACTCCGACGTGGCGCCGACGTCACGTGCTCCTCGGAAAGGCTTTCAGAAATGGCGTCCTCACTCCTCGCTGGATCACCAGGGAGTTGTGGTAAGTCTTTGGGGGGGGGATTAAGGAAGGTGAGGGGTTTAAATTTTTATTTTGGATCAACAATCGCGATTTCCAACTTATTCAACATAGCTATGTTGAATAAGTTGGAAATCCGATCGTTTATGTCTTATCACTTTTTTAAGTTAAAAAAAAAAAAAGTAGCGTTTTACATTTATGTTCAATACGAATGCACACCCCTACAAAGAAGCTTCCAAGTAATATTCAGCAACACCCTTTCGAAGAAAGTAACAACACAGGAGTCCCACAAGGATCAGCACTATCCGCAACACTCTTCAACATTTACCTCTTTCCAATTTGTTACCTGCTAGACCGCCTTGGTCTGACACATTACCTGTACGCAGATGACATACAAATATTAATCCCAGTACATAACACATTAGAAGAAACCTACGAAATAACAGCCATGTATCTCGCTGAAATTAAACAACTACTGTACTAACTGATCTTAAACTCATAATAAACATAGACAAAACAGAAATAACAGCAATGCACCCGCACCACCACTCAAAATGGAGAACCCAAACACATCAATATCCCCAGTCTCACATACCAGAAACCTCAGAATCAGCATTGACAGTGAACTATCCTTCAGGACCCACAACACTAACAAAATAAAGGAAGGATACCACAAATTATTAACCCTAAGACGACTCAAGCCCTTCCTTTCACAAGAAGACTTCAGAACGGTTGTACAACTACTCATTTTCTCCAACCTAGACCACTGCAACTCCTTACTATTCGGCCTACCTCTCACCACAATCCGTCCACTCCAAATACTACAGAACACAGCCGCTAGAATACTAACAGGAACAAAAAAACACAAACATATCACTCCTACACTCATTTTGCTGCACTGGCTCCCAATTAAATATTGAATAGACTACAAAATTCTAACTATACTACACAAAGAAATTCTAGGTCATCAAACTAGCTGGTTAACTAAAACCATCAAACCACATGCCCCAAAATGAGAACTACGATCAACAAACAAAGGTCTCCTAAAAATTCCTCCTGCACGAACCACGCAACTCACCACAACTCGAGAAAGAGCTATATATCCATTGGAAGCCCCAAGCTATGGAACTCCCTTCCAATCAAAATAAGAACACAACCCAACCAAAAAACATTCAAGAAGGAACTAAAAACCTGGCTCTTCACCAAAGCCTACTTAGATACTCAATGACAAAGATACATCCAGCTGTGCAACCATCAAACCAAAAGAGACAAGTACACACTAACCCCTCCAAGCAAACTGATATCTATTGAATCTCGCAACTACAAGAAGCATGATAACCAACTAAACCATACTATTACTGTAACCTTTCACTGAACAGAATGTACTAACAAACTGAATGCTGTAACTGTAGATTGTGAATCTTAACATATTGATTAGCAAACCCACTAATACTCCCCTCCCCATCGACAATTGTAAACCGTTATGATGGCAAAACCGAATGACGGTATATAAAACTCGATAAATAAATAAATAAATAAATGTCATTGACAATCTGATCCCAGGAATCAAATGCTGATGAGGCATTGACTTGATTTAGTTCAAACAGCTTAATTTCTATTGATTCTGCAAGTACCTCCATGTTTATCTTTTTCCTGAAGGTAAAAGTATGATTATAAACTATACTTTTATGAGTTGGGTTGAGGAAGGTTATTTCCACACTTATTACTTGGTGATCAGACCAGGGCAATATAGCGTGAGAAGTATAGATTAGACAGTTACTGGTATTGGAAAATATTAGAGCTAGAATATATCCCGCTTTATGAGTGGTTTTAGAGATAAATTGGGACCATCCCAAGGCTTCCATTGTCTCTAAAAATATTTCACAGACTATAGTTCTCAGTGTTTTATCAACATGGAGGTTAAAGTCTCCTACAATTAAGGTAGAATCTAGTGATGGAAACACCTTAGCAAATAAGTCAATCAGCAGTGAGCAATCTTTTTGTAGTATACCTGGAGGACAACAGACCAGTCCTATGTTTAGTTGAGGAGATTTTAGAAATGCAGCCTCATAGAGAGGGTTAATCTCTACTTTGTAAGGTACTAGCTTAAGCACCTTTTCATTTAGTTCTAGGAAAATGAAAAATATCATAGTTAAGATGAGAAATTTGGTTTAAGAGTACATTATCTTTGTGATTCAGCCAAGTTTCAAAGATGCAAAATATAGTGGGATTTAAATCCTCTAGCAGGTCATTAATCAGAGGGATTTTTTTTTTTTTTTTACAGAAACTGAACATTTAATAGGAGCAGTGTAAACATTAAGCAGGAAGAGATTGTGGAAGAGTAGTTACTTATCATAGAGAAGACCATATTTGTGTTCCTTCTTTGCTTCTTTCTTGGGACATTCCTTAGATCTCCAAACAGACCCCATCCTAGCATAGGCTCAATGAAGCATGCAAAAGCATGGCTCCATGAGAACCTCTGCTGGCAGGGAGGCTGCCTAGTAGCCCGAATCATGACAGTTTTATGAGGAATGGTGATGTTTCTGTTTTTCCATTGTTATCCTGCATAGAAGCTTGAACAGTGGTTGATGATATGGCAGCTGGGATTCAATGCCAAGAAGTGCAGAGTCATGCATCTAGGGTGTGGTAATCCAAAAGAGCTGTACATCTTGGGAGATGAAGGGATGTTGTGCACAGAACAAGAGAGGGACCTTGGGGTGATGGTGTCTAGCAATCTGAAGATGGCAATGTGACAAGGTGATATCTAAAGCCAGAAGAATGCTGGGCTGCATAGAGAGAGGAATAACCAGCAAGGAAAAGGAAGTGATAGTCCCCTTCAACAGGTCCTTGGAGAGGCCTCACCTGGAATATTGTGTTCAGTTCTGGAGACCATATCCCAAAAGTGTCAGACACAGGATGGAGGCATTCCAGAGAAGAGCAACAAAAATGGAGGGAGGTCTCGATCAAATGACTTATGAGGAGAGGCTGAAGGACCTAAATATGTATACCCTGGAGGAGTGTTGGAATCTGGGAGAGGGAGCACTAGGGAGCGCTCCTGATTCTGGGGGGATGTGTGCTCATGGACCACGACGCAACTGCAGAGAGGAACTCCGTGGAAGTGCCGCGGCAGGCAAGACATATCCCAGCATGGGAGGAGCAGGCTGACAACCGCCCTAACCTCTGCACTGGTAGAGACCCAACAATGCAATGCTGGCTCTAGGGTAGCCCTCTGGCCACTTGATAACCCTTTTGGACCTGCCACTGGATAGCAGTAGATGCAGCAGGATGGACAGTGGTCGAGGACAGGCGATGGTACTGGAACCTGGAACAAGATGAGACCTCAGCCTTAAACTAGGCTGACGGCTTGAAGAAGGCGAGGAAGCTCGGAGGCTCAGATGAAATGAAGACATGTGCAGCTTGGGACTCAGATGAGACGAGGACACGAAGACTCAGATGAGATGAGGACGCTTGGTACTTAGAGATTCAGACAAAACGAGGACACGGTATTTGGGAGCTCAGACGAGATGAGGACGTAAGGTAGCTTGGAACTCAGACGCAAGACGCTCAGACGTAGGTGGAGATCAGAAGTGGATTCTAGAGAGTCAGGCGAGGATTATGGATACTCCGATGAGGATTTGGAACTGGGGAAGATTCAGACGAGAATAAGAACTCAGGATACTCAGACAAAGACAGAGGCTTAGGAACTAGAAGGAATCCGGGCAGTGCTCGAAGACAGATCCTGCCAGAAGAGGGCTCCAGCCACCAAACTCAGACACCGGATAAAAATGGATTTTCTCCCAGGAAGGTCAGCTGAAGACGAGGTCCGGGACGAGCAAGCTGAACCTGGAACTTAAGGACTGATAGAACTTCAGGATCAGGTCCGGACAAGGACATCAGGAGGAAGACTTGGAACATCAGGATTGGAACGTAGGACATCGGATACGAAGGACATCGGTACCTCGGGACATCAGGAGATCTAGGCGTTGGGACGTCTATGGCATCTGGACATCAGGGACCTCTAGAGAGGAGGACCACAGGGATGACTGGAACATGGCGAACAAAGACATCAGGAGGCTGAGACGTCTGGACATCCGAAGACAAGGGGACGTCAGGACATCCGGAGATAGGGAGACATCAGGACATCTGAAGACAGGAAGACATCTGGAGACACGGAGACATCGGGACATCTGAAAACAAGAGGACGGGTTCCGACGAGAGACCAGAACATGGAATGAAGACGACGATGAAGGTTCAAGAACAATGGATGAAGACAAAGAGGATCAACGAAGAACAGAGTGCCTTGAAGAAGAAGGATCACGGAGGTCTCCTGGAATGAAGAGCTGGAACTGAAGATCCAGGAGAGGTCCGACTCTATGACCAACTCCTTGCGAAGGTGAAGACTAAAGGCTGAGCCCTTTTGTAGGGCTGAAGAGGAAACGCCTTGATGACATCATGAGGAGGAGCCAGAAGTACTGGCCCTTTAAATAGGCTGAAGAGGCACAGTCCCGCACCTAAGGAGGTAGGACTTTGGAGAGTGGCGTTCTGCAGAGAAGAGGAAGGAGCAGGCCTGAGGTGTCGGGGGCAGCTGATGCCATGAAGAGGAACTGAAGATGACTCCAGGCTGTGTGAAGGAAGAACCGAAGATTGAGACTCCCCACTCAGGGGAGGAGAAGGTGTCGGCAGCCTCTGGGCTGAGAAGAGGAGCTGGGATGGCTTCCTAGCTGCAAGAAGAGGAGACGAGGCAGCTCCTGCCACAGAGGATAGCGCTGTTCAGCAGTGGCCTCCAGGCCACGAAGAGGAAGTGGCAGCAGCAGCAGCTCCCAGGCTGTGAAGAGGAGTGTCGAAAGTGGCAGCTCTCTGCCGCAGGAAGATCCGATGGCGGCAGCTCTGTCCGCCACGAGAGGTGGCTTCAATGGCGGCTTCAAGGCCGCGAGAAGACTCCTGGTCGGCAGTGGCTGGCCCGCCGCATGGAGGAAGATAGACAGCGGTCTCCAGGCTGCATGGAGGCCTGGACAGCGGCAGTTCCCCACCATGGGTAGCAGCGGGACTGACGGTGGCCTCCAGGCCACGGAGGAAGTGGCGGTCGGCGATGGAGGAAAGGTGAGAGACTGCTTGTGGGCTTGTTCCCACAAGCAGAATCGTAACAGAGAGGAAGTGCAGGGGAGATATGATACATACCTTCAGTTACCTGAAAGGTTTTAATGATACACAATCGACAAACCTTTTCCGTTGGAAAGAAATCAGTAGAACTAGGGGTCACGTAATGAAACTCCAGGGAGGATGACTCAGAACCAATGTCAGGAAATATTTCTTCATGGAGAGGGTGGTGGATGCCTGGAATGCCCTTCTGGAGGAGGTGGTGAAGACAAAAATGGTGAAAGATTTCAAAGGGGCATTGGATAAACACTTTAGATCCCTAAAGGCTAGAGGATGGAAATGAAGAAAAGAGTGCATGAGGGTAACTTGCTGGTGTGGCAGTTACTACCCTTAACCAATAAGCCTTCATACTGTTGATGCAACTCCATTATTGTTCTCTGTTTTTAGGCAGGGGGAAAAGAGGAAAAGGGGAATTAGATTCAGACAGCAACCAACAAGGACATTGGATTTTATGGTCTGGGAAAACAAATAAGCATGGGGGTAACTTGCTGATGTGGTGGTTACTACCCTTAACCAACATGCCTAATACTTTGGATGCAATTCCAACTTTGCTCTCTGCTTCAATGGCAAGAGGTAACAGGAAATTGGACTCAGACAGCAACCAACAAGGGCCCTGACTTTGACGGTTTGGGAAACTAAGTAAGGGGATGACTTGTATGTGTTAGGATTTGTAGGTATGTGGGCCCTGGGCCGAGGTGAGAGATGGTACCACCCACAGGGAGGAACCCTGTGAGCCTCACTGTCGGGAGGCAAGGTCTCAGCGGACGTCAGACACAGCTGTGGAATAGAGTCTTTATTAGAGAGATAGAGAGGCACTGCCTGAGGAGCGGTGGGGTATACCCAGAGGGAATACCACAGTAATGGAGATTCGACAATGGTCCACAGAGCGGGGTACACTGATGAGGTTCCTCTGTAGCGATGCTTCGGTAGTGGCCTGCAGCGCAGGGTACATCGAAGGGGTTCCTCACTTAGAGATGGTATGGTAGTGGCCCATAGCACAGGGTACACCGGTGAGGGTTTCCCACTAGAGACGGTACAGTAGAGGTCCACAGCGCGAGGTACACCGAAGAGGTTTCCTACTAGAGATGATACGGTAGTGGCCTGCAGTGCAGGGTACACCGGAGAGGATTCCACACACTAGAGATGATATTGTAGTGTCAAGGTACTCACAGTGGCGAATGTTCCAGCAGTTCGATTTGCACCAAGGTACATAGGACCCTTTCCAGTTCTCCGCCATCTGGGTCCAGTCATGTACAGTTTGAAGCTACCACCGGCACTCAGAATACATAATGCATTCCATATCTCCCTTCTGAAGCCACTCATCCTTTCGAAGTTCTCCAGGAAAACACCAGAGCCCCAGCCTCTCTCTGCTGAAGAAGACATCACATATCAAGTGGAAGACATCCTTGATGTAAGAAAACACGGCAGACAATGGGAATATCTTATTTCCTGGGAAGGATTCGGTCCTGAGGAAAATAGTTGGGAGCCTGCATGTAACATCCTCGACAAGGAGTTGATCCAACAGTTCCACAGGACACATCCTAGAAAACTGAAACCCCGGGGAGGGGCCCTAAGAAGGGGGGGGGGGGTACTGTTACACCTGTTGGTCGCAGACGGCTGTGATCTCTCATGCTCATCTCTTTTTTTCCCACTCCATCAAGTCAGGGAAGAATGGCGGTCTCTGCCAGTTCCCGCTGACCTCTCCAGCATTCCCGGGACAGCATGGGCACTGCTGACCGCCATCTTGGACCCGGAGTTACCTAGATGCATGCACATGCACAAGGGCCTCATTTGAACAAGTCATGGTGGGAACCTCAAGGGCATCCCCGCCCGATGACATCAACCCGCATGTGTATTTAATCTGACCAGCCCTTGCCTTCCTTGAGTTAGCAGGGAGTTCCGTCTTGCTGAATTCTCCACATTCAAGGACTTCCTGTTCCTGACTTGGTCTTGGCGTCCAAACGCTGTGAGTACCCACTCCTCGGGGGATTCCCCTGTGTTCCCGGCTATCTGCTCCTCGGAGGGCCTACCTGCCTGACTGCTACTAGACCTGCTTCTCAGGTCTCTGTCTCTCTCCAGGAACCATCTACTGTGAGTGCTTCTACTGACTTCTACTATACAGACTGTGTTGTGGATTCCACGCGGTGTGCCTTGACCCTCGGGCCACTACCACCTTTCTTCAGTAGAAGTAATTCAGCTTTTCCTGCTCTACAGAATAGCTACACATCATCTACAGGAGCCACTTCCGGGTTCTGGCATCGCTACCAGTTCTTCAACATCTACTGTACAGACATCCTTGGCATATCCCGCTCCGCGGGCCACTACTGGATCTGTATTCCTGAGGTGCCTACACTCGTCAGAGGGGATCCCCGGCATACCCCGCTCCGCGGGCCATTACCAGATCTCAGCTGTGGTCTCACTCTGGGTAATTCCCATTGCCCAGGACTGTACTACTATATCTCCAATTCTGTGGACATTACTTTTTCCTTCATTCATAATAAAGTCTCCACTTCTAGCTGTGTCCCACTCCACTGAGACTGCTGACGGTGAGGCTCACAGGGCTCCTCCCTGTAGGCGGAGACACCTCTCATCTCAGCCCAGGGTTCACATTCTTAATTAAACACAACAATGGCTAAATAAATACATATGATAGCAAAAAAGTTCTCATTCTTACCAAACCTGTATTTAAAATTTGATTCTGGAAAAATGATAACCTTCTAATATATATTTCTCCTGTACTGCATAACACTATAATACTGTTTGCTTTTCAATAATCTGAAGAGAACAGAGAGAATGAGAATGAGTATTCAATGGCTGCAAAGTTTAATATGTTTGTCTATACTGTATATCTCATTTCTGTATCTATAGTTCAGTAGTTTTAAGATGATATGGAAAGTTGCTGTATCTTACTTGCTTCCAGGGTCGCTGAGAAAATTCTGAGAACTCTGCAAGAGTTCTTTGCACTGTGGGGGAAATCGCAGCTCCTAGACCCTACTGGTAGGCACCCAGAGCAGAAGTTCATCAGGTAAATCAAGACAGGACAAGTCTCTGGGTTCCCAAGGGCTTACTTTACTGTGCAAGTCTTTCAATAGCAAAAATGCTGCATTAGATACAAAATATGATGAATTCATCCATACTAGGTCATGAATTAGACAAAATGCAAGGGGGAAAAAACAGTTTGCAGAGATATAATGTATGTAGTTTGACTCCAAGTCCAATTCCTCCCTTCAGACTAATACATCAAAATCACATTTTCTGATTAAGCAATGCAGTCGAGTTGCTGCCTTGATTCCAAACACATACTTCTGCGCTCTCTGCAAAATATCTGGCTTCTGGCTAGAGATCTCCCAGAGCGCTCATAAGACATTGCTTTTCTTTGACTCCTGAGTTAGTATTTTTCTAATCCATCCCCTCCCAAAACTTCTGGCTAAGCTTTACCAGTTTTCTCTTCGGTTACAGGAATTTAGGGGATTCCTAATGCTCACTCCTTACTCCTCACTGAGATGATGCTAGACCCCCAGCCTTCTCACTCTAGAGATCTCCTGGAGCGTGCTCCTCGCTTCCCCTTTAAGAACAGAGACATTCTCCTTGCCCCTCTTTTAATTTTTTTTTAGAAGAATTCCTTGCAATTCTTTCCCCCCTTTGTAATGTAAGATTGGTTTACTTAAGCCTTTCTGTGGGCCATGCCTGCATCGAATACATATTAGAATAGGCCAAATAATATACAAAAATAACAATATAAATCATCATAACAATATAAAATGCAGCAATATAAATCTCTAGCACAGCAGGACTCTCCCCTCCCCTGCTCTCACTGGGGAGCTGGAACAGATCACATAACAGACTGAAGTGATGACATAAAAATGACACTCCTTCTCAAACCCACACCTAAACAAGCAGTATCCCCCTTCCAGGACAACCCGGCCCTTGCCGGGGACCTTCCTCTTATGGAGGACCTGCCATGAAAACAGCAGGAGGGGCAGAGCCTTTGAGCCAAAGGTTGCTCCTGCTTCTTTCCTTTCTAGCAGCAAGCCAAACACCACCTCCCCGTAAGGATCTCTACTCTTCTACATGGATGAAACCATACTGGCGGTTAGATCAAGGGATTAATCACAACTGGACCGTATCATATCATAACAGGTCCATATGACCTCCAGTAGATCTGAGCTAGTAGTTTTGGCACCACTAAGAGTTTCAAAACAATGAACAAGTAAAAATGTAGGCAACTGTAAAATAACAAATGTGATGATCTCAACGGAGTGAATAGAGATTTTTAGTAAAGATTTTTAATGATATCAAAAAAAGTTCAATCCCTCTAATAAGCCTCGTGGATCCCCAGACAATTATGTTGTTGCAAGGATGGCCATTAGATATGCAGGAACTATCTTTATGAATGTAAACTATAGATTTTATTTGGTAATACCAATAGGTTGTCTGTTGTTTTACCCTAAAGAGGCAGATCTGACTCCTTGGATTCTATTATTTTGTTGCTTTTTTTCACCAGGTCTGATCTACTGTGAACTAAAAGTCCTTGATGCTTTCTGCTCCTTTCATGAAATGACCTACAGTGCAGCATTTCCCCTTTAGGGAGGGGGCTACGCCTCTGAAAGGGGCAACATTTAATAGGCTCCACCATTAATACTGTGTCAGTGATGAGTCAAGACCTAATTATCCCATGTGCCTAACAACCCACAAATTATGGCACACTGAACCCTCTTCAATAAGGAGGTAATTTTCAAAGGAGATGTGCATGTAAATGTAACATACCATTGTAGCAATTTTCAAAAGCCATTTACTCACGTTAAGCGCACTTCACATAGGTAAATCTTATGGACAAATCAACGGCATGTATTGTACCAATTTTCAAAAGCCCACACATGGGTAAAGTGCATTTACACAGGTAAAATCCAGTTTTTAGCAAGTGAATGCTTCTGAAAATCAGGCCCTAAGTGTTTTAGTTCATTGAAAGTGGCTCTGGGGAACTCTCCATAAAAATGAAGCAATGGAAATAGGGAAGGACACTCCGACATTTGTGACCTAAGGAGCACAATCCATGAACCTTGTGCTAGTGATCATGGATTTCAATCTACAGATTACTTGCGGGCCGATACAGTACAGTGCGCTCCGACATGAGCAAAGTGTCTGCATTTTTCCCTCCTATGCACTGTTTGCAGATGAACCTAGGTTCACATCATGTGTAAAGAACTCAGAAGACAGTGCAACATCCCTAGAAGCCCCATGAGTGAGATAAAGATTCACCATGGTATAGATTGAAGATTTATACAACTGCATTTAAGGTTGATGATACAATAATTGTTCCTCATCAAGGAAGCCATAAAAAGGATCACTAACACACTTTTACAAGTTGGCTGCTGCAAGGCATGTACTAGCGAACTCAGTATGAAATGACGGCGCGAACTGTTAGCCAGCGTTTGGACGCGCTAGCTTTACCCCTTATTGAGTAAGGGGTAATAGCGCATCCAAAACGTGCATCCAACCCCTCCGAAGCTAATACCGCCCGCAACATGCAAATGCATGTTGATGGCCCTATTAGGTATTCCCGCGCGATTCAGTAACTAGCGCCTAGTTTCTGCCGGCACCGGGAAAATGTACAGAAAAGCAGTAAAAACTGCTTTTCTGTGCACCCTCTGACTTAATATCATAGTGATATTAAGTCAGAGGTCCCGAAAGTTTAAAAAAGTAAAAAAAATTTTTAAAAAAATGTTTAAATGGGCCCGCGGCTGTCGGGTCGAAAACCGGTCGCTCAATTTTGCCGGCGTCTGGTTTCCGAGCCCGTGGCTGTCAGCGGGCTCAAGAACTGACGCCTGCAAAATTGAGCGTCAGCGGTCAAACCCGCTGACAGCCGCCGCTTCCGTCAAAAAAGAGGCTCTATGGACGCGCTAGTGTCCCTAGCGCCTCTTTTTACCGCCGGGCCTAATTTAAATAAATTAAGCGTTCGGCCGCTCTCCCACGTTGTTACTGTATCGGCCCGTTAGTTAGAGATCAGATGAACAAATATGTCAAATTCACATATTGCTCTCCGTCTGTCAGAGTGAGAAGGGTAGGGATCCTGGAGAGCAGTGCTCTTTCCTTTGGAGTGAAAAGAGGTTACAGATTCCCCCTGGATCACTGGACATGCAAGCCACACCACACTAGTAATTCAGGGTTTGCACTTCCTGATCATATTAATCTGATCCCACTCAGTTTGAAGGCAATCAAATTCATTGAAAAAGTTGTGCCTGTTTCTAAGCGTCAAGAATATAAAACAGAATTTCTAGCAAGATGCAATCAAAAAACCCCAATGAACAGGTGCCTGACTTATAAAGGGTTTTCATAAATCCTGTTTCTAATTGCAAAACCTTTTACAAATTAGGAACCAGACCATTTTATGACTAGGAATCTTTAGCTGTGTAGAAGTCTGCACTATGCCTGTGTACTGAAGGGATAGAAGCATGCACCATATTGCATCAATAGTGGTAGGTATAGTTTATTTTGTGAATGCAAAACACTCTGACATTGATCACACAGTAAATCTAACAGTATACAAGAGTTGCCAAAAGAGGATGGAAGTTTAATACTTAGAACCCGCAGAGAGGTAGCAGGAGTCTGGATGAGATGAAATCATCGTAAATTGTAGCAAATGCATGTCACTTATGAGCTTCCATACAAATGTAAAATTAAGAGCGGCATTATGTATTTTTTTCCAAACAATATGATCTTAATCACAAATGACATTTTAGCTCAATCGCAATTAAAATCAAGCTTACATGTACTTTGTATTAGGAGCTATGATTCCCTAAATTCACATAGGGTTAAGGTTCATCATCCTTAGAGATTTCTTAATGGACTTTGTTGTCCAATTTTTGATTCATAATGCGGCCTACGTATTATGCCTTCAGAGCACATCCTCGGACACATTAGGACGTGAAGTGATCTTGACAGAGAAAAAGACGTTCCTTCCCCATGCACCCCCCCCCCCCCTTCCTTTTGAGATTCCCGACAAGAGATTTCCACAACGCTTGGTTTTACATTATTGTTCAGAGAAGATATGCAGTAATAGAACCTGATTCATTTCATACTGAGTTCGCTAGTACATGCCTTGTGGCAGCCAACTTGTAAAAGTGTGTTAGGGATCCTTTTTATGGCTTCCTTGATGAGGAACAATTATTGTATCATCAACCTTAAATGCAGTTGTATAAATCTTCAATCTATACCATGGTGAATCTTTATCTCACTCATGGGGCTTCTAGGGATGTTGCACTGTCTTCTGAGCTCTTTACACATGATGTGAACCTAGGTTCATCTGCAAACGGTGCACAGGAGGGAAAAATGCAGACACTTTGCTCATGTCCTTTTCTGTATTAGCTCATAGTTGACGCGGGTTTATTAGGAGCACTGAGAATGAGCTGAAAGTAAAGAATATCTTCATTAATACAAAAATTGAAAAATGCATTGTGGAATAAAAGAGTTGAAACCCAGTGAAATTCCTTAGAGGTCCCTATTCACTGGTCTTCTTCCTTATCCTATCTTCAACATTCCCCAAGCCTGATCCCAGCCAGCACACTCTGATCCCCATCCCAAGCCCGACTCCAGGCCCACCCCACCCCACCCCAGCACACTCCAACTCCCCCCTCCCTAGCTCAAACCCAGCACTCCCTTCCCATCTCCTCTACCCGACCCCAGCACACACCTCTCTTCACCCAGTGACCAGGGCAAAACTGTTTCAAATTCATCCCCTTATATGCACCACTCAACTTATACTACTTTCCCTGCTAAAAAAAAAAAAAAAAGAATACTTCCCTTCCCTTTCTTGCAGACATGCAATCATTCCAAAGAAAAGTTAGCTTTAGTGACCTGGAGATGAATACAGCTTATTGCTTCCTCCTAGCCTGAAAATCTAATTTAAAAGTAATCATTACGTACTATGCATGGCATTATAGCGAACATAATTAAGAAATACAATTAATTACTGAAACATGAAAATATCAATTAAAACATAGTCAGTGTACTCCCACTAGATCCTTTATGATTACTCACGTTATCTGACCTGTCACTATCAATGCTGCTGTGAATGTCACAGACCTCTGAGGGCTACTCAGTCTGTCAGTCTAAATTAGTGAGGCAGCCTTACCCCCCCCCCCCCCCCCCCCAAAAAAAAAAACATATATCAACAGCAGCAATGAACATTGCCAGGATGCAATCAGGTGCAGGCACAACCTTTTCAGGGGAGAACTGTTGGATGCATCCAGAGTATTCAGACATGCGCTCCTGCTTTCAGGCATACTTGCAGTGACCAAGATAAAGGGCTACCAGGACCTTTCTTTTCCACTTCTCGCTTTCTGGTTAGGAACTAAATTGACATTCTGCCTCCCCCCAGCCACTAGACAAAAAAAAAAGAACCAACATCGATACTATGAAACTTTTGTTATGATAGAGAAGGTCCCAAAAACAATGAAAAAGAAGTCCATTTCTAAAGCCATGCGGTAAACTTTAGAAACATAGGATTGGATTCCTGCAGTTATGGTGTTGGCCGTCAGAGCATTAATAACTGTTCACTACGGGGAGCTGGGGGGGGTGGGACGGGGCAATATCTTACAGGCCTACCCTTCCCTCAACAACCATCTTCCTGATGACCCCCTAAGCTGTGTATAATGCATTCCCTGTATTACCCTTTACAATGTGCTCCTGTTGACTTTTTCTCGCAATAACCTTCTCCCCGATGACCTCCTGAGCTGTTTACAGTGTTCTCCATGTATTATCTTTACAATGTGCTCCTGTCAACTTTTCCCTCATCCGTCCCCGGTTGAGGAACCGTCATTCCCCGTAAATAGTTACCCAGTTACTATATGTTCATGTTTTTCTCTTGTATGCATAGTTTACTGTTCTATGTAATGGCACTGCCAAAATGTTCTATGTAATGACACTGCCAAAACGTTTTAAGTTATCTGTAAACCGACACGATGTGCAAACGGTTGTCGGTATATAAAAACCTATAAATAAATAAATAAATAAAATATCATACAGCCCGTATAGCCTGCACAGTTATTGGGATAATTTTACCACAGGTACTTGCAGCTAATTTCCAAAAAGAAACTAACTGGGTAATTTCTCTTTGAAAATGTAGCTAGTGTAAAGCTAAGCACTAAAAGCACCCACGTAGTTTGAACCTGGTATTTGTGCAGACAACCAAAGCAGGAAGGGGAAGTGAGAATACCACAGGCACCTTTGGAAAAAAAAAAAACCCCCCAAACATGTACATCCACTATTTTATTCCTTTCCACCTAAACATGCCCAGGAATGCTTCTTTTTTAGTTTGGTTAAAAGTGCACGCTGTGGATTTCCTCACATACTTTTAGCTGGAGCACAATTGTCAGCCAGGCCAGTTTGCTTGGTGAACTGCTTTGAAACATTGCCCTGCTTGTCTATAAAATGTTTTGTGAATAAAAGGGCTATGTGAAACCAGAAATGTTATTATATTAACTAGTGGCCAGGAAATTGCGGCTAATGGATACAAATTAAAAAAAAATGATTTTAATCCATTTTCAAAGTTTTACTTGGTATGGGCATACCAGAGAGCTCAAGGTCTGTGGAAAGAGACTTGAGCCACTTCTGGTTTTGCTCTCACTAGATGCACAGAATTGTAGTTCTAACTTGATTAAAAAAAAAAAACCCAAAAACTACAAACCAGGAATAAGTCCCAGCATGCTCAGCCCCTCCCTACAGAAACAGGTTGGTAGCTTTAGTTGGTAACTCCAATAACAAGCACCAGATGTGGTTCTTTGTTAGTATTCAGTCAACTTAGCACAAGTGAGTAGTGCTTTTCACTTTGTGCATTAGTTATTGCTGTAGTGCACGTAGCTTTGTGGGCTGCTGAGACTCAGGTTGCATTGTGTGCAGATTTGATGAGGAACATGCAAAAACTGACACCATGAAATCTAAGGCTATTTCGCCTGGCCAGTCACTTTATAGACACCCTATAAAAAGTCTCTTCCAGTCTTCAGGTTCCCACAGTTTTCTTTACTTTATCCCTATGCATCCTGGAATCTGCAAGTAGCCATGCTTCTGCCAGGCAAGGTCAAGGCCTGATGCCCTGACATACATGTTTTGATCTTCCCAGAGACTGTGACAAGCATGAACTTCAGTGCATCACTAACAACAGTGATCTTGATTTCCACAAATGGCTGGATGTTGCTTGCTTTACTTTGAGGTAGATTGTGCATGAACAGGTAAACTAAACCCAATTCAGTTTCTGCTTCATAATTCTATCAATGGAACAGGGGGCTTGCTTTCACTTGTAAATTCAGTCTAGCAACAAACAGAAATGCAATAAATGTGGGTCCAGTACAGCTTAAACACAAAGAGATGTAACACCATCACAACATGATTTATTTATTTATTTATTTAGCTATTTTCTATACCGGCTTTCACGACCAGGGGTCACATCAAACCGGTTTACATTGAACAGTTTGTGCATTAAAACATAGAACTGGAACAACTA
The DNA here is from genome assembly GCF_901001135.1 of Rhinatrema bivittatum. NCBI lineage: Eukaryota > Metazoa > Chordata > Amphibia > Gymnophiona > Rhinatrematidae > Rhinatrema > Rhinatrema bivittatum. The sequence continues at coordinate 12,170,121 of NC_042621.1, read as the reverse complement.
ACTGGTGCAGAAAATACAGTTACAATGAACAAGGAATTATACAACTGGGAGAGTGGGAAGAAGAAGAAGAAGAGAGTATAACAATTAATAGAAATGCATTTACAATGGATCTTTACAAAATATGTAACTTAAAGACCCAGACTGAGAGCAGTCCTGGTCTGGAGTAGGTGGTGGATGATTAAGACTTTATAGTGGAGTTATGAGATGATGCGAACTCTGACAAAGTAATTAAGGGATAATATTAACATGGGTTAATCTAAGATCGGAAAGGCTTCTCTGAAAAGCCAGGTTTTTAGTCTTTTTCTAAAAGTTAGTAAGCATGTTTCCTGGCGCAGCTCTACTGGGATAGAGTTCCATAGGCGTGGTCCTGCTGTTGATGGTGCTCTGTCTTCAAGTGATTTGTGTTTGAAGGCTTTGGCGTGTGGAACCTGTAGTGTTTCTTTATAGCAATTCCTGGATGGTCTGACTGTGGAGTGTTTTTCCAGGGGGATTTGTAGATTTAATGGTGCGATATGATGGATGACTTTGAAGATGGAAGTTATGGACTTATACATTATTCTGTATTGAATAGGTAGCCAGTGAAGGGCTATCAGGATCGGGGTTATGTGGTCGATTCTCCTAGAGTTGGTCAGAATTCTGGCAGCTGTGTTCTGCACCATTTGTAGCGGTTTTGTATGAGAAGCTGGAAGGCCTAGTAGAATGGAATTACAATAGTCCAGCTTGGAAAATATAATTGATTGTAAAATTGTTCTGAAGTCGCGGGAATGGAAGAGCGGTCTGATTTTTTTGAGGGTGTATAATTTGTAAAAACAGTCCTTGGTCGTTTGGTTGATGAATGGTTTTAGGGTTAGGCGGTTGTCGAGGATAACTCCTAGATCTCTTACGTTTGTGGTTTGCAGGTTGGCTGGTGGATTTGTGGTGATCTTGTTGTTGTCGTGGGCTATGATGAGGAATTCTGTTTTTGAAGCGTTGAGAATCAGGTTCAGACTGTTGAGGAGGTGTTTGATCTCCGTTAGGCAGCTCTCCCAGAATTCTAATGTGTTTGTAATGGATTTATTTATGGGGATAACGATCTGCACGTCGTCTGCGAATAGGAAGTGTTTTAATTTTAGTTTAGTAAGAAGGTGGCAGAGTGGGAGAAGGTAAATATTAAAAAGGGTTGGAGAAAGGGAGGAACCCTGTGGCACCCCTTGTGAAGACAGATGGTATTGAGATTCTTTATTGTGGATTTTAACCTTGTATCCTCTGTTCTCCAAGAAGGTTTTGAACCAGGTCCGTGCAGTGCCTGAAACTCCAATGTTTGCCAGTTGGTTTAGTAGGATGTGATGGTTAACCGTATCGAATGCCGCCGAGAAGTCTAGGAGAATTAGAAGGTATGCGTGACCTTTATCGATGCCGGCTAGGAGGAAGTCTGTAAGAGAGAGCAATAGTGTTTCCGTGCTTGCTGCTTTGCGGAATCCAAATTGATTGGGCGATAGTATTTGGTGATCCTCCAGGTAGTTGGATAACTGTGTGTTAACTAGTTTTTCCATAATTTTTTATATGAATGGGAGGTTAGAGATGGGGCGGAAGTTGCCGGGATCATTGGTGTTCAGGTTTGGTTTTTTGAGTAGGGGCTTGATTGAAGCTGTTTTAAGGTCATCTGGGTAGATACCCTGGGCTAGGGAGCAATTTATAATGTCGGCTAGAGATTTAGAAATGGTATCCGGGATAAGTAAGAGTATTTTGGTAGGGATTTGGTCGAAGGGGTGTGATGATGGTTTCATTTTTTTCAAGATCGTTCGGATGTCATCGGTAGTGATGGGTTCGAAAGTGTTGAGAGTGATGTCTTTGTTTGGATGAACATATGAAGTATTGGAAGGTCCACTTGCATTTGGAGTCAACTTATTCAGGAGGTCGGATATTTTTCTATTGAAGTAGAGAGCCAATTCGTCTGCTTTAGTTTTTGCTAGGTCCTCTGGGATTGCTGGGGTGATGGCTTTTGTGAGGCTGGACACGTAATTGAATAAAGCTTTCGAGTCAAAAATGAGGTGGTGAATCTTGCGGGCATAATAGTCTCTTTTTGTTTTTAATGTGCTGTTTTTGTAGAAGTGGAGGGTGCGTTTATATTCCTGAAGCGAAGTAGGTGAAGGGGTTTTTCTCCATTTTTTTTCCTTCTGTCGTAAAGTTAATTTGAGTTTTCGCAGATCCTCGTTGAACCATGGTTGACTCTTTGGTGCATTATGTTTGAGATTTTTTGGAGTTAGGGGACATAGTGTATTGGCTGCTGATTCTGTTATTTTCGACCAGGATTGGACTGCTGAGTTGGGAGTGGAAACGTCTAAGAGTGAAAGATCTGGGGCTAGATGCTTGGCGAGGAGATCCGAGGGGCATGTTTTCCTGTATAGAAATGGTTGAAGTGGGGGATTATTGTAGCTTGGTTTTAATAGAGAGAATGCGGTGGAGATTAATGTATGATCTGACCATGGGACCTTTTTGCACTCGGGATGTTCTGGGAGAGAGATGCCGGAATTGGTAAAGAGAAGGTCCAGCGTGTGACCCGCTTTGTGTGTGGGTTTGTTAATTTGTTGTTTGAAACCTAAGGCTATCATGGCTGTGAGAAATGTTTCGCAGTTAGAAGAGAGAGGGGACTTGTCCACGTGGAGATTGAAGTCTCCCATGATAATGGTTGGAGAGTCCAAGTTTAGCTGCGTAGTAATGATTTCCAGAATAGAAGAGGAGTCTGATTCTAGGAGGCTTGGAGGGGCGTAGACTAAGAGAATTTGAAGATATTCAGATTTAAAGAGGCCTATTTCGAGTTTGGTTGGTGATTTGATTGGATGATGGGTAAATCTCAGAGATTTTTTTACTGCCAGGAGGATACCCCCGCCTCTTTTTTTTTGCCTCGGGATGGAGAAGAGGTCGTAGTTTTGGGTAGGGAGTTGGTTTAAGAGGGCGATATCCGATGTTTTGAGCCATGTTTCCGTTATGGCGCAGAAGTCTGGCTTGTCATCTTGAAGAAGGTCGTTGAGTATCAGCGTTTTGTTAGTAAGCGATTGCGCATTGAAAAGGATGATGGTGAATAATGTGAGTCCTAAAAACTGAGTTGTGGGGGAGATCATGATCGGAATGAGAGATTTGTACGTGGTTGGCCGGTTGATCATTGTAGATTTTGTAGATGATTAAACTGCCCGCTGAGAAGATGTTGTGGGTGTAGTAAGTATTGTCTCCTTGCTGATAATGTGGTTGTTCGAGGTGGCGTTGAGAGAGGAGTTTATGGTCCTGTGTAAAAGGTAAGGAAAATGCTTTGCTACTCGCTGTTCTTTCTCCGAAGTGTTGTCCTTACTGAGTTCTATGAAGTTGAGTCTGGTTGTGGCTGGATGGGTGTTGTATGGTAGTGGACGTGTGCTGGGTGTGGCTGGGTATTGTTGAGTGGGTCCTGGATGTGTGATAGAAGAATATTGATGTGTCCTGTCCGTAGCGCTCCTTAGTGCAGGGAGTGGTACAAATTTAAAGCCCTTAGTGCTAGGCTCTGATAGGCCTGCTGCCTGTCGTGGGACATGTCTTACTCACTGCGAAGGATTCTGCTGGGCGGGGTCTTCTCTTTTATTTAGTTCCCTTTTTTGATTGTTTGATTGGCTCTTTCTCTGCCTTCTGGTTGGCTGGATTGGTGGCAGCGGGTGGATAGGCCGTCTGGGCCGTCTGGCCTGCGGGTTCGGGTGCAGGGCAGCTGGGGCTTTGATCAGCGGTCGGCGGGGCTGAGTCCCAGGGTTGGGCTGAGTCCCAGGGCGGGGCGGCGCCGACTTGGAGGTCCTGTACGTCCCGAAATGGGTGTCGCCGACCGCGCTAGGTCCAGTGGAGGGGGATGAGGTACGGCTGAGGCCGGGCAGGCGGAACGTTGTAATACCCGTTGTGGGTTCTGACAGGTTTCGGATATTTTGCTGTTAGTCTCGGGAGTTATGCTGCAGTTGATCTGTGGTTACTTCCATGGGTATGGGTCGGGGCTTCTTCAGGGCTTAAGCCTAATACAGCAGGGAATGCTGGTATCTGCCTCGTCATCATGGCTATATATGGCCCAGTAGTTGGAATAAAGCTATCCAGTGGTGTCCAATCCAAATCTACTAACGCAGCCTGGCACAGCTGGGACAACGCCTCAGGAGTCTATGATTGTCCACGTCATTCCAGGCAAGCATGGTTATTCCATCCGACCATTAGGTTCTATATAATTCTGATTATTTCACAGGTTGGTAGCAATGAAAGCTCATTCCTTCCAAGCTGCTTCTGGGGAAATGGGTTCCAGTTGTTAGCCTTGTCAAGCAGCACAAAGACGGTCTTTCTTTGCTGGTTAGCTGGTTCAGTTTACAGTCTGGATCTATTCACGGACCCCAGCTGCTCTCTCCCTTTCCTTCCACCAACACATTCACCTGGGATTCCCTCCAAAGCCACAAGGATGCAACAGTAGTAATATATATATATATATATCAAATCTGGGTTAAACTATTTCCCCAGCTTTTGAAAAATGAGGGAAACAAAGGAATCCTTCCCCCCCTCCCCCAAAACACACCCACCCACCTACCCATTCTGTGGCTTGCAGAAAAAGAACATGACTACTAATTTCTGCATAACAGCAGGATATTATCGGCCTGGTCAGAACGTCAGACAGGACCTGCAGTTGTGCACATAACATCCTGCAGTTGTCTGGTAACCTTAGATGTGCACATAACATCCAGGCACTTTTTAAAAGGGGGGAAAAAAATGTTAATCAGTAGCAGCAAGGAGCAGATGAGATGGACTGGATCAACCTGTCCTGAAAGTCTGGAGCCAGCTGGAACCCTAGATGGATGCAGAGGATGAAATAGGTTGGATTAAAAGGCACAGCCTCCCAGAACACAGCTCTAAGTTTTAGGCTACACTTGCCCTCTTTTCTTTTCTGCTCTGTTATCAATATCCCATCAAAGGGCTGAAAAAAATATGGAAAAGAGCTGTGAGAAAGATGGGTTGTTTCAGCTCCTGTTTTAAGATGCATTTGGGGGAAACAGGCCAGTCAGCGGCATTTTGAATGACAGCGTTGACCGACCCAGAGTGTAGGAGGCACTCTAGATCCCACTAGACACTAGGAATTTCTTCTAAAGGGGGTGCACTAGGGTTGAGGGGAGCCACTAGACATCTGAGTCTTACTTCAAGGAAGGAGGGGGGGGGTGTGAGCCACTAGATACCAGGGACTACTTCTGTTGGAGGGTGCAGGGAGAGAAAGAATGGTTTCTGGGGGGAAGAGCTAGAACAGGAGGGGCCTATTTCTCTAAAGGGGAGGGGCTTGAGAAGATGGGGCATCACCATGCGGCATTAGCATTTTTATTTGTTGTACTGTCAGGCCACCTCAGCAGGTGGGGCTGGGTGGGCAAGGGTCTCATCAGGTCTGTGAGGGGGATTTTTGCAAATTAGGCTTTTCATGTGTTGCAGGGCACAGGAGGTTCAGGACAAGTTTTAGCATCAGATGCTCCCGAGGACAAATGTCTACAACTCCTGAGTTGTAGATAAAATAACTCAGCTTTTGTTACTTTTGGCAAGCTGCGTTATTATATTTGCATAGCATTATCTATGCATTTGCTGCTTTGCATGTATTAGAAATTGTTATGAATGCAAATGTATGTAAAGCAGCTAATTTCATTAGAGGGTGGATTTGTGTGCAAAACATTGCATGATAGAGTGTTTTGGTTTTTTTTTTTTTTACTAATTGGGGTTTAGTAAATATACCCCTAATTGTGTACCAAAGTGTTCTTCACTTAACATAGTATAGTAATTCTACCTCTACATTTGGATGCAAGGTAACATGACTTCTCAAAGGTTACATGGAGTATCAGCAGGATTTGAACCCTAGCTTCTCTCTTTTATAACCTGCTGACCTAACCACTAGACTGCTCCTCTACTCAGAGTTTTGCTTTGAATATTTTCCAACAGTCTGCTATTTTCAGTTCAATGCAGGGGGCAAATATCTTTCACATCTAATCTAGTGATGGCCAGCAGTTTTAGACACACCTCCAGTCACAATGCTTGTGTTATGGTGGTTGCATTATCCAAGCAATCTTAAAGGTACTGGATCTATTTGCTAACCTATTCTCTGCTAGGCAGTGTATGAGAGCTGCTTACATAACCCAGCGTGCCTGCCGAATCTCCACACTCAACTAAACTACCGGTATATCATGCATAAAAGAAATCACTCTTAAAGTAGCTTTAAAATGTTTCTTAGCTATGCTTTAATTAGCTTTTGTGTGCTTTCACTGCATACTGATTTCATCTGGGGAGAGGAAATGGCTATAGGTGGAGTAGTTGTAAATGCCTCCCAATTAAAATTTGCATGGTATTAAGATATTGTTGACTGCACATTCTTCAAATTATCCTATGATTTATAAAGCACCTTTTGCTTTGGACGCTATGTCAATACTGCTTAGAGGCAACCTTATTGTTGTTGTTTTTTATGTCAGTACTGTTTAGAACTATGATATTGTTTAGGGCACCTTCTGCTGAAATCTATGAAAAATCATCTGATCGCAAGAGAGCAGGGCTTCGTCAGATTACAATGGAGAGATTATCTGGCACCTGAAAATCCCACTTGGGCAAATATGATGCATTGTTTGTGTCATTTTAATAGATTGCAATTAACCTTTTCATCTTAACATAAACTATATTAATCATTTAAATGAAGCAAAGCATAACCGTATAGCTTTGCTTCAAACTGAGGGTGTGCGGACTTGCATTGTGTGAGAGGCGCCTGATGCCTCAAAGGACTAGCAAAGCCCTGTAGATCTGACACAAGTAAGCAAATGAAAAAACACTGCATTTCAAGAAATACATACAAGGCGAATGACATTGAGAGGATGGGACCCGGTGTGCTGCTTCCTCAGAGTACAGTACGTAGCTCTCTGGTGCGGTGCAATAAAACAGAACTTCTCTATGCTTGTTACCAAAAACCAGTCAGCACTTAACTTTAACCCACGCTCCGCAGTATATGCACGTCCTGGTCTTTCGGGAGGGAGGGAGGGAGGGGACCCTGCCCCCCCCCCCCCCCCCCCCCACCACGAAGAACTGAACTCTTCAAGCATAAATTAACAGTTTGAAATGGATTAAAAGTCATGCAATCGCCTGCACGTTGGCCTCAATTTAGATCATCAAATACCGAAGCAAAAATGTCACATTCGGAGGAGACGCCGTCAGGATTACGGCGCACGCATGATTCACGTGGAATTTAGCAACCTGGGCTGGGCCGGGCCCGCCGTCCAGATCACTGAAATTATGATCGGAAAAGGCTGCTATAAGTCTTAGTCGCTCAGAATTGGATCTATATAAAAACGAAATCGCTTGTACGGCAGGGATATTTAAAGGATCACTGCTCAAGCACAGTAACCTTCACTTCTGCTGCAAGGGGTAAGCAGTCAGTGCTGCAGGACATGCTTCATTATAATCTGGGACCTCGTCACCAAGGTCAGCGGGAACGTGCAGGAGGTGCAGCAGAGTTACACATTCCACAATTCACAGGGCTGGAGGGGGCGTCCGCATTCCTTTTTTTTTTTTTTGTTGTTGTTCTCCCTTTATATTTTCTTATTTATTCCAGTTTTTTTATTGCTCATTTTTCTTGTAGGAGAGCTTGAATCTATTTGTATTGGCTCAGGACTCCAGGCCATCAAATCTGCCTGCAGCTCGAGAGACAAATCTAAGATCCCCCCCCCTCAGTTGTTAGGGTACAGAGAACGGAATATTCTAACCCGCACGCAAAGAACTTTTTTTTTTTTTTTCTTTTAAGTTAAAAATCTGAAGAATAGTTCCAGCAATCGCATCGCTGTTTTGACCAAACGCTTCTGCACGCTAAGCAAGCAAGTGAGCCTGCTTAGCACGCAAGCTGGAGCACGTCGCCTGCCACGTGACCAGAAAGCTGACGTCAGAGCCGCTAGTGGCACCCTTAACATATATATATATTATATATTTACAAGCCGTAAAGCCCGTTAAAACGGGCTACATCCCTCTGTCTCTCACCTCCCCCTCATTCTCTCTCCCCTCACTCTTCACCACCCCCCTCCCCCACCCACTCCTCTCCACCCTCCCTCTCCTCTCACTCAGTCCCCCCTCTCCCTCACTCCCTCCCACTCAGTCCCCCCTCTCCCTCCCTCCCACTCACTCAGTCCCCCTCTCCCTCCCTCCCTCCCACTCACTCAGTCCCCCTCTCCCTCCCTCCCTCCACCCACCTCCATTTCCTCCCGGCGCCGTAAGCGCGACTTCCCGCAACCCTCACCCGGCTCCATTAACTCCTCCCGCTCCTGCCGGCAGATCTCGGGGGGGGGGTCACTCCCCGCGCGCGCGGCAGTGACCCCCCCGAGATCTGCCGGCAGATCTGGGGAGGAGAAGTAGCGGCACCGCGCGCGCGCGGTGCCGCTACTTCTCCTCCCGCTCCTGCCGGCAGATCTCGGTGGGGGGGGCGCGGGAGTGACACCCCCCCCCCCGAGATCTGCCGGCAGATCTGGGGAGGAGAAGCAGCGGCACCGCGCGCGCGCGCGGCGCCGCTGCTTCTCCTCCCGCTCCTGCGGCCCCACCGCCATTTTTTTTTCTGATCGACATCCTTGCCCGCACATGCGCAGTAGAGCTGCGCTCTACTGCGCATTTGCGGGCCGTCGGTCACAGGCCATTTATAAGGTAGATAGGTTTTTATATACCGATAGCTGTTTGCACATCGTATCGGTTTACAGATAACTAAAACTTTTTGACAGTGTCATTATACAGAACTTTTGGCACTGCCATTACATAGAACAGTAAACTTTGCATACAAGAAATAAACATCAACAAACAGTAACTGGGTAACTATTTACAGGGAACGAAGGTTCCTCAATTGGAAGCAGATGAGGGAAAATTAACAAGAGCACATAATCCACATAATCCACATAATCCATTCCTCAGCTCAGCATTATATCGGTTCTTTACTGGCTCCAGCCTTTCCTGCAGGATGGAGCCCCTCGCTCTCGTCCTATAATTAAATCCCCGCCCCCCCCTGTGACAGTTTTTTCTCCCCTGTCTCCAGGGCCACCTAGAAACAAATTGAAATCTAAACACCCATTAACAGGAGTTAGGAAAAAAAGGGGGGGGGGAGAAGGGCAGGGAGGAGAAAAAAAATAAAAGTAAAGGACGTGGATAACACTTAACCATTTAATCATTTAGAAAGTGTTGTAATGTATTTTCCATACAGAATTCTTTATAAACATGCCATTTTATTGAAAACATCCAAACTAAAATTTACATCAAATTCACTTGGATTTTAAAGACATTGTGATAGCATCCACAACCAGGAGGAGGAACTAGCCAGACCGGCAAGAGCAAGGGGTCCCAAACAGTCTTTAAGGGCCCAATATCAGTTTGGTTTTCAAGATTTGCACAATGAATATGCATGAGATAAGTTTGCATACAATGAAGGCAGTGCATACAAATAGATCTCTTGCATATTTACTGTGCTCATTCTGAAAATCAGACTGGTTTTTAATCCTCAAGGACTGGATTTTGGGACACCCCCCCCCCCCTCCCCTCCCCGGGCAAGGGCATGAAGCCAGAAATTGCACCTCAAGGGAAGAACAACAAAAGGGAAGAAGAAACTGAGACAAAATATGGTCAAAGTCTTGCGGAAAGAAAGACCAAGCTTCTCCCAAGCCAGCAACCCACCACTGCATCTACTAAAGAAGCACAGAAGCAGGGGCAGAAGGCTGAATGTCCGGAGGAGTGTCGGTGGAGTGGAAGAGTAACCTAGTGGCTACAACACAGGGCTGAGAACCAGGGAATTCAGCATCACTTAGGGCCTCATTTTCCAATATCGCATTGGTAACGCAGGGAAACTTCGCGTGCCACGATGTTTTTGCGAAAACATCTTCGTGGCGCGCGATAAAACAACCAATAAATCATCACAGTTCATGAAAGTGTCCAGACAGCCTGTTGGTGAGAGTGAGTGAGTGAGTGAGTGAGTGAGAGAGAGAGAGAGAGAGAGAGAGAGAGAGAGAGAGAGAGAGACAGACTTGCTATAATGTCTACTCCCTAGACAGGTATTTGTATCCCTATGGGAGGCCCACCTAGTAACTCGAGGTGGGGATTAGGTATGAGTGTAGGGGGTTGGGGGCCACTTTCACATTCAACATGAGACGTACAAACAGAACAGTGGTCTCTTATGAAGATTTGCTGGCCTTCGGAGTGAGGAAACTCACTCCAAGATGAGATTTGGGCAATGTTCTCTCAACCTAGCTTGATGGACACTCTACCTGGGCAATAACAAGCTAGGTTGAGAGAACATTGCCCAAATCTCATCTTGGAATGAGTTTCCTCACTCCGAAGGCCAGCAAATCTTCATAAGAGACCACTGTTCTGTTCGTACGTCTCATGTTGAATGTCGCATTAACGGCTGTTAGCGCGATTTGCGGAATTATCTCCTGCGGTAATTCCTTGGAAAATGACCCCCTTAGTTGGATAAATTCTGACACATCCAGTTAAGTGGCGGAGTTTGATCCAGCTGCATTCAGCAGCTGCCACTTAGGTGGATAAGTAGTGAGCAGGATGAGGGTGTAATGGGAAGGAGTTATTTACCCAGCTAACTTAGCTAGCTGCATAAGTAGCACTATTGAGACTTATCTGGCTAAGGGGGTCATTTATCAAAGTGCTATATGGTGTTTTTGCATGCAAAAAAACACCTTTAATGTATGCGAAAACGCCATAATGCATGGTGCGATGCAAATTAGGAAAAGGGGAGGAGTTTGTGACCACGTGGGCTGGATTTGAAAATTGTGAAGCCATATCGTACTGCTGTAACTACACCTTTTTCATTTACATGAAGCTGTGCACTTTCGAGAGAGAGAACCTAGCTATAAGGCCCTCATACTAGGTAGGTGTTTATATCTCTATATGAGGCCTACCTAGTTACTAGAGGTGAGGTTTAGGTAGGAGACGTACGAACAGACCAGTGCTCTCTTGTGAAGATTTGCTGATCTTCGGAGTGAGGAAACTCAACCAAAGATGAGATTTGTGCAACCTTCTCTCAACCTAGCTTGATGGACTCTCTACCTGGGTAACATCAAGCTAGGTTGAGAGAAGATTGCACAAATCTCATCTTTGGTTGAGTTTCCTCACTCCGGTCAGCAAATCTTCACAAGAGAGCACTGTTCTGTTCGTACGTCTCCTACGTGAACCTCACCTCAAGTAACTAGGTGGGCCTCGTATACAGGTATAAACATCTACCTGGTATGAGGGCCTTATAGCTAGGTTCTCTCTCTCGAAAGTGCACAGCTTCATGTGCATTTTGATAAATTCAGGCCTAAGTTAGACTTACTATCGAGCAGGTCTAAAAGTTGGATAAATTTATCTAGATAATTCATAAGTTATCCAAGTATATTCAGCAGCATGGCTATGCTGCTGAGTATCCATGTTAAGTTAGCCAAATAAGTTTTATTTGGCCAACTTCCCAAGCCAGCTAACTTTTGAATATCCACCTCTCAGGGTTTAAATCCTGCTTCTCCCACTGCCGCTCCTTGCAAACTTGGCAAATCACTTAATCCTCCATTGCCTCACATACTTTGATTGTAAGCCCTCTGGAGTAGGGAAATACCTACTGTACCTGATTTATAGCTCACCTTGAGCTTGGATTTGGAAAGATGAGTAATTGAATCCCAGGTTCAATGCTGAGAGAGAGGGAACATGACTGGAAAAGGCAGGCAAATGTTGTAACTGGTAGACATTGCTGTGTGTGAGCAGAGAGGCTGAGCGACACTCAGGACCTTATGACAGCCTAAGGGGGCCCAAAGGGGCCACTGTCATCCCAGGGCTTTGGGGAGCAAGAGCTGGTAAGAGCTGAAAAGGCAGTAGCTTATAGATTGATCTGTGAGGACCAGAGGCAGATTAGAAAGACTCATCCAGCTAGAAAAATAAAAGACCATCATGGGCAAAAGTCAAAAAGCACAGAGCACATCTGGTTAACAGAAAATTGGAGTGAGGACTGGTGTACTTATACAACTTAATATGAACAGTATTACCCTGTTAATTAATCTTGAGGTCAAGTGGCTTATTTAAGACTTATCTTACTGGCAAAAAAAAATATGTATGGTAGACTAATTAGCACTATCTGGGCTTAGAATTTTTAGAATTATAGAATATTCTGCTAAATATGAAAACTGTATGCATAGCATTTAGATGCTTTATCAAGTTTGTAACGATCTGATATATTTAGTGGGGATATAGTGTGTGTGTGTGTGTTGGGGGGGGGGGGAGTTGTTACACTACTGCGCCTTTACTTGGCAGCTGATTTACAGAATTATAAGCACAGTTTGTATCTGGCTCAGTGATATAATTTAACATTGCTGTGATGTGTGTTTTTCAATCGCCTTAGGAAATCTTTTTTTTTTTTTTTTTTTGCTGTACATGTTTCTTTGCTGCTGTTCTTGTATAGAATAACGTGCGCAAACCTGATTATGATTAATTAAGAGGTCTTGAGCAAATTATGTTCTTCCTGCCTTCCATCTAAGTCTTCCATCTGTTTAGAAGAAACAGTTGTACGTTGTACGTGTACAAAAATGTGTTGGACTCGATGCTGTGGGTAAATCATCAAACAAAGGGGGGTGGGCGGATACAGCAAGAATGTGTGCAAGTGAAGAAGGTGATTCCGCATCTTGGACAATGATTTCAGACTTTCCTATTACAGTTCATGCAGGATAACAGAAAAGCAAAGGATAAGCACGAAGGAGCCTTAGTCCTGAAAGAAAAGCCAAAGATTAATCAGGTCTACGGCACGCCAAAGGGAGCAAACCAGTTGGGCCTTGCAGTCCTTACTTGCATATTCTGTGTCTCATTGTTCCTATGAAACCGTGCCCCAGTCAAAATTACGCAGCCTTAGGTAACGATTCTGTATTGCGGTTCTAAAAAGTGGATCCCTTGCCCGAGGTGCAGTTGACGCCACCTGTGGAGGAACCCCCACAGGTCCCCACCGTCAGAAGGCGAGGCTGGATGTAGCAGAAGCTTCTACCACTACCAGCCCACGTTCCCCTTGGGTACCGGGGCTGGCTGGACTTACGTGGGGGGTCTCTGAATGAAGATGAGAAGCTGGACAGGATTCCTCTGTCCAGGGCCAGAAGAGGACGGCTTGAGCGGAGAGCGAGAGCCGAAGCGGACCTTGACCCAGAAACAGGAGACCAGGCACGAGTCAGGACAGGAGACGATTCTAGTAGATGGACTCCTAGGTAGTGGGTCGGACCAGGCGGCAGTATTCGTAGTCGAAGTTCAAGGCGAAAGGTCAGATTCCAGGAGAGTCAGGCAGTACGGAAAAACCAGGAGCGATCCTCCGTGGAGGAACAGGGCACAAAGTCAGTGAGCCAAGAAACCAAGGCAAGGTCTGTGGAGCAGACCTTGCCTTAATTGGAGAAGAGCCAGGTGGGGTCAGTAGGGAAGGACCATGGCAATTTCCGGCCGTGGTCCCTTTAAAAATAGTGGAGAGACGTGCGCGTGGCTCTAGGGAGGCCCGGCGGGAGAGGAGCCTGCACAGGAAGCAAGAGGCATGTCGGCAGGCCCTGAAAAGTGGCCTAGCTGTGTGGCGGCCAGGACGGCTGTGAAGAACCACACTGGAGGCAGCTGACCGCCGCAGCTAGTGAGCCCAGGGAAGCAGCCCTGTGCCGGTAAGTGGTGGTCGCGGGATGCCACAGCCGGTGGCCATAACACCCTAGGCAGAAATGCCTAAGAAGAGCCAAGTCAGATGACCTGGAAGTCACAGTCTGCCGCAAAGCGCTTAAAAAAAACAAAACAAAACAAAACAAAACTGGTCTGTGAATTACAGGGATCATGCTGCAGCTAATGCACAAGTACCTGAGGCAACGGGGAGCGACGCCATGGGTTCGGATACAGTGCCATGTGATGCAACAAGAGCAATCCGGGTTTGGGATTCTCCATCTCATGGGGCTGATTGGCCCTAGCTGTGCTGCCCAGGTAGCAGGCCCGGGGAGGGAGGAAAGATGGCTGCCACTTCATTGGCAACCCCTATTGGCCAACCAGCCACACCAAGACATTGCCTCAGAGAAGGCACCCCTTCAGCTCAGGGGCCACCCAGAGGTCTCTGTGCCACTCTGTCAAGATGATCTGGGAAGGGAAAAAGGAGCATCAGAGACCCTGGGAGCATAAGGGGTAATTATTTTTTGTACCGTTATAAGTAATAAAGAAATATCAAGCGTTAATCCATTGCAGAGGAATTGAGGACTCTAATGTCTAGCTGACACTGCCCAACCTGGAGGATGTTCTTACTACTGCAAAGAACCAATTTATTTGAAAAAATAACATAGGTACAAAATGGGGTAAAAGCAGAGATGAATTAAGCCATTGAGGGTTCTATTCTCAAAAGCAATTTTCCCATTTATTGCCCGTTGACAACTGTGAAGAAGTGAGAATGCAAGTATCAAAGGAGAGAAAGCATGGCCTGATCCCTCAGACAACTGTGCTAAAAGGTTTTCATGCTACCCTTGCCAAAATGCTAAGAAATGTGTCTCTAAAGCAGTGGATCTTAACCCGGTCCTCAAGATCTGCCTGGCCAGTCTGGTTTTCAGGATATTTTAATTTCTTTGTTTTAATAAAAATGTGTATATACTCTGCATAAATCAGTCAGAACATTTAAAGCAATGTACAAACTCACATCCATAATAAAAATGCAAAACCAATCCAACATAATCACAGATAAAAAAAAACCACTCTACCAGCTGGGCAATCCCCCCCCCCACCACCACCACCACTCTCCCAGACAGGTTTATCTTCTCCCAATAAAACAGAACATGGCCTCTGCTTATCTAATCCAAATAACAGCCCTTATCAGACCTTAAAAGGAAAACAATGAGCTTCGACTAGATTCCAAAATTTCAATCTCACTAAAATTGGGAGCGCATTCCAGGCCCGTGATGCAACAGCTGTAAACACCCACTTACCACAGCAATTGGTTCAAAACAGTAAATGCCTGTGATGAAACCAACTGAAAGCCCTGGCATGATCTGAGTGCTCGTCCTCAGTCACACCATGCTATTTTATCTGATAACTCCACCAATAAGACATTGCAATAATCCAGAACTCCCATAACCAAGGCCAAAACTACAATTTTTAGTGCATTTACACTAAAAAAGGGTGTAACTGATGTGCAGTTTTCAAACCGCAGTTATGCCCTTTGGCATTATTTGTCCCACAAAAGCCTCTAAAGAAAAAGTCTAAGGATATTAATCCTAAGCTTTTAGCCTTAGAATACCAAGTACCTGATCTCCTACCATTGGTAGCACAGACAGAGTTCATGGCTGCTCAACGTCCCCACCCCTAAATTCTCTGTTTTTGACTTATTTAATGCCAACTCGCATCCAAGTTTCAATTCTTATCAGGCAGGAGTTCAATACACTTACTGCCTCACCCAAACCTATTTTACTGGATGTCTTCAATATATCCTCTGATATCCAGCTCCTGGAAAAGCTCCACCTGTGATCTCATGAAGATATTAAATAGCAATGGAACCCTGAAACCCTCCCATTTTACCACCTCTGGCTGACAAAACTTTTCCCCCACTTGTACCATCTCTGTTCTATCAGCCAAAAAGGAAGAGATCCAGTCAACAACCCTTCCTCCTAAACCTTTCTATTGACATCTATCTAGCAGAAGTTTATGATTCACTACATCAAACATAGAGAACTAGTAGAATCAGCAATGTTGCTTTGCCTATATCTATATGTCCCAAGACATCTTCAGATAGAGATAATAACAATGATTCTGTAATTTGTTCAGGCCTAAAATCTCCCTGTATTTTCTAAAAAAAAAAATCTCAATTTTGGATAAGAATGGTAGATCAGCAATTGGATGATAGTTTTCACAGCAAGTAGGGTCTAACTGGGGTTTCTTTAATAAATATCTGACTACAGACCTCTTAAGGTTCACTGGTAGACAACCATCATATAGTGAAATATTCACAATATTAGTCAATCAGGGGTCTAAAAGATTACCAGAGAGCCTTATTTCCTTCAATGTCTGCTTCAGACCAATTCCATTTACCCATCCCCTACAGCAACCAGTTCAACTTTTACCTCTCTACCACCATCTAGAACAGTGATGGCCAACCTTTTGAGCTCAGTGTGTCAAAATTCATAAAAAACCCGAGCATAACTCGGGTGGTGTGTCACTTCTAGAAAAATCCATAATTTTGTGATATTTGTAGCTCTAATATTAATAACAAAAAGTTATATTTTTAATATAATATTTTTAATATAATAATATTTATATTTATATTTATATTTTTAATATAATAATAACAAAAAAACTAAAACACAACATTCCAAAAAAACAACCTTGGTTTAATGAAGAACTACAAAATCTAAAACTTTCCCTCAGACGGAAAGAAAGCAAATGGCGCAAATCTCCTTCAGCGTCCACCCTTTCTACCTACAAACTTGCTCTCCACAACTACAAAAATTCCTTGCAAAAAATCAAAAGAGACTTCTATGCTCATAAGATCCATCATATGATCTTTGATGCTAAAGCCCTTTTTACCTACGTCTCTAATTTAACTCAAATCCAAACTCCTGACATTCCATTTAACAAAGCACAAGAAAAAGCAGAGGAGCTCGCTCTCTTCTTCAACAACAAAATAGCTAACCTCCTTTCTAAAAATTCGCCCAATACTTCTTCCTCACACAGCACATATATACACCATAACAAACACATCTCACTCAATTCATTTGAACCAATTACAATTTCTGAGATCCTTAGAATACTGAAAAAGATGAAACCATCGACACACCCATTAGACCAAATCCCTTCCAAATTACTCCTCCTTATTCCGGACACCATATCCAAAGCTCTGGCAGACATAATAAACTGCTCTTTATCTGAAGGACTCTACCCTGACGACCTCAAAATGGCATCAATCAAACCGCTCTTAAAAAACCCAAAGTTAGATCCAGACAACCCCTCCAACTTTCGCCCTATCTCAAACCTCCCATTCATTGCTAAAGTCATGGAAAAATTGGTTAATTCTCAATTATCAGACTACCTGGAAGACCACAAAATTCTCCACCCTTCACAATATGGCTTCAGGAAATCGTTAAGCACAGAATCTCTACTAATTTCCTTAACAGACTACCTCATCCTAGGCCTAGATAAAGGCCAGTCCTACCTTTTGATTCTCTTGGACCTCTCAGCCGCCTTTGATACTGTTAACCACTCCATGCTCCTTAACCAACTATTGAACATCGGCATAACAGGCTCTGCACTGTCCTGGTTCCACTCATTCTTGAAAAATAGAGGCTTCAAGGTAAAAATACACAGTAAAGAATCTAAATGCTACCCTTCATCTCAAGGAGTTCCCCAAGGTTCATCCCTCTCTCCCACCCTCTTTAACATCTACCTCCTCCCTCTCTGCCATCTATTAAACAATTTGAACCTTAAACACTACCTTTATGCAGATGATGTCCAGATTGTGATACCAATCAAAGAATCCATAAAAAAAAACCCTCGATCTTTGGGAATATTGTCTGCAAGAAATCAACTCCCTCCTTTCCAGTATGAATTTAATCCTAAATTCCTCAAAAACAGAACTTCTTCTCATATCATCTGAAATAAGCCACACCCCCTCAATCTTTCCAACTAATCTACAAACAATAAAAGTAAGAGATTTGGGCGCAATAATCGATAATAGGCTTAACCTAAAAGCTTTCATAAATCAAACCACTAAAGACTGCTTCCATAAACTGAATGTTCTAAAAAGAATAAGACCACTGTTCCACTTTCATGACTACAGGACTATCCTACAAGCAATAATCTTCTCCAAGCTAGACTATTGCAATTCTTTATTATTAGGTACCCCATCAGCACATACCAAACCGCTACAAATGGTTCAAAATACGGCAGCTAGAATTCTAACAAATACAAGGAGAAGAGAGCACATCACCCCGATCCTTAAAGATTTACACTGGCTGCCAATCCATTTCAGAATTCTTTATAAGTCAATCACCATAATCTATAAATCCATCCAACAAATCGCTCCTCTCAACCTACAAATCCCTTTCATAAAGCATACTTCCTCCAGACCCATAAGAGAGTACTACAAAGAGTCTCTGCAGGTACCGCCCTCCAAAACTTCCTTCCACATAACTTATAGAGATAGGGCTTTCTCCACAGCAGGACCCACTCTTTGGAACTCCATACCAACGGAACTTAGACAAGAACCCTGCTTATTGACATTCAGAAAAAGACTCAAAACATGGCTTTTCAAACAAGCCTTCCCAGACTCAGACTAAAAATAATTCTCTCTGATTTTCAAATTCCAAGCAACAATTTTCTTTTATAACCATCCTGATAATCTTCTTCTAAACTTTATAAACACCCAGTATCTTCATTACTTATGATTTCTTCTTTATTATTAAAAACTGCATTTTTGAACTGAACAACTCATTGTAAATTATACAATTAATTTTTTTTTTTTTTTTTTTTTTTTTTTAAACTTTACCTTCTACAGGTTTATACACCATGTTAAAGTTACTATCTTTTCTTCTTCTTACTCCCAGTTGCATGTTTCCTTGTTTATTGTAACTGCATTTATAATATGTATATTACATATTTGTTCTTGGTTCCGGTTATTACCCCATTGTTTATTGTAAACCGGCTTGATGTGATGTTATCACGATTGCCGGTATAGAAAAAATTAAAATAAATAATAAATAATATATATACTGTATTTATTAATAAAGCAAAAACAAATAATTCTTCACCTTACCTGCTTAGTGACTTTTTTGTTGCTGAATTTCATTGGCTAAATCTTCAATTGAAGGTTGGTATTTCGTACACTTCAAGCCCAAGCAAGCGTTACAAACTTCATCTGTCAGTCTGTTTCTTTTATTGGCTCCCATTCATTTTCACACCACTCCCTCCCCATCCCCCAGGCATGCACACATTCATTCTCACACACACACAGACCCCCAGGCAGGCACCCATGCATTCACACACACACACATACACCCCCAGGCAGAGTCCCATTCATACACATGCACACACTAAATGCAGACCCCCCTCTCTTTTGCCAGCAACCTCAGAACCTCTCTCATTCCTCTGCTGCCACTGTCACTGCTGCCACATGGCTATTGGGGAGGTGCGGATTGCTGCTACTGACAGTGAAGTCCATTCTGCTGCCTCCTCTGTGCAGGCCCTGTGGGCTTCCACTTTCTGCTGATCTCGTACATTGTGAGATCCGTAGAGAAAGTGCTATTCTTGCACATTCCCAAAGATTACATGTGCCAATCACTAAAAAGTAATCTTTTTTTTTTTTTTTTTGCCTTTGCTGTCTGATCTTAGTTTTCTAATTGGTTGGTCACAGGATTTTTTTTTCCACCTTCCCTTTCTTATTTTTTTTGCTAATTCCTTTTATATTGTCTTTTTTTCTTTTTTCTTTTCTCTCCATCTTCTTCCCTCAAACACACAGTCAGGTTCTCATTCTCACATGCATTTCTCTCTCACACACACACACACAGGCTCTCACTGTCACATGCTCTCTCATACAATCATTCATACACACAGTCTCTCACTGGCACATGCTGTCTGACTCTCATACACACAGGCTCTCTCTCACTCCCACATGCTGTCTTGCTCAAGCACAGGCTCTCACTGTCACATGCTGTCTCTCATACAATCATTCATACACACAATCTCTCACTGGCACATGCTGCTGACTCACACACAAGCTCTCGCTCTCTCCCACATGCTGTCTTGCTCAAGCAAACATTCAGGTCCTCACTCTCAAACACAATCTCTCAACTCATCTCATACACACACGCACACTCACTCTACAGACCATCAGCCTCTCCCTCACCTCTGGGCCTCCTCTTCGCGGGTCGCCGCAGGATGGGCTCTGCAGCGGCCCTGCTACCTGGCCTCTTCCTCTTCTCGGGCCGCTGCGACTTGGAATTTGCGGCGGCCCGTAAGTGCTGCTCCTCTTCTGCACGCGCTGATGCTTCTTCTCCTTCCTGCCCACGCGGCTCCGGCAACGTTTACTTCCGGGGCCGCACAGGCAGGAAGGAGGAGCATCAGTGCGTTTAAATGCGATCTGTTTCTTCGGGCCGTGGTGACATGAGCCTCACCACGGCCCTGCCTATCGCTGCGCTGCATGAGCCTCTCTGCGCCCGGGGCATTGGGGAGGGGGGTGGAGGGGTCCGGAGGGTGGGAGGATACTAAAAAACTAATTTTAAAGAGTCGGCGCAGCCGAAAAAAAAAAATAGGCTCGGCGCAGCCGATAAAAAAAAAAAATTCCCGATAGTCCATGAAACGCTGCGCGTGTCAGCAAAAACGTCTCGGCGTGTCACCTCTGACACGCGTGTCATAGGTTAGCCATCACTGATCTAGAACTAACGGATCCCCTAATTTCTTCCCTAAAGTTGCATTTTCTCCTAAAAAAAACCAACCATACTCAATGCAATTTGGCATACCTGGTGCATTTTCCTTTGTCCCAAAAGTGTTCTCACCACTGTAAAAAGCTCTTTATACAATCTGCTGACTTTATAACGTGAAAAAGCCTCTCCCCTTTTCTACCACTAATTTTCTATAGCTATTTGTCAACACCCTCCAATCCCTAAAGACTAAGGCCCACGGGCATAAAAATCGAGGGTTACGCTTGAGGCCGGAACGGGCCCGGCCATGCGCGTAACCCCCGATACGTGCACAAATGCCGGGCTTGCTGAAAGGGGTGGGCCAGGGACGGGGCAGGAGGGAACAGCGCCATTAGAGGCAGTCCCAGGGAAGCGCGTGCCAGCAGCCGGCTGGCACTTGGAGTTTACTTATGCTCCGGAGGAGCAGTAAGTACAAAAAAAAAAAAATGGTGATAGGTAGGGTTAGATTAGGGGTCAGAGAGGAGAGGGGAAGAGTGAGGAAGGATAGGGTTAGGGGTAAGGAAGTTCCCTCCCAGTCTGCTCCTTTATTGGAGCGGACTGGGAGGGAAGCCCTGCTCGTGTCGTTGCACGTATTATTCTAAAATTCTCCCCTGCACATGGAGCAGGCCACCCGCACATGCACACGACGTGGGCATGAAAATCCAGCACGCATGTGCGCACGGGAAACAAATTTTATAACATGCATGTGCCAATACGCACATGTTACAAAATAGCCGCATCTGTGTGTGCATGCTGGGAGCCACATACACATGGACACGCGTGCACACGTTTTAAAATCTACCCTTAAGCGAGACCTGAATCTCTTCCATCGTTGCTCAAAGCACCTAACTTCACTGCACAGCCTATGAAGATCCTCCCCAAACCATAATAACAGGTTGCTTATTTACTGGGATCCATCTTTTGGGAACGATGTTATGCAAAACAGAAACTATTGACTTATTCCAATGCTCGATTTGTACCTCTTTTTCATTCTCACTAACATCTATCACCTCATCTTCAAAACAAGAATTACACTTCTCTTCATCTACCTCTCCCATGTCCCTAATATCTTTTCCTTTCAAATTCTCACCCCCTACCCCCTCCTTTTTCACTTTCTCTCCAAAAGAGAAAAGAGATCCACCATATAGTCAGACTATGGTACTCCATACAGTTCCTGCCAAACAAAAGTTTGAAAGACAAAACCGTTCAGATCCAATAACTAAATTCAATAAATGACCTCTTTCATGCAAGGGACTTTCTACAATCTGCCTAAGGTCACAGCACTGAAGGAATGATCTAAAGTTCTGGGCTTCAGCACAGCTTATATCCTTATAATAAAGATTAAAATCTTCCACTATTAATAGTAGTGGAAACTGTAGACTCAGATCTAGGATTATAAGCTTGCATGAGATAGTTTTGCACATCATGTGCTACCTCTACAGTTTGCAAATCTCCTTCATTCATATTCAAGGTGGATATCCTGAAAACCAAACCGGCTGGTAATCTTTGTCCCTCTCACCAGCCTCTCTTTATTCCATAAGAACATAAGAAATTGCCATGCTGGGTCAGACCAAGGGTCCATCAAGCCCAGCATCCTGTTTCCAACAGAGGCCAAACCAGGCCACAAGAACCTGGCAATTACCCAAACACTGCTGTTTTATTCGAGGCAGTCGTGTGGCATCCGACAATCGCAGATGTGGGAGGACACGCGCAGCAGGAGCGTACGACTGGATTAGAAGCAGGGCGCGGAGACAAAGGGACACCAGGAAAATATTCCACTGGGGCCGGGTACAGTAGGTGATGCTCTATAGAGAGCCATCTAGGGGGGTCATGAGTAGGGAGGGTAAATGCATAATAATAGCCTTGCTGCACTATAAAGGCTTGGGGGTACGAATAGAAGTCAGGGAAATTAACCCCACCTTGTTGATTAACCCTCTTCAGTTTAGAGAAAGCAATGCGAGGGGTTTTATTGTGCCATAAAAAGCGAGTCAATAGTTGATCTATGTGCTTGTAGAAGTCCCTAGAGAAAAGTACAGGAATCATAGCGAGTGTGTATGTGATCCTGGGTGCCAATACCATCATGATAGTGTCTAGTCCCCCCCCACCAAGAAAGGTGCAATGGAGTCCATTTCAACACCGTATCTCGGAGTTGTTGAAGAACATGAGATTCACAATGGCCAGTGGTATCTGAGGAACTCATGTGAAATCGAATACCTAAGTGTTTGAGGCCTTCAGCAAGCTTTTGTAATGGAAATTGGGACAAATCAGTCAGGGAACCTAGTGCATTTAGTGGGAGCATCTCCGTTTTATGCCAGTTAATCTTATACCCAGAAACCAAGGGGTAAGTAGAGATGAGATTAAACAGAGAAGAAAGGGAATAGGATTGAGCAAGAAAAGAAGGACATCGTCCGCATAAGCTGAGAGTTTGAAGGATTCATTACCAATAAGTATACCTGTAATCCTGTCCGTTTCTCTGATAGCGAGCAATAGTGGTTCCAAAGCCAGGTTAAAGAGAAGGGGGGGACAACGGAGACCCTTGCTGCGTACTCCTCTGCAGGTGAAATGGGGGAGAGTACAATTGTTAACATATAGAAATGCAGAGGGAGAGGAACAAAGAAGCTGTATCCAGGAAAGGAAAGTAGGGCCTAGGCCGAACCATTTAAGTGTGGCTAGTAAAAAAAAAGGCCACTCAACGCGGTTGAAAGCCTTTTCCGCATCTAGAGAGATAGCCACAGCAGGGGATGTCAAGGTGCTCCAGGACATGCAGGAAAAGGAGGGTATTGTGCGCAATAAGCCGTCCTTTAATGCAGTGGTTCTCAGCAGGTGTGTCGCCACACTTCCCGGTCCCCCGCTGACCCAGCTGCTCCCCGGTCCTCCTCCGTCCGGGCTTAAAATGCTGTCAGCCCGGGCGGAACACGGCAGGACAGCTGGGTCAGCGGCACCCCTCCCCCCGCCCCCTCCCCGCGGCCTGGAAGAGGAAGTGGTGAGCAGAGGGTGCGTGCGCGGGAAGAAGAGACCATGCTATTGTGGTCAGCGTCTGCCCGAAGAACAGAAGAGAGGCGCGGCCTGAGGAATGAGCAGCGCGGCTCGGAGAAAAATGAAGAAGAACGTCAGCCCCCGCGGCCGATGGGACTCCTTTCTCCGCGAGGGCTGAAAATGAAGGAGGTTAGAGTTGGGAGGAGGCTGCTGCTGCCGCTAGTTCCGGGGAGGGAGGGAGAGTGAATGAGAAAGCATGTGTGTTTGAGATCCTGTGTGTGTGAGTGAGATAGCATGTATGTGTGTGATTGAGACCCTGTATATGTGAAAGAGAGTATGTCTGTGATTGAGAGCCTGCCTGTGAGAGAGAGAGCATGAATGTAAGTTTACGATTGGGAACCTGTATGTGAAAGTTTGTGATTGAAAACCTGTTTGTGTGAAAGAGTATGTGTGTATGATTGAGATCCTTTGTGTGTGAGAGAGAGATGTATGATTAAGAGCCTGTGTGTATAAGTAAGAGAGAGAGAGCGAGCATGTGAGTATGTGATTGAGAGCCTGTGTGAAAGTGAGAGAAAGAGAGAGCATGTGTGTCTGTGTGTGATTCAGAGCTGGTTTAGGTGAGAGAGCATGTGAGTATGTGATTGAGAGCCTGTGTGAAAATGAGAGAGAGAGATCATGTTTGTAAGCATGTGAATGAGTCTGTGTGTGAGAGAAAAAGACAGCATGTATGTGTGTGATTGAAAGCCTGTGTGTGTAAGCGTGAAAAGATAGAAAGCATGTGTGTAAATGTGTAATTAAGAGCCTATATAAGTGAGAGAAAAAGCATGTGTATATGTGAGTGACTGAGAGCATGTGTGTATAGGTGTGTAATTGAGAGCGCTGGTATGTGACTGAGAGAGAGGAAAACGTTCCAAGCAAACCACCCCTCCTCCTGCTAATTCAAAACAATCTCAGGACACCTGGATATAAGAACATAAGAACATAAGAAAATGCCATACTGGGTCAGACCAAGGGTCCATCAAGCCCAGCATCCTGTTTCCAACAGTGGCCAATCCAGGCCATAAGAACCTGGCAAGTACCCAAAAACTAAGTCTATTCCATGTAACCATTGCTAATGGCAGTGGCTATTCTCTAAGTGAACTTAATAGCAGGTAATGGACTTCTCCTCCAAGAACTTATCCAATCCTTTTTTAAACACAGCTATACTAACTGCACGAACCACATTCTCTGGCAACAAATTCCAGAGTTTAATTGTGCGTTGAGTAAAAAAGAACTTTCTCCGATTAGTTTTAAATGTGCCCCATGCTAACTTCATGGAGTGTCCCCTAGTCCTTCTACTATCCGAAAGAGTAAATAACCGATTCACATCTACCCGTTCTAGACCTCTCATGATTTTAAACACCTCTATCATATCCCCCCTCAGTCGTCTCTTCTCCAAGCTGAAAAGTCCTAACCTCTTTAGTCTTTCCTCATAGGGGAGTTGTTCCATTCCCCTTATCATTTTGGTAGCCCTTCTCTGTACCTTCTCCATCGCAATTATATCTTTTTTGAGATGCGGCGACCAGAATTGTACACAGTATTCAAGGTGCGGTCTCACCATGGAGTGATACAGAGGCATTATGACATTTTCCGTTTTATTCATCATTCCTTTTCTAATAATTCCCAACATTCTGTTTGCTTTTTTGACTGCCGCAGCACACTGAACCGACGATTTCAATGTGTTATCCACTATGACACCTAGATCTCAAATATCAAATGTTCCCAGGTGTACAGAGCAAAAAAAAAATTGTATCCTTATTTTTCATTACTGGATCTTTGTGTCTGCTATTTTGGTATCTAGAAATTTTTTTATGAGTTTTTAATTATTGGATATTCCACTCATCAGCTGTTTCGAAATAATCTGTTCTTTTTGTTAGTACAGTTTTACTGCTGATGATTTTATATTTCTTGATTTGTTTTATAAGGATGGGTGATGTTTCTTTTTTTCCTTTGTTACACTGCATACAGAGACTCTGGCTTGTTGCAGTTTCCAGTTCAGTTTCTGTCTGCATGCTTCTACTTATGCATTTTGGTCTCTTTATTCTATGTTAGGTGAGGGTCAGAACATGTGATTCAGGTGAGGTTTTCCGCTGGCGTGTAGTTTCTGTGTAGGGCTCTATAGCAGCCTGACTTGGTTCGTTTTCCTAATAGGAGACGTATTGGTGTCTTAAGGCCTGGTGTAACATTTTCAGCGTTGCCTTTTCTTAGGTAAGGTGGTTACTGTTTAAGTGCTGGAAATTGGTGCCGTTTTTGTGTGGGATGTTTACTATTTATGCAATTTCTGTTCAGACAGAATACGTATCATTTCCTTGTATCATTTTAAACAATAAAAATAATTACCGGACCTTTACTTTTTATTTCCGCCGTGAATTGTAATGAGCAGTGTGTCACACATGTGAGCGTGGCCTGTCAGGTGTGTCATGATGGGAAAAAGGTCGAGAACCACTGCTTTAATGAACCCCAATTGGTCAGGATGGACAAGGGAGTACATTAAATGGGAAAGTCTAGTTCTAGTGGCTAGAATTTTTGCGAAGATTTTATAATCAGTGTTTAATAAAAAAAAAATGTGTCTATAGTTAGGATTTTGAGTGGGATCTCTCCTCAGGTTCAGAGTTTATCTTGTTGGCCGCAGCTAGGTGTGGGTGGGGGGGGGCATGAGGCAAAGGTGCACCCTACCTCATGCCTGTGGCAGTTACTCAGGCCAGTAGGAGCATTTTGGACATAGTGCAGGGGGCATCACGATCCAGGTCAGCAGCAGACCACGGCTTGGGTGGCGCAAGGTGGGCGTTCCGTACGCCACAGGTCGAGGGGCTCTCCTTGCTTTGGAACAAGACAAGGGGCCCAGGATCAATGCTGTCTTGCTTGGTTATTATGCCGGGCAGTGAAAGAGGTGGTTTTAGCCTGGTCTTGGCTCGGGAACCAGTGGTTCTAGGGCTTTATATATCTATATACTTATAGATTTATGTTTAATAAAGCTGCGGCCTTTTTTTATCCAAGATATGTCTTTGTCTTTGTCGTTATTCCTTTGTATGCCGGTGTGCTTATGGATCAATCAGGGTAACAGTGGTGGTAGGAGATCGGGAGTGGGATGGAAGCAGGCAGGATGACACTACAGTTGCGGCTGTTAGAGTTACACTGATCGGTCTCAGTCTCCACTTTAGTCAGCAATGGTGTTAGCATCTTCCTTACTGCTAGCAGTAAGGAAGTTCCCATTTATACACAAGTGGCTTATATATAACTACGTAAGACAGTAGACATAATTGATTAATACAACATCCACGTCAAGCAGCTGAGTTTATCTTATACATAACTAATCAGACCACTTTTCTACTAACAAACCAAAACCCTCTATAAGCTTATTACGCACAGATGTTGCATTTATCCAACAAAGCTCATATCTTTGGCATTCTTGATGATCTGCACCTTAGAAAGTTGAAGCAATCAAGAAGGTGTCCCCTTTATTTTCTATGGGATATTTTATATTTCTGAGAATTTTCAAAGCCATTTAAGTATGTAATTAATTAGTGATATACATGGATATATTGATTGTCTGAAAACCACCCTCCCTCAATGCAGCCAAAAGTGCACATAGTAATCCAAAACATGCCTACTTTTAGCTATGTTAAAGGAAGCATTCCAAAAGGCATGTTTAAGGTTGAAGGGGAAGAAAATAATGCATGTAGGCTACATTTTCAACTCTATTAGGTGAATTTTTAAGAGAGTTATACGAGTAAATGTAACACGTTATTGTAGCAATTTTCAAAAGTCCATTTACAGTTCAATGGCATATATCATAGTAATTTTCATGAGTCCACTTCCACAGGTAAAGTGCATTTACATTTGAAAAAGCCAGTTTTAAGTGCAAAATTGCATTTGAAAATCAGGCCCTAAGTGCATTATTTTCCATGAAGAAAGTACCCACTCAAAAAACAGATGCAAATGGCCACAGGTCCTTTGTACTCATGGCACGTTTCATAGTGAAAGTACATGTGTAATTTTACTGGAAAAACTGGTACAAAGGACACAGGTAAAAAGTGTCTGAGTGTGGAAAAAGCTTGAAAATTGTTCCCTACAAGCCGAAAAAATAACTCCAAAAGAGCTTCCCTGCACTAATGAAGGAGACCATGCTAATCACTAGAGGACTTCGATATTTATTTATTTATTAAATATTAATAGGCCGTGCTATCCAGTGTCCTATCCAGCTTCCAATAAAAACAGACATAAGTGACATAAAACCTTAACTCGTTGCAAAGACAAACCTCCTGGGATAGTTCTCACTGCTGCAAGCAGGACTGCACTGTGGAATTACCAAGCTCTATCATATTCACCGTAGTCCTGCGGAACAAGCCTGAGACAGACCATCAGAATTAGTGCTACAGTTTAATACCACCCTGTGCTAACCTCGTTCCTGAGGCCTGATCACTAAATGCATCTGGTACATCTCAATTCCATTTAACAAGGATCATAAATACAAGACAAAACTTGACAGATTTTAGCCAGTGAACTGTGAGCCTTCACTGCAGCCGAATATCCTTTAGCTTCATTTTGACACAGAGAAAAGTTTACCATTTTTGCTGTTTACAAGTGTTTTATTTAACCCAGGTAAATGCATTTCTCAAGCCATCTGTAAGCATCACCTAGAAAAATTAGCCTTTGAAAAATGCTGTGAATATCACCAGCAGAGGAAAAAAGATAACAGTATGTGGAGGAATTCATAGGCAATTTTCTTGTCCTTTTTTTCTTTTCTTTTATAAATCTTTTTAAATAAACCAATGAAGAAAAGTTTCAAAACCAGGACAATCAATACCGTCTTCTTATCAACAGAAAATGCTAAGAGTAACAGTATATCATGTGCTAGTTCAAATTTACAACCAGGACATACAGTCTCACGGTAAGAATAGAGTCAGGTTCAGAGCTCAGCCTCCACAGTGAAGCACTCATTTTAACTAAAGAAGCCAGGGTCGCCGGCCTCTCAAATGAAACAGATAAGGCGACATAGGGTTCTTGTCAGAAACAAATGTTATGTCTCTCCCTACTGAATGGCTTAAAGATGTTATCTGCAAAAGTCTAGTTGGGCTTCAAATGGATCCCAAAGAAGTAATATTAACCAGGCTTCTGGCAGATCATTTATTTATCGCAAGCTAAATTCAATAAAGAGAGCCATATATAAGTGAGGGAAAATAATGCAGCTGCTAGTAATTTATCATTGGATGGAAAGTCATTGTTATCCTTATCTCTCCAATGATGTTCTGTTTCTAACTGGTAATGAATTATGGGGATTGCCACATCTTTACTATGTGACAGGTCAACACTGCCTCTTGGGGGTATTGGACTGTATTTATGCAATCAATATAGTGTATGCAGAGAAAAAGAATAGCTTTGTGTAAGTGCTTTAAGTGAGATAGCAATCAGGACCACTGAAGCTGGTTGCCACCTACATATAATCTAATCCATCTTGGACACACGAGATTCCTCCTTGATGTGCAGAACAGGTCATATCTTTGGTGCAGGGACATGAGAGACTGTATTTCTGGGGAGGATTCGCTTTCCCTATAAGAACCCCCACCTCCAGGAGGCACGTTTGTGGAAGGAAGGTGCCTTTGCCAGCCAGCGGGGCTGGAGGGAAATCACCTTTTGAAGCCTCACTGCTACTGGCTTAACGGGCAGGGGTTACCAATAGTAAAAGCACCCAACTTCCCTCCCTCCTCTGGACTGTACACGTCACCAGTGTAGCATGCCTGCCCCTCGCCAGCCCCATCAGCCTCCAGCCTCCTGCACCAACTGACCCACTCCATATTTCTGAGAGGTTTTGACTTGTATGTGCACATGAACCCTCAAAAGTTAAAACATTAGTAAGTTCATTATAAATGGTGAAGCACTTTTGAATGACATCAAATAATGATTTTTTTTTACTTTTTCTTTCCTTTCCCCCTACTGAATCTTACGGACTAGGGCCACCTAACGTGTTTTTTGAGCACATTAAAATAAGGAAGCAGTGATTGAAATGGGGGTAATTCTTACCATACTTTGTGATTAGCTCTCGGCAGAAGTATGCTGAGCTCCAGATGCTGGTGACATCAGGAGAGTGACAATGCATGTCAGCTACAGGATAATAAGGCTGATGTGCACTGTAATGAAGCTAATAATGCTTTATGCAAGTCCAGGATGGGAGTGGAAGGAGCAGTATGAATGGGCCCACAGAGAGGATTTGCGCAGCTTTCCCCAACACAGGCAGGTCTTCAAGCCACATATTTTTTAACATAGGGCGCAATTATTTTTTTCCCCAAACTCAGCAAATGTCTTTTGGCTATAAACATTTCTAAGTTTCATATTTGGGTGACTTGTCCACTTTGAAATTTTAAATCTGATGTATTCATCTTAGAAGGTATTACTAAATTGTGCAATGAATTAGGAAGACACTTTTTTTTTTTTTTTTAAATAAAAGCTTGAACAGTGATAAATGATTTGCAAACCATTTATCAGTGAGCAAGAAGAGACAGACTCACAGCCAATCTGTATGGCCATCTCTAAGAGCAGGCAATCATGTAACTCCTAATGAAACCTTTAAACATTAGGAGATAAATGAATACAGCATGTCTGTTAGAAACAGACATGCATTTCCTCCCCCACTGTGTAACATACAAAGATATCAGACATGCATATTTTCCAAAACTAATAGAGAAAATGGAAGAATGAAGAGGAAAAACGCCATACAATCCTTGGAGAAACAGAAGCTATAGCTAGCGGCAAAATATGTTGTATCTTGCTAACAAGCCAGAAATGTAATACAAGGGCAACCCAGACCAGCACCAGAATCTGGGAATGTTCTGTACCCCACCATTTTGTCTTACTGTCGTCATCACTATGCAGTATGTTATGCACATAACTTTATGCATTACTTTGTACAAACTGGCATGCCAATAAGGTTTTCGGATTCTGCATCTGGTTACACATTGATCCAAAATGCTTGAAGGTTTTCACCTTGAGTTACACAGGCGGGAGCGTCTCCCCTTGCCTGTGGTCAGCAGCTGTACAAATCACCACTGGAGCTGCTTTAGCAGTTTCCACTTCCTCTCTTTCCTTTGCCACTCGACCAAACCTCTTCTTCCCTTATCCTGCGCGCGTTCCACATTTCATTTATTTCTCCCTCCGCAAGTGCCCTCCTCCTCTTGCATGGCTCCCTCCCCCCTCTTCCTCCTACTTGCTTTACCCTACTCCCTTCTGTCTTATCCACACACATAGCCCCTCCCCTCGCTTCAGTCACATCTTCCATTGATTACACCACCCCCCAACCACCATGACTTTTCCCATCTCTCACCCACCCAAGACCTGAACTCAAAGCCTCCCCATACTGTCTTTGGTTCCTCACTTTTTCTCTTATATATGTGTGTGTAATCTAAGAAAAAAATGTACAGATTCTTTCAGCGGCTCATTGACTCTCCACATTCAGATTCTATGGTCTTATACGTGTTCTACAAAAATAATCGTAAACCTTGCTATGCAGACTGACCTCTGCTGAAGGACAGTCACTACGGTAAACTAATAAACCTCACTAGAAGTGTGCCGTACTGCCCAAGATAAACAGATCAGCAAACCATGGCAGTGCTTCTGGACTAAGTCAGTGAGCGCT
Organism: Rhinatrema bivittatum; assembly: GCF_901001135.1. NCBI lineage: Eukaryota > Metazoa > Chordata > Amphibia > Gymnophiona > Rhinatrematidae > Rhinatrema > Rhinatrema bivittatum. Next base: position 12,139,071 of record NC_042621.1, on the reverse strand, counting down.
TTCCTGTCCACTTTGATTCTGCCTGTTATCTTCATGTTGAGCTGAATACCAAACACATGCAGCATGGGTATCAGATCTGAAAAATAGGGAGTACATGTTGGTGCTACAACATATCTTTACTGTTATGGCATGTCATATCGCTTGAGAATGAGGGTAGAAATAACATGCATAGTCATAAGTGATGTTACTGCAAATATGACACCTATGTCTCTAGCAAATATATTACTTTCCCTTGACGCAGTTATAATTCTGTGCGTTTGTGCAGTCTAATTATCAGCAATTACCTGCCTACCTGGTATCATATCTGACACTGGCATGCTCTTGAACCCTACCAGTGGCAGCTGGCTTGACTCACCCATGCCATGTAAACTCACTACATCCTTCCTACCTCAATACAAGTATTCCCTAAAAACAAAAACTCGTTCAGGAAGAAATGAGCTATCATATGATTACTACCAAGCATTTGCCAAGTCAGCAGTTCACTTGTTATTTAAAGTTGCAGTGATCTTTGCTCACCAGCAACCTCTATTCCACAGCATTAAAAGCTCAAGGACAAGAGATCATCATATGAATCTTAAGGGAGGAAATTTCAAAAGGTAAAATACTTTTTTTTTTTCACTGAAAGAGTGGTGAACATTTAGAAGAGACTTCCAGTAGAGATGTTCAGACAGACACAAAGGGATGGATTTTCGAAAGGTTTACCTGGCTAACTTTGGAACATAGGTGGCTAAATCTAACCAGTTAAAAATCTCCCCAGCCCCCACCCTGACCAGCTAAATTTAGGCTCCTGCTGCAGTGCTGTGTGTGACCATTCTGTATGCTCCATATATAAATAAAAAGCAGTGCTTTAGGACAGGCATGTGGCATGCTGCTGAGTTAGTCCTTCATGAAAACCAACCAACGACCTTCAAAAAAAGTAGCAAACATACAAGGACCATAAGAGTGCCAAACCAAATTATTAAGTTTTATTTTGATGAACACGACGTGTGCAAAAACATGATCATTTTTAATAACAGTGATTTGCAAAATGTGTTTTTTTTTTATATTCCCTAGGTGGTTACAGTAATGTTACCATTTGTCACATGTGTTTATGCTTTCATAACACATTACCATGAAGAAACCCCTCCAAGGAGACAGTATTTCTCAACTACTTGCAAGTAGGCTCAAGCATTGCATTCAGGATGCACTTCTACAAATACAGGGAGAGCAATTTTCAAAATCCATTTACCCATGTAAAGAGCTATTTACCTAGACAAAATGGCTATTTGAAAATATCCCACCCTACTGTTATCTGCATTTTCATAGAGGTGCTCCCAAGGTAGGGTTAAGCCGGAGGGGATGGAGAAGCAGCATTGCATGTAATTTTACAATTTCAAAATTACATGCATAGCTTTGGCCAGAAAAAAATAGCTGCAGAAAAATCAGATGCAAATCTCTGTGTGTATCTTATCACTGGGGCAATTTTCAAAGGGAACATACTCTCCTACTTTCTCTTCAAGATCTAGTGCAAAATTTGCAGGTAAAAATAGCTGTGGACTATGCATCTGCAAGCACAGTTTTAAAAATTTCCCCCTGAAAAATACGGCATGTTATTGTGTCATCAACAATTTTGAGAGGGTTCTAGACAAGCCAATCATGTGAAAAAGTTGCGAGCATATATTATAGAGAAACAGGATACTGGAATTGATGGATCCTTGGAGGGATCCATTATGGCCGTTCTTATGTTATTTGAACTGGTATGGATAGATGTTGATCTGCCTTATCCAAACTAGGAGAATTCTCATGCTCAAAAATTCAAAGCAGCTCCATTGTCCAACAAAATATTAATTCTCATCAGGCTAGGCCAGAAGCCATCTTGAATTCTGAGCAAAAGCGTTCCACTTTCATTTTGACCAGTTCCTTATGCTTCAACAAGCTAGTTGACATTTTCCATCGATATTTTACTAGAATTGGGATTATTTTTGTGTTGTATCACAAAACCACTTACACTGTTATACCTGAAGATGATGTGTTCTTTGTTTTTTATTGTCTAGTTTCTATTTTACACGTGCATTGCATATAATTGCTTTATCATGTTTCTAATGATCTAAAATATCATATAAGTGAGTATATTCTAATTTAGAAACCCCCAACTAACATGTGTATATCAGGGTCCCTGAGTAAATTTGCACACGTTAAAAAGACACCAGCCAGGAGCATTCCAGGAAGGGGCCAATATTCATGCAAGTAAGTTGATATTTTATAAGCAAGTTACACATGTACATGTGGCTCCTTCCTCACATATGTTTACTTCTGCTCAGTATCAGGAGTAAGTGATCGTAAATATCTTAAAAGACTAGGTGGGTGAAATGGAGGGATTTCAGGCTGAAGAGCCAGGAGGGTCTTCATGAGCTGCAGATGGACAGGGCAAACTGGTAGACTAATTAGTAAAACTGGTTTCATTGCCGCCTGCATGTTAGAAAATCCATTAACTTCCACATATGAAAACTGCCTTACTGGGTAGGGGGGTAAATTTGTCTAATATATGTGGGTAAAATCTACTCACTTATCCCTTTAAAATTGGAAGTAAAGATATGTATGCATACCATTTGTGCACACTTATCTGGCTAAATTTGATTTATCTGGCTAAGTAGCACCTTTTGCCGCTATTTAGACAGACAAGTTCAGACTTATCCAGTTAAGTAGAGGCACTTATCTGAACAAGTTCAAACTTATCTATCTGTGTAGTACTTGCCAGTCTTATCCAGTTAAGATAGCCAGTCAAGTCTGGCAAAAAGCACTACTTAGATACTTATCTGGCTAAGTCAGACAGCTGCATAAGTCTACAAGTGCTACCTTTCCAGCGATCTGACTTAGCCAGATAAGTAGTGTTTTAAGACTTAACGGCTATCTTGCATAGCCGGATAAGTCTGAAAAGTGCTACACATATGTACAAATAGCAGTTTTCAAACTTATCCAACTAAATAGTGGCAAAGCTGTTACTTAGCCGCATAAATTGTAATTTATCTGGATGTCTAAACTTGCATGGCTCAGTTTTTACAAACACAAGCAAGTTTGCATGCATATGTGCTCATATTTCATAACCTGCGCCAACTGGGGTAGATTTTCTGTTGCATCCATCGGTCTCAGACGGCTTCGACCTCTGTGCCTCACCTTTCTTCATGCTCTCTCTGCTAGCCTTGGGAAGATGGCTGCCGTTGCATCTCCATGCCGCTCTCTCCGGCGTCCCCGGCACGGCAATGGCAAGGCTATCCGCCATGTTCCTTCTGAGGGCCTCCTAGAGTGCGTTTGTGCGTGCATGCCACCCACGTCTTTTTCCACATCATGGCGGGAACCTCGGGAGCGTCCCCCTCGAGTGATGTCACGCCATCCAGGTATTTAGCCTGCCCTTCGTTTGCTAACAGTTCGAGTTAGCAAGGATTGGATTTGCCTCCGGTCTGAGCTACTTTGCCGCTTCCGTGCTGCTGCTGGAAGCTCTCTCTGCACTTCGGGGGCCCTTTGCTTTCTTTCAGGTTCCTGTCTGGGATACCAGGTACTCGCTCCTCGAGGGCCTGCTCTCCCTGCCTTGGTGCCTGCAATCCAACTACTTCTGCCTGCTGGAATCTCCATCTATACAGCTACCAACTTTCTGAGTAATCTAACCTTTATCGGTCTGTCTCATCTACAGCTCAGCACTGGGCCCCTGGACTGTTACTACAGGATCACCTCACTACTGCCACCGCTGGGGCTATCTTTCAGCTGTATAATAAAAGACAAATCTTCTGTGTTTGTGTGTCTCGAGTCTAGCCTAGTACTGCGGTTCCTCACGGGGCTCCTCCCCGTGGGAGTGGCCATCACTGCAGTACCCAAGAATCCACTCTAACACCTCAAAACCATAACATTTTCAAAACAGCGAGCGCGCGTCCATGTGCGCGTGCTACCCGGCGCACACAATGGGCATGCAATTTTATAACATGCGCACGCAGCCGCCGCATGTTATAAAATCGGGGCACAGCGTGAGCAAGGGGTTGCACGATTGTGCACCTTGCACGCGCCGAGCCAAGCTTCCTTCCCCCGTTCCCTATGAAATCAGAATGGCCTGAGAGGGAATTTCCTTTCCCCCCCCATCCCTACTCTAACCCCCCCAAATTCTTATCATATCTTTTGCACCTGCCTGGAGGCAGGCGCAGGTTGCACGCACTGGCAGCCTGCCAGCATGTGATCCTCCAAAACAGCAGCAAATGGCCGCTGTGTCAGAGGCCTCTGGCCCCACCCCCAGACCACACCTTTAGTAAAGCCTCAGGACTTATGCGCGTCCCGGGGCTTTACGCGCGTCCCGGGGCCTTTTGAAAATAGGCCCGGCGTGGGTAAGACCGGTTACACGCATTATTTTTTTTAAAATACGGCCCATTGGTTGTGCACAGGTTATAAAATACCGTAGCAACTTTATGTGCACTAATATATACAGGAGTACATGGGCATGGGTGAGCAGTTTTTCAATTTAACCTCTTACCATGCATGCAAGAAGTATTCTGCCCCATGACTTCATACATTGCATAGACTTACTTTCCTTCCAATGGCTGGTTTCTATTTTCTTTTTAAAGTTATTTCCTATTAATTTTAACACCTTTTCTTTCCTTTCCACTTTCTAGACAAGACAGAATTCTGAACTCAGGGACTCATTTTATATAATCACAAAAAGAAAACCCTTTTAGATCATTTTAACACTGAATGGAGAATTTAGATTATTTTCTGTGGTATTAATTCAGCAAGCTTACAAAACATTAAACATCTAGAATTCTAAATCAAGAGAAGCTTTGGTTGTCACTGGGCTGTCTGTGTGTACCTTTTCCTCTTGGATCTTTTTGTTTCCACTCCTCTGGTTCGACCAAATTTGTCCAATGACATCAATTTTCCAACAGTGCCCCGTGCACATCCAAAGAGCTAAACACAAAGTCAGAAGCAGCAAATAGGTAGTGGGAGGAGGGAGTATACCTAGAGAACTTGCTGGAATTTGTTCAAAAAAGGGATGAGCTTTGCTTTAATCATCAATGCCTCCCAAAGATATATCTGATGAACTACTCAGAGGTCTTCTCCTACCCCCAGAAGTGGTTTGCATAATTTTGGACTATGACTTTTTCCCATTTCTAACTTCAGAGCATTGTTTTTCTTGGTCAATGTTTCCTTGGCTTACTAGTTTCCCACTATTGCCTTGGGCTTGCAGAGCAATCAGAACCAGGATGTACTGCGGCTGCGATGCAATGAACTCCACATTGACAACTAACCATGAGTGTTGTCTTTTTTAATATTCTCTCTCTCTCTCTCTCCCCCTCTCTCTTAACTATATATATATATATATATATATATATATATATATATATAAAACAAATATATAGCATGCATCTTGGAATCAATTAATTCAAACACTGGCCAAGGTCCAGATTCTGGTTAGTCCATTTCAGGTTCTAATGCCCCTAATTCATTAGCTGCTTTATGTTGCTCTGTAGACCTCATTTAAAGAGTCCAGTTGTATACTCCATAGTGCAATAATTTAGAAAGCAGAGTCCTAAGTGGCCGATAAGATATATAGTGTAATGGTTGTGCACATCATGATCTAATAGGAAATAACTGCAGCTAGTTCCCTGCTCAGCATCCAATGCTTAAAACACATTGGCAAATATTAACTTTTGGCATATTTGATGATGTATTGCTCTATTTACAACATTTTCTCTTTATGAACTTTGATAATACAATTTTTTTCACAGCTACTGATAACGCCAACCAAGAAATTTGATCGATGCCAAGTATTTATTGCTTTAGATAAAACATCTGAAGCAGAGAATAATTGACCTAGGGCAGTGCTTCTCAACCCAGTCCTTGGGGCACACCCAACCGGTCAGGTTTCCAGGATATCCACAAAAATATGCATGAGATAAAATTGCATGCATTGCTTCCATTGTATGCAAAGCTATCCGATATAGGGCCTGATTTACAAAGGCTTTTCTCCCATTCCGTGTCTATGGGAAAAATGCTAAGTAAATGAAGCCCTTAGTTTCTCGTGAATGAAATGCTTTGGAAAATGCCTTGTCCCTTTCCTGTCCTTGGTGAACTACTCACCAAGAAGAAGACTCATAAGAAGAGCAAAACAAAAAAACTTAAAGGTGCAGCTGCAAAGGTTAAAAGTGTTAAACAGGCATGGACATTGTTTAAAAATACAATCCTAGAGGTGCAGTCCAGATGTATTCCACTCATTAAGAAAGGTGGAAGGAAGGCAAAACAATTACAGTCATGGTTAAAAGGTGAGGTGAAAGAGGCTATTTGAACCAAAAAAAATCCTTCAAAAATTGGAAGTATCCATCTGAAGAAAATAGGATAAAACATAAGCATTGTCAAGTTAAGTGTAAAACATTGATAAGACAGGTAAAGAGAGAATTTGAAATGAAGTTGGCCATAGAGGCAAGAATCATAATAAAAACGTTTTTAAATATATCCAAAGCAAGAAACCTGTGAGGGAGTCAGTTGGGCTACTAGATGACCGAGGGGTTAAAGGGGCTCTTAGGGAAGAAGGCCATTACAGAAAGACTAAATTAATTATTTGCTTCCGTGTTTACTAATGAGGATCGTTGGGGAGATACCAGTTCCAGAGATGGTTTTCAGGGGTGATGCGTCAGATGAACTGAACTAAATCACTGTGAACCTGGAAGATGTAGAATGCCAGATTGACAAACTAAAGAGTAGCAAATCGCCTGGACCGGGTGGTAGGCATCCTAGGGTACTAAAGGAACTAAAAAATGAAATTTCTGATCTATTAGTTAAAATTTGTAACCTATCATTAAAATCATCCATTGTACCTGAAGACTGGAGGGTGGCCAATGTAACCCCAATATTTAAAAAGGGCTCCAGGGGCGATCTGGGTAACTATAAACCAGTGAGCCTAACTTCAGTACCAGGAAAAACAGTGGAAACTATTCTAAAGATCAAAATAGTAGAGCATAGAAAGACATGGTTTAATGGAACACAGTCAACATGGATTTACCCAAGGGTGTTATGCTTGCCGCTCATGGCAGGCCCACGGCGCGGCCCTCTCACCTTCCCAGACGGACCTCAGTGCTCAGTTCTCCATTGCTGGTGGCAGTTGGCCGCTGACTACGACCTCAGGCCTCTGCCAGTGTCCCTGGTCCTGCCATGCTGCCCGGAACCTCCAGCCAGGATTCCGCCTCTAAGCAGGCCTCTCCACTTGCTCCGCGGAGAGACGCCGTCGATGGCTCTGTGCCCCCTCCTCGGCGCGCGCGTGCAACTCTGATGCTTTTAAAGGGCCTGCGGTGAAAACCTTGCCATGGACCTGGATGCTGACTTCATCACTCAGCATACTTAAGCTTGGGCAGCGCTCCTAAGCGTTGCCTTTCCATCAGGTTTCCTTGGTTCCCTATTGATCGAGTGCTTGTTGCTTCTAGAGATTTGTCTCGTCCCTGCGTTCCTGATTCTTCGTTGTTCCTGGTTCCTGTCTCTTTGTTCTCTGCTTTGCTCCTTTCTTTGGATTGATCATGGACTGAATTTGCTTTGCCTGACGCTGCCTTGTGATTATCTCAGAGCCTGACCTCTGCTACGTCTGACCTCGCCTGCCTTCTCCAAGCCTGACCTCTGCTACGTCTGACCTCGCCTGCCTTCTCCAAGCCTAACCTCTGCTACATTTGACCACGCCTGCCTTCTTCATGCCTTGACCATTGCTACGCCTGACCACGTCTGCCTTCTCTGTGCCTTGACCATTGCTATGTCTGACCACGTCTGCCTTCTCCGCGCCCTGACCATTGATATGGATGACCTTGCTATAGACTCTTTCGTCCAGTGTTCTATGATTGCTTGCCACAGCTTCCACTAGCCACCAGCTTCCGTCCGAGCTTGACAGTGATGCCTCTGCCTCTATCCTCTGGATGTGGACTTTCTAGGTTTCCTTGCTCAAGCACCTCCAGTCACTCCTTGTTCCCTGGTGCTTGGGTTCCAGTTCCGCAACCCGTCTTGGATAGATTTATGCCACCTGCTGGCTGCTGTCTCTGGGCTGAACCATCTACCTTCATTATCCTATCTTGAGGCCTGCCTAAGTCCTGCCGGCCCCGGCACCCAAAAGCTCAACCCGAGGGGAATGTGGACTGGTATAGGTGAAGCTCCAGTGGCTTCTAGCTTCAGCCCACTCCACCTGTTGATGGTGGGGACCCGTGGCCCTTGCCCTCGGGTTGCGTCAACCCCACCTCAGCCCAAGGATCCACCTCCAGTGCAACAAAAGGAAGTCTTGCCTAACAAATCTTAATTTTTTTGAAGGGATTAATAAACGTGGATAAAGGTGAACCAGTAGATGTAGTGTATTTGGGTTTTCAGAAGGTGTTTGACAAAGTCCCTCATGAGAGGCTTCTAAGAAAACTAAAAAGTCATGGGATAGGAGGCGATGTCCTTTTGTGGATTACAAACTGGTTAAAAGACAGGAAACAGAGAGTAGGATTAAATGGTCAATTTTCTCAGTGGAAAAGGGTAAACAGTGGAGTGCCTCAGGGATCTGTACTTGGACCGGTGCTTTTCAATATATATATAAATGATCTGGAAAGGAATATGACAAGTGAGGTTATCAAATTTGCGGACGATACAAAATTATTCAGAGTAGTTAAATTACAAGTGGATTTTGATACATTACAGGAGGACCTTGCAAGATTGGAAGATTGGGCATCCAAATGGCAGATGAAATTTAATGTGGACAAGTGCAAGGTGTTGCATATAGGGAAAAATAACCCTTGCTGTAGTTACACGATGTTAGGTTCCATATTAGGAGATACCACCCAGGAAAAAGATTTAGGCGTCATAGTGGATAATACTTTAAAATCGTCGGCTCAGTGTGCTGCAGAAGTCAATAAAGCAAACAGAATGTTAGGAATTATTAAGAAGGGAATGGTTAATAAAACAGAAAATGTCATAATGCCTCTGTATCGCTCCATGTTGAGACCGCACCTTGAATACTGTGTACAATTCTAGGGATGTGAATCGTTTTTTGATGATTTAAAACAATCGTCAGATATATTTTAAATCGTCAAAAATCGTTAGAGCTGCGATACAATAGCAATTCCCCCGATTTATCATCAAAAAATCGTAAATCGGGGGAGGGGGAGGGCGGGAAAACCGGCTCACCAAAACAACCCTAAAACCCACCCCGACCCTTTCAAACAAATCCCCCACCCTCCCGAACCCCCCCCAAATGTTTTAAATTACCTGGGGTCCAGTGGGGGGGGGGATCCCGGCGCGATTTCCCGCTCTCGGGCCACGGCTGCGTTAATAGAAATGGCGCCGGTGGCCCTTTGCCCTTACCATATGACAGGGCAAAGGTAGCACTGCCGCCATTTTGGTTCCTGACACCCGACGTCACGAGTGCAGGAGATCACTCCCGGACCCCCGCTGGACTTTTGGCAAGTTTTGCCCTCACTATGTCAGTGAGGGCAAAAGTAGCGCCGGCGCCATTTTGAATATTGGCAATATGGCCCGCGTGCAGGAGGTCGCTCCCGGACCCCCACTGGACTTTTGGCAAGTCTTGTGAGGGGGTCAAGAGGCCCCCCCCAAGCTGGCCAAAAGTCCCTGGGGGTCCAGCGGGGGTCCGGGAGCGATCTCCTGCACTCGTGACGTCGAGTGACAGGAACCAAAATGGCGCCGGCGCTACCTTTGCCCTGTCATATGGTAAGGGCAAAGGGCCACCGGCGCCATTTCTATTAATGCAGCCATGGCCCGAGAGCAGGAGATCACGCCGGGCCCCCCCCCCCCCCACTGGACCCCAGGTAATTTAAAACATTTTGGGGGGGTTCGGGAGGGTGGGGGATTTGTTTGAAAGGGTCGGGGTGGGTTTTAGAGTTGTTTTGGTGTGCCGGTTTTCCTGCCCTCCCCCCCTCCCGCGCCGGGACCCCCCCACTGGACCCCAGGTAATTTAAAACATTTTGGGGGGGGTTCGGGAGGGTGGGGGATTTAGTGTTGGGGTGGGTTTTAGGGTTGTTTTGGTGTGCCGGTTTCCCGCCCTCCCCCAATTTACTTTTTTTAACGATTTTAAAAAAACAACAAAAAAACCATGACGATCAGATTTCCCTCCCCCCCCCCCCCCCACCCCCAGCCAAAATCGATCGTTAAGATGATCGATCACACGATTCACATCCCTATACAATTCTGGTCGCCGAATCTCAGAAAAGATATAGTTGGAATGGAGAAGGTATAGAGAAGGGCAACCAAAATGATAAAGGGGATGGAACAGCTCCCCTATGAGGAAAGGCTAAGAGGCTAGAGCTGTTCAGCTTGAGAAGAGACGGCTGAAGGGGGATATGATAGAGGATTTTAAGATCATGAGAGGTCTTGAACGAGTAGATAATAGAAGGGCTTGGGAGCATTCCATGAAGTCAGCAAGTAGCACATTTAAGACTAATCGGAGAAAATTTTTTTCACTCAACGCACAATTAAGCTCTGGAATTTGTTGCCAGAGGATGTGGTTAGTGCAGTTAGTTTTGGATAAGTTCTTGGAGGAAAAGTCCATTAACTTCTATTAATCAAGTTTACTTAGGGAATAGCCACTGCTATTAATTGCATCAGTAGCATGGGATCTTCTTGGTGTTTGGGTAATTGCCAGGTTCTTGTGGCCTGGTTTGGCCTCTGTTTTAAAGGGCTTAATGGACCCTTGGTCTGACCCAGTATGGCAATTTCTTATGTTGTTATGTTCTTATTAACACTCAGCAGAACCTTATTCACAAAGAATTTGTGATGCATGCTGATCTGCCCCTATACATGGCTGTGCTATCATAGGGGTCGATTTTAAAAGGTTGGATGCCTGATTTTATCACATGTGTGCGCCGACGCCCGCAGTCTTCCTCTGTTCCCTCCCAGGCCGCTCCGATTTCGGAACGGCCTGGGAGGGAACTTCCCAACCCCCTAACCTAAACTCCTTTCCCCTTTCCCTAATCCTCCCTCCCCCTAGCCCTTTCCTAACCTCCCCAACATTTATTTTACCTGTTGTGCCTGCCTCCAGGACATATGCGCATCCCGGGGCTTTACGCACATCACCGGGCCCAGCCCGGCACGCGTAATCCCACCTACACGTGTAGGCTTTTTAAAATCTACCCCGTAGAGTCTACCATTGCCTGAACTGTATGGTTTCTAATCTAATTATCTTAAAATATATGTAACCCTATTCCTAGGTGCAGACTGCACTCCAGTGGGATCATAAATGAATTTAGTGTCTCATTTGGGGCTGGAACCACTCCTGGCTGGTTGATACGCACAATCTCCTTTCTCCAGCAGGAGAAGGCTTTGCATGGATGATCTTAAGGGTCTCAAATTGTCTTACTCACAGTTAAGTGATCTTTCTTCACTTCTTCTTTTCTCTTTCTCTCTTTCGCTTGGAACCCCAGATAGGAGTGATCCACTTGGAATAGGTAGATCTTATCTTCCTTCTGGATCTCACAAACCAAAGTCTTTTCCCACTGAAGTTAATACCAGAGTTCTTCCTTGCAGTAGGGCACCACCATACCTCCTTTCTCGTTCAGGGAGTGAAGAGGGCAAGTCTTCCCTAACCTGGGCAACCCCAGACACAGGATTCCCCATGACCTGAATCCAGGTGGTACCCAAGGGTCTCACAAGGGTCCTTCCATGAAGAAGTCTAAAAATTTGAAAAAATCAACCCAGAGGGAAATCCCAACCAGCCAAAGCGTGGACTGGAAGGAATCAACTTCTGACCCTGCTTGGGATCCCCAGGCACGGTGTGCCTGTTTCCTCCAAGAAGGCCTGAAAATCTAACTTCAAAAACAATGCTCCTACTGCTTCCTAACTCTCAGCAAACCTAAAGGGACTGCCCACAGACTCTTGGTAGAGAGCTGCTTAAAAAACCTTCCCAGGGGTACAGCCATTCCAGCACCCTCAAAGAGAGGGACTGTACCAAATGGTACTCCCCTATTCCACAATCTACACTGCTCTAACCAGGAATTATCCAGGGCTTACTGGTAATGAGACCGGAGGGCCCATTACATATGCAAACTGAAGGAGGAGTTGGGGGAGAGGCTAAGGTTTTATGGGATAAATATTTATACAAGGTAGGTTTTCGTTCCACAGACTGTTTTGGAGGGCAGACACAAAGGTTACATGGTGAATGACCAGCTTCTTCTTCTTCATCCCCCAGTAGTTGTATTTCCAACTGTATGGCTAGGTACACCAGGACTAAAAAAATGTTTATCAGTAGGCATCTAAATATAAGCATCAAGTAAGCATCTGACTGCTTGAATGTGCATTTCCAAATGGTCCATTGCGTCCAGCATCCTGTCTGACAGTGGCCATTCCCAGACACTCAGAAGTAACCAGGATCTGTCCCCCACTGCTTGCTCCCAGAAGTAAGACATGGTGACGAGCAGGGTTCGAGCTTTGTAAATTCTGCAGCACTAGCGAGAATCTCGGAAATATCATGTTGTCTTTTCCTTGTACCCCCTTCTTTTGGTTTCATACTTGTCTCCTCTCTTTTCATCCTAATCGAGGGGGAAATAATCGAAAAGGATTGTACGTGGGTACACGTGTGCTTACTCGCCTAATTCCCTCCTTGAATGTGGCTAAAGGCACGCACACTGCAGGACAGCGCCCGTCCTTTCAGCCATACCCAAATGAGGGTGGCACTGGGGCGGGGGCAGAGATGGGGCGGGGGGCAAGGAAGCACACACAGGGATTTTATTTTGAGATTTCCACGCTTATTTGTATTGGGTGCGTGGTTTCAATGCAGGTGTCAACATATGGTGGTTACTATGTGCCTACAATGTGAGCACCAGCCCAAACTTTTAAAGGAAAACTCTGCAGGGAGTTTCCCCCTTTGAGAATAAGCTTGCAGGCCCCACAGACACAAAGTATCCACAGGCCTGCAAGCTGCCCGTGGGCTTTAATTATTGCTGTTAAATATTTTAGGGTGGGTTTTTTTCTCTATCTCTATTTACACTTTTTAGATGAAAAGGTGTGCCTCTTCATCATAACTAACACCCCATGTTTTGTAAAACAAAACAAAAGTCTCCAGATTTCAGTCTTCTTCATTCATTTCGTGCAGTGCTTGTTCTTTGCTGATATCAGTCTGATGCCCGCAAGTGGCTCTGATCTGCACAGCAGCAACCCCAACAACTAGAAGCAGCTCTATTAATAAAAAAAAAAAAAAGTTTAAATGCTTGTGTCTCACCAGAATTAAAATTTAAAACGTCAGGCCAAAAATGGTAACCTTAATGATGTTGTTTTAACTGGCAACTAAATTATTTAAAAATTTTGGCAAGTATTGCAGCATTAACAATTTTAGTAAGGGACACGTGTGGAGACAGCCCAGAGGCACAATCCTGACAGCTTCCTTTAACTATACCTGGGAGTACTGGCACAATGCCCACTATCAATTATCTGCCCATTTCTGCCTGGAATCTCTCATGCAGCTATCACAATGTTAAACTGATGCAGTTCCACCGTATTGTACAGACATTGAAATACCTCCAAGATATAAATAATGCAAAAGAAGCAAACCCTTTTCAAAGGAAAGGAAGCCCTAGATTAAGAGGTCATGGCAAGAACAGGGCTACACTAAGGCACAGGACTAGTAAAAAGTAATGCTCCCCACCCATCTTCTACTGACCCTTGCTTTTAAGAAAATATCATATCGCTCATATCTTGCAATCTTCCATGGTATTATTTATTTATCTGGATATAAGAACATAAGAACATAAGAAATGCCATACTGGGTCAGAGCAAGGGTCCACCAAGCCCAGTATCCTGTTTCCAACAGTGGCCAATCCAAGTCACAAGTACCTGGCAAGTACCCAAATATTAAATAAATCACAAGCTACTAATGCTTATTAATGACCATAATAGCAGTTTATGGATTTTTCCTCTAATAACTTGTACAAATCTTTTTTAAACCCAGTTACACTATCTCTGTAACCACATCCTCTGCCAATGAATTCCAGAGCTTAACTATGAGCTGAGTAAAAAAGAATTTTATTTGATTTGTTTTAAATGAGCTATTTGCTAACTTCATGGGGTGCCCCCTGGTCCTTCTATTATCTGAGAGAGTAAATAACTGATTTACATTAACTTGTTCATGTCCTTTTATTATTTTGTAGACTTTTATCATATCCCCCTCAGTCGTCTCTTTTCCATACTGAACAGTCCTAACTTCTTCAGCCTTTCCTCATAGGGCAGCCGTTCCATGCCCCTTATCATTTTGGTTGACCTTCTCTGCACTTTCTCTAGTGCAGCTATATCCTTTTTGAGATGCAGTGACCAGAATTGCACTCAGTATTTATGGTGCAGTCTCACCATGGAGCGATACAGAGGCATTATGACATTCTCCGTTTTATTTGCCATTCCCTTCCTAAAAATTCCTAACATTTCTGGTTTTTTTGATCATCACGGCACACCGAGCCGACAATTTCAATGTATTCTCCACTATGATGCCTGGATCTACATTTATTCTATTCTTACAAAAACATTCAGGACAGGTTACAAGAGAAAAATAAACATTGCAACAAAATACAATCAAAAAACATATAATAAAAAAAACAATAACAGTAATGCAGTAAGGCAGGTCCAGTAGCAGTCAGGCAGGAAGACCCTTCAAGGAGCAGATAGCCGGGAATGCTGGGGAATCCTGGGGAGCCCCCGAGGAGCGGGTACTCAGAGCGTCCATATGCCAAGAACAAGTCAGGAACAGGAAGTCCTTGAAGTGGAGAATACAGCAAGATGGAACTCCTTGCTAACTCGAAGGCAAGGGCAGGTCATATTAAATACACTGGTGGGTTGACGTCATCGGGCGGGGACGCCCCTGAGTTTCCCACCATGACGTGTTCAAATGAGACCCTTGCGCACACACATCTAGATAACTCCGGGTCCAAGATGGCGGTCGGCAGTGCCCATGGTGTCCCGTGAATGCCGGAGAGGTTGGCATGGACTGGTAGATACCGCCATTCTTCCCAGACTTGATGGAGCAGGGAAATGTGTTTATCGGGAGCAAGGAAATGTTTCAAAATTTCCTATCTGCATATTTCTTGACCATTTTCATGCTGTGGGGTTATTGTGAAATGTGTTTCCATTTATTGAATCCACTGTCTGACAAGACAGACTTTGATACAATAGTGGGTCCTATGCAATAGATAGGTCTTAGGTATGAGGCTCCAGATGAGTAGTCTCAAGAAGATATTTCTTCATGGAAAGGGAGTGGATGCATGGAATAGCCTACCAGATGAGATGGAGGAAATAACAACAGAATTCAAGACAGTTTGGGATAAACTAGAGAATCCCTAGTTGCAAGGAAGAGAGAGGAAAGGCAGGGATCAGCTGGGGCTTATTGCACTGTACCAGAAAGTAAATTGGGTAGACTGGATGGGCCTAGCGTCATTTTCTATGTCTATACCAAATCCCTGTCTTCAAAGACTATTAACCGTAATCTTACTATATTTGCACTATGATTCCCCACATAATGTCTATCTCCTCAGCACAGTGTAATCCACTTTAAAATGACTATTATCTTCCTCAATATCCCCATATACGAAACATTAATCCCATATTTGGAAAGTATGTTTTGTTGAGAGAAATCTGGGGCTGAGACCAAACCATTGAAGTGTAGAAATTAAGAACGGCCACTCTATCGAAAGCTTTCTCAGCGTCAAGGGAGACAGCTATTGCCGGGAGTGAGAGAGTGGAAGCATATTCCTGCACATGGAGAAAAAAGAGGTGAGCATGAGAGGTCGCAGTCATCTGCGACCGACAGGCATAACAGTTTTTCAGCATTGGAACAGGTTAGGGCTACAATTCATTGGTCAAGTATAGGATGCAGGAGGCTGTTGGGGTTTGATAAACTTTGTGATATGTTCGCTATGAATAGGGAAGATTATTTTGCTTATTTGCAGTTATCCCACTATGTAAACTCTAGTCCTTTGAAATCAGATTCAAAGGGGGATAAATAATTATTTGAGGGTTTGTGTTTTTCCTGGTAGGACATTGATATCTAAATTGTATACTTTATTTTGGGCAATTTGAAAGCTAAACCTGTGCACATTGAGGTATGGAAAACCGATATTGGAGTCGTTGTGGGATATCTGCTTTAATTCTGAGGTGGAGCTCCATTTCAGCTTTATTAGTGGAGAATGGATATAAACTGCTATATCGCTGGATTTGACTCTGAGAAGACTCCAAAGGATGTATCCTACACTATCTGATAAGTGTTGGAGGGACTGTGGGTCTGAGGGAACTATATTCCACATTTGGTGTGGCTGTCAAAATATATCTAATTTTGAGATAGCATAATGCAGTTTATATATGATCTGCTACAATGTGTTGTGACTAAAGAGCCACAAATTTGTTTATTATCACTACCTCCTCCAGATCTCGACAAATTTCAACAAATCTTGTTCTCTCAAGTGGTAATAGCTGCAAGAATGGTAATTGCTGCAAATTGGAAACAAGTGGACTGCCCAACTCTTTTCTCAGTAAAGAGGAGGTTATTTTCTATTTACTATTTGGGTAAATTGATGGCAATCAGAATGGATAATTTGAACAAATTTATGAAAATTTGGCAACTGTATGTTTCTTGGCGACAGAAGGATGGTTCAGCAAGTGTTGGATCTGAATCTTTGAAGTGATTAATTTTTACCCTACACATATTGTACTTTTGAATTTTGTCTTGGTTAAGTGTGTTGGGGGGGTTGGGATAAGTGGGAAGGGAATAAACGTTGTATTGATCCCATGGCTTATGGATTGATAAGCTCTTATTGTGTTAATTATTGTTTGTATTGTCTGTGGATTCAATAAAAATTTCAATTGAAAAAAAACAAATGTCAACTAGCCTCAAAATAGCAGAATAGTAATCTTAAATTAAATATCAGTCCTGTTAGGGAGTCTCAATTTAGTGGACCCTTGGGCCGACCTGCAAGAGACTGGGAAAGGGATTCAATGTCTCTGGTGCACTGCAGGCCGGGAGGCAGATGTTCAGGCAGGATGTAGAGGTGCTTTTCACCCTGGAAGCTGGTGCTCCCCCGGGAGGAGACCATAGGAGCCCAGCCGCTGGGACTTAGGTGAGGCTTCACCCTTGGAAGCTGAAGCCCCCCCCGGGAGGAACCCGTAGGAGCTCGGACGCTGGGACTTAGGCGAGTTGATGATCTTGAGACTGGAGCGGGCAGGCTGATGAGCAGGACTGAGAACTGGAACCAGACTAGAACAGTAGACAGGGACTGCAGCAAGGCTCGGGTACTGGAACCAGGCAGGAACTGTGGCAAGACTCGGGTACTGGAACCAGGCAGGAACTGTAGCAAGACTCAGGTACTGGAACCAGGCAGGAACTGTGGCAAGACTCGGGTACTGGAACCAGGCAGGAACTGTAGCAAGACTCAGGTACTGGAACCAGGCAGGAACTGTGGCAAGACTCGGGTACTGGAACCAGGCAGTAACTGTAGCAAGACTCGGGTACTGGAACCAGGCAGGAACTGTGGCAAGACTCGGGTACTGGAACCAGGCAGGAGCTGTAGCAAGACTCGGGTACTGGAACCAAGCAGGTACTGTAGCAGGCAAGCAGGAACGAAGCGAGTTCCAAAGGCAGCTCACTCCAGGGCACGGAGCAACAGGGAACCGGTTGGTAGCCCATTGCAAGGCAAAGACTGAGTGTCCACGGCTGGCTTATCAAGGCCGTGGCGTCTGACGTCAGGAACTGGGCGGAGTCACCACTGGCAGGAAACTGCCTAGAAAAGCGCCCAAGTGGCGCACGCCTAGAGACAGGGCGTCCATGGGAGGCTTCCCGGCGGCACGGCCCTTGCGGGGACGCCGCCGAACAGGCCGCGAACTAGGTCAACAGAAGCGGGAACAGGTCCAGGAATGCGGAGGTAAGGGTCTGGTCGCAGCGCTCGCGGCCAGAACCGTAGCAAGCCCACTGGGGAAATGAAAGCGCATGGACAAAGAATAGACAAAAACAACCAATATTAGGCGAAATGCTAAGGGGACAAAATGCCACAGGTCACTCTTATGGATTGGATATAGTGCCAAGTCATACTACACAGATGATCTAAGTTTCAGGTTGTATTTTATTCCAGTTTTTTTATCTTATTCTTTTTTTTTTTTTCTCTTTATAAGTTTAATCAAAATTTACAAAGGTTATTCATTTTGCACAGAAACCAAGAAAAAATAATTTTTCATTACATCTTTATATCCACTGTATCTAAAGAAAGTAATATTTTCATAATTTGACCCCAAATATATATATGTGAGGGACAAGAGCCAGGAATAAAAGGAGCTATTACATCAAAAGGAAACAAATAAAAGAAGAATAAACTTAGCGTTTCTGCTATTCCTCTAACCTTGTAGGACTTTCCTGGACTAAGGGAATAGGTGATAATTTCTTTCTATTCTCTAGCAATACCTTTAATTGTTCAGGTACAAAGAAAATATATGTAACATTATCCAGTTTCAATATACATCGACAAGGGTATCTGAGCATAAACGTAGCACCTACAGAGCGGGCTTCCTGCCTCATCGCTAGGAACCACCTCCTCCTTTCCTGGGTTCAGGGAACACCTGCACCACTTTACCCATGAACTCAACTCTCATATTTTGAAAATAGTTCCGCATTATTAAACTCAGGTCCTGTTCATATATAAAGGACACTAAGAGAGTAGCCCCCTCTAGAAAGGCTGTTTTCTCCATATCAATCACAGAAAGTGCATCTCCCTCTCTAGATCGTACATGAGGTAGAAAGAATACCTTGTTTAAAGCAGGGATATTTTCTGGTGCAATCTTTAATACTTCCATCATGCATTTCCGAAGAGTAATCCTTGGTTATTCTCCTAGGAAAGTGTCTTATCTTGTTTTCTATTTATTCCATTTTTCTATTAAGGATTATACGCTCCTGCACCAAAGCCGAGTCAGTATCCTGAAACTTCTTTCCTTGATCCTCTAGCTTTTGGATCCTCTGCTGCTGTTCCAATTGTTTTGAGTTAAAGCCCCAGGTAAAGACTTCCACTTTTGAAGAAATATTTACTTGTTGCTGAGAATACTTTTGTAGTACTGTCCCCAATTTAGCCACCAGCTCCCATAAAGAGTCCAGCGTCACTACTGCAGGTTTAGGGAATATGGCATTCACAGCTTCCAGCTCAAAAAGGTTTTCGCCATTTTGGTCATTTAAAGAAGAAATAGGTCCCGGCAAGATACTTGCTGTTTGCATTCCCCTTCCAGGCCAAGTTCAATACTCCCAATTCCCGCGGTGATTCCCACACTTGCTCGGCTAGGCCCCATCGGCACCGCTTCTGCACTCACCGAGCACGAGAATTCTTGGGGAATCGGCACTAGAGGCATTCGTGGGTCTGGAGGGCTCAAGCTGGTTCCCCCTGGGTCGACAGCTGCTCCTCCCGCAGTCACCTCCACGGGGCTTAGCACCTCCGTTCTGGAATAGCCAGCAGCCAGCTCCGTGATAGTTCGCTGTCCTAGAAATAGGGAGGGTACTGCGGGATATACCCTAACCCTTCCTTTTCATTTTGGGGCCATAATTCCACGAAGAAACAAAGAAAAAAAATCAGATGAAGCGGACAGCGTCCTGAGCTGTGCTGCTAAACCTCCGCCATCTTGGCTCCGCCCCATCATCTTTTTATCTTATTCTCTAAGCACATAACATAAAAGGTGATCTTAAAATAAGATACAGTTTTTTCATACTGGAATTAATTTTCTAAAATAAAACACAGTTAGATGCTAACAAATTATTTTAGCTAAGCATAATTACTTATAAGTAGTACATTTTCATGAATTTTAATATTTTTTTTGTCATCTAGATTCTAGAATAAGGATGTAATTGAAGACCTTGGCTTGGCTTAGTGCTATTTTCAAACTGCAAAAGGCAAAATTAAAGCATGTTTTCAGGTTATTTTCATGAACATTGAGTTAGACAGAGCTATCCTGCATAACATAAGACTGTAGTAATCAATTCAAGCCCTGCTATGACCTAAAAGGCAAAACAAAACTGCAGTATCCTGATCTTAAAATGAAATAAGGTATTTTTAAACAATCCACTCTGCTGAATATCCTGCTGCACATTCCACTTCATTGTAAGGAGATTTATCTGTATTTCATATAGGGAACCTTTTAGTACTTCCTACTAGGATGCTGTATATTTCTTTATTAAAATTGCTCATAAGTGTGCAACAGTCAGACTCACACCCCCAGTAGTAGATCAGGAAACATATGCTGCCTCTTCCACCCCCTCCCCCCCAGCCTCAACATCTCCAAGCACACACAAATTTATATTACGTTGGTATCTCAGCACCAATACTACTTAGAAACATTAGGTGAACATTCTATTACTTAGGATGACTATGTATCTACCAACACACCTATACAGTGTTGGTTATGATTAATTATGATTTAGCGACAAGCATCAGAAATCATTATCCGGTAGGATGCTCCAGACTGTCTCTTGAGGTACACAAAGAATAATCTCGATGCCAAACACTTATAAGGGGAGGGATAACCTAACAATAGACCCTGTCAGAAGAATCCTATAGATGGTATGACCAATTGTCATGGTGGCAGATTGAGATCTGCACAAAACATAAAAGCATTTATAACTATGAAAGCTTTTAGCTATGTCTGGGTTTACTCAGAATGCTGTACTGTAGCGCACCACAAACAGTCTGGGTCTGAGGTGTGGCTGGAATGTGTTAAAACCGAAAAAAAGAACAAAGAACAAAATAAATAGAATACCAGCCTGGGTAACCTGACGATGAACATGATAAATGTGTCAAGAATTAATGTCAAAGTTAAAAAGAAAATTGCATTATAGACCTATTTAATCTCCTTTCCAATTTTAGCCTGGCCTGTTGCATTGAAGAATGACATCTGAGAGATACAGGGCCCAATTTACTGCTGTTGCATGGAAGTGGAGTAAGCAGTGTAATTCTCAAACACGGCCATGGCTTATGAAAAGTGCACCAGGTCCCTGGTCATGATTTGTGTACCCTCCAGCTCCAGGAGTGCTAACCTCCCTGGATGGCAGCTCAAAGACAGATGCTAGGCCTAGACCTGCTGCTGCATCAGCATGTAGGCTGCAAAAATAAATTTTAAAGTGTTAATATAATATCCCCTGGAAACAGAAAATACAA
This sequence comes from Rhinatrema bivittatum, assembly GCF_901001135.1. NCBI lineage: Eukaryota > Metazoa > Chordata > Amphibia > Gymnophiona > Rhinatrematidae > Rhinatrema > Rhinatrema bivittatum. The sequence goes on along the minus strand of NC_042621.1, from coordinate 12,117,943 downwards.
CTAAAGGTGACATTCTGGCTCTGGGGCCTTCTCCAAGACTTGGAAAGGAAAACTCAACCAAAGTGACACTGAGAAAATATGAACAATGAGGACATATTCAGCCGCTTCTTTTATCAAATCAGTGACATAAAATTTGCTTTCACCAGTCTGAACTGTTATAACGTTTAAGGCATTTTTAAAAATAATGTATCCACAAATCTACAAACATTTATTCTTGCCAGCCTAACTGTGCATTTTTTTCTAATGCAGTATCTCCCTGGCAGCCCAATAGCTGAGTCTATGAACTCCAGTCATTATCTGTTTCTGTCTCTGCCTAGATGACTGAATAGAAGCCCACCAACGTTTATTTTCAATTCAAACAGGGCAACTTATATTTGGAAGATATGGCTTACAAATCAAAACGTGTCTTTTCTTCATCACTCTGTTTCGCAAACCTCCCAAATTCTTTTAACAACATTCCACCAAACAGTACAGTCCTTTGCCTCTTCTAGAAACTTTTATGCATATATACACTGTGGGGTAGATTTTCAAAGGGTTACGCGCGTAACCCCGAAAACCTGCTCCTGCGCGCGCCGAGCCTATTTTGCATAGGCTCGGCGGCACGCCCAAGCCCCGGGAAGCGCGTATGTCCCGGGGCTTTGGGAAGGGGGCGGGGCGTGGGCGTAGCGCCGATCTGGGGGCGGTCCGGGGGGGTGGGACCGAGGCCTCCTGCACAGCAGCTGTGTCGGGGGATGGCGAGCCGGCAGCCGGCTAGCACGTGCAAGATACGCCTGCCATAAGCAGGCGTAAAAATGGAAACAAGGTAGGGCTGGGGGGTGGGTTAGAGAGGGGAAGGGAGGGGCAGGTGAGGGGGAGCGAAAGAAAAGTTCCCTCTGAGGCCACTCTGATTTTGGAGTGGCCTTGGAGGGAACGGGGAAAGCCATCGGGGCTCCCCTAGGGCTCGGCGCACGCAAGGTGCACAAGCGTGCACCCTCTTGTGCGCACCGACCCCGGATTTTATAACATGCGTGCAGCAGCGCGCGCATGTTATAAAATCGGATGTACATTTGTGCGCGCCAGGTAGCGCACACAAATGTACCCTGCGCGCGCTTCTTTAAAAATCTATCCTTGTGTGTGTGTGTGTGTGTGTGTATGTGTGTCTGTGTGTCAGCACATCCTGATCCCCCTACCCCAGCTTGACACCAGGAGCCACTGACCCCCAGCACTCTTCTCCCTCCCCATCACACCCTGATTCCCAACCCCATCCTATATCAGCACTCCTCCTCATCTGCCCAGCATGAGGACATTCCTGACACATTTTGCTCCCCCTAGGCTCGACTTCAATACACTCGTAGCTCCCCTCCCATTATCCCAAACTTGTAAAACTACAGGAAACGAAAGTACCCCCTCATCCCACTCTCCAAACCCACGAGCATACCTGTAAGGTCTCTGGACCAATGCCAGAAAACTCCAGAAGCAGCAGGGAAGTGCCCATGCAAACCCCAGAAGAGGAAATCACCTTGGCCCCTGTGGTAGGAAGATGGTGTTCTGTTGGCTGTACAGATAGGAAGAAGAAAATGGAAGTCCTGGAGTCAAGCTGGGACAGGGGGTCAAAGTGCCTGCTGAACAGGCGGGAAGAAGGGAGAAGAATTTTGTTGCTCTCTGCAGCCAGAAGAATACAATGGCAACAGAGGAGGAGGAGGAGAAGGAGCGCTGTCCACTGTGAAGGTCAAAAGGAGGAAGTTGTTGCTATTGGTATGCTCGGAGAGAGAGGGAGAGAATGAGTGAATATGTGTGAGAATGTTTATGGGTGAGGGAGTATATCTCAATGGACATATCAGTAAGAGGGGGCATATGGATGTATGTGAGAGAGTAGATCTGAATGGGAGTTAGGCATATGTGTGGGGGGGGTGTAGATGTGGTGGTGGTATATGTGTGGGAGTATGACTGCACATATGACCCTTCTTTCCCCCACTTGAAGGCAATCTGAGGGTGAATGGATTTGAAATACCCCTTTGACTTCCTCCCACTCCAGTCCTTTCCCCACCTAGGTCTGTGTCGTGTTCCAGGAACAGGTGTGATCCCCTGTTGCTTCTACCCCACTGTTCCAGTTAAACAAAAAGGCAACTGGTCAACCCAAGGCCACCTTGTGTAACTGGAACAGTGGGGCTGGAGCAACAGGGAAATGAATCCTGCCCCGGAACAGCCCACAGACCCACGAGAGGATAAGGGCTTGGGTGTGGGATGTCAGAGGGGCCTTCTACAGTGAGGTTGGTGGGCGCCTAGAGTAGATTTTTTTTCTATTCAAATCTTTTTCTTTATTTCAGAGACAAGAAAGGCAGCACAAAAATGTGCAATACAAGAAAGAAATGAAATAACACCTACACAACCCTGTGCAATACAAGAAAGAACTGAAACGACACGCTATTCAACCCTATGCAACACAAGAAAGAAATGAAATAACACACTATAGAACTCTGTGCAATGCAAGAAGGAAATTAAATAACACACTATAGAACCCTGTGCAATGCAAGAAGGAAATGAAATAATATACTATAAAGTCTTGTGCAATACAAGAAATAAATGAAATAATACACTATACAATCCTGTGCTACGCAAGAAGGAAATGAAATAACATACTACACAGCCCTGTGCAATAAAAGAAAGAAATGAAACAACACACTATACAATCCTGTGCAATGCAAGAAATGACTGAAAAGACATACTATACAACCCTGTGCAATACAAGAAAGAAATGAAACAACACAATATACAACTCTGTGCAACACAAGAACGAAATGAAATAACATACTATAGAACCCTGTGCAATGTAAGAAGGAAATGAAATAACACAATATACAACCCTGTGTAACACAAAAAGAAATGAAATAACACACTATACAGCCCTGTGCAATGCACAAAGGAAATTAAATGACACACTATACAGCCCTGTGCAATACAAGAAGGAAATGAAACAACACACTATACAGCCCCATGCAGTATGTATTTATTTATTTAATTTATTTATTTGACAGCATTTATATACTGTTAAGTAGTACCATCACAACAGTTTACATTTCAAACACTGTAATGTAACATAACATAATAAATATTAATAATCAAATAGTAAAATACATCAAATAAGTACTTAAAAATAAAAACCAAATGTAAAATTTATAAAGAAATCTAAAAACATAAAACATCACTAATAATTTAAAATATACAATAAATACTAAAATCCTAATTAGAAAAAAAAAACAACAGATGGTAAAGGCCTGTGTGTATAGCCAGGTTTTCAAATCCTTCTTAAATTGCCTGAGGTCCTATTGTAGTCTGAGTTTCAGGGGCATGGCATTCCAGATTTTTGACTCCGCGAGTGAAATTGCTCTGTCTCTAACCTGAGTAAGATGTGCTGTTTTTACCTATGGTATCGGTAATAGGCCTTTATTTGCTGATCTCAGATTCCTTTGGGGTGTATGGAGATGAATTGTTATATTGAGCCAGACTGAATGCTCATCATATACTAATTTTTGCAGTGTACTGAGTATTTTATACTGTATACGATACTCGATTGGAAGCCAATGTAGTTCCACTAATATTGGTGCAATAAGATCCTTTTTTCTGCTACCGGTTAATACTTTTGCTGCTGCATTCTGTAATATTTGTAGTGATCTAATGGTACAAGATGGTAGGCCAATTAACAAAGAATTGCAGTAGTCAGTACTTGCAAAAATTAGGGACTGTAGAATAGTTCTGAAATCGTTTTTACTTACCGTAATAATGGTTTAAGTCATTTTAATATAATTAATTTTCCATAACCTTCTCTTATTTTAAGTGCTATATGTTGTTTTAGATTCAGTTCACAATCGATAAAGACTCCGAGGTTACGTACATTGTTGGAAAGTTTAACTGTAAGACTATCATTAATTTTGATTGGGGTTTGAACAATATTTGAGGTTTTTCTTTCTAGGTGAATGAATTCGGTTTTATCAGTGTTTATAACTAACTCCATTTGTGTTAAAAGCTATTTAATTATATCCAAATACATTGCTGCAAGTTTAAAAGTGTTCTCTATAGTGTCTGTTATTGGTAAAATTAGCTGGATATCATCTGCGTACAGGTAATGAATGCTACCTAGACCTGCTAAAAGATGGCATAAAGGCAGCATGTATATATTAAAAAGTGTGGCTGTCAGTGCAGAGCCCTGAGGGACTCTTTTCTGTAATACAATTTTTTCGAAAATAGCATTTTTATTCAAAGCAAAGCTTTTGATACTGTCCCGCACAGGAGTCTTGTGAATAAAACGAGAAGCTTGGGAGTGAGTGCCAAGGTGGTGGCATAGATAGCAAACTGGTTGAAGGACAGAAGACAATGTGTGATGATAAATGGAACTTACTCGGAAGAGAGAGCGGTGATGAGCGGAGTGCTGCAAGGTTCGGTGTTGGGACCGGTCCTGTTCAATATCTTCGTGAGCGACATCGCGGATGGGATAGAAGTATGGTTTGTCTATTTGCAGAAGATACTAAGATCTGCAACAGAGTGGACACGCCAGAAGGAGTGGAGAGAATGAGACGGGATATAAGGAAGCTGGAAGACTGGTCGAAGATATGGCAGCTGAGATTCAATGCCAAGAAGTGTAGAGTCATCCATATGGGGTGTGGAAATCTGAAAGAAATGTATTCGATGGGGGGAGAAGGGCTGATGTGCACGGAGCAGACCTTGGGGTAATAGTGTCTAACGATCTGAAGTCGGCAAAACAATGTGACAAGGCGATAGCTAAAGCCAGAAGAATGCTAGGCTGCATAGAGAGAGGAATAATGAGTAAGAAAAGGGATTATCCCCTTGTACAGGCCCTTGGTGAGGCCTCACTTGGAGTACTGTGTTCAGTTCTGGAGACCGTATCTCAGAAGGGACAGAGACAGGATGGAGGCGGTCCAGAGAAGGGCGACCAAAAAGGTGGAGGGTCTTCATTGAATGACTTATGAGGACAGATTGAAGAATCTAAATAGGTATACTCTGGAGGAAAGGAGGAACAGGGGTGATATGATACCGTCTTTCAGAAACTTGAAAGGTTTTAACGATCCAAAGTCAACGACAAACATTTTCCGTTGGAAAAAAATCAGCAGAACCAGGGGTCATGATTTAAAACTCCAGGGAGGAAGACTCAGAACCAATGTCAGGAAGTATTTCTTCACAGAGAGGGTGGTGGATGCCTGGAATGCCCTTCCAGAGGAAATGGTGAGGACCAAAACTGTGGGATAAACACTGTGAAGAGAAGTGAACGTGCTATGGATACAGCAATGACAATGAAAATTAAAATTACAAATGCAGGGCAGGATTCGCTAAGACTTTTCTCCCATTCGGTGTCTATAGGAAAATGCTTAGTGAATCAGGCCCTAAGATACGACTCCAACAGTCACCATCCAGTTACCCAAAAACGTACTCTATTATGCTTAACAGTAGCAACTTTTGTCACATTTATAATAGAAATATACATATTTCCACCAAAAGTGAACATTCAGCAAAGCAGCATTTTTCCAATTGAGAAAACTACGCTTAACCGCCAATGTAATTTAAAAAATCCAACAGTTTCCTACTTGAGGCGGGCAAAGTAGTGTTTAATGAAATGGACTTAAAGTTAACAATTCAATATGAGACAGGAACAGTAAAATGGAAAATCTCCCAAATTGTCCCCCATTCACCCAGAACTCTTACACATGAGAACAATAAAACATATGAGAGAGTTTTGCTTTAACCTGCAAACAAGACCAAACCGTGTGGGTACGATGATGACAACCCAGCCTTGGTGGGCCACAAAAAACAGATTAAGTAAGGTTTGAAGACAGCAAAACACTAACGATACATTTTCAATAAAAGGACCAGGAGGATTCCTTCACAGAAAACTGCAGGTCAACTTCCTAACTTTTCTCTAGAACAATACATTAAAGAAATTAACGAATTTTAAGCAACTTATAAAACCCAGAAGCTGTAAGCCTAGTAGAATCCAATTTACCAAACCAGGGGAAGTACCCGGGTTTGTCTAAAGATGCATTTAAAGAGATGCCGCTGAATCAGATGCAACTGTGAAGCTGCAACCAGCGAGAAAAACTGAGATGGGGTAGTGAAAATTGTAAGGTAGATCAATAAGAGAGACAAATGCAAGGCCCAATTTTAAAAGGGCCTTGCGCGCAAATACCGGCTGTTACATGCATGGCTGGGCCCTGCGTGTACCGCGTGCATTTTCAAAAGGGCCTGGTCATGTGTGTAGCTGCCGATAGGCGCACAACTGCTGGGCCCTGAAAAAGGAGCGGGTCTGGGGAGGGGATATGGGCGGGGAGGGGAGGGGAGGGGCGGGATGGAGGCCAGCCGGGGCAATGGCTATTAGCCACTGTTCCAGAGAAGCTTGCACCAGCAGCCGTCCAGCATGTACAATTTGCTTCTGCTTTGACAGAGCAGTAAGTAAAAAAATAAAAAAAATTCTTATAGTTAGGAAGGGGTCAGGGTGGAGAGGGGAAAGCAAAGGAAGGTTAGGCAGGGGGGTAGGGAAGTACCCTCCCAGTCTGCTCCTTAATTGAAGTGGACTGGGAGGGAACAGGGGGAGGCCCGATTGCGTCGACATGGATAATATTCGAAAATTCACCCACCCTACGCACGCTGCACACACAAGCACGCGGATTATAAAATCCAGCACGCATGTGAGCACGGCCAACGGATTTTATAACATGCGCGCGCCAGTGTGCGCATGTTATAAAATTGGTGCATCCTTGTGTGCGCGCCAGGAACCGCGCATATATGGACGCGTGCTTCTTTTAAAATCTACCCTTTAGTGTCTCTAATCACATGATCAAGAAACCAAATCTCACATCATTGTCAAAAACTCTGATTGAGACGGAACCAAAGAGATGGCTTGCTAGAGAATTTCCATAGAGTCAATAGATCAATACCATTAGATTAAAATTCAACAAAGGGCCCTATACATGGAGCAGATAAGATGAATTTCTTGAAAGAGATTCAGAAGTCGCATTCCAAGCAACGCCTATATATTCCTTTGAGAAATCATATAATGCTCCACTTCAAGCAAATGGAGGCAAAAGCTAGGAGCAGAGAAAGTGGATAACCAATAAAAACCTTGATGCTAGCTGTAGAAGTCCACCACGTTCTTTGGAAGCCTTGTTTCCTAACAGCTGTCTAGGGTGGTCTATTACGCCACAAAAAGGCCAAGAGAACCTTATGGAGGAGAATTTTTAAGTAATGTGGTGGAATCCCCTGGTTAGTGGCTGGTAGGGGTGCGCGTGCCCTCCCCACTAGTTTGCTCACAGACAGATTCTATAGGAATCCAAAATAGCAACCTTAGCCATACTTAAATACAGCCTCCTACGTTTTTTCAATGCACACCTGTAAATGACTAAAAATGAATGAAATGTGAGAGTTTTCCTATTACATCATTCTATTTGCTTTTTTTAAATTACAGACAAGATCATTTTGGCATTGCAGTCATTACAGAGAGCGCTCAGGGGCACGTGCTATGCTGCCACCCTTCAGATGAGACTCAAGGTCTGATAGCAAACTCTAACAGAAGTGTGTCTCGCTTTGTTCCTAATCAGTGCACTGCACAAACACTAGCACAACAGCGCTTATTCTTACGAGGCCAAAAATCCAGCGCCAGAACTCCCTCCCTATACGCAATCCCACACGTGTGGTGCTTCGGTGAAGCCTTCTAAGAAATTTAAAAGCGGATAGACAATCCCTCATTTACAAAAAAGAAAGAAGGCGTCCCATGTGTGCTCACTGATATTTGCATAGCTGGCCCATTTCCTCCAGTCATCATATTAAACCGTTATCATGTTAAAACGTAACCTAGACTTCTACTACAGCCAAATAAATATTTAAAAAGGAATTGCTATTTATTCCTCTTACCAGTGGGACTTTTAATAAAAAGAAGTAGAGCAAGTGAAATAGGAGTCCGCTTCTCAGCAAGCATCAGAACCGCAGTCCGAGGCTTTCTTGCTGAAATTCCTGGCTATGGAGAGGGGAAGACAGAGAGGTAATTTGAAAGCAACCTTGTTTTGGAGGAAGTCAGCGGAATGGCCAAATATCATGCATTTGCAGGATCTGTTTAATTTTCAATAGCTCTCTCTCACTCTGTGCTACAAGAAAAAAAAGGTTTGATCCAGTGCATTTCAATTGGGCCTTATGGCCCCTGGATCATTAGAAATGGATTCAATGAATGTGGTGCAAGCACATGGACAGCAGGAACTGGATACTGAGACAGTTGAAAGAGGTCCTGGCTCGTAAGGCGGTTGTATCAGATGTTGTCAATAAAACAGTGCTTACACCACACTCATTGGATCCATTTCTAATGATCCAGGGGCCATAAGGCCCCATTGAAACGCACTGGATCAAATAATTCTTTTCTTGTAGCTCATTTGTCAAGACATATTGGCGACTGATATAATAAGGTGTGCTGAAGCTTCTGCGGGTTTGTGCGTGCCTGTATGTGCGTTTTCCCGTGCAAAGCCCTATACGGGAATGTAATAATGGTTTTGAGCGCGGGGGGAAAAAGCACGTACAAACGCGCTTACAGACCCGCAGTTTCTCATGCGTGAATGCTTGCTAACGGCATGCAAAAGAGGTGGTTTGCTAATCATAGGCAATGCAGGGAGCCGCACTAATACTAGGGCAGGTTTTTTTACCGCCACGGTCAGAGAACGAGTTAAGTGTTAGGCCCCCCCCCCGAGTCGGTGCTATGTCGGCATCCAAGTGTCCTGAAAACCAGCTAGCTGAGCGCCTGTCTCAGCGTCCGAGTGGGAGTCGGAGCGGTCGGCTTAGGTAGGTGCTTCCCTAGGTGCTTTTCTCAACGTTCGAGCGGCAGATTTGCAACCAGCTCAGCGCCCAGCTCAGCGCCCAAGCAGCAAGATTGGAAATTAGCTTGGTGCCTTTCTGGGTGAACGATTGTATAGATTCGCAACAAACTAGGCGCCTAGTTCAGCATCTGAACGGCAACATTTGTTAGGTGCTTTTCTGGGTGCCAGAGCGTCCATATTCGCTCCCGGCTGAGTGCCTGTGTCGGCACCCGAGCATCCAGATTGGTGCCCAACTGAGCACCTATCTCACTGCTGTGCCAGTGTGAATTAGCATCCATGAAAATATTTGCCATGTTTTCTGCAGCACAGTTATTTGAAATATTAAAAATACTTCCTGGGGTCTTACTTTCACTTAACAGGGAGACTTGTTTGCTCGTTCACTTTTATGCGAGGATGGCGCAGGTTTTGAGCACGGATGAGGCCGCTTATTACATAGGCCCTTACCGCGCTTAGGTACGCGTATTTCTCCAGATGTGTGCAGATTTGTGCGTGCAGATCGTTTGCATAATTTGTTTTTTACATCCCGCGGAAGCAGCATCTTCAGCCGCGCATGGTGATTAAAACTCGTGCTCATAACTAGCGCCTGCTTTGCCGCGGGTCTTATTACATCAGCCCCATTGTGTCTCACTCTATAGGTTCCAACCACCACGCTACAAACCACATCTATTTTTTGCCATAGATTTCAGAAAACAGCCCCCAAAGTCTCATTTATATATGACTTTTGGTGTAGATATTGCACCATCACATCAATATAGTTAACACAATGAAAACAGAGATGAGGGAGAAAGTAATTTGGAAGGGGATTGGGATGAAGGAAATACGGGAATGATAGAACAATTTTTGTGTACAGGGGATTAATGCAAACTTCAAGTCATTTAGGACAAGCTATATTACAACAGTAGCTCTTATCAAGAAGCTGTGCTGCTAACCAAACAAAATCAAGCAAACATTAAAATATTACTTCCTTGTAATTTGGCAACATATACGTATAGCAAGTGCACACTGCATAACTTGGAAAAGTATGAAAAGCAGTTATAGGTTCCAGCTTTGTTTTTGTTAATTTCGTGCCTTGCATGGTGGTGGTGAAGGGTGCGGAAATTATGCACGTCATTGTATGGATATGGAAGTCGGCACATTTCAAAATCAAGTTGCAGCTTTTATATTCCATAGAGGCAAAGAACATGTTATTATACTGAAGGCAGACAGTAATAAACACAATCTCACCAACCAGCTGAACTGGCCTGTTCCAGTTTACTGTGATTGGGCCAAAGTCTACTTTGGTGTAGTTATATCATGACAATTCCATTCTGGACTGCACCACTCATTATCACTGGGGTTCATTTCAGGTAGGGAATATAACACCTTCTGTTTAGGTTATCAGTCTGCATATACTGTCTAAGGTAATATACTCTGTTTAGGAATTTTATCTTGAATGCCAGCTTTTACACTCCATTTTGTCTTGCATTTCACCAAGCCCTTGCAACCTGCAAAATGTGTCAGCAGGAAAACACTGGAAAGAACATTCCTGATGAGAAACAGGGCCAAAATTCTACAAAATGTAACTGGCTAAAGCTCAGGGGAATCTCAGATGTTCATACTGGCCGGGACAGGGTGAATATAAATGAACAGGTTAGGTTGCAATGCTTTTTGGATCCCATTCAAACTATTATGGCTGGCATATCTCCCATACACATAGGGAGATGCAGTTTTTCAATGCCTCTTTCCCTTCCATGTGTGGGGTAGAGGAGGCAGGGAGACACATTACACATAATAATGTGAATCTGACTCAATATTTGTAAAATTACCAATGAAGCATAACTGGATATTTTTATACTGCCTTATTGTCCAATTCATCAAGGTCTTTTACTGTAGACATGCAATAGGAAAAAGGTTTTAGTGATCCATGTACAAGCTCATTTTAAAACCACTAGGCTAATGCACATTACCTGCCAGTTTTAATATTAACGTTAAACCCCCTATTAGCATGCTATGTATGAAGAAGATAATAAAATGCAGAATGCAGACATTTAGTGTATCTATACCTATGTAAAAGAAACATGGTTTAAGGTGAAAGAGGCAATTAAAGCCAAAAGAGCATCATTCAAAAAATACAAAGCAGACTCAAACGAGTAAAATAGGAAAGAGCAAAAGCATTGGCAGGTTAGATGTAAAATGTAATTAAGGAGGCTAAAAGAAAATTTGAAAACAACTACAAGTAATAAAACTTTTTCAAGTACATTTGAAGCAAAAAGCATGTAAGGGAATCATTTGAGCCACTAAATGACTGAGCAGTAAAAGGAGTGTGCAGGGAAGACAAGGAAATAGCAGAAAAATTAAATAAAGTTTTGCTTTTGTCTTTTCTGAAGAGGATGCCGGGGTCATATCCACACCAGCAATATTTATAATGGTGATGACTCTAAATGATTAAATGAAATTACTGAGAAACTGGAGGATGTAAAAAATCAGATTGACAGACTAAAAAATAACAAATCACCAGGACAGGATGGTATTCACCCAAGAGTTCTGAAGGAACTCAAACATGAAATTATAAATATGTTATGAATGTGGACCCTTGGACCAGCTAGAGTGCTGGATGGATCCACTGGAGGAAGGCCTACAGCAGGACTCGTAGCCAGAAGGCGGTACAGGACCAGGAGACTGGGCAGGACCTTCACCTATACCAGCCCTCGTTCCCCGCAGGTTGAGCTCTTGGGTACCGGGGCCGGCAGGACTTAGGTGACGGTCTCCTGGCAAAGAAGAATCTGAAGAACAGTCCGGATCGAAGCAGGCAGAAGCATGGAAGAGACAGAAACGTCCAGAGGTCGTGGCAGGCGGCAGCAGTGCGAGACAGAGATCCAGGCCAGAAGTCAGGGCAGGCTGAAGATTAGTGAAGTCGGAGGATGAGCCAAAGGTCAGGGCGGGCAGCAGACAGGGAGATCCAGGAGCCAAGCCAAAGTAGGAACAGGAGCAGGACCAGGAACTCGGGAGCGGAGCAAGGCAGAAACACGGAGTCAGGAGCGGAGCTGGAACAGGAACACGGAGTCAGGAGTGGAGCTGGAACAGGAACACGGAGTCAGGAGCAGAGCTGGAACAGGAACACAGGAACTGGAGAACTCAGGAACAGCATCTAGATACTAAGAGAGTCGACCTGTTGCCAAGGCAGGGAACAAAGATTCAAGCTGGGCTTAAATAGCCCGGGCGTCTGACGTCATCTTCGGGGGCCAGGCCGAGTTTTCCCACCATGGCCCCTTTAAAGTCCAGCCCGGTGCGAGTGCATGCACCTAAGGGGCAGGGTCTGAGCAGGAATGCCGCGGGAAGGGGAAGGGCCTGGAGAACGCCGCGGGAAGGTCCTGCCGTGGCCCAGAGTCGTGTGGAGAATGCCGCGGGGAGAAGGCAAGAGGAGCAACAGGTAGGAGGGGACCCGGCCATGGCCGCCCTCGGCTGGGGTTCACAACAGTACCCGCCCTCTTATGCCCCCCCTGGGGGTCTTGGTTTACTGGGATAGTCTTGATGGAATTGTCAGAGGAGAGACTTGTCCAGGATGTTAGAGGCATGCTCCCATGTGTTCTCCTCTGGACCACATCCCTCCCATGATATTAAGTACTCTCATCATCGATGGTAGAATCGTACATCCAAAACATCATGTACTTGGTATATGGTCTCCTCCTCTGCTACAGTCTTTGAAGGTTCAGGTGGTTTGCAGTGAAAAGTGGAAAGTATCAATGGTTTAAGCAGAGAAAATGGAATACATTGTATATCCTTAATGTAGGCGGTAGGAGACAGTACCCATTCATTCCGTGACCACAAAGGGGCCAACGTATTTAGGAGCCAGGCGCATGGAGGGAATCTGAGGACGAATATGCCGGGTGCTTACCCAAACCCTAACTCCAGGGTTGAAAACAGGAGCTCTGCGACAATTTTTATCAGTGTTCCTTTTCGCGATGGCAGCCGCCTGCCACAGTTTAGCTTGCGTAGAATCCCAGAGAGAGCGAAGCTGCTGGGCTGTGAGTTGGGCTGCAGGCGAAGGCACTGTTAGAGGGAGAGGCAAGGGAGGCTTGAGCTGTTTACCATAGACAAGTTGGAAGGGCGAGGCTCCAGTTGCAGAGTGAACGTGGTGGTTGTAAGAGAACTCTGCCCAGGGTAGTAGAGGTACCCAGTCGTCTTGTTTGTCCCCAACGAAGGAGTGGAGGAAGGCCTTCAGAGAACGATTGGTCCATTCTGCTTGTCCATTGCCTTGCGGATGGAAAGCTGACGTGAAATCCAAGCGAATCCCAAACCTTTTACAAAGTGCTTTCCAGTATTAAGCTGTAAATTGTGAGCCTCGATCAGAGGCGATGTATAAAGGTAGTCCATGTGCACGGAAAATGTGCTGTGTAAAGAGCTGCACAAGTTCTAGTGCAGTGGGAAGTTTAGAGAGTGGCACAAAGTGAGCCATCTTAGAGAACCTGTCTACGGTGACCCAGATGACCTGCTTCCCCTCAGACGGAGGGAGATCTACTATAAAGTCTGTAGAGAGATGCGATTAAGGTTCTGCAGGTATGGGAAGAGGTTGCAGAAGGTCCCAAGGGTGACCCGATAAGGATTTTTGTCTAGCACAGGTGGGGCAGGAGCTGACATATGCCTGGACATCTCAATTGATGTGTGGCCACCAGTAGTAATGCGTTAAAAGTTCTAAGGTTCGGGCCTTGCCCAGATGCCCCACTGTTAGGGAGTCATGTGCCCAGTAGAGTCATGTGCCCAGTAGAGAGTTGTTCAGAAGGGAACAACTTGCCAGCGGGGACAACTTCAGAAGCGGCAATGATGACCTTCGCTGGATCTAGGATGTACTGTGGAGAGATGCATGTGTCCTCCGTCTCAGTAGTACGGGAGAGTGCATCCACACAAAGATTCTTAGATGCTGGCCGGTACCATAGGGAAAAACTGAAGTGACTAAAAAACAAGGACCAACGAGCTTGTCTGGGGTTCAGGCGTTGGGTTCGACATAGATATTCCAGATTATTATGGTCTGTATATATTACATTTGGATGTTGGGCTCCCTCCAGCCACTGATGCCACTCTTCAAAGGCCAATTTTATGGCTAAGAGTTCCTTATCACCTATGCCGTAATTCCTCTTGGTAGCTGAGAACTTCGGGGAGAAGTAGGAGCAAGGAAGTAACTTGCCTTTGCTAGAAACTTGACTTTGGACAGCTCTCACAGCCAGGTCCGAAGCGTCTACTTCCACAACAAAAGGGTGTTGAGGGTCCGGATGATGCAGGCAAGAATCTAAAAGGAAAGCTTTTAATTCTTCAAAGGCCTGAACGACCACTGGGGGCCAATCCTTGGCATTCGCTCCCTTTCTTGTGAGGGCCATGAGTAGAGCTATCTTTTGCAAGTAGTGGGGTATGAATTGTCAGTAGAAGTTCGCAAATCCGAGAGAGCGCTGAAGAGCCTTGATCCCAACTGGACGGGGCTAGTCTTTGATGGCCGACACTTTCTCAGGGTCCATGTAGAATCCGGTAGAGAATACGATGTATCCCAAGAACAGTAGAGATTCTTGTTTAAACAGACATTTCTCCAAATTGGCAAACAAGTGGTTGTCCTGAAGTCGTTGCAATACTTGCTTCACTTGCCGTTGATGAGTAATGAGGTCCTTGGAGTATACAAGGACGTCATCGAGATAGACCATTACTGAAGAGTGAAGCATATCATGGAGGACCTCATTCATAAGGTTTTGAAAAACCGCTGGGGTTTTACACAACCTGAAGGGCATAACAAGGTACTCGTAATGCCCATTATGAGTATTGAATGAGGTTTTCTACTCATCACCTGGGCAGATTCATACCAGGTTGTAGGCACCATGTAGATCGAGCTTGGTAAAGACCTTATCCCCTTATAGGCGGTCTAAGAGTTCCAGGATGAGTGGAAATGGATATCGTCCCTGTGGGTGATGGCGTTGAAACCACGATAATTTATGCAGGGTCTGAGAGTACCATCCTTCTTAGCGACAAAAAAGAAGCCGGCTCCCGCCGGAGAGGTCGAGGGTCGAATAAAGCCACGATCCAAATTCTCCTGGATAAAGTGGAACATGGCTTGTGTCTCTGGAAGGGACAGAGGGTAGACACACCCTCTGGGAGGCATGGTGCCCAGTGGCAAATCAATGGCACAATCAATGGGCGATGTTCCGGAAGAAGTTCTGCCATCTCCTTGGAGAAGACATCCATGTGTTCTGAGTACTGTGGTGGCAGAGACAGCGGAGTGGCGGGCAGAGGGTTGCACGGCCGGGGTAACCCTGGCAGACATGAAGAAAAGCAGGTTGGACTCCAGGCAACAATTTGAAGGGTGACCCAGTTGATGATAGGAGAGTGCTTCTGGAGCCAGGGTAAGCCCAAGACCATTGTCTTGGGCTTACCCAAGGTCTCCAGGACAAAAAAGGAGATCTCCTCAGTATGAAGAACCCCAGTGTGCAGGGTCACCGTAACCGTTATGGCCGAGACACAGCCTGGGAGAGGGGTACCGTGAATGGAAGATATCCATGGGGCGGTGTGCGAGGCAGTACCGGAAGCCGCAGCTGTTGCACAAGGTCCGCAAGGATGAAGTTTCCTCCCGCCCCAGAGTCAATAAAGGCCAAGGTGGAAAATGTCCCGCCAGGATACTCTAAGGAGACCAGAACAGTACTTTGGGGAGCAGGGTTCATGCAGCCTAGGGTCAGCTTCCTGGTGGTGCCTAAGCTCTGGAGTTTTCTGGCTGCTCGCTGCACTGGGCCAACAAGTGACCCTTACCTCCACAGTAAAGGCAGAGGCCTAGCGAACGATGGCACTTCCTCTCCTCTGGAGTAAGTGGGCTGTGACCGAGTTGCATGGGTTCCTCCCCTTGGTTGGCCTGCGATTCAGGAGAAGGAACGAGTGGACAAGAGAAAGAGGGAACACTGGGACCAGTCTCCGAGCAGGCTTGACTTCTCGGGCTCGTTGCTGAAGCCAGCGGTCTATCCGCCCTGTGAGGTCTATTAAAGCCTCAAGATCCTCCAGCAGATCCCGAGCGGTGAGTTCATCTTTTATTCGTGGAGACAAACCCTCAAGGTAAATACTTCTCAAGCTGTCCTCTTGCCAACCCAGCTCCGATACCAGGGTGCGAAATTCGACTGCGTAGTCAACTAGAGGTCGCGCCCCCTGATGAAGATGAAGTTCTGTAGCTGCAGTGGACTTCCGGGCCGGCTCGTCGAATAACAGCTTGAAAGCATGAACAGCTGCATATCTCCAAGCAAGGAGTTGCCTGGCTCCCATAGTGGTGAAGCTCAGGCTAGAGCTTGACCATCCAAAAGAGACAATATGTATGTTGTCTTTATCTGGTCTGACAGGAAGTGTGCCAGCTGTAGGAAGAATCACATAAAGCAGTGGTTCAAGAAGCCATGGCACTGTTTTGGATCCCCTGCATAGTGTTGCGGTGCAGGCAAGTGTAGCAATGCGGTAGGTCCTGGAGCAGGAACCGGAGCCGGACTTGCAGCAGGAGGGGTAGCATCCAGGTGGTTAGCTAACCTCTCAATGGTAGCCGCCAAGACGTCTAGACAGTGTTGCTGCTGTTGCAGGCACTGGGCCATGCCTGGGATAGCCTGGAGGCCAGAGATGTCCATCAGGTCCATGGCATTGGCAAACTGTTGTAAACATGGACCCTTGGACCGGCTAGAATGCCGGATGGATCTGCAGGAGGAAGGCCTACAGCAGGACTCATAGCTGGAAGGTGGTACAGGACCAGGAGACCGGGCAGGACCTTCACTTATACCAGCCCTCGTTCCCTGCAGGTTGAGCCCTTGGATACCGGGGCCAGCAGGACTTAGCAAGGGTCTCATGGCAAAGAAGAATCCGAAGAACAGTCCGGGTCGAGGCAGGCAGAAGCATGGGAGAGACGGAGATGGTCAAGAGGTCGTGTCAGGTGGTAGCGGTGAGACACAGAGATCCAGGCCAGAAGTCAGTGCAGGCTGAAGATTAGCGAAGTCAGAGGACGAGCCAAAGGTCAGGATGGGCAGCAGACAGGGAGAACCAGGAGCCAAGCCA
This sequence comes from Rhinatrema bivittatum, assembly GCF_901001135.1. Classification (NCBI taxonomy): domain Eukaryota; kingdom Metazoa; phylum Chordata; class Amphibia; order Gymnophiona; family Rhinatrematidae; genus Rhinatrema; species Rhinatrema bivittatum. The sequence continues at coordinate 12,101,072 of NC_042621.1, read as the reverse complement.
AAGTCAAACCAGGAAAACAAGCCGAAGTAGGAACAGGAGCAGGACCAGGAACTCGGGAGCAGAGCAAGGCAGGAACACGGAGTCAGGAGTGGAGCTGGAACAGGAACACGGAATCAGGAGCAGAGCTGGAACAGGAACACAGGAACTGGAGAAAGCAGGAACAGCAACTAGATACTCAGAGAGTCGACCTGTTGCCAAGGCAGGGAACAAAGATCCAAGCTGGGCTTAAATAGTCCGGGCGTCTGACATCATCTTTGGGGGCTGGGCCGAGTTTTCCCCCCACGGCCCCTTTAAATTCCGGCCCGGTACGTGTGTACCTAAGGGGCGGGGCCTGGAGCAGGTAGTCGGTGGCATCTCCCTTGTGGGGAGAACGCCGCGGGAAAGCCCTGCCATGTGGAGAATGCCACGGAGAGAAGGCAAGAGGAGTAGCAGGTAGGAGGGGACCCGGCCGTGGCCGCCTGCGGCCGGGGGTCACAACAAAATATTTGTAACCTATTTAAAACAGCCATGGTGCCAGAGGACTGGAGGGTGGCCAGTATGATGCCAATTTTTATAAAGGGCTGCAGGGGCTGCTTACCTCCCAGGAAACTATAGACCAGTAAGCCTGACATTGGTGCCAGGCAAAATAGTAGGAGCTATTCTAAAAAGCAAAATTACTGACCATATAGATACACATGTTTAATGGGGCGATTCAACATGGTTTTTGCAAAGGGAAGCCTTGCCTTAATAATATACTACATTCTTTGAAGCTGAACATAAACAGGCAGATAAAGGTGAGCTGGTTGATATAGGGTATTTGGATTTTCAGAAGGTATTTGATAAAGTCCCTCATGAGAGACTAATCAGGAAATTGAAAGATCATGGTATTGGAGGCAGCGACCTATTGTGAATGGTAACTAGATCAAAGACAGAAAACCAAGGGAAGGACATTAGTGGAATGCCCCAGGGGTTTGTACTGGTTCCATACTATTTAGTATACTCTCAAATGATCTGAAGGAAGGAACAACAAAAGAGGTGTCTAAATTTGCAGATGACACAAAATTATTTTGAGCAGTTAAAGCAGCAGCAGATTGTGAGGAACTGCAGAATGACCTTGCGAGACCAGGAGACTGGGCATCTAGATGGCAGATGCACTTTAATGTCGACAAGTGCAAAGTAATTGTGTTTAGCGGTCCGTGGGCTACCCCCACGAACCACCATACTCACCTCCTCCGGCTGGACCAACTTTTCCTCTCCTCACCATGACAGGACACTGTCAACACATGCGGCAGGATGCTAACGTTGTTGGAGTGCCGTACCTCTTGCCGGTACTTAAAGGGATTGCAGTGGGAATTCCCCAAGGCCCCTATTGATGAAGTCAGGTTCAAGGCCCTATAAAAGGGCAGAGACCAATTCACAACTTGCCTTAGCAAAAGGTCCAGCTATGCTTCATAATGCATGTTGCTTCCCAGCATCTTGTCTTTATTCCAGCCCAGTCCTGCTTGTCTTCATCCACATGGCCCGCTTGATCTTCTTGCCTGCCTGCCCTGCCTATCTTTCCCTCCTCCTTTCTCTCAGATGGATACCCAGTTTGACCTTGGCTTGGATCTTGAAAAATGACTGACTGCTGCCCACCTTTGATCATTGCTTAGACCTTGGATACGAGTGACCGCCACGTCTCTCTGACCATTGTCTGGACTTGGACATGTCTGACTGCCGCCTGCCTATGCCTAGCTTACTACTGGCCTCTCCTGTCATGAGCTGAGACCCCCACCTAAGTTCTGCTGGCCCTGGCACCCAAAGGCTTAACCCGAGGGGGAACGAAAGCTGATATAGGTGAAGGTCCTGATGGGTCTCTACTTTGCCCGGGTTCACTTGCCAATGGTGGGAACCTGCAGGGCTCCTCCCTGCAGGTAAAGCCAATCCTGCTTCAGCCCACGGGTCCACAGATACAACAGTAATGCACACAGAGGAAAATACATAGCCATCGGAATGGGGAGAAGGCCACAGGGGCCATGCCCTTCACCTCCAAATTTCAGCCAGCAAGCTTTGGTGTTTCTCCTGCTTTTTCCCTCTCGCACAATACGACACTGGTGGCAGTGGACAGAGCACTCTTCACTCATCAGCTCATATTAATTTGAAACAAAGAAGAGATCCTCTGTGTGTGTGCTCTGTCATCCCTCCTTCCTCCTTCCCTGACGATTTAAGGCACAACACTCGGGCCCCAGATGAGGAAAGACGCTATGGAGAAGCTCTTTTTTTGTTTCAAAATGATGTGAGCTGGTGAGTGAGAGGATCCAGAGGGGCCAGAGAGGAAGTGAACTGAGGATGAGGGGGGAAGTGGGTGGGAATGAACCAAGGTAAGTGAAGGATTTTTTTGGGGGGGGAGTGAAGGGAGGGAGTAAACTGGGGAAAATGAGCAGTTGGGGTAGGGAGAAGGAACCAGGGTTGATTGGGGAGGGAGGGAAAATATTAGGGTGAGTGGGGGGGGGGCAGGCCTCTCCACTTTCCCTCACCAGCATCCGACCTCACTACCCCATCCATCTCTTCTCCCTTCAGCCTCCCTTCAGCCTCTCTTCTCAGCTCCAGTCTCTATCCATCCTTGCTCCCTTCAGTCTCCACCTCCTCCTCTCTCTTTTAGCCCCCTCCTCTTGCATGTTCTTCTCTGTTGTCCTCACCCCTGCCCTACCCCTTCCTCTATCCCACAAAGAAAAACAGCAAAAGCACAGCAGAGCCAACATGTAGTGTATTATGAAACATAGTGCCTTGTTATCTAACATAGTGCTGTATTATGCTAGGGCTGCAGAGCCTTTGTTCTTTTATTTTTTAGGCAGGCCTCTTTTCCTGGCCCCCAGACTTCTCTTTCTCTGACTCCCCTTCAACCTCTTTAGCACCCATTCTAAATCCCCATCACCTTCTACTTCAGCATCCCACCTCTCTTCCTATCCCCACTCCTTCCTCACTTCCCATCTCCAGCACCATACAGTGCTCCCCATCCCCTATTCCTCCCCACATCCCTCCGCCCATCTCCACTCCCTATTGCTTTCACCTCTTGTCCCATCCCCTCCTTCTAGCTCTTCAGCCTCCCTCCCTTACCACCTGAAATAAAGCAGAGGGCCCCCGAGGAGCGGGTACCCAGGTTAGTCAATACCCCAAAGGGCAGAGAGAGAGCTTCCAGTGGCGGTATGGAAGCGGCAGAGTAGCTAAGACCGGCCAAAACCAATCCTTTGCTAACTTAATTAGCTAGCAACAAAGTACAGGCTATATACCCGGATGGCGTGATGTCTCTTGAGGGGGATGCCCCCGAGGTTCACGCCAATGCTGGAATAAAGACGTGGGTAGCGCGCGCACCCTATTAAGCCCTTGAGAGGAGCATGGTGGGAGGCAGCACCTTAGCCGTTCCGGTGACGCCGGAGAGGGCGGTTTGTAGATGCGGTGGTAGCCATTTTCCCAAGGTAAGCGGGAGGAGCCGTGAACAAGGTGAGGTAAATGGGGCAAAGCCGTCTAGGATCAATGGACGCAACAGTACCCCCCTTCAAAGGGCGCCCTCCAGGCTTCCTACCTGGTCTTGGTTTCTGAGGATGCATTCTGTGGAATTGTTGAAGCATCTCTTTATCCATGATATTAGCCAAAGGCTCCCAAGAGTTTTCTTCAGGTCCATAACCCTCCCATGACAGGAGGTATTCCCATACTCTGCCTCTTTTTCTTATGTCAAGGATAGCGTCTACCTTGTATTCGATGTCTTCTTCTGCATCTATTGGTGTAGGTTCAGGTGTCTTCGGTGAGAACTCACTAAGGATTAATGGCTTCAATAGTGAGGCGTGGAACGCATTATGAATCTTCAATGCTGGTGGTAACTTCAGACTATATGTGAGATTGCCCAGTCGCCGGAGAATGGGAAATGGTCCAACAAAGCAAGGAGCAAAGCGAGCTGAAGGTAGTTTAAGTCTTAAGTGCTTAGTGGATAGCCAGACTCTGTCACCAGGCTGGAAATCTGTAGCCTTGCAGTGATGAGCATCGTATCCTTTCTTAGCTCATTGTCCTGCTTTAAGAAGCATCTCTTTGATCTGAGTCCATAGTTGTTGAATATCTTTGGCAGTAGATTGAGCTGCCGGGAATGGCACTGACAGTGGAAATGGTAGTGGTGGTGGTGATGGTAGTCTTCCGTAGACCACTTCGAATGGTGTTGATCCAATTGATGTTCCTGGATGAGAGTTGATGGCGAATTCAGCCCAGGGCAACTGTTCAGCCCAATCATTCTGGCGAGTGCCCACATAGGCACGAATGAACTGCTTGAGTGTCCTATTCATTCTCTCTGTTTGCCCATTAGACTTTGGATGGTATGCTGAGGTGAAGTCAAGAGAGATATCAAACTTCTTGCACAATGCCTTCCAGAACGTAGCTGTGAATTGGGCTCCTCGATCGGAGACTATGTGCTTAGGCATGCCATGTTGGCGAAAGATGTGCGTGATGAAGAGCTTAGCAAGCTCCACGGCTGTGGGTAAGCCAGGGAGAGCCACGAAGTGAGCCATCTTTGAGAACCAATCTACAGTTACTCAGATCATGTTGTTTCCTCCTGAGAGTGGTAAGTCTACCACAAAGTCTGTAGCAATATGTGTCCATGGCTCGTCTGGTACTGGCAAGGGTTGGAGTAGGCCCCAAGGATGACTGGGTGGCGATTTCTGTCTGGCACAATTAGCGCAGGAAGCAACGTAGGAGAATGTGTCTTCCTTCATTGTGGGCCACCAGTAATAGTTCTGTAATTTAGACAGAGTTCTGCATTGACCAGGGTGTCTAGTCAGTTTGGAGTCATGAGCCCATGCTAGCAGCTATTTTCTTAGGTTCTTGGGTACAATGGTTTTACCCGCAAGTACTGAGTGAGTAGCTGCTAAGATAACTCTTTTCGGGTCGATATGTTACGGTTCATCTGGAACGTCCTCAGAGAGGAATGAACGAGATAGGGCATCTGCTCTGATGTTCTTATCTCCAGGGTGGTATTTCAGCACAAAGTCAAATCTGTTGAAAAACAGAGACCATCTCGCTTGCCTATAGTTTAGGCGCTGTGCGTGGCGGAGGTACTCCAGTTTTTTATGATCTGTAAAGACTGTGATCTGATGTTGTGCTTCTTCAAGCCAAGGGTGCCACTCCTCGAATGCCATCTTTATAGCCAGGAGCTCTTTATCTCCTATTCCGTAGTTCTTCTCTGCTGGTGAGAAGCGATGGGAGAAAAATGAGCATGGGTGTAAGGCCTTGGAATCACTGGCCTGGCTTACCACGGCCCCTAAGCCGTGGTAAGCCAGGCCAGATCAAACTAAGCCCCTAAGCCGGATCAAACTAAGCCTAACGATGAAGGGCTTAGTTGGATCCGGGTGTCGGAGGCACATCTTGCTCGAGAAGGCATCTTTCAGTTTCTGGAATGCTGTTACTGCCTCCGGTAGACCAATTGGCAACATTGGCACCTTTCTTCATCATAGCTGTAAGAGGAACTGTTAGTGAGGAGTAGTTCTTGATAAATGTTCTGTAATAGTTGGTGACATCTAAGAATCGTCTGAGAGCCTTTAGACCAGTGGGTTGTGTCCATTTCTTAATGCTCTCCAGCTTCTGTGGATCCATTTGGAAACCTTGGTTGGATACAATGTATCCCAAGAAAGGCACCGATTCTTTGTGAAACTCGCACTTAGACAACTTGGCGTATAGATGATTCTCGTGGAGTCTTTGCAGCACTCTTTTGACATCCTCGATATGAGTGGTTATGTCTTGGGAGAATATCCAGATGTCATCTAAGTATACGACGACACATTTGTAGAGGAGGTCCTGCAAAATGTTCATTAAATTTTGGAAGACAGCCGAGGCATTGCACAAGCCAAAGGGCATCACTAGATATTCAAAGTGACCGTCTCGGGTGTTGAAGGCTGTCTTCCATTCATCGCCAGAGCGGATATAGACTAAGTTGTAGGCTCCCTTGAGATCAAGCTTGGAGAAGATCTTGGCTTCCTGTAGTATGTCAAATAGCTCTGAGATGAGTGGCAAGGGGTAGCAATTTTTCACCATTATCTCGTTAAGACCCCTGTAATCTATACATGGACGCAATGTTCCATCCTTCTTCCCCACAAAGAAGAAGCCTGTGCCAGCAGGAGACTTGGAGGGTCATATGAAGCCTTTTAGAAGATTCTCCTGAATATATTCAGATATGGTTTTATTCTCTACCATGGAGAAAGGGTAGACCCGACCTTTGGGTGGTTCAGTGTTAGGCTTCAAATTGAAGGCGCAGTCATAGGGTCTGTGTGGCGGTAGTACATCTACAGCTTCTTTAGAAAATACATCTTGAAATGATGCGTATTGAGGCAGCAACCCAGGCATCAATGGGGTAGTTGGTATGCAAGGTATAGGAGCGACCTCCATCAGACATTTACCATGGAAATCTGGACCCCAACGTGAAAGCTCCAGAATGGCCCAATTGAATTGAGGCATATGCTGCTGCAGCCACGGTAGCCCCAGAACTATAGGGTGCATGGCCTTCTCTAAAACAAAGAAGAAGATGGTTTCAGAATGGAGAGCACCAGTCCGTAGACATACTGGTTCGGTGAGTTGAGATACTTCGCCAGGTAAGGGCTCTCCATGAATTGAAGATAGGAGTAGCGGAGACTTCATGGTGGTAGTGGGGATCCACAAGTGCTCCACTAGTCATTGTAAAATGAAATTACCTCCTGCCCCTGAGTTCACTAGGGCAAGAGTCTGATACTCTAAGGGTCCGCAGATCAAGGATACAGGAAGAGAGAGCAGAGGAGAGGGTGCAGTAAGACCTAAGAAGAGCCCTCCCGCAGGACTTAGGTCTGCCAGTTTCCCGGACATATAGGACATGTTTGAACAGCATGGCCAGCTTGTCCACAATACATGCACAACCCCAATTTCATCTGAGTTCTTCTCTCTTTTGATGTCAGGTGGCTGCGGCCTAATTGCATTGGTTCTTCTTCGCCAGCAACTGGACCCGAGGGAACAGGCCTGGGTGTGGACTTAACTCGAACTTCACCCTGACAGGTTCTTCTGGGAGTCTTGGTCTCTTGAACCTTGTCACGAAGTTGGCGATCAATCCTAGTTGCCAACTTCACCAGTTCAGCTAAGGTCTCAGGCATCTCACGAGCTGTGAGCTCGTCTTTCAAATGAGAGTTCAGTCCTTCAAAGAAGAGGGTCCTCAGGCATTTAGGGTCCCAATGTAATTCAGACACCAGTGTCTTGAATTCGATAGCGAAGTCAGCTAAAGGTTTAGAACCTTGCTTCAGGTGAACCAACAAAGATCCTGCAATGGTATGCCGGGCAGGGTCATCAAAAACTGATTTGAACAGCTCAAGGAATCCGGCAAGATCATGTAGAATAGAATCAACGTGCTCCCACAGTGAAGAGGCCCAAGCCAACGCTCTTCCATCCAGATAAGACAGCATATAGGTGGTCTTGGCATAAGCTGTAGGAAAATGACTAGGTTGCAGGGAAAAGTGCATGCAACACTGGTTAATAAAACCTCTACATTTCCAAACTTCCCCCGAGAAGCATGTTGGAGCAGATAGAGGTACAATAGTCTTGACCGTCACTTCTGGTGGTGTAACTTCTTTACCTGTGGTGGTGGGTAAGTTCATCTGTGCGTGCAGCTGGTTGAATGCAGCAGTCAAATTCTCCTGCGCATTCTGCTGTTCGGAGATTCGCTGGGCCAGGCCTGGAATGGCCTGCAATGCGGTGAGCTGAGCCGAATCCATGGAGTTAGCAATCGTTAGGATTTAGCGATATTTGGGTGGATTCTTGGGTACTGTGGCAGATGACCATGCCCACTGGAGCCACAGTACTGGGCTAGACTCAGGATGCACAAACACAGAATTAGTTCTTTTATTATACAGCTTGATGGATACCACCAGAGATGGCAGTAGTGAGGTAGTCTGGATATAGCAGTCTCGGGACCCTCGGCAGAGGGAATCCTTCTCACCCCGATGGTATAGGAGACTTCCGGTGTAGGTTTCCCAGCAAGGCAATGATGTAGATGAGACATACTGAGAGTTAGATTACTCACTAGATGGTAGCTGTAGGTAGGCGATTCCACAAGGCTGAAGTAGATGGTTCTGGCACCGAGGCAGGGAGAGCAGGCCCTCGAGGAGCAAGCACCTGATCCCTGTAAGGCACCTGAAATAAAGCAGAGGGCCCCCAAGGAGCGGGTACCCAGGTTAGTCAATACCCCAAAGGGCAGAGAGAGAGCTTCCAGCGGCGGCACAGAAGCAGCAGAGTAGCTAAGACCGGCCAAAACCAATCCTTTGCTAACTCAATTAGCTAGCAACAAAGTACAGGCTCTATACCCGGATGGCGTGATGTCACTTGAGGGGGACGCCCCCGAGGTTCACGTCAATGCTGGAATAAAGACATGGGTAGCACACGCGCACCCTAGTAGGGCCTTGGGAGGAGCATGGCAGGAGGCAGCACCATAGCCATTCTGGGGACACCGGAGAGGGCGGCTTGTAGATGCAGTGGTAGCCATTTTCCCAAGGTAAGTGGGAGGAGCCGTGAACAAGGTAAGGTAAATGGGGTGAAGCCATCTAGGACCTATGGATGCAACACCTGCATGAGACTAAATGAACAATTGAATTTTTATGGGTAGAAATCCCTTGTGTGTTGGGGAAGACTATAGTGATAGGAGTATGCTAACGTCCACCTGGTCAAAATGGTGAGACGGACAGTGAAATGCAAAGAGAAATTAGGGAAGCTAACCAAATTGGTAGTGCGGTAATAATGGGAGATTTCAATTACCCAAACACAACGTGCAAGGAAAAAGTTTCAGTTCCACCACAATATACTATGTAAATTTTCAGTTTTTATTCTTACAGTCAGTAGAGAACGGCAACTCCACGTTTGTATATATAACCAGGTATCAGTCCCCCGACACGGTCCCGTGTTTCGCTGGTGGCTGCATCGGGAGGGACCACATTGAATATAAATTCTAGAATATAAACACATTTAGTCAAGGTGGAACATAACATAAGAGGCTAATACAGCAGCAAAATTGCAATGTATACTCACATCCTTTAATTGAATCATGGAGCGCAAACACCCTCACTCTGTCAACTAAATTTAAAGAAGAAGCCTTGGCGCCAAAACAGCTGTCATCGCGAGAACGTCAAAGTTAGCCCCGCCCCCATTTACCCAAATAGGTGCCATTCAATATCCTTATTGAGCCCGTGGGGGTGAATGGTTTTTAAAGTGAAAATCCATCTCTGTTCTCTTTTACCTAACATCTCAGCATAGTCCCCACCCCTCACAGAGGGGGAAACAATCTCTAAGACTGAAAAGGTGAGATCAGAGATGGAATGGCCCGAATTAGTCCAGTGGGAGACCAGGGGTTCTTCAGATCTGAGGAGTCTAATATTGGAACAGTGCTCGATGATTCGTGTTTTCACCATTCTCTTGGTTTTACCAACGTATAACCTAGGACATGGGCACTGTACCACATAGACTACCCCTTTAGTTGTACAGTCAGATACCCCGCGTAATTGAAAAATCTGTCCAGAGACAGGGTGTTGAAAGGAGGAAGTGACTGAAGTGTGGCTGCACATCGTGCAGTGACCACAGGGACTATGACCACCTATCCCTCGAGTGTCCACCTTATTCCTGCCAAAAGACGTGTGTACTAATTGATCACGGAGATTACTGCCTCAGATTTCAATTACCCCAATATTGACTGGGTAAATGTATCATCGGGACATGCTAGAGAGATAAAGTTCCTAGATGGAGTAAATGACAGTTTTATGGATCAATGGGTTCAGGAACCAACAAGAAAGGGAGTAATTTTAGATCTAATTCTCAGTGGAGCACAGGATTTGGTGAGAGAGGTAACAGTGGTGGGGCTGCTTGGCAATAGTGATCATAATGTGATCAAATTTGAATTAATAACTGGAAGGAGGACAGTAAGCAAATCCACGGCTCTCGTGCTAAACTTTCAAAAGGGAAACTTTGATAAAATGAAAAAAATAGTTAAAATAAAATTGAAAGGTGCAGCTACAAAGATAAATGTGTGCAACAGGTGTGGACATTGTTAAAAAAATACCATCCTAGAAGCACAGTCCATATGCATTCCTCACACTGAGAAAGGTGGAAGGAAGGTCAAAAATTGCCAGCATGGCTAAAAAGTGAGGTGAAAGAGGTTAATTTAGCCAAAAGATCTTCATTCAAAAATTGGAAGAAGAATCCATCAGAAGAAAATAGGATTATGCATAAGCATTGGCAAGTTCATTGATAAGACAGGCTAAGCCAGAATTTGCAAAGAAATTGGCCGTAGAGGCAAAAAACTCATAATAAAAACTTTAAAACATATATCTGAAGCAGAAAGCCTGTAGGGAATCAGTTGGACCGTTAGATGATCAAGGGGTTAAAGGGGCATTTAGGGAAAATAAAGCCATCATGGAAATATTAAATGATTTCTTTGCTTCGGTGTTTACTGAAGAGGATGTTGGGGAGATACCCGAAATGGAGAAGGTTTTCATGGGTAATGATTCAGATGGACAGAACCAAATCACAATGAACCTAGAAGATGTGGTAGGCCTGATTGACAAATGGAAGAGTAGTAAATCACCTGGACCGGATAGTATATACCCCAGGGTTTTGAAGGAACTCAAAAATGAAATTTCAGACCTATTAGTAAAAATTTGTAACCTATCATTGAAATCATCCATTATACCTGAAGACTGGAGGGTGGCTAATATAACCCCAATATTTAAAAAAAAAGGCTCCAGGGGCGATCCGGGAAACTACACACCGGTTAGACTGACTTCAGTGCCAGGAAAAATAGTGGAAAGTGTTCTAAATATCAAAATCACAGAACATATAGAAAGACATGGTTTAATGGAACAAAGTCAGCATGGCTTTACCCAAGGCAAGTCTTGCCTCACAAATTTGCTTCACTTTTCTGAAGGAGTTAATAAACATGTAGATAAAGGTGAACCGGTAGATGTAGTGTATTTGGATTGTCAGGAGACATTTGACAAAGATCCTCAAGAGAGGCTTCTAGGAAAAGTAAAAAGTATTGGGATAGGAGGCGATGTCCTTTCATGGATTTCAAACTGGCTAAAAGACAGGAAACAGAGGATTGGATTAAATGGACAATTTTCCCAGTGGAAGGGGCAGTGGTGTGCCTCAGGGATCTGTATTGGGACCTGTACTTTTCAATATATATATATAAATGATCTGGAAAGAAATACAAGTGAGGCAATCAAATTTGCAGATGATACATAATTATTCAGAGTAGTTAAATCACAAACAGATTGTGATAAATTGCAGGAAGATCTTGTGAGACTGGAAAATTGGGCATCCAAATGGCAGATGAAATTTAATGTGGATAAGTGCAAGGTGATGCATATAGGGAAAAATAATCCATGCTATAGTTACACAATGTTAGGTTCCATATTAGGAGCTACCACCCAAGAAAGTGATCTAGGCATCATAGTGGATAACACACTGAAATCATCGGTTCAGTGTGCTGCAGCAGTCAAAAAAGCAAACAATGTTGGGAATTATTAGAAAGGGAATGGTGAATAAAACGGAAAATGTCATAATGCCTCTGTATCGCTCCATGGTGAGACTGCACCTTCAATACTGTGTATAATTCTGGTCGCCGCATCTCAAGAAAGATATAATTACAATGGAGAAGTTACAGAGAAGGGTGACAAAAATGATAAAGGGAATGGAACAGCTCCCCTATGAGGAAAGACTAAAGAAGTAAGGACTTGTCAACTTGGAGAAGAGATGGCTGAGGGGGGATATGATAGAGGTGTTTAAAATCATGAGAGGTCTAAAACGGGTAAATGTGAATTGGTTATTTACTCTTTCGGATAATAGGAAGACTAGGGGACACTCCAAGAAGTTAGCATGGGGCACATTTAAAACTAATCAGAGAACGTTCTTTTTCACTCAACGCACAAATAAACTCTGGAATTTGTTGTCAGAGGATGTGGTTAGTGAAGTTAGTGTAGCTGTGTTTAAAAAAGGATTGGATAAGTTCTTGGAGGAGAAATCCATTACCTGCTATTAATTAAGTTGACTTAGAAAATAGCCACTGCTATTACTAGCAACAGTAACATGGAATAGACTTAGGCCTGGATTTTCTAATGTTGCAAACTTTATTGAATTGCGTGGTAACGGGGGGCGGGGGGCCGATGGGGGGGGGGGGGGGCCTGCAAAAGCCGACAGTGATCCGCTTGTGGAAGATTGGCAACAGTGTCAACATTCTGTAGATGATCTTCATTTTTTTGTGTTTCAGCATCTGGTTAGTAGACGAGGCGGCGATATCAACAAGATGTTTCTAAGAGCCGAGCAGCGCTGGATTTTTCATTTAAAGACCATCGCTCCGGGTGGTTTGAATGATAGAATTGATAATCATGTTTTTGAATTGTTTGACTTTGATTGGTGTTCTTATGCAATATATATCCCATTTGGGTGATAATGGTCATATGACTTGGTTAACAAAATAGTGATTCTGCACCTGCAGTGGTGAATTTTTTTTCACGTTGAAGTTCCCGATACTTTGGTAGGTCACGTCCGTTTCGAACACATAATTCAATGGAGTCTTTTTTTTTAGCTTTGGATGCTCATCGACATAGTGTTTCAGTTGTTTGTCAGGGTATTGTGCAGGCCAGATTTGGAGATAGATAGATTTGCATAGGCTCGGCAGCGCGCCCAAGCCCCGGGCGCGCGTATGTCCCGGGGCTTTGAAAAAGGGGTGGGGCAGGGGCAGGGTGGCGGTCCGGGGGTGGTCCGGAGTCCTCCGGCACAGCGGCGGTGCTGGGGATTGGCGCGCGCAAGTTACGCCTGCCAGAGGTAGGCGTAACTCCTGCAATAAAGGTAGGGGGGATTTAGATAGGGCAGGGGGGTGGGTTAGATAGGGGAAGGGAGTGAAAGGTGGGGGGAGCGAAAGCCATTGGGCCTCCCCTAGGGCTCGGCGCTCGCAAGGTGCACAAGTGTGCACCCCCTTGTGCGCCAACCCTGGATTTTATAACATGTGCGCGGCAGCGCGCTCATGTTATAAAATCTGGTGTACATTTGTGCGTGCCGGGTAGCGCGCACAAATGTACCCCCCACACGTAAAATTAAACATTTGCCCCAAATGGAATAATGACTTGAATCTTAGTGTACTAAAAAAGATTGGAAACACTTATTGTTTTCGGCCCATAAAAGTTCTTTTTAAAAGATTGGAATTAATGATTTGCCTCCTTCATAGGACTTATTGAACACCTAGTTACTTTGTTGACATATTTCCTGATGCGGACCCTGGCTGCTGGAGAGGGTGTGGCAGTGTGGGTACCTATCTGCATATGTTGTTAGGATTTGTGGACCCTTGGGCCAGCGAGCGGAAGATGAAGGGTACAAGATCTCTGCAGAAGAAGAGTGGCCGGGAGGCAGAAGATGCCGGGAGACCAGTGGTTAGCTTCACCCTTGGAAGCCCGAGGTCCCCCTGGGAGGAGCTCGTGAAGACCCGAGCTGCTGGGACTTAGGTGAAGTCTCCCGGAGACGAAGTCCAGACGTCGCGGCGAGGATGGTGCAGGTCAGTGGAACAGTCCGAAGAACAGGGCCAGAGGCAGACAGAGGAGACCAGAGGATGAGCCGGATCAGAACCAGGAAGACAGACCGCTGGATCAGGAACCAGGACTGGAGCAGGGACGGAAGCTGGTTCAGGAGCAAGGCTGGAGCAGGAACAGAAGATGGATCAGGAGAAAGGCTGGAGCAGGAACGGAACAGCAACTAGATATTCACATCGGAGTGAACCTCGTTGCAAGGCGATCCTCTGGAACAGGGACAGGGTTTAAATACCCTGCCGGCGTCTGACCTCACTCCGGGGGCCGGCCGAGGTTTCCCGCGCCTGCAGCTTTAAGAGCTGCCTCCTCGCGCGCACGTACACAGTGGCCAGGGCCAGGCCAGAGAACTCAACAGCGTCTCCTTCGTGGAGACGCCGCAGCGGGGAAAGGCCTGTGCAGGCCTGGAATGGTGCCGGGGAGGCTGGCTGGATGTCGGAATCAGCAGCGGAGGTAGGAGCCCGGTCGCGGGAGCTGCGACCGGGATCACAACATATGTGGTGGGAGTGCCCGGGGGTTAGCCACTTCTAGGCAGCTGTCATGCGGGAGATATCCAATATTCTTGAGAGTCCCTTTCATCTCTCTAGGGCTTTGGGCCTGCTTGGAAAATAGGCAGGATCTGGGGTCCCTCTTAAACTTAGGGCTTTAGTTTCTCAATTGCTTCTGGCTGCCCGGTTTACAATTGCTGCTACTTGGAAAACTAACCCAAGTCTGGACAGCTGGAGATGCCAGACTAGATCTATAGTTGACATTGAAAAGTTGTGTTATTGTTTAGTCGATTGTAAATTAAAATATGACATTACGTGGGAATGTTACTGGAGGTTTTATGGCATATCACAAGTGGCTTGATATACTGTATGCTGACAGTTGTAAGTTGGAATACACTATATTTTCCCTGCTTTCTGTAATGTTATATAACACCTTGAGTTTATTTGTGTAAAAACGTGAATTTGGCTGTATGTAATCTCTTAAATAAACAGTGAAAAAAAAAAAAAAGCAAATAGAATGTTAAGAATTATTTGGAAAGGAAAAGAGAACAAAACAGAATAGAATATCATAATGCTGTGTATAGATCCATGGTGTGACTGCACTTTCAGTATTGAGTGCAGTTTTGGTCAGCCCATCTCAAAAAAGACACAGAAGACCTGGAAAAAATATAGAGAAGGGCAACAAAAATGATAAACTGAAATCTCTCTTACAAAAAAAAGACTAATCAGATTAGGGCTCTTTAGTTTGGAAAAGAAATGATTGAGAGGGGATATGATCGACATATATAAAATCATGAGTAGGGTGGAAAGGGTGAATGCAGAACGGTTATTTGCCCTTTCAAACAAGACTAGCACTAGGGGACACTCCATGAAACTAGCAATTGGCAGATTTAAAACAAATCATAGGAAGTATTTTTTCAGTCTCGCACGATAAAGCTATGGAATCTGTTGCTAGAAGTAGTGGTCAAAGCAACTAACAGAGTGAGGTTCATAAGAGGACTGGACAAATTTCTGAAGGAAAAGTTATTAGCCAGGTAGACTTGGGAAAAACCAATGGATATCCCTGGGAATGAGATACTAGAAATAGATCAACTATGGGGATCCGCCAAGTACTTGCAACCCGGTCTGGCCACCGTTGGAGACAGGATGCTGGTGGTCTAACCTAGCACTGCACTTCTAACATTCTTATGAACTGGCACTGCAATCCTGCACTAACTGACCCAGAGTTAAGGGGTCAGCAAGCACTGGGCAACCTTCTGCATCCCCCACTCCTGGCACAGACAGCCCCTAAGGATAAAATCCATTAAGGTTCCCTGATTTAGCAACCCTTCCCCCCAGAACTGAGGCGTAAGGAGAAAGAAAACAGCCTACATGGGTCCTGCTTTCTTGCTATTGGCGTTGCAGGTTACCCCACCATTTGGAAGTGGGCCAGTGATGCAGCAAGACACAGATAAGCTGGGCATCTCCTCCTGCTGCATCACCAGAGGGATTTGAGGATTGTCACTTGGGATCTGTGCCAAGAAGGGCACTGTTGGAGGCATTCTCTGTGGGGGATGGGAGGAATTTGTGCAGGGGGGAAAGGCCAGGCTACTGCCTCCCTCTTTCTGGCTACCAACCAGGACAGCCACTTCTGAAGGTGGTCAAGTTTACCTTGGAAATGTAGTCATGGCAATCTCTTTACAAATGCCACAGTAATACCTACAACCATTATTAGCAGGGTATTTTCATATTTAAAATACACGCCCATGTTAAAAATGAATACCATCGCATTATTTTGAATGTAACTACATTTAAGGATCAGTTCTACATTTGGGGATCTAAATACATTAGCATTGGCTAACATATGCACAGATACCTTCGTTTTCAATTTTTATTTAATTTTCCCTTGGAATTTATATGTTTATTAAAAACGAATAAAAACAGGAGAAAAATCGGTAGGGAAAAAAAATTGCTTTTTTTTCCCCCACTGACGTTCTCTCATTTTTGCTCATGCTAATAAACACTGATAAATTCCTGGAAAAAAACAACCTAAAAACTAAAAACAAAGGTCCCCTGCATATGCGTCAAACTCTTTTTAACGCACGTGCCACGTTAATGTTGCTTAGTACATAGACTTGCTATTAGAACAGAACAGACAGCAGGTTTTAAACAGTCGCACGGGCGCACGTACAGGTATATGCTGGCTCGCACTAATGGACATGGCCATTTTATAACACACACACACATAAAATAGGCTGAGCGCGAGTATATGTGTGCATAATTTTAAATGAGCGCACGCGTGTGCACAAATGCCGCCTCTACCGCGGAAGTGGGGGGAGTTTGGTACATACGTGCGCGAACGCAATTACCAGTTTCCCCCGTTCGTTCCCAGTTTGCCCGGTTAAAGGATAGGACTTCCTAAACCCCCTAGCTACCCTGTTAGCTCCAACCCTTTTAAAACCCTACTAACCTCTTTAGTTTTTTTTGTTTGTTCGTTTCAGGACTTGCACGCCATCCGTAGCAGAAGTAAAGTTTGGCAGTGGAGGACCCGGGCATGCTCTTGTGCGCGAAAATATTTATGCACCAATTTCACTGAATCCAGGAATACCCATGCCCCACCAGACCATGCCCACACCCCGGTCCTTTTTTGCCAAATATTTTGTGTGTGTGTACCGGGAGATATGCACGTACTCGCACGCTTTTTTTTAAAACACGCCAGCCCGATTTCTGCACATCTCTCCCGGCTTTGGCTCATTTAGGGCTTTTAAAATGCACCTATTAGTGTTTATTACCATTGACCCCCAGACTGTGGTCGTTGGGGACCACCTGGCAAGTCGGGTTTTTTGGATATCCACCAGGAATAGGCATGAGATATATTTGTGTATACGGGAGGCAGTGAATAGAAATCTCTCTCATGCATATTCATTGTGGATATCCTGAAAACCTAACCCGCCAGACGATCCCTGAGGACTGGGTGGAGAACCCCTGAATACTTGTTCTCAGGATTATAATTCTCGTTTTATTATAAATGATGCTATAGCACCTGTTATACAGGGGAGTAATACATTTGATTTGCACACGTATCCAATGAGTTTGTGCTATCTGTCCCCAAAGGTTTGTAAGATAAGGGCCTGTTTTATGAATGCTTTTCCCATATTCAGTGAACAAAAGCACAGAAACATAGATTTGATGGGAGATAAGACTGAGGGCTTTAATGCCCTACAATCCACTCAGCTAATTTCCTGGTAAAGTACCATCGCCCCCCCATTTGATCTCTGGCTTGCATTTGACTACTTTGCAATTGATGGAACACTATAAACACCCCTTTCATTAAAGTAATGTTTAATTCTTAGCTTAGCAATCACGAATTATGAACAAATACTAACTGACATGTTTTGTTCTACAGATAATACAAAATGATTTAGAACAAGTAAGAGGCCCAGAGCAACCCGGGCACAAATTTCTTTCATTGTCTGAACTGGATAGGTGGGAGTGGGAGGAGAGAAATGAGGTGTGAAGGTGAGACATTGCACAAATGGCGCCTTCCAATACCAAACAAAGGAGAATCCCCCATCTTGGCATTCTGGACTGTTACTCATTGACTTGGGGAGATGGGCAAGACATTCTCAGAAAGTATTGCTGGTCGGAAAAGGAGAGCTGATGTTAGTCAGTGAGGACTGGCTGTTTACAATAGGGAGGGGGGGGGGGGGGGGAGAGGGACCCATGGTCAATGGGCACTGAAACGACCAAGTTGTAACTCAAAGATAAGGGGTCTGCAGCAGAGGGAAGACTTAGACTGAAGTATACAATTACTGTAGTAAAGCTAAGTGCAAGGTCCTCTCAGATACTGCCTAAGGGCTATTGAAGTGAAGCACCGAGCCCATCTAGCAACAGGACACAGAGATAATGTGCTATTTGTTCAAGTTATAGTGAATAACAAGGCACGCAACCTTGAACTATGTCTACAATTACAATTAATTTATTAGTACTACCATTATCTTGATATAAAATAAAGATAAACATAACATTTTAAACCTATTAACTAACATATTAGACTAATATGCTATTGTGCAACTGAAGAGACTATAAAAACAGGAGAATTTTGCATACAAAAGGATAATTTTGCTATCCAGCTACAAAAACTTTAGGTTATAGACCTTTCACTTGATGTTTTTGTTTTTCATATATTTTACCTATATTCACATGGGGCACGAGTGACCCAAAATCGAGATTTAGAAAATTAATGGTCAAAAGATATACATTGGCCCGGGTGAATAAAATAATTTTATCCTATGAGTAAAATGCAGCTTGAAGGTCCTATATATATATATATATATCCCAACGTAAACATGTAAACTCCTGGTATTCATATGCATCTCATCTCTGGCTCACACTGCAAGAGGACTGGGCAAGTAGGTCTCCCTGCAGGATATAATCATAATACTTCTGCCCTTATATCAAACAGCACTTGTACAAGAATACTGAGCAATCTCAATAATGACCGATTTTCATGTTATCTACCAACGAAAGATGAAGGACTGCATTAACCACGCAGAAAGCCAGACACTTGCGAAAAACCTAACTGCCCAAACCTATCGCAGTGCAGGTTTTCAGGGCTCACATCAGCCCGAGCGCATGCATAAGAAAGAAATGAGGAGGAATGCCCTTCCAAGCCTATGCTTGCTCTAGGTTATGATTAGTAGAGAGAAGAGGTGTTGCCAGCATTGCCCCAGAAGAATGTTAACACTGTAAAAAGGCTACAGCTTGAAGGGACGGGAAGGGATGGGGGCGGTTTGTTCTTGACCAGGAACAAAAAGGCAAATGAAGTCAAACATGTCCTTCCTAAAATAAAGTTGCATCTCCAGCAAGGTTACTTAGGGACTAATGGTGCCAGATTGTAAAGTACCCATGACTTTGTGATTTCCAGACTCTTTGCTATCACCATAAAGTTGTCCCCACAAAGTCAGAACTAGTACAGAGAATGCCGTGAACAAATAGTTCAGAGGGAAAGCACTGGCGTAAGAGAGCACAGTGTAGCACGGTGCTGTCCAGAGAACAACCCCAGGGCTCCCAGGAACAATACACAAAGCTCTTTCTTGCAAAGGAACTGTTTGAGGAAGCAGGTTCCCAAACCTGTCCTCAGGGACCAGGGAAGGTGCAAGGGGAGCAGGTGCCCTAAGCAACTTCTGCCTTGTGCTCCCCCTACCCCTCCTCCATTCGTGCCGTGCCCCGCCGCCCCCTTCGGTCTCGGGCCCGACTCCTCCTGCTTCGTTCGTGCCTCCCACTGTATGCTTCCCGTGGCCGCAAGCAGCACGTGCAGCTCAGCCCGGCGAACCTCTGCTCCTCCTTGCTGTGAGTGGCTCTGCTCGTGGCACCCACCTGGCTGCTCTTCAGTGCCCCCTAAGGGTCGGCTCCATAGGCGACTGCCTAAGTTTGCCTAATGGATGCGCCGGCCCAGTCAGGGACCCTCACAGCCAGTCACTTTTTCAGGATAGCCATGATGATATGCATGAGATGTGTTTGCATGCATTATTTTATGTCAGTGGTAGCCAACTCCGGTCCTCAAGAGCCACAAACAGGACTGGTTTTCAGGATATCCGCAATAAACATACACGAGAGATATTTGCATGAATTGCCCTTATCATCATCTGCAAATCTGTCTCGTGTATGTTTATTGCGGATATCCTGAAAATCAGAGCTGTTTTTGGCTTTTGAGGACCAGAGTTGTCACATGCATACTCGTTGTGGAAATCCTGAAAGCCTATCTGACTGCGTGTGGGGAGCGGGCAGTTGGAACCTGAGGACATGTTGGTGAACCCTGCCTTAAACAATTCCTGTGCAAGGAAGCATTTTAGGTCTGAAGACAGATTTGGGAAGCCTTGGTTTAAGGGTAACAGCTTATCTCATTCATTCTCAACAGCACCACAAAAAGTGTGATTGTGATCATGAAAAAGAAGTTCCGTTTTGTACAGCTGAGAGTAGCAGAGAATATTCCAGTCACCCCATTCTGAACACTGGTATACAGTAATATGGCCCGCTGTTATGTGTATGCACTGTTTAAAGTATTATAGAGTTTAGCGTCAGCTATTGATAGTTACCAAAATCCCCTGCTGCTTATCTGACAGGTCTCTCTTTCTTTCCATTACATAGGCTAACGTTTTCAGGTGTAGCTATTGACCACCATTTTTTTCCTTTTAAAATTTCAGGAGAAGCAAGCATCGACAGAACTGATATTACCTTCTTGCGGGGACATTGCAAGGATGAGCAGCTTACATTTGTATATATTTATCTCATTGGAAGGCAAAGAACTTTCTTTGGTCAGGGTGAAGGGGGGGGGGGGGGTGGAGAGAAAGAGAGAGAGAGAAACTTGGACAGTCAGCAGAGACTTCTCTTACTGTTCATTCATCAGACGCTGTAGCGTAGAGGACGTTAAGTTCTGTCAAGGCCTACGGCACACACTGTACCCTGACCGTATGATCCCCTGGAGAATAGCTCAAGGGTATGCTCTACTTGAACAGGTGGCAATAGATAACTGGTTTTCCTTTTGCTCTTTGGAAAAGTTTTGGTCACTGTGAAACAACACAAAATTCCCTCCCAGAAAGAACGCGTGACTTAGAGATAACAGATTTGGCTCGCCCAATACCACTTTACATTCTTATTTTGAGTGGGAGCCTCGAATTAACTGCCATAAGCAGGAGGAAAGAAATAGAGATGTTGGTGGATGAAGAAATAAGCGCAACTTTAAAAGCAAACTAAACAAAACCACCAGAGAAGGAAATGAGCGCGCCATACACAGATTAGGTTCAATTGTGCATCACAAAGTTCCCAATGCAAAAGCGCAGCTCTAATCTAGGTATTTTCAGAGATGATAATATTTTGGATTGTATGCCTTGATCTCTTAAACTGAATTAAAGATGATTAAGCCTCTCATTAAAACCATCAACTTTGTTTATGTGGGGGCAGGCTTAGACCCAGCAGTCTCCTCCTCTTTGTATGTCCAGCTCAACCAAAAGCAGGGCTACGATCCATTGCCATCAGCTTTCATTCGCACCTATTTGGGGATTTGTTTCCAATATAAAAACATAAGAACATAAGACCTGCCATACTGGGTCAGACAAGGGTCCATCAGGCTCAGTATCTTGTCTCCAATAGTGGCCAAGCCAGGTCACAAGTACCTGGCAGGATCCCAAAGGGGTAGATAGATTCCAAGCTACTTATTCCAAGAATAGGCAGTGGATTTCTGCAACTCTCTTTTAATGATCTGAAGATGGTGAAACAATGTGACAAGGGGATAGCTAAAGCCAGAAGAATGCTGGGCTGCATAGAGGGAGGAATATATAGTAAGAGAAAGGAAGTGATGATCCCCTTGTACAGGGCCTTGGTGAGGCCTCACCTGGAGTACTGTGTTCAGTTCTGGAGACCTTATCTCCAAAGGGACAGACAGGCAGTCCAGAGAAGGGCAGTCCAGAGAAGGGCAATCAAAAAGGTGGATGGTCTTCATAAAATGACTTATGAGGAGATATGTATACCGTGGAGGAGAGGAGGAGCAGGGGTGATATAATACAGACTTTCAGATACTTGAAAGGTTTTAATGATCCATGGTCAACAGCAAACCTTTTCCATTGGAAAAAAATCAGTAGAACTAGGGGTCACAATTTGAAACTCCAGGGAGGAAGACTCAGAACCAATGTCAGGAAGTATTTCTTCACGAAGAGGGTGGTGGATGTCTGGAATGCCCTTCCGGAAGAAGTTGTGAAGATTAAAACTGTGAAGGATTTCAAAGGGGCATGGGATAAGCATTGTGGATCCATAAAGGCTAGAAGATGGGAATGGAGAGAAGAGCCATGGGGGTGGCTTGCTGGAATGGAGGCTACTATATGGTAATTACTACCCTTACTCAAAAAACCTTCACACGGTTAATGCAACTCCAACATTACTGTCTGCTTCAATGGCAAGGGGGAATGTGGAAAAGAGGATTTGCATTCAGACAATAACCAACTACACAGTCTGGGTAAACAAGCATGGGGGTAGCTTGTTTATTGTGGTGGTTACTACCTAAATCAATTAAGCCTGATACATCACTTTGAATGCATATACAGTATTGCTCTCTGCTTCAACGGCAGGGGGAACTGTGGAAAAGAGGATTTGCATTCAGACAACAACCAACAAGGTCTGAACTACACAGTCTGGATAAACAAATAAGGGTGGGGGTAGCTTGCTTATTGCAGCAGTTACTACCCTAAATCAATTAAGCCTGATACTTCACTTTGAATGGCAGGGAGAAATGTGGAAAAGAGGATTTACATTCAGACAACATCCAACAAGGTATGGATCTGTGCAGTCTGGGTAAGCAAGCATCAGGGTAACTTGCTTGATGCGGCGGTTTCTACCCGTAACCATTAAGCTTTATACTCATCTTTAATACAACTCCAACATTACTCTCTGCATCAATGGCAGGGGGTGGCAGGAAATTTGAATCAAACAGTTACCAACAAGGGCCCTGAACTTGGTGGTCGGTGAAACAGATATGGGAAAATAAGTGTGGGAGCTTGCTGGGCAGACTGGATGGGTCGCTTGGTCTTTTTCTGCCGTCACTTCTATGTTTCTATGTTAATAATTGTTAATGGACTTTTCCTCCAGGAACTTGTCCATATCTTTTTTAAACACAGCTACACTAATAGCTTTTATCACATCCTCTGGCAACAAATTCCAGAGCTTAATTATGCGTTGAGTAAAAAATATTTTCTCATAAGTTTTAAATGTATTACCTTAGTATCTTTATTGTGTGCCCCCTTATCTTTGTACTTTTCGAGAGTAAACAACTGATTAACATTTACTCATTCCATTCCATAATTTTTTTAGACCTCTATCATATCTCCCCTCAGCCGTGTCTTCCCAAAGATGAAGAATCCTAACCTCTTTATTCTTTCTTCATAGGGGAATTGTTATATTCCCTTTATCATTTTGGTCACCCTTCTCTGTACCTTTTCTAATTCTGTTATATCTTTCTTGAGATGTAGTGACCTGAAGTGAACACAGTACTCAAGATGAGGTCGCACCATGGAGCGATACAGAGGCATTATGCTATTCTCTGTTTTATTCTCCAATCCTTTCCTAATAATTCCTAGCATTCTATTTGCTTTCTTGGCTGCTGCTGCACACTAAGCAGAAGATCTCAATGTATTATGAACGATGACACCTAGATCCTTTTCCTGAGTGGTGATTCTTAATGTGGAACCTTGCATTTTGTAGCTACAATTTGGGTTACTCTTCCCTAAGTGCATCACTCTGCACTTGCCTACATTAAATATCATTTGCCATTTACATATCCAGTCTCCATTTTGAAATGTCCTCTTGAAATTTCTCACAATCCTCTTGTGATTTAACAACTTTGAATAATTTTGTGTCATCAGCAAATCTGATCACCTCACTTCTTGTTCCCATTTCTGGGTCATTTGTAAATATATGTTAAAAAACATCAGTCCCAGAATAGATCCCTGGGGCACTCCACTATTCACCTTTTTCCATTGGGAAAATTTACCATTCAGCCCTACTCTCTGTTTTCTATCTTTTAACCAGTTGGTAATCCTCAACAGGACACTGCCCACCTATCCCATGATTTTTTGATTTTTTTGTAGTCTCTCACGAGGGACTTTGTCAAATGCTTTCTGCAAATCCAGTTACATTATATCAACTGGCTCACCTTTATCCAAATGTTTATTTACGACCTCAAAAAAATGTAGCAAATTTGTGAGGCAAAACTTCCCTTGGCTAAATCCATGTTGGCTTTGTCCCATTAAACTATGTCTATCTAAATGTTTTGTGATTTTATTCTTCATAATAGTTTCCATGATTTTTCCTGGAAATTAAATAATAAGCAATTACAGTTAAAAGAACTAGTTAATGTGTAAATGTTTCGATCTTGCACTTTGATTCCTTTGACAACTCCCAACTTATATGGGTGCAGTTCTGATAAAATGCCTTCTCTTTGATGGAGTCAACAAGCGGTAAAACAATAAATGTTTTAACTTATGTCCTATGCTAAAATACCATTTCAATGCTGAGCCACATTTAGGGTCTCCAGTTGCTTTTTGTGAATTCTTATTTAAAAAATAGGTGATGGGTAATGGCAGATTTGAGTATGAAACTCTACAATATTAAACAGTGATAGTTTACAGGATCTGTTCTGTAACTGAATGGCCAATGCAGGTCATTATTTGTGTTACAGGGGTTGCAACATGTCCATATGTGCACATATCCGTGCAACCATGCAAATTGTCCGTCTGAAAAAATAATTTCCCTTCCTTGAAGCAGCTAAGAGTCTGTTCGTTGTGGCAGCACACATGGAAGATCAGTCTCGTTCCCAAGAGGCTTTCCCTTGGGGGTGGGGGGTGTTTAGGTCAGGCTTGGAAAATAACTCTGTGCAGATTGCATTTCAAATGTGTATTTTTGACTTTGTTCCAAGGGGGGAAAAAAGCAGGTGCCAAAGTCTACAGGAGTCATAAAAGTGATTCTCCCTGGAAAGCTCAACAAGCCCTTGAAACTCCAAGATCTGAGAGTCACACGTAAAGTTTTCTTTTCCAAAAGTCACCAGCTATAGGTAGCATTGCTCTTGGAGCAAGCCAACAAAATATTAGTAGCAGCTGTGGTTGTCTTAGGTTTTTTCAATGGCAGCTGCAGAAACCAGCCTCAAGACATCATCCCTTCTTGGCTGACTTGTACCTCTGGTGAAACTTTGTGCAAGGCAACAGAAAAAAAGCAGAATATAAATATTAAATAAATAAAGGAATTCTCAGTTCTCTTTTCTAATCTGGACAAACTTCTCTGCTGGAGAATTGACTGTGAAACTGTTCATACCACAAAGAAGGTCATAACTTTCTCATTTTCCCGGTGCACCAAGGATAAAATTATTTTCATGGCAAATTAGTGCATACTACTAAATTTCACACAGTTCCTGAAATCTTGGATTGGGCAAGGGGAATTAGGAGGAAAAAAAACTCAATGGATTTCACACCACCAGGTACAGGGCTGGCGTGCCCTATTAGGTGAATTAGGCGGTCGCCTCAGGTGTCAACCATTATGGGGTGCCGAAGAGCAGCCATGTTGGGCCAAGAGCGGAGCCTATCCCACTCATGCACACACTTGGGCACAAATGAGGTAGGAATTGGGCCGAGAGCAGAGGGGCGATGCGAAATGGGGTGGTGGCGCGACGGGGTTGGGCGCCAGGCACAAGGCAGAAGGCTTGCCTAGGACACCTAATACCCTTTCACCGGCCCTGACCAGGTACAGAGTAAAATGAGACCTTATTTTTTTCCCCCTTTGGTTACAAGAATTACCATCCAGTAATGGTGTTCCAATAACTTTCAGGATTTATGATCCCATGTCCTTGTTTTAGTGCTACAACAAACTATGTCAAAAGTAACAAAGTTGAACCACCTCAGTGGCAGTGCTCAGGTCTTTCGCTCCCAGGGTCAACTGGGGATGTTGCAGAGGCAGCGTTCAGAGCCCTGGAGAGATGGAGATGGTGGAGGGAGAGGGAGACACAGTAATAGCAAGTCTTGCCTCACAAATCTCCTACATTTTTTTGAAGGGGTGAATAAACTTGTGGATAAAGGTGAACCAGTAGATGTGATGTATTTGGATTTTCAGAAGGCGTTTAACAAAGTCCCTCATGAGAGGCTTAAAAAAAGTCATGGCATAGGAAGTGATGTCCTTTTGTGGATTGCAAACTGGTTAAAAGACAGGAAACAAGGAGTAGGATTAAATGTTCAGTTTTCACAGTGGAAAAAGGTAAACAGTGGAGTGCCTCATGGATCTGTACTTGGACCAATGCTTTTTAATAATTTTATAAATGATCTGGAAAGGGGTACGACGAGTGAGGTGATCAAATTTGCAGATGACACAAAATGAATCAAGAGTGTTGCGGTCCCGACCGCCCCTCTCATGTTCGGGGTCAGGTCCGTTTACCGTCTCTTCAGCTCTTTCAGGAATCCGCTTGAACCCAGGCTCGACAGGGCCGCCGCCCGAGGAGTTCCCACGAGGAAGACGCCATTACAGGCCTACCCTTGCCTGGCCTCGCGCGAGGAGGGTACTCTTAAGCGCACAGCACCCGGAAGCCCGGCTCCGCCTCGCCTGCTGACGTCACGCCCTGCTCCAGATTTAACCGGCGTCCAGTCTCCCACTAGATGCCTTGCAACGAGGTTTCCTGCTGACTAGTTGCTTCCTGTTCCTGTCCTTGCTTGCTGACTCTCGTCTCCTGGTTCCTGATCCCGGTTTGCCTAACGGACTTCTCGCTAGCCTGCTGCCTGCCTTGATTCCGGTTTGCCTAACGGACTTCACATTTACCGGTTCGAAACCTCTCATGATTTTAAACACCTCTATCATATCCCACCTCAGCTGTCTCTTCTCCAAGCTGAACAGTCCTAACCTCTTTAGTCTTTCCTCATAGGAGAGCTGTTCCTTCCCCTTTATCATTTTGGTTGCCCTTCTCTGTACCTTCTCCATCGCAACTATATGTTTTTTGAGATGCGGTGACCAGAATTGTACACAGTATTCAAGGTGAGGTCTCACCATGGAGCAATACAATTTCCGTTTTATTCACCATTCCCTCCCTAATAATTCCCAACATTCTGTTTGCTTTTTTGACTGCCGCAGAACTGACGATTTCAATGTGTTATCCACTATGACGCCTAGATCTCTTTCTTGGGTGGTAGCTCTTAATATGGAACCTAACATCGTGTAACTACAACAAGAGTTATTTTTCCCCATATGCAACACCTTGCACTTGTCCACATTAAATTTTATCTGCCATTTCGATGCCCAATCTTCCAGTCTTGCAATGTCCTCCTGTAATGTATCACAATCCGCTTGTGATTTAACTACTCTGAATAATTTTGTATCATCCGCAAATTTGATAACCTCACTCGTCGTATTCCTTTCCAGATCATTTATATATATATTGAAAAGCACCGGTCCAAGTACAGATCCCTGAGGCACTCCACTGTTTACCCTTTTCCACTGAGAAAATTGACCGTTTAATCCTACTCTCTGTTTCCTGTCTTTTAACCAGTTTGTAATCCACGAAAGGACATCGCCTCCTATCCCATGACATTTAAGTTTTTTAGAAGCCTCTCATGAAGGACTTTATCAAACACTTCTGAAAATCCAAATATACTACATCTACCGGTTCACCTTTATCCTTCAAAAAAATGAAGCAGATTTGTTAGGCAAGACTTCCCTTGGATAAATCCATGTTGACAGTATTCCATTAAACCATGTCTTTCTATATGCTCTATGATTTTGAACTTGAGAATAGTTTCCACTATTTTTCCCGGCACTGAAGTCAGGCTCTCTGGTCTATAGTTACCCGGATCGCCCCTGGAACCTTTTTTAAATATTGGGGTTACATTGGCCACCCTCCAGTCTTCAGGAACAATGGATGATTTTAATGATAGGTTACAAATTTTAACTAATAGATCAGAAATTTCAGTTTTTAGTTCCTTCATTACCCTAGGATGCATACCATCCGGTCCAGGTGATTTGCTACTCTTTAGTTTGTCAATCTGGCCTACTACATCTTCCAGGTTCACAATGATTTTGTTCAGTTCGTCTGACTCATCACTCCTGAAAGCCATCTCTGGAACTGGTATCTCCCCAACATCCTCATTAGTAAACATGGAAGCAAATAATTAATTTAGACTTTCTGCAAAGACCTTATCTTCTCTAAGAGCCTCTTTAACCCCTCGGTCATCTAATTGTCCAACCGACTCCCTCACAGGTTTCTTGCTTCGCATATATTTTAAAAAGCTTTTATTATGAGTTTTTGCCTCTATGGCCAACTTCATTTCAAATTCTCTCTTCACCTGTCTTATCAATGTTTTGCAAGGTCAGGTGGGTCTTGTACCCAGCTGGCCAACGTAATATGGTGCCAGGCCTTTCCCTGACAAGCCAGGGTTACAGTTGGGGGAAGCTGCGGCTGCCTGTATCTGGGCTCGTGCTGTAGGAGTAGGCAAGGGAGGGGGGGTGTGAGGAGGTTTATTTTCAAACCTCGGGATTCCTAGGGAACCGATTGGTTCCCCTGTAGCCGGGGCAGTCGGGAGTGGGAGGAGTTGTGGGCGGATTCTGTTAGTCGGCAGGCATTTGCTGCTTACCTGCCGTGCGCCTGGACGTCGATAGGGCTGGCTCCTGCTGTTTTTAAATCTCAGCTTGCTGGTGACCATGGCGTCGGAGGAGGCAGTGATGCCTGCAGGAGGAGGAATCCCTGGCAGCTCCGGGTGAGTCTGATGACGTCGGGGTCGGTGGGGTTGGCAGGGCTGGTGTGATCACGGCATGTTCGGAGGTGGTGGGTCCAGGGGAGAGTGTCCATGCGGGTCCAGTGAGCTCAGGTGGTGCTGGAAGAGCCTTGTAGCCAAAATCGCGAGGTGGGAGGGCCCCAGCACGACGGAGGAAAGCTGGAGCACTGGCAGTTTCCCCGAGGCCCGAAGCTGTGCTTAAACATGCCCCTCCTTCTCCCCCTCCCACAAGTACAGGAAGCTCCTGCACTTTTCTCGGCTCTCGCGAGGTTTCTGCTCCTTCCCTCACTGCTGTTAATGCTGTGGCAGCAGGCACTAAGCTGTCCTGTGCTGAAGCTGGGGGAAGCACAGCACAACCTGCTTTTATTCAGCCTACTCCAGAGGAGACCGGCTGTGAAGAAAATCCAGTTCCCAGTGGGTTGGGGGGGCTGATGGGACAGGAACCCAGGTCCTTCGGGAACCAGGAAGCGCGGAGGGGTTTCAGTGTGTCCCTTCTGGTGGGGTTCAGCAGGGCAGAGGGGTGGTGATCCTTTGAGAGCATCTGATCTCAGTGGGGCGTCATGGCAGGACTGGGGTAGTGATTGGCCGGGATCAGGAGGTGTGTTAGTTTACGGTTGGGGGCTTGGTGAAAATTGGGGCCCTTTCATTCCGCCGTGGGGCGAGGGGATCCCCCCTGCCGGGTACGGTGGTCCTCAGGAGAGGTCTTGGGGGAGACAGGCTTCTTTGATGCCCCCTTGGGGGGGGGCTCTGTGGGCTCCTGGAGAGGGGTTCCGGCGTCGCCAATTTTTGCCACGGGTTCCAGGAAATGGCCCTCCTTCCCGGGGGACCCTGCTAGTGGCCTTACAGTTCCAGCTTCTCCCAGGCCTTTGGCTGCTGCTGTTCCTTTTTTTTCACAGGCTTATCCTGCCGGTGGTTCAAGAGATGGCCCGGGCCCTTCGCGGCATGAAGGCTGGCGTGGTGATCCGGTTTCAGCTGCAGCATTTACATCTGGCGGCCGTCTCCCTGTTCCCAGTGAAGCGGATCCTTATAACAGTTTTCGAGCTCCGAACGTCGATGGTGCAGATCCTAGCAGCATTCCCCGGATCTCGACATCTACTGCGATGGGTACTTCTGACGGTGCCCGGGGATCAAATACCGCTGGTATTCGCGCGGACAGCAGACCATCTGGGGAGTATGAGGTTGATCTAGGGGATTCGGCTACACCTCAGGGTGGTGCGCTAGTCCAATCAGGGTTAGGGGATCCTGGTTCCTCAGAACCATGGGTAGTGGCCCAGAGTGAGGTTCCAGGTCGGTCGGTTCCGAGGTCCTCAGAGCATAGGAAACGCGAGAAGTCGAGGCACAAAAAGAAGCACACTCAGTCCAGCTCCTCCTCTTCCTGTTCCTCTTCATCCTCTTCTACCTCTTCTGGTCCCTCATTAGTAGGTTCTGGGGAGAAGAGTCGGGTGGGAGAGCAGGGACAGGCGAGGGGTGCACCTGCACTAGTTAGTCTTTCTGAGTTGTGGGAGGATGTGCCCAAGTCGCTGCGTAAGAAGATCAGGCAGCGCAAGTACATTGATATTTTCCAGTTGTTAGAGGATTGTAGGGGGACGCGCAAGGAGAAGAAAAGAAGGAGAGGGGTGGATAAGAACATAAGAACATAAGAAAATGCCATACTGGGTCAGACCAAGGGTCCATCAAGCCCAGCATCCTGTTTCCAACAGTGGCCAATCCAGGTCATAAGAACCTGGCAAGTACCCAAAAACTAAGTCTATTCCAGGTTACTGTTGCTAATGGCAGTGGCTATTCTCTAAGTGAACTTAATAGCAGGTAATGGACTTCTCCTCCAAGAACTTATCCAATCCTTTTTCAAACACAGCTACACAAACTGCACTGACCACATCCCCTGGTAACAAATTCCAGAGTTTAATTGTGCGTTGAGTAAAAAAGAACTTTCTCCGATTAGTTTTAAATGTGCCCCATGCTAACTTCATGGAGTGCCCCCTAGTCTTTCTACTATCCGAAAGAGTAAATAACCGATTCACATCTACCCGTTCTAGACCTCTCATGATTTTAAACACCTCTATCATATCCCCCCTCAGTCGTCTCTTCTCCAAGCTGAAAAGTCCTAACCTCTTTAGTCTTTCCTCGTAGGGAAGCTGTTCCATTCCCCTTATCATTTTGGTAGCCCTTCTCTGTACCTTCTCTCAGGGTACTCAGCGGAGGGTGGCTCGAAATGTGCTTAACTGGATCTGCTCATTCCTTCGTTTAGCTAGTGCTGTGGGCCATCATGACCCGACTCAGTATGGTGCCATGCTGGCGTATGCGGATGCTATTCTGGCAGCCAGCCGGTCGTATGAGGGCTGGACATGGCTCAATTACGATGAGCACTTTAGAGACCAGATGGAGGAGAATAAATTTATGGTTTGGGGCAGCAGGGATGTTGGATTGTGGTTGACGCAGATGTGTGCCAAAGTTGGACCGGCAGGCGGGGGGGAAGGTATCAGTTCGTCTGGGGCATCGGGTGGTCGGCCCTTTCGGATGGGACCTGCACCGGCAGGGAGCAGTCAAGTCGGGTCCAGTTTCCCAGATGTGTGCTGGAAGTTCAACCGGTCGGCATGCAACTTCCCTGACTGCAAATTCAAGCATGCTTGCTCCAACTGCGGGTTGGGCCATCCCGCCCTCAAGTGTCCCAAGTGATCCGGCGTTGGGAGTAGCAGCGGTCCCGGGGCAAAAGGCCCTCAGAAGTGACATATGGGGGTTGGCTCCTACCCCCATCCGCCTGGTAGCTATGGCAGTATGGCTGGGTAGGTATCCCAAGGTGGAGGCTGCGTTACTTTTGTTTCAGGGTTTTGCGTATGGTTTCCATATCCCCTTCGAGGGTCCTATCAGGGTGGGTGAGGGACAGAATTGCCCATCCGTTAACAAACTGGCTCATGTGGTAGCCTCCAAAGTGCAGCAGGAGATCGACTTGGGCAGGATCGCGGGTCCTTTTCAGGCTCCCCCCTTTGGGGACTTGGTCCTCTCGCCTCTTTCGGTGGTACCCAAAAAGGAATCGGGTAAGTTTCGTTTGATCCACAACCTGTCGTTCCCTGAGGGTAACTCTGTCAATGACTACATCCCCAAGAATCTTTGCATGGTGAGATACGCTTCTTTTCAGTCAGTGGTGTCGATGGTTAGGCGCTGCGGTGTGGGGGCCTTGATGGCGAAGGTGGATATCGAGTTGGCCTTTCGATTTCTGCCAATACATCCTGAATCGTTTCCATTGCTGGGCTTTCGCTTCCGCTTCCGGGACTCGTTCTACTTTGACAAATGTCTGCCTATGGGGTGTTCCATCGCCTGTGCCTATTTTGAAACATTTAGTTCTTTTGTGCATTGGGTGGTGTCAGAGCAGGCTGAAGCGGCAAACATTGTGCATTATCTGGATTTAGAAACATAGAAACATAGAAATGACGGCAGAAGAAGACCAAACGGCCCATCCAGTCTGCCCAGCAAGCTTCACACACTTTTTTCTCTCATACTTATCTGTTTCTCTTAGCTCTTGGTTCTATTTCCCTTCCACCCCCACCATTAATGTAGAAAGCAGTGATGGAGCTGCATCCAAGTGAAATATCTAGTTTGATAAGTTAGGGGTAGTAGGGGTAGTAACCGCCGCAATAAGCAAGCTACACCCATGCTTATTTGTTTTACTCAGACTATGTTATACAACCCTTATTGGTTGTTTTTCTTCTCCCCTGCCGTTGAAGCAGGGAGCTATGCTGGATATGCTTGAAGTATCAGTTTATTCTTCTCCCATGCTGTTGAAGCAGAGAGCCATGCTGGATATGCATCGAAAGTGAAGTATCAGGCACATTTGGTTTGGGGTAGTAACTGCCGTAACAAGCCAGCTACTCCCCGCTTTGTGAGTGCGAACCCTTTTTTCTTCTCCCCTGCCGTTGAAGCAGAGAGCTCTGCTGGATGTGTGTAGTATCAGTTTTTTCTTCTCCCCTGCCGTTGAAGCAGAGAACTATGCTGTATATGCATAGAAATTGAAGTAACAGGCTTATTTGGTTTGGGGTAGTAACCGCCGTAACAAGCCAGCTACTGCCCCCTTTGTGAGTGCAGATCCTTTATTCCACATTTCCTCTTGCTGTTGAAGCTAGAACGATGTTGGAGTCACAGTAAGCATGTGTACGTTTATTGAATAAGGGTATTGTCTCCAGGCAGTAGCCATCATTCTGGCGAGTCACCCACTCTTCATTGGCGGCCCTTGACTTTATGGATCCACAGTGTTTATCCCACGCCCCTTTGAAGTCCTTCACAGTTCTGGTCTTCACCACATCCTCCGGAAGGGCATTCCAGGCATCCACCACCCTCTCCGTGAAGAAATACTTCCTAACATTGGTTCTGAATCTTCCTCCCTGGAGCTTCAAATCGTGACCCCTGGTTCTGCTGATTTTTTTCCTACGGAAAAGGTTTGTCGTTGTCTTTGGATCATTAAAACCTTTCAAGTATCTGAAAGTCTGTATCATATCGCCTCTGCTCCTCCTTTCCTCCAGGGTGTACATATTTAGATTCTTCAATCTCTCCTCGTACGTCATCCGATGAAGATCCTCCACCTTCCTGGTCGCCCTTCTCTGTACCGCTTCCATCTTGTCTTTGTCTTTTTGTAGATACGGTCTCCAGAACTGAACACAGTACTCCAGGTGAGGCCTCACCAAGGACCTGTACAAGGGAATAATCACTTCCCTTTTCTTACTCGATATTCCTCTCTCTATGATTTCCTTTTTGTGGGGGACTCATCTTCGCTGACTTGCTTACATCTGTTGAATTGTTTCTGGAGCACGGCCGCGGAATTCGGCATCCCGTTAGCAGAGGACAAGACGGAAGGTCCTTGTACGCGTATTGTTTTCTTGGGCATTGAGTTGCCTCTGTTGACATGATCTCTCGGTTGCCGGCGGACAAGGTGGTAGTTATGAGGGATTTGGTATCCAGGGCACTGCGGGCCAGGAAGGTGACACTGAAGCAGATGCAATCCCTGGTGGGCAGCTTGAATTTCGATTGCCGTGTGATGCCTATGGCTAAGGTATTTTTGAGAGGCTGAGCACTAGTATGGCTGGCATGCGGAAAAGTGGTCATCGTATTCGGATTACGGGGAGGCTGAAAGAAGATCTTCGGATCTGGGATCGTTTCCTATCGGATTTCAATGGTTCTTTATTGTGGCAGGATGATTCCGTGTCCAGTCACGACTTAGAACTATTTACGGATGCAGCTGGGTCCGTCGGTTTCGGTGCTTATTTTCAGGGTGCCTGGTGAGCGGCAACTTGGCCTGAGGATTGGAAGGAGACGGGGGTCACTAAGAACATTACATTTCTCGAGCTGTTCCCCATTGTAGTGGCAGTGTTCCTATGGGGATCGCAATTTCAAGACAGGAGAGTAGTGTTTTGGTGTGACAACCAGGGAGTAGTGGATGTCATTAACAGGCGGTCTGCGAAGTGTGTATTAGTCTCTGACCTGTTGCGGGAGTTCATTTTGCGCTGTATGGGCTTAAATATCACTGTTTGTGCTAGGATGTGCCTGGGGTTTCTAATGCCATTGCTGATTCTCTTTCTCGTTGCAAGTGGTCCTTGTTTTGGGAGCTCGTACCGGAAGCGGATCAGCAGGGAGCTTCAGTGCCGCACTTCCTTTGGAGTTTCGGTTTCCGGAGGCATGGAAGTTGCTCCGAGCATCCCGAGCTCCATCCACCTGGAGCAGTTATGTGGCGTCTGCTAACAAGGTGGTGTCTTTTCTGGCTGGTTTGGGTTGGACAGGGGGTCCTGTATCAGATGAGCACATAGTACAATTTATTGAATGTGCCAAGGTGAGCGGGGTTTCCCGGGCGGCAGTGGGTAGGCAACTGTCCGGATTCTCCTTCTTTATGAAGGCTCATGGCTGGGGCTTTCCAGTAGGGAGATTCCTTGTTCCGCGGTTGCTGCTGGGATGGGCCCGAGATTCCACGGTGGTCCCAGATAAACGTCTCCCGATTACTCATGAGATCCTGGAAAAATTGTGGGAGGCATTGCTTACTACTTGTAATACTAAATACGAGTGCTGCTTGTTTCGGCTCGCGTTTGTGTTAGCCTTTTTTGGTGCTTTTCGCATCAGCGAGTTGGTGGCAAGAGCTTCTCAGGGGTCCGAGGCCTCCGGTCTTTTACGTAGGAATGTGAGTATAAGGGAGGTTTCGGTGACCTTGGTTATTCACAGGTCCAAGACCGATCAGGTGGGTAAAGGGTCGCGAGTGGTGCTTCACCCAGTTCCAGGATTGTAGACCTGTCCGGTGGCGAATGCATTGGCTTTCGTGAGAATTCGTCCAGAGGGAGGGGTTCATTTTCTGGTGCACCGCGACCTGCAGCCTCTGACGAAGTTCCAGTTTGAGGCAGTTCTGCGGATGTGCTTGATTTCACTGGGGTTGGATGCCTCGCGGTTCGGGACTTATTCCTTCTGGATTGGGGCGGTGACATCCGCAGCGAACTCAGGTTTGTCTGGGGGAGTGATCCAGAGGATCGGTAGGTGGAAGTCGGCCGCTTTCACTGGATATGTGCGGCCCAGTAATCCCTAACTTGTCCAAGATATTAATTTCTCTCTCTTTGCAGGTGCTGCACAACGGGGGACTGTGGTGTGGATTTTGGGACATTCCTACATTGCTTGGGCCCATTCCCACACTTGTGGATGCCCGTATGGACCGCATTTGGACTTGGAGGGTCGGGGGGTGTACATTTGCTGGATGGGTCGTCCGGGGATGCATTGGCAGGAGTTGTTGCCTTGCCTGCGGGAGGGGCTCAACCGTCTCAACCCACCAAATATCTTATTCACTTGGGTGGGAACGATTGGGGCAAAATGTCGGGTCGCAGGTTTGTCGGCATGGTGCGCAAGGACCTGTCAGTCTCCTGTTGGTTCCCAAATACTGTTATTTGCTGGTCTGACATTATTCCAAGACCTGCTTTGCTTACACATAAGATTTGGTGCCGGTGTTGGACCAAGGCGAACCAGCAGATTGGTTCCTGGTTGGCAGGTATGGGGGGTTTTCATATCCACCACGACTGGGTTTGGGACCTAGAGGCTGGATACTTTAAGGGGGATGGAGTTCACTTATCTTTCGTGGGTTTGGATTTGTTTTTAAACACGCTGCAGGAGGCCTTGGAATATGTATTGAGTGGGGATCCTGGCCGCACCTTTGGGGGTCGCAGGTAAATTACCTGCACCTGTGGCGGGTAGCCTGAGCCATTTGGGGGAGTATGCAATTGTTAAAAGTGTCTGACTTGACAGGTGTCAGGTCAGTGGTTCCTAACTGAACAACTGGGTGCAGTTGTTGTTGGTGCAACTCCTTGCTTGGGCGGTGGCGGGGGTCGACGTGGTCGGTCCCTTGCTCGGCGGCGGCAGGAGTCGTGGGGGGCATGTTCGTGATGTGACTGCATACAGGCTGGGATAGCCTCTGATTGCCCATCTTGCTGGTCCTTGGCTGATGGGCGGGAGAGGGTGAATTGATTGTTACAGTGAGCTGGCTCGGGCTCCGGGATGTTTGTGAATAAAAGCTGCGGCCTGTTGATCCCAACTTGTGTTATGTGTATTTATTGGTTGTAAAGGGACGGGCGTGGGCAGAAGCGTCTGTCCTGGCTACCCATATTATACACTTAACTTGACAATGCTTATGTTTTATCCTGTTTTCTTCAGATGGATCCTTCCAAGTTTTGAAGGATGTTTTTTTTGGCTAAAATAGCCTCTTTCACCTCACCTTTTAACCATGATGGTAATTGTTTTGCCTTCCTGCCACCTTTCTTAAATTAGTAAATTTAAAAAAAATTTTAAACAGCAATAATATTTTTCAAAATAGCAGACATATCAATTAACACCCAATAATTAAACCTAATGATTAAGAATTCTCCCACCCCATACTTGTGAATTCTAGATGTAATTATTATGGATGGACATTGTGCAGGGACTTTTCTCTCTCTCATACACACATAAACACACTCTAAAACAGGGGTATCCAAACTCAGTCATCAAGGGCTTCAATCTTGTCAGACTTTTAGGATTGTCACAATGAATGTGCATGAAATCTGCAAATACTGCCACCATTGTATGCAATAGACCTCATGCCTATTCATTGTGGCAATCCTAAAAACCTGACTGAATTGCAGCTCTTGAGGTTAAAGTTTGGAGACCTCTGCTCTAACACACATCCATGCTCATGAACGTGATTAATTAGGGCCAGATTAAGGAATGGGAATGCTCACACACATACTTATTGAGACTCACACTCACACACATAAGAACATAAGAAATTGCCATGGTGGGTCAGCCCAAGGGGCCATCTAGCCCAGCATCCTGTTTCCAACAGAGGCCAAACCAGGCCACAAGAACCTGGCAATTACCCAAACACTAAGAAGATCCCATGCTAGTGTTGTAATTAATAGCAGTAACTATTCCTTAAGTAAACTTGATTAATAGCAGTTAATGGACTTCTCCAAGAACTTATCCAAAACTTTTTTGAACTCAGCTACGATAACTGCATTAACCACATCCTCTGGCAACAAATTGCAGAACTTTATTGTGTGTTGAGTGAAAAAGAATTTTCTACAATTAGTCTTAAAAGTGCTGCTTACTAACTTCATGGAATGCCCCCTAGTCCTTCTATTATTCGAAAGTGTAAATAACCGATTCACATCTACTCATTCAAGACTCATTCATGATCTTAAAGACCTCTATCATATCTCCACTCAGCCGTCTCTTCTCCAAGCTGAACAGCCCTAACCTCTTCAGCCTATCCTCATAGGGGAGCTGTTCCATCCCCTTTATCATTTTGGTTTCCCTTCTCTGTACCTTCTCCATCGCAACTCTTTTTTGAGATGTGACAACCAGAATTCTACACAGAATTCAAGGTGCGGTCTCACCATGGAGCGATATAGAGGCATTATGACATTTTCTGTTTTATTAACGATTCCCTTCCTAATAATCACTAACATTCTGTTTGCTTTTTTG
This sequence comes from Rhinatrema bivittatum, assembly GCF_901001135.1. NCBI lineage: Eukaryota > Metazoa > Chordata > Amphibia > Gymnophiona > Rhinatrematidae > Rhinatrema > Rhinatrema bivittatum. The sequence continues at coordinate 12,063,767 of NC_042621.1, read as the reverse complement.
ACTGCTGCAGCACACTGAGCCAACGATTTTAAAGTATTATCCACTATGATGCCTAGATCACATGTTTTACGTAAAGCCCGTTGCTGCATTATGTTTTACTGTAAACCGAGGTGATGTTCCAAACGTGCCGCGATATATAAAAAACCCTTAAATAAATAAATAAATAAATAAATAAATCAATCAATCAATCAATCAATCAATCTTTTTCCTGGGTGGCAGCTCCTAATATGGAACCTAACATCGTGTAACTACAGCAAGGGTTATTTTTCCCTATATGGAACACCTTGCACTCGTCCACATTACATTTCATCTGCCATTTCAATGCCCAATCTTCCAATCTTGCAATGTCCTCCTGTAATGTATCACAATCCGCTTGTGATTTAACTACTCTGAATAATTTTGTATCATCCGCAAATTTGATAACCTCACTCATTGAATTCCTTTCCAGATCATTTATAAATATATTGAAAAGCACAGGTCCAAGTACAGTTCCCTGAGGCACTCCACTGTTTACACTTTTCCACTGAGAAAATTGACCATTTAATCCTACTCTCTGTTTCCTGTCGTTTAACCAGTTTGAAATCCACGAAAGGACATCGCCTCCTATCCCATGACATTTTAGTTTTCTTAGAAGCCTCTCATGAGGGACTTTGTCAAACGCATTCTGAAAATCCAAATACACTACATCTACCGGTTCACCTTTATCCACGTTTATTAACCCCTTCAAAAAAATGAAGCAGATTTGTTAGGCAAACCTTCCCTTGGGTAAATCCATGTTGACTGTGTTACATTAAACCATGTCTTTCTATATGCTCTACGATTTTGATCTTGAGAATAGTTTCCACTATTTTTCCTGGCACTGAAGTCAGGCTCACTGGTCTATAGTTACCCGATTCACCCACGGATCCTTTTTTAAATATTGGGGTTACATTGGCCACCCTCCAGTCTTCAGGTACAATGGATGATTTTAATGATAGGTTACAAATTTTAACTAATAGATCAGAAATTTCATTTTTTAGTTCCTTCAGTACCCTAGGATGCATACCAACTGGTTCAGGTGATTTGCTACTCTTTAGTTTGTCAATCTGGCCTACTACATCTTCCAGGTTCACAGTGATTTCATTCAGTTCATCTGACTCATCACCCCTGAAAACCATCTCCAGAACTAGTATTTCCCAAACATCCTCATTAATAAACACGAAAGCAAAGAATTAATTTACTCTTTATGCAATGGCCTTATCTTCCCTAAGAGCCCCTTTAACCCCTCTGTCATCTAATGGTCCAACCGACTCCCTCACAGGTATCTTGCTTCGCATATATTTTAAAAAGCTTTTATTATGAGTTTTTGCCTCTATGGCCAACTTCATTTCAAATTCTCTCTTCGCCTGTCTTATCAATGTTTTACACTTAACTTGACAATGCTTATGTTTTATCCTATTTTCTTCAGATGGATCCTTCTTCCAATTTTTGAAGGATGTTTTTTGGCTAAAATAGCCTCTTTCATCTCACCTTTTAACCATGATGGTAATCGTTTTGCCTTCCTTCCACCTTTCTTAATGTGTGGAATTCATATGGACTGCGTCTCTAGGATTGTATTTTTAAACAATGTCCATGTCTGTTGAACACTTTTAACCTTTGCAGCTGCACCTTTCAGTTTTTTCTATTTTCCTCATTTTATCAAAGTTTCCCTTTTGAAAGTTTAGCGTTAGAGCTTTAGATTCACATATATTCCCCCTTCCAGTCATTAGTTTTAAATTTGATCAGGTTATGATCACTGTTGCCAAGTGGCCCTACCACCGTTACCTCTCTCACCAAATCCTGCATTCTACTAAGAATTAAATCTAAAATAGCTCCCTTTCTTATTGGTTCCTGAACCAATTGCTCCATGAAGCAGTCATTTATTACATCCAGGAACTTTATGTCTCTTGCAAGTCCTTATGTTACATTTACCTAGTCAATATTGGGGTAATTGAAATCTCCCATTATTATTGCACTGCCAAATTGGTTAGTGTCCCTAATTTCTCTTAGCATTTCATCATCTGTCTGATCATTTTGTCCAGGAGGATGTTAGTATACTCCTATCACTATACACTTACCCAACACACATGGGATTTCTACCCATATAGATTCTACTGAGCATTTAGTCTCTTGTATGATCGTAATCCTGTTGGATTCTATACCCTCCCGTAGATAAAGTGGCACACCCCCACCAAGTTGATCCTCCCTATCATTGAGATATAATTTGTACCCTGATATAGCACTGTCCCATTGGTTATCCTCCTTCCACCAAGTCTCTGTGATGCCAATTATGTCAATCTCATTTGCTGCTATACACTCTAACTCTCCCATCTTACTTCTAAGACTTCTGGCATTGGCATACTGACATTTCAAAGTATGTTTTTTGTTTGTATTAACAACCTGCTTTTCAGTTGTTAGTGATAATTTGGAAATCATTAGCTTCGGTGATTTTTTACATATAGGCACATGGACTACTTTTGCTTTTATTGGAACCCCTCTGTTGGGATGCCCTAACTCTCCTGTTTCATTAGTATCCTTCAAGGCTACATTTCTCCGAACCATGCACTGCTTAGTGACTGTCAGCTTTCCCCGTTGTTCTAGTTTAAAAGCTGCTCTTTCTCCTTTTTGAAAGTTAGTGCCAGCAGCTTGGTTCCACTCTGGTTAAGGTGGAGCCCATCCTTTCGGAAAAAGTCTCCCCCTTCCCCAAACGTTTCCCCAGTTCCTTACAAAACTGAACCCCTCTTCCCTGCACCATCATCTCATCCACGCATTGAAACTATGGAGCTCTGCTTGCCTCTGGGGACCTGCACGTGGAACAGGAAACATTTCAGAGAATGCCACCCTGCAGGTTCTGGATTTCAGCTTCCTACCTAAAATCCTAAATTTGGTTTCCAGAATCTCTCTCCCACATTTTCCTATGTCATTGGTACCCACATGTACCATGACAGCTGGCTTCTCCCCAGCACTGTCTATAATCCTATCTAGGTGAGGCGTGAGGTCTGCCACCGCACCAGGCAGGCAGGTTATCAGGCAGTCCTCGTGTCCACCAGCCACCCTGCTATCTACATTTCTAATAATTGAATCACCAACTATGATGGCTGGCCTAACCCTTCCTTCCTGGGCAGTAGCCCTGGGAGACTTGTCCTCACTGCAAGAGGACAATACATCACCTGGAGAGCAGGTCCTTGCTACAGGACCACTTCCTGCTACACCAGGATGATATTCTCCTAATGGGAGAACTTTCTGATCCAAGGCAGCACTGGGGCTGCCAGATTGGATTTGGGACTTGGCTATTATGTCCCTGAAGGGTCTCATCAATGTAGCTCTCTGTCTTCCTCAGCTGCTCCAAGTCTGCTACTCTAGCCTTCAGAGATCAGACTCATTCCCTGAGAGCCAGGAGTTCTTTGCACCGAGTGCACCCATACAATCTCTCACCGGCGGGTAAAAAATCATACATGTGACACTCAATGCAAAAGACTGGAAAGCCCTCCTCTTGCTGCTGAACTGCTGCCTTCATCTTAGTTTTATTGAGTTCCTTGTTAAGTTTAGGATACTAAGGGAGCTGGAATGAGAGTACTTTAAATTTACAGGTAAATTTACTAATTAATCAGCTAGTGTCCTACAAGGGGATGATTAAACTTTCAATAAGGGCTGGTACAATAGTATGATTTAGATAAGACCCTGATTGATTTTTAATGAGAAAGTGTCTCATGCCTAAAAATCAAGGGTTGAGTGGGTGGGAAAGACAGACACTAGAATTAACTATCTCTGGCTTGCTTATTACCTCAGACACACACAAACTCTAAAGAATATATCCCTCAATTTCACCTTTCACCAAACTTTTATAAGTCCAAACATTTCTGAAAGCTATACTTACTAGAGATGTGCATTTGTTTATCATGAATTAGGCAATTTCAACAAAATTGCCTAATTAGTCGTGGTTCGGGGGACGCGAACCACAAAACGGATTTTCCCTGAACTTCATGGAAAATTCATTTTTCGGGTTAGTGGGGGAGGTAGGAGCACATTTATTTAAAGAAAAAAAAAATCCCAACCCTTCACATTTACTGTAGTACAACCCCCCCCACCATCCCGATCCCTCCCCAAGACTTACTAAAAGCCCTGGTGGTCCAGCGGGGTCCCACGAGCAATCTCTCCCTCTGGTCCTTCAGGCTGTCAGGCTTGCTACGAATCAAAATGGCGCCAATGGCCCTTTGCCCTTACGATGTCACTAGGGCTACCGGTGCCATTGGTCGACCCCTGTCACATGGTAGGAACAATGGAAGGCCGGCGCCATCTTGTGCTCCTACCATGTGACAGGTGCTGACCAATGGCACCGGTAACCCCTGTGACATTGTAAGGGCAAAGGATCATCAGCGCCATTTTGATTCATAGCAGGCCCGACGGCCCAGAGGGAGAGATCACTCGTAGGACCCCGCTGGACCACCAGGGCTTTTAGTAAGTCTTGGAGAGGGATCAGGATGGTGGGGGGGGGGGGGGTTGTAATACAGTAAATGTGAAGGGTTGGGGTGGGTTTTTTTGCCGATTTGGATTTTTTTTTTAATTTCGTTTTTCCGGTTTTGGATTCAGGTTCCAGCTTTGTTTTTGCCGACAAACGATCCGTGGGAAAACGAGTTTTCCCACGAAGCGCCCCAACTGAAACCCGACCCGAGCCAGAAAAACGAAGCTCATCTCTAATACTTACCAATCCTCTTTAACCGTTAAACTAATCTTCACTCAGTTAATTGAAGGGGTTGAGATTCGCGCGCCGCTTCTGCAAAGGGTGCAGGGCCTCTGGAAGCTGGGGCTGTGGAAGTCAATCCCTGGATCGCTTGTGGTGACCTCTGGACTGGGGGATGCTGGGAGCAGTATGCTGACTCACACAAGCTGACTCACACAAGTGCATGCAGACTGACAGGCTACATGTATCCAGCCAACCGATTGGTGCAGCAGCCAGAAGGAAAAGGTAATCTGATCCCCAGCCTGGCCACAGTTTTCTAACTCTGCTGCCTGCCTTGACCAGATTTTACAGTGTCCGGTTGCACAGTGGAACTGGACACTCTACAACTGAGGGGAAAACCAGACTGGTTCAAACCAGGCAGCTTGTCACCCTAATGCTGGCAGCAGGAATATACAGTGCTGCAGGGGGAAGCCTCTGATCTGGGGCACAAGCTGACTGAGCCCAAGGTCACTACTGAGCCGCCTTCTGCTCCTGGTGATCCCAACCGCTGCTGCACCAGAGTTGATGTCATTTTAGTAGGGAAAGAGACAAAGGAGTCAATTGGTTCTAAATAGCAGGAGAAAGGGCTGATGAAACCATTCTCTGATGAGTCTTGCACTTGCAACCCATGCGTTGGGATAACATCACCATGCAAAGACACTCCTAGACCATGCTGACTGCTTCTACCATCTTGGATCCCCCTCCGGCACCATTTTTAATCGCAGTACTGGTGAGCAGGAGTGACTGTGGTTCAGTCTTGCCTCATAAAGAACATCAACTTGGTAAGAAGGCTGAGGGATGGTGGAGTGGGGGAACTGAGAAAAAAGTCTGAGAGTGGATTTTATTTGTTTTGCGGCATTCATTTATTAATACAAAACAAAGGAAAATGAACATAATTTTGTTTTTCTTTCATTTTGTTTTAAAAATGAATTGAAACCAACTGAGAAATTTCATTAAAATTTCCCATGTGTTTTTAACAAATGCACATCCCTATTAAAAATTGTCTGAAGGGGAGGTCACACTAGATGGCACATTCTGATTAAATTAGGAAACCAAAAATGGGGTTTTTACAAGGTTCTGTGTTGGGATCACTGTTTTGTGGCAATGATCTAGAGCAGTGATGGCGAACTCCAGTCCTCGAGTGCTCCAAACAGGCCAGGTTTTCAGGATATCCACAATGAATATGCATGAGATAGATTTTTATACAATGGAGGCAGTGCATGCTAATCTTTCTCATGCATATTCATTGTGGATATCCTGAAAACCTGACCTGTTTGTGGCACTTGAGGACTGGAGTTTGCCATCACTGGTCTAAAGGAAAGTAAAAACAGCAGTATTCAATAAACACAAACAGAGGTTTGAACCATCACAAGTGAAAGAGAAACTGCAAAGGGAAGAGAAGAAAGTAACAGCCAAGAATATAACCATCAAAGACATTAAATTATCAAATATAATTACAGATAACTGCTGGAAATGTATCTTTTCATTTTTAAGATGATTGAAATTTGTCAGTGATTTATATTTGCAATTATATTTATCACAATATTCTATTTCATTTGATACTTTTATGATACAGTAAATTGTTTTTAACAATTAGATAATTATATTTGATAATTTTATATCCTTGTATATCCGATGGTTATATTCATTGTTATTTATCCATCATTCTTGTTGCAGATAAACAGGAATATTGCCATCTCTGCAGAAGACATCAAACGCTGTCATATTCTAAAGGCACAGCATGAATCAATGATTTTACAGCAGGACATGCACCCTTTGAGCAAACGGGCAGGCAACTGGCAGGTGAGATTAAATGTGCATGCACATGGGGTGGTACACAAGATCAAAGTAAGGCATAAAATAAGCTTTGAATGGGGACAATGTTTGCTAAAGCTACCAGCAAAGAGACTTGGGTTTGGGGTTTAACAAAGCTGGAGTGCGCAAAGCCAGAGATGGATGCACGTTTGCCATGCACTGAAAGGGGGAGGGAAGGACGGGAGAGGCAAAGAATGAGGAGGAAGATCTATCTGCCTGTGTTTATTATTCCCACAAGTGATTATTTGATTATTTAGTATAATTTTTGTATATGTTTTAGAGCATAACAACATAAGAAATTGCCATGCTGGGTCAGACCATCAAGCCCAGCATCCTGTTTCCAACCGTGGCCAATCCAGGCTACAAGTACCCGGCAAGTACCCAAAAACTAAGTAGATCCCATGCTAGTGATGCTAGTAATAGCAGTGGCTATTCCCTAAGTAAACTTGATTAATAGCCGTTAATGGACTTCTCCAAGAACTTCTCCAAACCTTTTTTGAACCCAGCTACACTAACTGCACTAACCACCTCCTCTGGCAACAAATTCCAGAGCTTAATTGTGCGTTGAGTGAAAAAGAATTTTCATTCTTTCTATTACTTTTTTCTCTCTCTTTTTTTCATTTCATTTTTGTTGCTCAGCTTTCAGCTTTCCTGCTCGTACTTCCCCTGCCAAAGAGCTGTCACAGCCTAGAAGGGCTATTTTCAGAGCCACTTTACCTGGCTAAATTTGCCTCTCTGGAAAGTTGCTCCTCTGCCCTGCTATTAGCACCCCCGAGCTTCCAAGGCATGTGTGTTTGTAACCAAGTTAAAAAAAGGCATTACCAGAGTGATGGGGGCACTTTTTAGGTGGAGGAGGAAATTAGCACATGTGCATGTGAGTTTATTTTATTTATTTAAAAATATTTATATTCTGCCCAGCCACGACAAGTTGCCGATACACAGACACGATTTTACTCCCATTCAGCTGCCCACACAACAGCAGATAGGAAGAGCCTGGACACTGTCTACCCCCATACGTTACAGCTACTAATTCTGAAAGGAACACAACACAGGTAGTTTCCTTTCCAAACATGTACATGGGTGTACATGGGCTAAAAGTCACTTTTTTGAAGGAGTTAATAAACATGTGGATAAAGGTGAACCGGTAGATGTAGTGTACTTGGATTTTCAGAAGGCGTTTGACAAAGTTCCTCATGAGAGGCTTCTAGGAAAAGTAAAAACTCATGGGGATAGGTGGTGATGTCCTTTCGTGGATTACAAACTGGCTAAAAGACAGGAAACAGAGAGTAGGATTAAATGGACAATTTTCTCAGTGGAAGGGAGTGGACAGTGGAGTGCCTCAGGGATCTGTATTGGGACCCTTACTGTTCAATATATTTATAAATGATCTGGAAAGAAATACGACGAGTGAGATAATCAAATTTGCAGATGATACAAAATTGTTCAGAGTAGTTAAATCACAAGCAGATTGTGATAAATTGCAGGAAGACCTTGTGAGACTGGAAAATTGGGCATCGAAATGGCAGATGAAATTTAATGTGGATACATGCAAGGTGATGCATATAGGGAAAAATAACCCATGCTACAGTTAGGTGCTACCACCCAAGAAAGAGATCTAGGTGTCATAGTGGATAACACATTGAAATTGTCGGTTCAGTGTGCTGCGGCAGTCGAAAAAGCAAACAGAATGTTGGGAATTATTAGAAAGGGAATGGTGAATAAAACGGAAAATGTCATAATGCCTCTGTATCGCTCCATGGTGAGACCACACCTTGAATACTGTGTACAGTTCTGGTCACCACATCTCAAAAAAGATATAATTGTGAAGGAGAAGGTACAGAGAAGGGCGACCAAAATGATAAGGGGAATGGAACAGCTCCCTATGAGGAAAGACTTAAAGAGGTTAGGACTTTTCAGCTTGGAGAAGAGATGGCTGAGGGGGGATATGATAGAGATGTTTAAAATCATGAGAGGTCTAGAACGGGTAGATGTGAATCGGTTATTTACTCTTTCGGATAGTAGGAAGACTAGGGGGCACTCCATGAAGTTAGCATGTGGCACATTTTAATCGGAGAAAGTTCTTTTTTACTCAACGCACAATTAAACTCTGGAATTTGTTGCCAGAGGATGTGGTTAGTGCAGTTAGTATAGCTGTGTTTAAAAAAGGAATGGATAAGTTCTTGGAGGAGAAGTCCATTACCTGCTATTAATTAAGTTAACTTAGATAATAACCACCGCTCTTACTAGCAACAGTAACATGAAATAGACTTAGTTTTTGAGTACTTGCCCGGTTCTTATGGCCTGGATTGGCCACTGTTGGAAACAGGATGCTGGGCTTGAAGGGACCCTTGGTCTGACCCAGCATGGCATGTTCTTATGTTCTTAAGTGCTCTTGTAAACTGCAAACAATGCAGGATGGTCAGGGATCACCCCCTCTCCGCCCCCCGTCTGCATGGGAAGGGGGTCACACTGCTGAGCACTGACACACTCGGTGCAAGGTGGGGGAATGCAGATTCTGTGAAAAGGGGACAAGGATAACTCAGTGGCGTAGCTAGACAATTTGGCGCCCGGGGCAAGAGACTTCTTCGGCGCCCCCTCCCTCCATCAATGATTTGCATTGAAATCGGTGCTATTTTTCTGCAGAGCCAGGCGTTTTGGCGCCCCCTTAGACCCGGCACATATGCTCAGTGTGCATGGAGTTTATACAGTGTCTAATTAGCATACATGGCTGTTATTACATCCCGTACTTCCACAAGTTTTTGCAGGATGCGCACAAAAAAAATGCACGCAGAAAAATCAGCAGTCTTATTACATTGGCCTGTCAGATAGCAGCATCACCCCGCCCCCATTAGACCTTCTGAAAGATAAGAGAAACACGATAGTGGCGCATGTGATCACCGTGGAAGTCTCCAAGATCCCAGTCCAGCTCAGTTCACAGATATACTGATTTCCCTGCTGCCGGCGGTTAACACACAACATTCAGTGTCTGACCTGCACTCAGTACGCGGTGCTGCAGGGGCCCTCCTCGGCCACACGCCTTCTTCCTGTACCACCCCCCTCTCCTTTTGGCCGCTACAAAGAGGAGTGCAGTTCTGCAACAACGCTGCTGGACTCCTCTCGTTTGAGTAACAGGGAAAGCTCCCAATAGAAAGGCGGCGCCACCTCCGCCTCAGTCAAAACAGAAACCAAGCTCGAATGAGCTTCCGCCCGCCGCGGTCTACTCCAAGCAAGTCCACTTGCCGTCTCCCGGGAAACACCTCTGACTGCCGGCCGGCTCCGCCAATCAGAGGGCAGCAGCAGTGAAGACAGATGAGAGACTGCCGCCAATAGGGGACACGCGCGAGCGAGGTTGGGGAGGCTTTGCGGCCAGTTTTTCTCGGCTACATTCTGCGCGTGCCAGTGATGGGAACGATTGGGGTTCCTTCCAGTTGTGCGCGACGAGCTATGGTAAACTGCTGCCACGAGGCGGTGCGCGTGGGAATGGAAAAAGTTGGTCGGAGAGCGTAACAGGAGCTTTGTGATTCCTAGAGCGTATCCCTCATGCGTTTTGGCGCCCCCTTAGACCCGGCGCCTGGGGCGGCCGCCCACCCCGCCCACCCCTCGCTACGCCACTGCGATAACTGCAGGGCAACCAGAAGATAACCTTCAACATACTTTACAATCCACACTTAAGGTTAAGCTCTAAAAATAAAAATAAATTTTACTTAGAAAAATTCAAAATCACAACCCCAGAGCAGAAATCCAAGACAAGAGAATTATCCAAACTCACATGTGTGGTCACAGTTCCATATGCTGCTTAAGTACTGTTCCATACAATAGAATCCCAAAACTTCCCACCAAGGTCTTTATCTCTTCAGCCAAATGAAGCAAAGTTTATTTCACTCTCAGTTGCTTGCTAGGAGCAGCCTCTCAGTCTGTACCATAACTCAACTCTTCAACTCTTCCTTGTGACTCGGGGGAGGGGGGGGGGTAACCATTAACAGAACTCCCCTACCCTGACCCACCCTCTGGGGGATGGGCAATCGTCACTCCTCGGCGACTCTGCTCCCTAGGAATGTCCCCAAGACTGGAACATCCCCCTTCTAGTGTACAGTGAATTCAGACAAGCGCCAGATGTGTATATGTTGCACTGAGTGGCCATTTGGCACTGAGGCAAAAGAGATTAAAGAGTACATATTTTTATTCTGTGCATTAAATGAGAGTCCATTTAGAGCATGCATCACTCCTGATAGGTGGTACCCAAGGCCAAACAAATCTTGATTCTTAACAAGAACTGTGACCTAAAGATGAATAAATAATGCGGCAAAATCTTTGCCACAACATTACAGAGAAAGAAAAAAATAAAAGTGTTAGATTTTGTCAAACTTCTCTCTCTGCAGGGCACTCATTAGGATTCATTGAAAAAGGAGATCTCTTATGCTGACATTTTGCATTATAAAGCAATTTCTGGCTCTGTCAAAAGATGACACTTTTCTCCCCCCTCTAAAAATGAGCAAAGCATCAACTAGGCAAATTTTATTATTGCATTATTCGATCATCAGTAAAAAGGAACACAAAACAAAAATAAATCTATCTGAAAGTAAACGAATCCAGGCGGCAGACATGCTTATGAACAAAAAGCAAAGGAAACTAATTTAAGACAGCTCTTGTATTTGAGGAGAAACTACCCAACCATGATCCCATGTGAGCAGCAAATCTTCTTTGTTCTGGTCTGTTTTTATGAAGCTTCCAATTCATTTTGCAGAGCTGGAGTCTTCCATTTAGCCAAAATCTGGTCTTTGTTTAAATGTGCAGAAAATGACCATCAAAGCAACACCGGCAAAAAAAATAAGAAAAGCAAACATGAACACTGAAACGTAATCCACACAATAATGCAGTCACCTGACAAAGCACTTTTTATATGCACGCACACATAAATAAATTGTGTGGTCAGTGAATTATAAGCAAACAGTGCTATACAGTGCAATGCAGAAGGTCTTCCGTTTAATCCCTGGGTCAGCTGGGGCTGGGGGACATAGGGGAGCTAGAGTTCACACCCCCAGGGGTATGGAGGGAGCCATGGCCATCACCCAAGGGTGACGACCAATGGCAGCAAGCAGGGCCCATAATTGCAGGCTAGAAGAAGCCCTGCCCCAGGACTATCAGTGCAGTGACAGGACTAAGCAAGTTGGGAAAGGTTGTGAAATTTATTTATGTATTTATTTTTAACTTTTATATACCGATCTTCTTGTATAGGATACAAATCAAACCGGTTTACAGTGGAACAATAACTTCGCATGAGAGCGTTACATAGAACCTTAAACATATAATAACTTTGAATAAAACATTCAATAGCTTTGAATAAATAACATTAAAATAGGAGGGGCATTGGATGCACCAAGGATGATCCGAAATTGGTACATGAGGTACGAAAGATTTAATAAATGAGATACAGAGTTAACTTGATACAATATGCCATGCTTGCTGGGTGCCATGAGACAGGTTACGGTGAGTTGGTATGGCTACCCGGGCGGTTCTGGGAACGCTGATTTAAATAGCCTCGTTTTGAGTTGGGTTTTTTTAAGGAAATTGGGCAGGGGTCTAGTCGCAGTTCTGGGGGGAGAGCGTTCCATTGCGTGGGGCCTGCCGTGGATAGGACTCTGTTCCTTAGAGATGATTTTGCTTGGGGGGGGCGTGTAGAGTGCCTTGGTAGGCTCTTCTAATCGGTCTGACCGAGGTGTGAGGGTGCAGCTGAATGGTGAGATCAATAGGGGAGAGTTTGTGTATGGTTTTGTGCAAGATGGTCAGAACTTTATAAAGTATTCTGAACTTGATAGGGAGCCAGTGGAGGTTGTAGAGGATAGGCGTGATGTGGTTGCTCTTTTTTGAATTTGTCAGGATCCTGGCAGCCGAGTTCTGTAACATCTGCAGGGGCTTGATGGTGTTGGCGGGAAGGCCCAGGAGCAAGGAGTTACAGTAATCAATTTTTGTGAGGATGATTGATTGTAGTACCAATCGGAAATAGGGGAGAAACACCTCCACCTCCTCCCTAACTGAGCAGAAGAGGTGCAGGAAACTGCAGGGTCAACTCCATCACTGCTCTCTGCTTTTACAGCAGGGGGGGAGAGGAAAAGGGGAATTAGATTCAGACAGCAACCAACAAGGACATTGGATTTTACAGTCTGGGAAAACAATTAAGCCTGGGGGTAATTTGCTGATGCGGCTGTTACTACCCTTAACCAATAAGCCTGATACTTTGGATGCAACTACAACATTGCTCTCTGCTTCAACGGCAAGAGGTAACGGGGAATTGGACTCAGAGAGCAACCAACAAGGGTCCTGACTTTGATGGTATGGAGGTGACCCTTATGACGTGGCAGATGCTACCATAAGCTTGCTGAGCAGACTGGATGGACCGTTTGGTCCTTTCCTGGCAACATTTTCTATGTTTCTATGTTTAAGAGCTGCCTGCATTTTGACAGATAAATTGCTGGCAGGACTGAGTGCTGCAATCCAGAGGGGTAGATTTTCAAAGGGTTACGCGCGAAACCCCCAAAAACCTACCCCAACCCCCCCCCCCTGCGCGTGCGCCGAGCTATCTTGCATAGGCTGCCGGCACGTGCAAAGCCCCGGGACTTACGCGCGTCCCGGGGCTTTCCTGGGGGGCTTGTCGGGGGCGTGTCAGAGGGCGTGTCGCAGCAGGCGCGCATCAGGGGAATTCCAGGGTGAGGCAGCGGCCTCCGGACTGGACCACGGCGCGCCGGCGGCCGGTCTGGCATGCGCAAGTTACGCCTGCCTCGGGCAGGCGTAACTTGTGCAACAAAGGTAGGGGGGTTTAAATAGGGCTGGGGGGTGGGTTAGGTAGGGGAAGGGAGGGGAAGGTGCAGGGGGGTGGAAGGAAAGTTCCCTCCGAGGTCGCTCCAATTTCGGAGCGGCCTCGGAGGGAAAGGAGACAGGCTGCGCGGCTCGGCGCGCGCAGGCTGCCGATTTTGGGCAGCCTTGTGCGCACCGACCCCGGATTTTAACAGATACGTGCGGCTATGCGCGCATCTATTGAAATCCGGTGTACTTTTGTTTGCGCCTGGTGCGCGAACAAAAGTACGCGCGCGCGTAGTGTTATAAAATCTGCTCCAGAGAGTCTGCAGTTCAGTCCCCAAGTCAGCTTCACTGACTCAGTTGTTAGGAAGACATTTTCTAAGTCAATTTGCAAGGGTAAAAAAAAAAAAACCAAAACATTTTTCCTGTGGAAATGTGGGCTTTGCAAAATTGCCCACCTTCAATGCAGGCAAAAGTCCCTGTATTTTGGGTAATTTTGCCCATATTATTCGGAGGCATTTCCAGTGGCGCAAATCTCTGTGGGTAACTCTTCCTGGGGCAATAAAAAAAAATCCAAAACTTATCCTACTGACTTTACCATAGCCTGCCCTGCTGAATATCCCTGCAAAGTTGGCCGGATGAGTTTATCTGGCTGACCTTGCTAGCCAGTCAATGGATGTGATTAATGCAGTTAGTGTAACTGGGTTTAAAAAAGGTTTGGATAAAATCTTGGAGGAGAAGTCCATTAACTGCTGTTAATCAAGTTGACTTAGGGAATAACCACTGGTATTACTGACATCAGTAGCATGGGATCTACTTAGTGTTTGGGTACTTGCCAGGTACTTGTAGCCTGGATTGGAAACAGGATGCTAAGCTTGATGGACCCTTAGTCTGATCCAGTATGGCAATTTTTTATGTTCTTATGAAGGAGGTCTTGATGATGCCAGGGATGAGGAGGTAGAGCGAGAAGGCGATGTTGATGCCAGGGAGTGAAGGAGAGGGATGGTGATGATAATACGAGGGAGGGGGGGAAGAAATGGTCTGAGAGGGAAGGTGATGATGATAATACCAGGGGGGTGGGGGATAGGGAAGAAGATGATGCCAGGGGAGAGGCATGATTATGATCCTGGGGGGAGCGGGAAGGGAGAAGGTGATGATGCCAAGGGGTAGGGGGAGAGGGAAGAGAAGAGAAAGTGATGATGGTGTAGTGTGCCACAACGAAGTGACCCCTGTGCCAGGTGTACCATGAAACAAAAAAGGTTGGGAACCACTGGTCTGGGCCAGAGAAATAAAGACAGGTAAAATTAGGATAATTCTGCAGGTTTGGCCAGATTAGCTGGTGAATCACATAGACTGATCAGAGATAACTGAAAACACAAGGAAAACACCCAAGCACCTCTGTTTCCAAGACAGAGGTTAACCCTTTAGAGCCAGTTGCACTGAATACAGTAGAAGCTGTGAAAGTGCAAGCTGATCATCAGCTGGCAGTATAACGGCAAATAAACTATGCTGCATTAACCACAGAAACAGGACACTGAAAGCAGGACAACAGTGAATAAACAGAAAAACCCCTGTTGAGACAAGACAAACTTTCATTTGCAACCAGTCCAGGATGTTTTTTTTCCCCCTGTTCTAACAGAGCCTCCTTTCCACTGTTCCTAATCTAGTAATTGCAGCAACAACCCTGAGGCAGGTGACCCTGTTTGATGGGATTTAAATCCAGCTATTAGGTGCCCCCCTTGTTGATGACCATGTCTCCTTCTCTCCCAGGAGCTGACCTGGCGTGCAGAGGACTCAATCTGGGAATTGAACCAGAGACCTTCCACCTCATGGAAGTACCCAGCCCTTGCCACTGGGTCAGTCCGTTTTGAATGGTGCTTTAATTGCAAGTTGTGTTTTTTTTTTTGACACAGTTCATGCAGGAGATCTCCCATTTTAACAGACTGGACAGTTTACCTGCCAGAGTATGAATGCTTACAGTGCAGATCAGAATCAAGAATCTGATCATACATTAATTTAGTGCTAGCTCGTGCCTGCGACCAACACCTATTACTGAGCTGTAAGCTTATACCTCAGCCTGGTAAAAAATGTGGAACTGAAGGAGAAGGGGGCAGTGCCACAGTCTAAACCCAGACTGGCGAAGGCAGACCTTGTACTACTATGGTATATTTTTTAAGAACTGATCATTTGCTGATCTTTAACTGTGGAAGGCTTTTCTGTTTGATGGTTTGGAGAAGGTCATGGTGCAGATACAGTAACTTGCCCTGATGCTCTGTCACTGATATGTACCGTAATGAACCACTTGATCCTTGGCTGACAAATCACATGTAATATGAACATGCTGGGCTCCCCCCCCCCCCCCCCCCCCAGCTCTTTAAAGGTCACAAATGACTGCCATGTGGAGATAATATCTAGGAATGAGTAATGCATACTGTGTCGCTTATGGAGAGCCTTTCGGTGTACGCAGTGCTCTTCCAAGTAAACACAAGTGCTCACCCTCGTTTACAGCAGGGCGAGTTGAGCACTCGGTTGCTAGGTAAACTATGAGCTGGTGAAGGAGTCAGGACAATCAATTCTTTGATCATTCAGGGGAGCGGTTTTCCAATGGTCCTGCTATTTTTCTGCGGGTGATCTTTCATGGACAATAGACGCGTAGAGTTGAAAGTGTGATCTGCATGTGTTGCTTCCTTTTCCTGGACCTAAATCCCAAGCTAAACATGCCCCTGGGAATACCTCCTCTGAATGTGGCGAAACACCGACATGCGGACTTTTAGCCTCGAGGAAGGAAGGCAATGTTCAGGCAGACGATTTAGGAGGGTGAATATTGCTTTTTACTTGCGCAAATCACGGTGAAAAATGTCCTCTACACCACTGTTTCTCAGCCTTTTTGATGCCAGAGACCGATTGCCTGACTTCCTAAACTTCCAAACTGGCTGGAGGAGTGGGGAAAGAAGGAGTTCCTTTCTGTGGCTGAGGAGCATAAGGACCCCCCCCCCCCCCCACCCCCACTCTGTGGCAAAAGCAGAGGGAGGGAAGGGGAGGAAAGGAGGTACATGTCCGTCCGTTCCCCCACACCTCACTTTCAGGAGTCTCCCCCCAGTCTCAACCTAGCCACTCCCTAATTTTTTGATTACAAGAATTATGACAAAGGAGATTGCTTCTTGCACAGAGCAGAAGAGGGGAATAAATCAGGTCTCCACGTTCCGAAGGTCAGTGTAGCTGGAGCTAAAAATACACTGGTGGCAGTGGGGGTAGAGGCCACTGAGGGGCCTGGTGCATGCAGCAGCCTTCATGGCTGCAGAGCCAGCAACCTGTTGGATTTTTGTTTACTTACAGAGTCAGAGTAAAGGCAGTCGAGGGCTCGGCTGAGTCTCATGTTCATGTTTAGTGTGCCGGCTCAGTCAGCTGTTCAGTGACAGCGCTAGTAAAGAGCTGGAGAGTGCCGGCGGTGTATTGCTACACCCAGAGGCAGTAGCAGTGTGCAGCGCTGTGCGGCCTAGAGGGAAGCCCCTACCAAGACATTTTGGTCCAGAGCTTTAGGGCTATAGAAAGCGTCCCACCTGGGGGGGGGGGGGGGGGGGGGGGGGAGCTGGTGACCTGTGCGGCCACAGAGGGCGGCTGCAGCACGGGTCTGCTTCCTCCTGTAATGACTGCCACTCTGTGAACTGGCCAGGAACCGCTGCTGCTCCGTGGACTAGTGATGGAGAAACGTGGCTCTAAAATGCACTTCCAAACGAGGCAGAAAGGAGATTGTATTCAGTGGCAGGGGTTCCCGAACCTGCCCTCGGGGGTTCCAAGCAAGTTGAATGTTCTGCGTATTTTCAGTGAATATGCATAGGATATGTTTGCATATATGCGATCTACAATGCGTGCAAGTCTGCTTCATGCATTTTTATTGTGAATAATATCCTGAAAACATGAGGGAATGGGGATCCCCGAGGGCAGGTTGGGGAACCACCGCGCAAAGACTTCATTGTATGTTCTGTGGGGGCAATAATCAAGCTACCCCTGTTGGTGCAATTTCCATGGGCACTTTTAACCCCGCAGGGACTAAAACCAATAAGCAAGCCCACCTCTCTATCATATTTAAAAAACCTCTATCATATCCCTCAGTGTCTCTTTTCCAAGTTGAACATCCCTAACTTCTTTAGCCTTTCCTCATAGGGGAGCTGCTCCATCCCTTTTATCATTTGGTCGCCCTTTTCTGTACCTTCTCCAGTGCAACTATAACTTTTTTGAGATGCGGCGACCAGAATTGTACATAGTACTCAAGCTGCAGTCTCACCATGGAGAAATACAGAGGCATTATAACATTTCCATTGTATTCACCATTCCTTTCATAATAATTCTTGACATTCTGTTTGCTTTTTTGACTGCCGCAGCACACTGAGCCGACACTTTCAATATATTATCCACTATGAGGCTTAGATCTTTTTCCTGGGTAGCAGCTAGCATAGGCTATTTTTCCCTATATGCATCTCCTTGCACTTGTCCACATTAAATTTCATCTGCCATTTGGATGCCCAATCTTCCAGTCTCACAAAGAACTCCTGCAATTTATCACAATTCTGATTGAATAATTTTGTATCATCTGCAAATTTGATTACCTCACTTGTCATTTTCCTTTCCAGATCATATATAAATATACTAAAAAAGCACTGGTCCAAGTACAGATCCCTGAGGCACTCCACTGTTTACCCTTTTCCACAGAGAAAATTGACCATTTAATCCCACTCCCAGTTTTCTGTCTTTCAACCAGTTTGTAATCCACGAAAGGACATCACCTCCTATCCCATGACTTTTTAGTTTTCTTGGAAGCCTCTCATGAGGGACTTTGTCAAACGCCTTCTGAAAATGCAAATATACTACATCTAACAGTTCACCTTTATCTACATGAGGCAGATTTGTGAGGCAAGACTTCCCTTGGGTAAATCCATGCTGAATGTATTCCATTAAACCAAGTCTTTCTATATGTTCTGTGATTTTGATATTTAGAATAGTTTCCACTATTTTTCCTGGCCCTGAAGTCAGGCTCACTAATCTATAGTTTCCACTATTGCCCCTGGAGCAATTTTTTAAAATATTGGGGTTACATTGGCCACCCTTCAGTCTTCAGGTACAATGGATGAATTTAATGATAGGTTACACATTTTAACTAAAAGATCAAAATTTCATTTCTGAGTTCCTTCAAAACCCTGGGATGCATACCATCCAGTCCAGGTGATTTCCTACTCTTTAGTTTGTCAATCTACTACATCTTCCAGGTTCACAGTGATTTGGTTCAGTTCATCTGACTCACCCTTGAAAACCATCTCTGGAACCAGTATCTCCCCAACATCCTCATTAGTAACCCAAAAGCAAAGAATTAATTTAGTCTTTCTGCAATGGCCTTATCTTCCCTAAGAGCCCCTTGAACCCTTCAGGCATCTAATGGTCCAACCGACTCCCGCACAGGTTTCTTGCTTAGGATATATTTTAAAAAGTTTTTGTTATGAGTTTTTGCCTCTAAGGCCAACTTCATTTCAACTTTTCTCTTAGCCTGCCTTATTAGTGTTTTACACTTAAGTTGTCAATGCTTATGCTTTTTCCTATTTTCATCAGATGGATCCATCTTCCAATTTTTGAAGGGTGTTTTTTTGGCTAAAATAGCCTCTTTCACCTCACCTTTTAACCATGCCGGTAATCCTTTTGGCTTCATTCCACTTTTCTTAATGCGTGAAATACATCTGGACTGCACTTCTAAGAATGCATTTTTAAACAATGTCCATTAACGGCTATTAATCAAGTTTACTTAGGGAATAGCCACTGCTATTAATTGCATCAGTAGCATGGGATCTTCTTAGTGTTTGGGTAATTGCCAGGTTCTTGTGGCCTGGTTTGGCCTCTGTTGGAAACAGGATGCTGGGCTTGATGGACCCTTGGTCTGACCCAGCATGGCAATTTCTTATGTTCTTATGTTGTACACTTTTAACCTTTGCAGTTGCACTTTCAGTTTTTTTCTAATTATTTTCCTCATGTTATGAAAGTTTCCCTTTTGAAAGTTTAGTGTTAGAGCTGCAGATTTACTTATTGTCCCCCTTCCAGTCATTAGTTCTAATTTGATCATGTTATGATCACTATTGCCAAGCGGCCCCACCACCGTTACCTCTCTTACCAAATTCTGCGTTCCACTAAGAATTACATCTAAAATAGCTCCCTCTCTCATTGGTTCTGAACCAATTGTTCCATGAAACAGAATTTATTCCATCCCTGAGCTTTATGTCTCTAGCATGTCCTGATGTTACATTTACCAAGTCAATTGTTGTACCGGAGGTGGACTCTTGGGCTGAGGTGGGGTTGACGCAACCTATGGCAAGGGCCCACTGATCCCCACCGTCAGCAGGTGGAGTGGGCTGAAGCTTAGAAGCCACTGGAACTTTACCTAAACCAGCCCACGTTCCCCTCGGGTTGAGCCTTTGGGTGCCGGGGCCAGCAGGACTTAGGCGGGCCTCGAGATAGTATGATGAAGATAGCTGGTTCAGCCCAGAGACAGCAGCCAGCAGCTGGCGTAAGTCTATCCAAGACGGGTTGTGAAACTGAAACCCAAGCACCAAGGAACAGGGAGCAACTGAATGTGCTTGAGCAAAGAACGGCTGAAGCCTTGAAAGTCCACGTCCAGAGGATAGAGGCAGAGGCATCTCTGTCAAACTCAGTTGGAGGCTGGCGGCCAATGGAAGCTGCGGTGAGCAACGTATAACTCTGGACAAGAAAGAGTCTATAGCAAAGTTATCTGTAGCAATGGTCAGGGCGCAGAGAAGGCATGTGTGGTCAGACATAGCAGATGTCGAGGCACGGAGAAGGCAGGTGTGGTCGGACGTAGCAGAGGTCAGGCTTGGAGATAGTCACAAGGCAGTCAGGCAAAGCAGGGTCAAAGTCCGTGAAGTCAATCTGAAGCAAGAACAAGGTAGGAATGATGAGACAGGAATCAGGAACAACGAGGAATCAGGAACACAGGGCAGAGACGAATCTCTAGTAGCAATGAGCATGCGATCAACAGGGAACCAAGGAGACTTGTTGCAAAGGAAACACTTAGGAGCGCTGCCCGAGCTTAAGTACTCTGAGGGTGATGACATCAGCATCCGGGTCTGTGGCCAGGTTCCTGACGCGGGCCCTTTAAAAGCATGAGAGTTTCACACGAGCGCCTAGGAGGGGGCGCAGCGTTGTCAGTGGTGTCTCTCCGTGGAGCAAGTGGAGAGGCCTGCCTAGAGGAAGAATCCTGGCTGGAGGTCCCGGGCAGCACAGCAGGACCAGGGACACTGGCAGAGGCCCAAGGTCGGAACCGCGGCCAACTGCCGCCAACGACGGAGAACTGAGTGCTGAGGTCCGTCTGGGAAGGTGAGAGGGTCGCCCCGTGGGCCTCCCGTGGGTGGCAATCTTAACATCAATATTGGGATAATTAAAATCTCCCAATATTAGGGATGTGAATTCATTTGCAACAAAATAGGAAATAGAGATGATATTTCCTATTTCATTGTGTTTTGGGGGGCCAACGAAACGATAAGAAAACCCATGAAATTTTGTGTGGTTTTCTTATCGTTTTTTTGGGAGGAGAAAATGGCACATTAAAAAAAACCAACAACCCAAACCCACCCCAACCCTTCAAATTTAATTAATTGCAAACCTCCCACCCTTCCAACCCCCCCAAGACTTACCAAAAGTCCCTGGTGGTTCAGCAGGGTCCCGGGAGCAATCTCCCCCTCTCGGGCCATCAGCTGCCACTAATCAAAATGGCGCTAATGGCCCTTTGCCCTTACCATGTGACGAGGGCTATCGGTGCCATTGGTCAGCCCCTGTCACATGGTAGGAGCAATGGATGGCTCGCACCATTTTTTAAGATGGTGCCAGCCGTCCATCCTGATAATGAAGGCCGAACCAAAAGGTTCGGCCAAATCACATCTCTACTCAATATTACTGCACTGCCAAATTGGTTAGATTCCCTGATTTCTCTTAGCCTTTCATCATGTGTTTGATCATTTTGGCCAGGTGGATGGTAGTATACTCCTATCACTATATTCTTACCCATGGGATTTCTACCCATGTGCTCTTATATGATCTTAATCCTGTTGGACTCTATACCCTCTCGGACATAAAGTGCCATACCTCCCCATTTGATTCTATCATTGTGATATAATTTTTACCCTGATATAGCACTGTCCCATTGGTTATCTTCCTTCCACCAGGTCTCTGAGATGCCAATTATGTCTATCTCATCATTCACTGCCGTACACTCTAACTCTCCCATCTTACTTCTTAGACTTCTGGCATTGGCATACAGACTTTTCAAAGTATGTTTTTTGTTTGTTATTAACAACTTGCTTTTCAGTTGATATAGATAATTTGGAATTCTTTCGCTCAAGTGATTCTTTACTTATAGGAACATGGACTACTTTTGCTTTTATTGGAACCTCTCTGTTGGGATGCCCTAACTCTCCAGTTTCATTAGTATCCTTAAAGATACATTCCTCCTAACCATGCACTGCTGAATGACTGTTGGCTTTCCCCCTTGTTCTAGTTTAAAAGGTGCTCTATCTCCTTTTTAAAAGCTAGCGCCAACAGCCTGGCTCCACTCTGGTTAAGATGGAGCTCGTCCTTTCGGAAAAGTCTCCCCTTTCCCCAGAAAGTTGTCCAGTTCCTTAGAAAACTGAATCCTTCTTCCTTGCACCATCGTCTCATCTATGCATTGAGACTCTGGAGCTCTGCCTGCCTCTGGGGATATGACGTGGAACAAGAAGCATTTCAGAGAATGCCATCCCAGAGGTTCTGTATTTTAGCTTTCTACCCAAAATCCTTAATTTGGCTTCCAGAACTTTCCTCCCACATTTTCCTATGTCGTTGGTGCCCACATGTACCTTGACAGCTGGCTCTTCCCCATCACTGTCTATAATCCTATCTAGGTGATGCGTGAAGTCTGCCACCTTTGCACCAGGCAGGCAAGTTACCAGGCAGTACTTACATACACCAGCCACCCAGCTATCTACATTTCTAATAATCGAATTACCAACTATGATGGCCAACCTAACACTTCCCTCCTGGGCAGTAGCCCTGGGAGACTTGTCCTCAGTGCAAGAGGACATAACATCACCTGGAAAGCAGGTCCTTGATACAGAATAACTTCCTGCTACACCAAAATGATGCTCTCCAATTGGGATACCTTTCTGATCCAAGGCAGCACCGGGGTTGCCAGACTGAATTTGGGACTTGGCTACTATGTCCCTGAAGGTCTCATCAATGTACCTCTCTTTCTACCTCAGCTCCTACAGGTCTGCCACTCTAGCCTCCAGAGATCGGACTCATTTTCTGAGAGCCAGGAGCTCTTTGCACTGGGTGTACACATATAATCTCTCACCAGTGGGTAAAAAATCATACATGTCACACTCGATGCAAAAAACTGGAAAGCCCCTCTCTTTCTGCTGGATTGCTGCCTTCATCTTAATTTTGTTGAGTTCTTAGTTAGTTTAGGTTGTTAAGGGAGTTGGAATTAGAGTACTTTAAATTTATAAGTGTATTCACTAATTAACCTGCTAGTGACCTACAAGGGGATGATAAAACTCTCATTAAGGGCTGGTGCAATATGATTTATATAAGAGCCTGATTGATTTTTAATGAGAAAGTATCTCTTGCCGAAAATTCAAGAGTTGAGCTAGGGGTGGGTGGAAGGGAAAGACAGGCACTAGAATTAAATCCCTCTGGTTTTCTTATTATCTCAAACACACACAAACTAAAGAATATATTATATTATTTCACCTCTCTCCAAACTTTTTAAGTCCTAAGATTTCCCAAAGCTATACTTACCAATCCTTTTCAACCAGCATTAAGTAGATCTTCATCAAAGGAATGAGAAGTTTGAGATTTACATGCCGTTAGGCATGTGCTTCCAGTCCTTTTCTACTGCAAAGTGTGCTGGGCCTTTGGAAGCTGGGGTTGTAGTGTTCAAAGCCTGGATCCCTTACTGTGATCTCTGGAGTCCTCTCCCGGGGGGATGCTGGGAACAGT
Organism: Rhinatrema bivittatum; assembly: GCF_901001135.1. Classification (NCBI taxonomy): domain Eukaryota; kingdom Metazoa; phylum Chordata; class Amphibia; order Gymnophiona; family Rhinatrematidae; genus Rhinatrema; species Rhinatrema bivittatum. The sequence goes on along the minus strand of NC_042621.1, from coordinate 12,040,387 downwards.
ATGCAGATGAGCCGAAGCTGGGTCTGTAGTGTTTGAAGCCTGGAACACTTGCTGTGACCTTTGGAGTCCTCTCCTGGAGTATGCTGGGACCTGTATGCATATGAACCTTCCAATCTTCTTCTACTGCAAAGGGTACGGGGCCTCTGGAAGCGGGGGCTGTAGTATTCAAAGCCTGGATCCCTTGCTGTGGTCTCTGGACTCCTTTCCCGTGGGATGCTGGAAACAGTATGCAAATAAGCCTTCTGGTCCTCTTCTACTGCAAAGGGTGCAGGGCCTCTGAAAGCTGGGGTTGTAGTGTTCAAAGCCTGGATCGCTTGCTGTACCCTCTGGAGTCCTCTCCTGCGGGATGCTGGGAACAGTATGCAGATGAGCCTTTCACTCCTTTTCCTCTCCTCTCCCCCACTCCCTGGCATCATCAGTTTCCCTCTGCCTCTCCCACGACCATCATCATCACCTTCCCTCTCCTACCACTTCTTCCCCCTCCTACCACTTCTTCCTCCTCCCTTGCATTATCATCACCTTCGCTTTACTGCCACCACTCTCCTGCTGCACACCCTGGCATCATCACCTTCTCTCTCTACCTCCTTACCCCTGACATCATCATCATCATCACTAACTTTCTTTTCCTTCTACCCCTTTCTCTTACCCTCTGGCATGATCATCATCATCATCATCATCCTCTATCTCCCACCTCCTCACCTCCAGCATCATCATTATCATCTTCCCTCTCCTCCCACCCTGGCATCTTCATCATTACCTTCCCTTTCCCTCACCCTCGGGCATCATCACCAACTCTTCTCCAGCCCCTCACATCATCATCATCATCATCTTCCCTCTCTCTCACCCCCTGGCATCATCACCTTCCCTCTCTCGCCACTCATCTCCCTCACTGACATCATTATCAATCTTCCGTTTCCCACATATCTTGGCATCGCCTTCCCTCAACTACACTCCCTGATATAATTATCACTTTCCCTCTCCTTTCACTTTCCACCCCACCCCCTTTGAATCATCATCTTCCCTCTCCCTCCACCCATCTCCCCCATAATTACTTCTCTGTCCCCATCTCCTGGATCATCACCTTCCCTTCCCTGTCCCCCCCCCCCCCCCACACACACACTGTAGCACATTCACCTGTCCCTTTCCCCACTCCACCCCCAATCCCTGAACAGCAAAAGTCTGGGAGCAGACTTACCAAGTGCTGTTTCTTCCTCCTTTGTCAGCCTCCCTCTGCAATCTGAACTGTAGGGGGCCAGCAGGTCTCACAAGCCTACAGAGCCCCCTGCAGTTTCTGTTGCACAGGAGAGCCAGCAGAGGGGAAAGCAGGACAGCTGCCAATAAGCACTGCTCTCCGATGGCCCCTGCTGGTGGGAGGACATTCTGCAGGCCAGGAGAGAAATGGGAAATGAGACTGCAGCTGTGGCACACCGGTTGGGAAATGCTGGCGTAGACTACTCTGTTTGCTGTAATCTCCAGTTTATGCACAGTAACACTGTTTATTTTTTGTGCCTGTTAATAAAGTTTGGGGTTGAAGAAGCAGCCTCCTCTGTCTGCGAGTAAAAACCAAGATAAGTTGCGCATAGCAACACATAGTGGAGATGGAATAAGGCTCATGACACTAGGATCCAGCATGGGTTCCAACTGAGTTGGAAAGGAAAAGAGGAACTAACAGGCCAAAAAAAGAAGCCCATTGCCTGAAGCAGGACTTTTTTACTCACTCCTTACATGTCTGATCAATCACTAGAAAAACAGAAAACCATGTGATCAACAAGGCAAGCATGAAACACTCAAGGTAGCCGCTGTCCAGATTTCCGCATGGCAGATATCCAATCTGCATGGGTGTAGTCCCAGGTGTACAAACACTTTGCCAGAGGCATGTGTGAGGGGGTGTACTGTATATTCAGAGAAAATAATAAGACCTATAAAGGACATTTTTCAAAGCGATTTGCACAGTTAGAAAGCCTTTTGCCCACATTGATCGGCCATTGAAAAATTGCCCATTCTCAGACCTTGAGTCGCATGGAGAGGTGGCATCCCGGGAGCATGTTTAGGTCAGAGGAGGAAAGGTTCACATGCTGCAGATGTTTTCAAAGCCTTCGCACAATACTTTTCCAGCAAACATCTACTCTCACATAAAGCATACTTTATACACCTGTGGCACATTTCAAAGTAAGTGTACAGCCAGCGGGTACAAGGTATGCGCAATCTTTGTCCCAATGCAGGCAGCTTGAATACTGCCCCCTTAATGTTCAACACTTTGATTCATTCCAGCACTTAGTCTGAGCTTAACCGCATACCTCGCTCCAGTGCACAGTAACTAACGAATTCTGCACCAAAAAATAAAAAATTCTGCACATAATATTTTTGCATTCTATATAATTCTTCACACATAATTGAATCACTGCCTCTGAGTAATAATGAATTTAAACTACAGAAAAAAAAAACATTTTCCCTAAAATGCAGTATTTTTAAGTTTTGCAATCCGTTCGAAGTACTCTCAGACTCAGAAGACTGCCAAATTAGAATCCTCAAAAACCAGAAGCCCTAACCTTACACTATTCATCCCCACCCCACACCATCTCCACATCAATCCCGACTTGTCTGTAGCCTCCACCACTCTCTCTGCCCCCACCCTCAGCTCATTCCAACCTACACCCACATACCCTTCCTCTCCCTGCCAACGGTTTCTCTCTCCCACCCCCCCATACTCTCTCTCCCCCACCAAACCAGGCTGTCTCGCTTTTCAACCAGCCAGAAGGTTCCTTCAGCCTGTCCTCATCCCCCTAGCCAGCCAGCTACTCCCCCCAATCCAGCCTGCTAGCCAGTCTCTCCAGCCTGCCAGCCAGTCCAGTCATCCAGCCAGTCATCCTGTCCCCCTCAGCCAGCCAGTCCTCTCCCACCTTACTGTGAAGCTGGCAGTTTTACCCCGTGCCACCCCCTGAACAGCTGATGCCTCCTGACCCTGTGCAGCTCTCAGTTGAATTTGGGCTGGATAATGCCTGTACTCCTAACGCTATTCTCGTAAGACAGAGACCCCGAGATCGGTGCAGGAGAACAGATACCATGCAGCTCAAACTCATTAAGAGTTATACAGTGCGAGACGGCATCAGATGTTGTAGGGGACATGGGCTGGGCAGGGGGAGACCGCGAATAGCAAAGGAAGGCGAGCGGGGACTGGTTAGCTGGAGGGAGGAAAAAAGGGTGTGTGGAGACCCCAGCAGTTTTCTCTATGCTGCTTTCAATACCTTCAGTCCAGCTGGGCTGCCCAGATTCTGCTAGGGAATGTATAATTCTGCAGGGAAAGGGAATTCTGTGCAAATTCTGCACCGCACAGTGCATGGAATTTCCCTAGATGTAGACTTTTTATCCATTCTGGAATGACTAACACAGGGTTTCTACGAAAAACTGGAGCAACTGAAGTCACTTTGCAATGGATGCCTTACAGTTTTCACAAATGTGTATACCATTCTTATTTAAAGAACATTTAAACAACTAAGTTAGCTTTAGATATATGCTTTTCAAATTTCTGCAATTGCAAAAAAAAAAGTGCTTTCAATAATATTCACTTTCTTGCTACCGTGAACGTTATTGTTTTCCCTGTTAGTCTCAGGTAGACTGGTCTTTCACCAGTATGATAGGAGAGATGAAGTTTATTAAGGAATTCTAGCTCCCCCATGTGGGACAACCCCAGGTTCCCAAATCACAGATATTCCCAAGGGGGCTTCTCTCAAGCAATTACAACCTAATCTTAGAATTGCACCAGCAGCAGCCTTCCTGTTCTGATTACCAGCTTTGCGTCAGACCTGCATGAAAGATCACATGCGAAATGGGCAGCTTGCTTCTGTACAGTAAATCACTGCAAAGACTCTCTTGTAATTTTTGCTACGCTGCTGTGCATTGTCGTAGCAACTGGAGAGGGTACGTGGGAAGCTTTGGAATGGTCTGCATTTCCAAAAAATGCACAGCCACTGTAGAAATCATAATGACCGAGTCACTAAATATTGTTTTTTTCTGTTTTCCCATAGATGCAGAATGAAAGAAAGGCCTTCATGAATCACGCTCATAAAGAGAATTAAGACAGATCCATAATGAAAGATCCATTTTGGAGAAAACTAGGGGGGATGAGTACATTTCTACTTTATGGCAAGAGCAGGTCTTAATTCATTTTTTTCTTTTTAGATTCTATGCAGAACTGTTACAGTGTTGGGCTTCTAAATTTGACAGCATGTGGAAACTTATTTTGTAGCCCATGAGTTGGAACGTGATGGGCACTTGGATCTGGAGAAGGTGACCCGTTTTGCTTTGAGACTGTACATTGGGTTACCAAAATGTCAAATTCACTCTATTCAGTTGTTATTAAATTCAGCTGCTCGGTTGGTATCCAATCTAAAACGTTCTGAGAGAATTTCGCCAGTTCTCTGCCATCTTAATTGGTTACCTGTTTCGGACCGGATTTCCTTTAAAATCGGTTTAATTGTCTTTAAATTATGTAACTCCAACTCGTCACATTGGTTTAATGCTTTATTGAGAATCTATAAACCAACGAGATGCCTGAGATCCTCACAATTAAACAAACAATCTAGAAGTCCCTTCTATTCGTCATGCTCGTTTGTTTAGTACTCGTGAGACCTCCTTTTCAATTGCGGCACCCTCTCAATGGAATTCAATCCCTATAGAATTGAGATCTATTGAGGACGTTAAGAAATTTAAATCATCCTATAAAGAATTTCTCCTAGCCCGTGCGTTCAGGTTGTAATATATTGAATTGATTCTCATTTTGTTTCTGTATTCATGATTATTGTTTCTGAAGTGAAAATGTTTTTTTATATTTAGATGTGATACTATTGCATTTTTATTATTTTATATAATTTATAATGTTTGTTTGTTTTGGTTTTGTCAAATTTTTTGTGTTTTATTATGTATGTTCATTTTGTATATCGCTTAGGCCTTTTGTGTTAAGCGATTAATAAATTTTTTAAATGAAAATGAAATGAAATGAGTCTTGACATGGCCTCCTGGAGTTAGGATTTGTGGGTAGGTGGGCCCTGGGCCAAGGTGAGAGATGGTACCGCCCACCGGGAGGAGCCCAATGAGCCTCACCGTCGGGAGGCGAGGTCACAGCTGACGTCAGACACAACACAGAGGTCTAGAGTCTTTATTAAAAGAGAGAGCAGCAGCACTGCCCACGGAGCTGGGAGTTTAGGAGGAAGGCACACAGACATGGCAGTGTCACGAAGTCTGTGAAGTGGGGGATACCCAAGGAGGATACCTTAGTAGAGATGACACAGCAATGGTCCGCAGAGCGGGGTACACCAATGAAAATCCCTCAGTAGAGATGACACGGTAGTGGTCCGCAGAGTGGGATGCACTGATGAAGGTCCCTCAGTAGAGATGACACGGTAGTGGTCCGCAGAGTGGGATGCACTGATGAAGGTCCCTCAGTAGAGATGACACGGTAGTGGTCCGCAGAGTGGGATGCACTGATGAAGGTCCCTCAGTAGAGATGATACGGTAGTGGCCCGCAGAGCAGGGTACACCGATGAGGGTTCTTCAGTAGAGTTGATACGATAGTAATTCACAGAGCGGGATACTCACAGTAGGAATGGAGCAGGCAGTGGTCCTAGGTGCAAGGTCTGAGGAGCAGATAACTGGAGACGAGGAAAGGGCCCCCGAGGAGCGGGTATCCAGGATGTCTCGTGCTGAGGAAGCAGGAGCTGGAACGAAGGGTCCTTAGCAAGTAAAGCGGATTTAGCAATGAGAGAACTCATTGCCAAGTCGTAGGCAGGCAGGGCCAGCCGGCTTAAAAGTCCTTGATAAATGACATCATCCGAGGGAGACGCCCCTGAGGTTCCCGCCATGACGTGCTTAAGAATGGCCCGAGAGCGAGTGCGTGAGCCTAAGGATACATACTGCCATCTTGCCTGAGGGCAAGATGGCAGTCGGCAGTGTTCACGCCATCCGGAGGGACAAGGGAACAGAGGCAGGTAGGCCAGCGATAGCTGGCGGAGGCCGAAAGCCTACCCAGTGGAGTCAGTGTAGTAAGGATTGGAAAGAGGTGAGCAACAGTGGTCGCAGCCGTCTGCGACCGATGGGCGTAACACCTGGCGTCTCTAAAAATGTACACTCTGACGCAGAAACCTCACCTGCAGACGTAAATCAAATATATTGCTACCCTTTTCATAAATAACAACACTGTACTCGTTTCCCTGTCAGGTCTGTGTCCAATGTCTTTAAAACATTAAAACCAATCATTCCCTGAATCCATGGTGAACAAATGTAAATATTTATTCCAATATCCCCTACATTTGTACAGTGCCTGAACTTCATAAATAATGATTCAGAGGTGCCAACTGCTCTTTTTATATTTTGATAGGTCTTGGCCAGAGAACACAAACTATAGCTTTTTTTTAAAGCCAGCTGATGTGGCTCCTAAGTCTAGCCACTATATTTTATTTATTTATTTATTTGTAAAATTTTATATACCGTCATTTAGAAGGTTCCATCAAAATGGTTTACAAAGATCCATGGTAATAAACATAAGATCAATAATACCAAATAAAATCTATAAAATCAATTATGAACAAATGCATCATACATAAAATCAATAATGAAACAGTAAAAACTGCTACTAACTAATTCCGCAAATTAAAATACATCAGAAATAACTTATAAAATAAAATAGGAAAATAAAAATAAAATAAAAAATAAATAAATAGATGTTGCTGTTGAGCAAAGGCTTGGGCTCCCTCCAGGGGATGGGGGTACTATGAATGTATCAGCAGCATCAACAGTTCCCGTTGGTCTAGGACACAGAAGCCAGGGCTGAGAATCAAACCTGGGTACTCTTCTGTGTGCTGTCGCTGAGCCACCAAACCTGCCCTGAACTGATAACTTAAATGTGATAGAAATCAGTGTTATGTGGCATGCTGTATTCATATGTTTTTTAAACTGGAAGTCATTTTTCTCACAAGAAACCAGAAATCACAAAATTTTATAGTGGGATGGCGACCTTGCCACAAAATATCATGCAGGCTTGGAATGAAATTGTCTTATGATGACTGCTCCGTCCATAAAATCCAAGACGTGTGCAGAGTAAGCGGAAAGCCTCAGCGTCCTTGGCCCAGGAAACGAGAAAACCAAAGCTGCTCCCAATACGAATCCTGCGCGCCTCCTGCACATCACAGTGCTTCTATGAGGCTTTTCATCACACATTTTTTTGTATCAGTTATGTCGACTATTGGACTGCTTATGACTCTGGATTTAGTCCCACCTATTCAGTTGGCCACTTTGGTGAGCTAGGACTGTTTAAAGCTCTTTATTGTTCTCCCTTGCACACACAGTTCAATTAAAACATAAGGTTTCATGGTAGGTGATCTTGGCAGTCTCACTGCCGAGATTACTGGCAACTAGGCCACATTGTTCCTGACTGCCAAGCAATTCTTCTGTGTGTTTCCTACCAAACAACCCCCTCTTGCATAGACAGTAACTGTGCAGAAGCCTTATGGTACTTCACTGATCTGTTAACGGAAGGAGAAGCTTTGGGCTCTTACCTTTGTACTGGCAAGAAGGTGTATGTCAGTGTCACCAGCGCAGTCTAATTCTGCAATTAAATGGCTGCCAATAATAAGTTTGACCTGTGCCTCGATTAGTATTCTGTTCATGAAATAATCAATCATACTAAAAAGAGGTTTCCAGGGACAGCTCCTCCTCTATGGCCTATTCAGAACTGGAAACCACAAAGTCCTTTAGCCATTCACAGATACACAGCACATGCTTTCCCGAAGCAGCAGACAAACCATTCCATCCACTTTCCATGCGGGGCACGTTCTAAACATGCAGTAGACTTTTTTTCTTCTTTTTTTTTTTAATCAAGAGAATTTAGTACACTGGACAGCACCTTTTGAGTCAACAAAGCCAGAACAGATGGGTTCTGCAGAGTCCAGTGAGTTTCTTTCTGAGTGACAGTGAACAAAGGCATCATTCATCCTATGCTGCCGGCGGGCTCCTTGGATGGGTTTGCAAGTTGGTATTTGTGCTGTTGCTGGGAATCACCTTTAAAATAACAGAGCAAGAAAAAAACCACAAATCTTTCTAAGGCTCCCAGCAAATGCTGCTACGTTCAAACTGGCACATCTTCCATCTACCTGGTATCAAGTATCAAATCACACTAATCTCTATAAAGCAGGAAGGCTTTTAATTTTCATGGTGGCACTTCCAAATTCACTGTTGGTGTTACTGAGTCGAACTGCAAGATTCAGATGGCAGCTCTGAAGTGAAAGTAACCACATGTGAAATATGAGAATGCAATCTATCATTACACTGTCCACCAACGTGCGCTGGTCTCTGGTGCAAACATGCGCTTTTTAAGAAGCATCTGAACTTGAAAGGGATTCCTGCTGCTGCTATTCCTTCGGGGAGCGTGCACTGTGGCACTCCCGTTCCCAGAGTAACTCAAGCCAGATTCCAGCTCTGCTTTCACATTTCCATAAGTAATAGCAGTTTGCATCCAAATTGCTTTTCCCCCAAGTGAGATTGCAATGCGTTTTCAAATTATCCACCCTGACTTAGATATCGCATAAAAGGAGAAGCGCTTAACTTACATCAGTTCAGCGGTTTTTACTGAGTAAAACTGCAGCATGGCAAGCTAAAACAACTTAACTAGGGTTATACAGAGAGCCAGTAGTATAGACGGGAACAGGAGTTCATCTTCCTTCCAGTCCCATGCAACAGCTATTACAAGCATGCAGTCATTGGAAAACACCAGCAACTTATACCATGTCATGTCATTTTTCAATGAATACAACTAAATTTTTAATGCAGCTTAAAATGTTTTAGTACTTGCTATAACCCAAAAATGAAAGGAAATGAAAAAACACAGAAATAAAGAGAGGAGAAAGAAGAATGCACACTTGCTCCCCACTTTTATTCAACTGTGGAGGCTCTGGTGCAACCTAAAGACATAAACATTAACGGTGAACCCCCAAAAACACTTGATGTGCTATTGATGCTGTACCAAAGGCTTCCAAAAAGGAAGTTCTGCAAAAGAGGATAGATTATGCACAACTTAAAAGACCTATGGGATCAGCCTGAACCCCAAGAAGAAGAAAATTATGATAATCAGCAAAAAATAAGTCTGATGCTATGGAAATATATACTGAAGAACCAAAACTGGAATAAAAAATATATGTAAATATTTAGGGAGTTGCATCAAGGAAGATGGAAAATGTTTAACACTAGTAAAATGAATTACTAGGAAAGCTAAAACTGATCTTTGGGATGCTAAAGAGTTCCTTAGGAGGAACTTAAGATACTAATGTTGGGTTTGTGCCATATTGTGGACTCTTGGTTGAAGTGGTGATGACTCCTCCCATGGGGAGGGGCCCTGAGGGGAACCACAACGATTGGCTAGACTCTTAGTAAGCAGACACTGAGGAGAGAAAGCTTTATTATACTGCAGTTGATGAGTAGAATCTTGCCCAAGGAACGGACAGTGCTGTAGTCCAGTGATATCACAGTTATCTCAGACAGCCTCTGTAGATGATGGTCTCATCCAGATGTAGCATAGGTCCAGTAGTGTTCCGCAGCACGGGATAGGCCGTGAACCTGAAGGGGGAATGAGGAGAGCTGGAGCGTAGTGATACTCACAGAGTATCACTACGCTCCAGAATGAATGAGAGGGACCCGAGGTCCGAAGTTGAATGAAGTTGAATGAAGTTGAATGAAGAGAGGGACCCGAGGTCCGAAGTTGAATGAAGAGAGGGACCCGAGGTCCGAAGTGCAGGATACCCTGAGCAGAATAGGCCCTCGAGGAGTGAGTACCTAGGAGCGCCGAGGTTTCCTGAAAGAAAACAGACAGGATCCCTGAGGGGCGGGTGTCCTTAAGGTTAGGCAGATTAACTCCGGAGGGCGAGTAGAAGCGAGAGGCCCCCGAGGAGCGGGTACTCAGAGCTTCCGTAGTAGCGAGATTCCCCAGAGGGTAGTGAGGAATCCAAGCAAGCAGCTTAGAAGCGGTCAGAGTAACAAAACCGGTCCTTGCTAACTCGTTCAATTGGAGCGGAGTGGAGGTTTAAATATCCGGAGGTATTGACGTCATGCAGTGGGACCACCCCTGAGGTTCACGCAGGCCTTTCCTAACTCCAATTCCATCTAACTTCCTTCTTTCAACACGCTCCGCTAGCATTAGCGTTAATAGCCACCTCTTACAATGTTATTTATACTTATATATAACTATCTGATCTTCATTTCCCTTCTCATTCCAAGTTATTGTTTTCCTTGTTATATGTAACTGCTTTTCTGCACTATTGTTTAAATGGTAAAGTTTATTATAATTACACCCCTGTTTCTTGTGAACCAGCATGATGGGACCACCGTCTTGAATGTTGGTATATAAAAAAGTTAAATAAATAAAATAAATAAATAAATGACATATTTAAAAACACAGGAAGGGTGCGTGCGCGTGCCCTAGGAGGCCTCAGGAAGAAGCATGGCGGACGGGGACGCCTATGCCGGCTTGGAGACGCTGAGGGTTTCGGCAAACAGCAGCGGAGGCAGCCATCCTTCCAATGGAAGAGGAAAAGGGTAAAAGAGAGGTGAGGCAGAGCGTTCGCAGCTGTCTGCAACCGACAGATGCAACAACTGAATGCATACATTTTCTCAGAGGTAGGATATGAATGTAAATCATAGACTCATAGCAAGTAGTATATTAAAGAAAATACACACATTTGAAATGAAATGTGACCAGTGGCATACTTAAAGTATTTCGCATCTGGGGCAGATACTTCCTTTGGCACCACCCCCTCAATATATAATTTTAAAATTTCCTAAATATCGATAAAATATTTCAAAATAGCAGACACATCAAATAACACCCAATAATTAAATCTAATAAGAGTTTTAAAAATCTCCCGTTCTCCATATCTGTCATTCTAAGATTGTCATTAACTGGGGGCACCCATGCACACACAATATGCTCCCTCTTTCTTTCACACACATACACACTTAGTGAGAGACAGAGGAAGCGTGTGTTTGTGTGTGTGTTAGGGATGTGCAGAAGGAAAAAATTTGTTTCGATTCAGTTTTCATTTCGCCGGGAACCAAATTTGTTGCATTAGTTTCATAGGGGGAAAAACCAATTCGTTGATTAGTTTTATTCGACATTCATTGTCCGTTTTCACATTAAAGTCAATGGGGAAAGTATTTGCAGCCTATTTTTGGCTGCAGAATTGGTGTTTTCTTATCAATTCTGATGAAATTTCTGGGGAGCAATTATCAGAACGAGAAAAGAGCTCCAAGGTACTTATACTGTGGCAAAGTGGCACCAAAGTGGCATGAATAGCCTAAGGCAATTTAAAAGGACAATGGAGTACCAGGAGTGGCAAGAGTGCTTTAAAAGAGGTGCAAAGCAGCAGCGTGAGTGTCAAAAACACACCACAGCTTTAAAGGAGAGCACCGATAACAGTTGCATGAACCCTCGAAGGCAGCACAACATGCAAAGTGGCAAGACAAGTGGCATCAACATCCTACAGCACAATGAAGGGGGAACATAGCAAGCAGAAAGAGTGTCAGAAAAAACCACAAGGCAACGATAAAGGGACAAAGCAGCAGAAAGACTAGCACCAACACACTGAGTAACCATGATAGTGGCAAGAACACCACAAGGAGTAGAGTGAGTCGCCTGGTGTATGGCAGCAAGGCAGAGTGGCAGAAAGTTGATAGGGGCAAGACAGGCTGGCAGAGGGGACGTAGTCTGGTCCCTGTGGTTTTGATAGGGGCAAGACAGGTTGGCCCTGGGGAGAGTTCCCTTTTCTTTGCACAGGAAAGGGCTCCCTAGAATGGGGTCACCCCTAGAGTGGGGTGTTTCTGTTGGCGTCTAGTGAGCTCTCACTGGTCTTTTAAAATCTGGTGGACGTAGCAGATATACAAATGAGAATTTTCAAGGCCGAGGTGGAGAAGGTTTCCATGTGAACAGTGTTTCAACAAGGGTCAGTGGGTGTTAAGAGATAGCCTGGCTACACCCGGGGAGAGTTCCCTTTCCTTTGCGCAGGAAAGGGCTCCCTAGAATGGGTTGTTGGCCCCTAGAGTGGAACACGAGATTTCAAGCATGGCGAGTCGACGTGGAGGAGGTTTCCATGTGAACAGCGGTTCAACATGGGTCAGAGGGTGCTAAGAGATAGCCTGGCTACACCCGGGGAGAGTTCCCTTTCCTTTGCGCAGGAAAGGGCTCCCTGAAAAGGGTTGGCCCCTAGAGTGGAGCACGAGCCTTCAAGCATAGCGAGTCAATGTGGAGGAAGTTTCCATGTGAACAGCGGCTCTGGTTCAACATGGGTCAACGGGTACTAAGTGATAGGCTGGCTACATCCGGGGAAAGTTCCTTTTCCTTTCCACAAGAAAGAGCTCCCTAGAATGGGTTGGCCCCTAAGAAATATCTAGTCAAAATGGCCCATATTATGAAGGCCATGAAAACTATTGAGCATATGAAATATCCAAGCTCCAAGCTGGACAGACAGGCACAGCATTTGAGGTCAGGCCCTTGTAGAGACGTAAGGCCTGGACGGACAGGCACAGAATTAGAGGTCAAGCCTTTGTAGGGACGTAAGGCTTGTACAGTGGATGGACAGGCACAGCGTTTGAGGTCAGACCCTTGTAGGGACTAAGGCCTGGGCGGACAGGCACAGCATTAGAAGTCAAGCCCTTATAGGGACGTAAGGCCTGGATGGACAGGCAAAGCATTAGAGGTCAGGCCCTTGTAGGGATGTCAGGCCTGGGAGGACAGGCACAGCATTTGAGGTCAGGCCCTTTTAGGGACATAAGGCCTGGATGGATAGGCACAGCATTAGAGGTCAAGCCCTTGTAGCGACATAAGGCCTGGACAGACAGGCACAGTGTTTGAGGTCAGGCTCTTTTAGGGATATAAGGCATAGATGGACAGGCACAGCATTAGAGGTCAAGGCCTTGTAGGGATGTAAGGCCTGGACAGTAGATGGACAAGCACAGCATTTGAGGTCAGGCCCTTGAAGGGACTTAAGGCCTGGATAGACAGGCAAGATATTAGAGGTCAAGCCTTGTAAGAAAGTAAGGCCTAGATGTCCAGGCACAGCATTAGAGGTCAAGCCCTTGTAGGGACGTAAGGCCTGGACAGACAGGCACAGCATTAGAGTTCAAACCTTGTAAGGATGTAAGGCCTGGATGGACAGGCACAGAATTAGAGGTCAAGCCCTTGTAGGGACGAAAGGCCTGGATGGACAGGCACAGCATTAGAGGTCAAGCCCTTGTAGGGACGAAAGGCCTGGACAGACAGGCACAGCGTTTGAGGTCAGGCCCTTTCAGGGACATAAGGCATAGACGGACAGGCACAGCATTACAGGTCAAGGCCTTGTAGGGATGTAAGGCCTGGACAGTGGGCGGACAGGCACAGCTTTTGAGGTTAGGCCCTAGTATGCACATAAGGCCTGGATGGACAGCACAGCATTAGAGGTCAAACCTTTGTAGGGACATAAGGCCTGGATGGATAGGCACAGCTTTAGAGGTCAAGACCTTGTAGGGACATAGGGCTTGGACGGACAGGCACAGCATTAGAGATCAAGCCCTTGTAGGGATGTAAGGCCTGGATGAACAGGCACAGCATTAGAGGTCAAGCCCTTGTAGGGACGTAGGGCTTGGACGGACAGGCACAGCATTAGATGTCAAGCCCTTGTAGAGATGAAAGGCCTGGACGGGCAGGCTCAGCATTATATGTCAAGTCCTTGAGGGATGTAAAGCCTGGACAGTGGATGGACAGACACACTGACATAGTGTTTGAGATCAGGCCCTTATAGGGACGTAAGGCCTGGACAGACAGGCACAGCGTTTGAGGTCAGGCCCTTTCAGGGACATAAGGCATAGACGGACAGGCACAGCATTACAGGTCAAGGCCTTGTAGGGATGTAAGGCCTGGACAGTGGGCGGACAGGCACAGCTTTTGAGGTTAGGCCCTAGTATGCACATAAGGCCTGGATGGACAGCACAGCATTAGAGGTCAAACCTTTGTAGGGACATAAGGCCTGGATGGATAGGCACAGCTTTAGAGGTCAAGACCTTGTAGGGACATAGGGCTTGGACGGACAGGCACAGCATTAGAGATCAAGCCCTTGTAGGGATGTAAGGCCTGGATGAACAGGCACAGCATTAGAGGTCAAGCCCTTGTAGGGACGTAGGGCTTGGACGGACAGGCACAGCATTAGATGTCAAGCCCTTGTAGAGATGAAAGGCCTGGACGGGCAGGCTCAGCATTATATGTCAAGTCCTTGAGGGATGTAAAGCCTGGACAGTGGATGGACAGACACACTGACATAGTGTTTGAGATCAGGCCCTTATAGGGACGTAAGGCCTGGACAGGCAGGCACAGTGTTTGAGGGCAGGCCCTTGTAGGGACGTAAGGCCTGGACAGACAGGCACAGCATTAGAGGTCAAGCCCTTGTAGGGATGTAAGGACTGGACAGGCAGCATTAGAAGTCAAACTCTTGTAGGGACGAAATGCCTGGACAGACAGGCAAATCGTTTGAGGTCAGGCCCTTGTAGGGACATAAGGCCTGGATGGACAGGCACAGTGTTAGAGGTGAAGCCCTTGTAGGGATGTAAGGCCTGGATGGACAGGCACAGTGTTAGACATCAAACCCTTGTATGGACTTAAGGCCTGGATGGACCGGCACATCGTTTGAGGTCAGGCCCTTGTAAATACCCAGAAGCTATTAATAGTACTTAATACTTACGCACTTCAGTTGATGACAAAGGAACTTGAATAGCTCTCAGAAATACGAAAACTGCTATTCAAGTCCAAATCTACAATATCAACCTATGTTGACTTTCTACCCTACAGTGCCTCTGTAAACTATGGGCACAGAGAGGATGAACTAGCTACCACCAGTTTTCTATAGCACTAGAAATATTAATGTTAGCACCTAAGAAACATCTAGGGAAAATGGCCTGTATTATGAAGGTCATGAAAACTATTGAGCACATGAAGTATCCAAGCTCCAAGCTGGAAAGACAGGCACAGCATTAGAAGTCAAGTCCTTATAGAGACATAAGGCCTGGATGGACAGGCACAGTGTTTGATGTCAAGTCCATATAGGGGCATAAGACCTGGACGAACAGGCACAGCATTAGAGGTCAGGCCCTTGTAGGGACGAAAGGCCTGGACAGGGGACGGACAGGCCCAGTGTTTGAGATGAAGCCCTTGTAGGGACGTACAGCCTGGACGGACAGGCACAGCATTAGAGGTCAAGCCCTTGTAGGGGATGTAAGGCCTGGACAGACAGGCACAGTGTTTGAGGTCAAGCCCTTGTAAATATCCAGAAGCTATTAACTGTACTTATGCACCTCAGCTGATGACAAAGGAACTTGTAGAGCTCTCTGAAATAAGAAAACTGCTACTAAACTCCAATCTAAAATATCAACCTATGTTGACTTTGTAGTTTACACAATGCTTCTGTAAACTATGGGAACACAGAGGATGAACTAGAGTGCAGACTAAAGAGGTTAGGACTTTTCAGCTTGGAGAAGAGACGACTGAGGGGGGATATGATAGAGGTGTTTAAAATCATGAGAGGTCTAGAACGGGTAGATGTGAATCGGTTATTTACTCTTTCGGATAGTAGAAGGACTAGGGGACACTCCATGAAGTTAGCATGGGGCACATTTAAAACTAATCGGAGAAAGTTCTTTTTTACTCAACGCACAATTAAACTCTGGAATTTGTTGCCAGAGAATGTGGTTCATGCAGTTAGTATAGCTGTGTTTAAAAAAGGATTGGATAAGTTCTTGGAGGAGAAGTCCATTACCTGCTATTAAGTTCACTTAGAGAATAGCCACTGCCATTAGCAATGGTTACATGGAATAGACTTAGTTTTTGGGTACTTGCCAGGTTCTTATGGCCTGGATTGGCCACTGTTGGAAACAGGATGCTGGGCTTGATGGACCCTTGGTCTGACCCAGTATGGCATTTTCTTATGTTCTTATGTTCTTATGTTCTTAACTACCACCAGTTTTCTATAGTACAAGAAACATTAATATTACCACCTAAGAAAGATTTAGGGAAAATGGCCCATATTATGAGGGTCATGAAAATTATTGAGCATATGAAATATTCAAGCTTCAAACATCTTAAGTCAGCTTTTTATGTTCTTACATTCCAAATGTTGCAAAACAGGAAAAAGAATATTCTGGAAAGAAGTGATGCACAAATACATGAAACTGAAATTAGAAATACTAGAACTAAACTCAGACAGGCACCCCGTATGAGGTCAGGCCCTTGTAGTGACATAAGGGCTAGACAGACAGGCACAGCATTTGAGGTCAAGCCCTTGTAGGGACATATGACCTAGACAGTGGACAGACTTGCACAGCATTTCAGCTCAGGTACATGTGCTGATATTATCTGGAGCACAGGAGGCAGTTGGAGCTGCTGCAAGGTTTTCAATTGCTTTTATTCATCTTACCATTCACAGGGACAATTTGCAAACCCAAGCAAAGGCATGTTTATTTTAAAAAACTCTAGCATTTCCATCAAATCTGGTACCAGCCTTGAGCGGTGAGGGCTCATGATATTCTCAATCATTGAAAATACACGTTCACTGAGCACACTGGTTGGTGGACATGACAGATATCACTGAGCCACTTTGGCTAGGTGTGGCCAGAGAGTAGACTTATATGCCCAATATGCCAGCGGATCTGTCTGCATGTTCTTTGTGGGATCTGAGAGATACCGTGTCACTGACATTTGTGCTGGTGTCTCCTTTGTTTGGGTGGGCTGAGAGTCACTCATGCCAGTCCTTTCTCTCTAGCCCTTTCTCTCTAGCCCTTTCCAGATCAGATTATTTTTTATGGGCAACATGGCTTTGGCGTACTGAAGTGGAGAAGGAAGTACTAGCTGTCGCTGACAGAGTGCTGCTCCTGCTTGGGCTAGCACTACTCTCTGAAGTGCCTGCTGTTTCCTCCTCTGCTTCATGCCTAAGCTGTCTCTGCCTATGGCACTCCTGTTCATGGACTATTTAATAACAGCAGGTCCTTCACCAATAGGAGACAATTGTACTGTAGGGCGATTTTCCCTTTCACACGGGGACAGACTGTGGCGAGCATGTATGTGTGATCTTCTGTTAAAGGCCTTGATTTCTCTTGCACCTGCTTCTGCAAAAAGTCCAGACAATGCAGCACCTCTGCTGTCATTCCCTCTTCCTGTTTAAAGCCCTCCAAATTTTTCTCCAGAAAATTAACTATAGGGATGATGTCAGCCAAGGTGGCACTTCTGGAACTCAGCTCCTCCATGGCATCTTTGAAGGGCTGCAGGATTTTTACCAGCTGACTCATGACTAACCAATCATGATGCCCTAGGGGACTATGCACACCTATGTCCATTGTCGCAGAAAGTTCATGAAGGGGTGTCTGCTGCTCCACTAACCTCTGCAACATCATATAGGTGGAATTCCACTGGGTGGCAATGTCTTGAATGAGACACTTGTGAGGCATCTCCAAATCAGTCTACTTTTGTCAGAGAACCTGCCCCGCCTTCACACTTCTGTGGAAGTGTGCTGCTATGTTCCTGCACTTGTGTATTAACTCTTGCAGGTATTCATTCTCTTGGTGCTTGGACATCTAACCCCAGAGCTGACTTCACTACCAGGTGCAGAGTGCGTGCAAAACATCGGATGATGTTTTGCATCATCCTCTATCCTAATATCCTAATAATACAATATCCTCTATCCTAATCAATACGGGTTTCGCAAATCCTACAGCACAGAAACCCTCCTCCTCTCCCTTACGGATCACATCATCTTAGGCCTAGACAAAGGTCAAGATTTTCTGTTAGCTCTGCTTGACATCTCGGCAGCTTTTGATACTGTGAATCACTCCACTTTGCTAAGCCGTCTCTCAGACATTGGTATTTCAGGCTCAGTTCACAGATGGTTTAATTCATTCCTAAGCAACAGAACCTACAAAGTCAAAATTAACAACAAAGAATCATCCAGTATTAAATCTTCAGTAGGTGTTCCTCAAGGATCCTCCTTATCCCCCACCCTTTTTAACATCTACCTCCTCCCCCTCTGTCAACTGCTTACTAACCTAAGATTAACACATTATCTCTATGCAGACGATGTGCAGATTTTAATCCCCATAAAAGAATCACTATCAAAGACCCTCCTTTACTGGGAAAATTTCCTTCAATCCATTAACCAACTCCTCAACAATTTGAATTTAGTCCTAAATACGTCCAAAACCGAACTGCTCATTATTTCAACCGACCATCATGACTCCTCGCTTCAGCCCCCTCTTACAGCCCAAATTTCTCATGCTAGAGACCTTGGAGTAATCCTTGACAATCGCTTAAATTTAAAGAAATACATTAACAACACAACAAAGGAAGGCTTCTACAAACTGCAAGTCCTAAAAAGGCTTAAACCCCTACTGTTTTTCCATGACTTCAGGACTGTCCTCCAAGCCACGCTCTTTGCCAAGATTGACTACTGCAACACTCTTCTTCTGGGGCTTCCACTCTCATCCACAAAACCATTACAGATGCTCCAGAATGCAGCAGCTAGAGTCGTCCAATACAAACCGCAGAGATCACATCCCCCCCATCTTAAAGAACCTACATTGGCTACCAATAAATTATCGAATCTTACACAAATCCCTTACCATAATCCACAAAACGATCCACAAGCAACAACCGTTGGACCTCCAATTCCCCCTCAAACTTCACTCCTCATCCAGGCCCATCAGAGAATCATATAAAGGATCTCTCCATGTACCTCCTAACAAAACTTCATGCCACACCGCAACCAAAGAAAGAGCATTCTCTATAGTGGGACCTCAGACAGGAACCCTGCCTACAAACAGACTTAAAACCTGGCTATTCAGCCAAGCTTTCCCTTAATCAGAACTCCACATCTCAAGCCTACTGGACAACTTACTTAGCGATACCCTTTTATCACAATGGTTATCCCTCTGTCCTTCTCTTTCTTCTTTTCTCAAGTTCGATCTCCTTGTTATATGTAACTTTATTACCTCCTCTGATTATTTTACTGTTAAATGGTTGATAAGAATGTTTACCCCCTTGTTACATGTAAACCGATTTGATATGACACCTGTCATGAAGGTCGGTATATAAAAGAATTAAATAAATAAATAAATAAATAAATAAATAAATAAATAAATGTTCTGAAAGCCACCGTCGGATATTGCCTTTACCATGTTTGCACCATTGTCTGTGACAAAGAACCCTGCCTGAAGATTCCTCTCTCTCTGGTGTAGCTGCCAGCCCGCCAGCATCTCTCCGATGTATGCTAGAATATTGGCTGAGGTATAGGCATCGTCACTAATAGAGCTGCTGCCTGCCCCTGCCTCATCCAGGTCCCACCACTGTGCTGTCAGGGAGAGGTAAGAGTGTGCAGCATTCAGTGTGGTCCAGATATCGCAGGTGAAATGCATAGTCCTCTGTGCTTAGCTAGCAGTGCTTGGATGTGACTGCGACACTGGTTGTACAGGGTGGGGATGACCTTTCTGCTAAATGTGGTTCTGGAGGGGACTTTGTAATTTGGCTTCTAGGAAAAATAAAAAGTCATGGGATAGGTGGCGATGTCCTTTCGTGGATTACAAACTGGCTAAAAGACAGGAAACAGAGAGTAGGATTAAATGGACAATTTCCTCAGTGGAAGGGTGTGGGCAGTGGAGTGCCTCAGGGATCTGTATTGGGACCCTTACTTTTTAAAATATTTATAAATGATCTGGAAAGAAATAGGACAAGAAATGTAATCAAATTTGCAGATGATACAAAATTGTTCAAAGTATTTAAATCACAAGCAGATTGTGATAAATTGCAGGAAGACCTTGTGAGGCTGGAAAATTGGGCATCAAAATGGCAGATGAAATTTAATGTGGACAAGTGCAAGGTGATGCATATAGGGAAAAATAATCCATGCTATAGTTACACAATGTTAGGCTCCATATTAGGTGCTACTACCCAAGAAAGAGATATAGGCGTCATAGTGGATAACACATTGAAATCATTGGTTCAGTGTGCTGAGACAGTCAAAAAAGCAAACAGAATTTTGGGAATTATTAGAAAAGGAATGGTGAATAAAAAGGAAAATGTCATAATGCCTCTGTAGTGAGGCCCACGCCGATAAAAAAAAAACCCACCCTGACCCTTTAAAATTACCCCCTTAGCCTCCCCCACTCTCCCATACCCCCCCCCCCCAAACTTTTTATACATACCTGGTGGTCCAGGGGGGCCGCGGGGAGCGATCTCCCATTCCCAGGCCATCAGCTGCGCTAAAAAAAAATGGCGCCGTTGGTCCTTTCCCCTTACCATGTGACAGGGCATCCGTGCCATTGGCCGGCCCCTGTCACATGGTAGGAGCACTGGATGGCCGGCGCCATCTTTAAAGATGGCGCCGGCCAATGGCACGGATACCCTGTCACATGGTAAGGGCAAAGGGCCATCGGCGCCATCTTTATGAGTGGCAGCTGATGGCCCGAAAGTGGGAGATTGCTCCCCGTGCCCCCCCTGGACCACCAGGTAATTTTAAAAGGTTTTTGGGGGGGTCGGGAGGGTGGGGGAGGCTAAGGGGGTCGGTTTAAAGGGTCAGGTGGATTTTTTTTTTATCGGGCCATCGGTGTCATTTATATTACCGTAGTGGCAGCCAAAATGGCGCCGATGGCCCGAGAGCGGGAGATCGCGCTGGGACCCCCCCCCCCCCCCCCACTGGACCACCAGGTAATTTAACATTTTGGGGGGGTTCGGGAGGGTGGGGGAGGGTAAGGGATTGGTTTTAAAGGGTCGGGGTGGGTTTAGGGGTTGTTTTGGTGTGCCGGTTTCCCGCCCTCCCCCCAAATAATTCCCGTGCCCGATTTAACGATTTTTGACGATAAACCAGGGGAATTTCTATTGTATCGCGACTCACGATTTTTGACGATTTAAAAAATATCTGACAATTTTTTTAAATCATCAAAAAACGATTCACATCCCTAGTCTAGAATGGGTAGATGTGAATCGGTTTTTTACTCTTTCGGATAATAAAAAGACTAGGGGGCACTCCATGAAGTTAGCATGTGGCACATTTAAAACTAATCGGAGAAAGCTCTTCTTCACTCAACGCACAATTAAACTCTGGAATTTGTTGCCAGAAGTGTGATTAGTACAGTTAGTATAGCTGTGTTTAAAAAAGGATTGGATAAGTTCTTGGAGGAGAAGTCCATTACCTGCTAATAATTAAGTTGACTTAGATAATAACCACTGCTATTACTAGCAATGGTAACATGGAATAGACTTAGTTTTTGGGTACTTGCCAGGTTCTTGTGGCCTGGATTGGCCACTGTTGGAAACAGGATGCTGGGCTTGATGGACCCTTGGTCTGACCCAGTATGGAATGTTCTTCTTATTCTTCTTATGGAACTAAGACCTTCAGCAAATGCTTGAAACCCACATTCTCCACTATCTGCAAGGGCTGGTCATCAAGGGCAATCATTTCCCCAATGCTCCTGGTTACAACTTTTGAGGCTCCTTGCCTCCTTCCCCAGGATAGCGTTACCAAACACCAGCCCATTTCCTCCATGGTGGGTTGTCATTTCTGACACATGGCAGGGGGCTGCTGGCCTGCCACCTGACTGCTAGAAGGGGCTCAGGGCATGGGGTGACTCTGCTCTTTTTCAATCACTTTATGCTGCCTAGAAGGGGTCCCCTGACTGGTACTGCCACCATCCGCAGATGGCAGTACTATTCGGTGTTGCTTCTGCATATGATGCATCATGCCAAAATTAGTTAGATGTCCCATTTGCTTGCCTCTGCTAATAGCCCTGGCACAGTAATTACACTGAGCAAAATGCGGGTCCTCTGTCACTTTAAAGTGGCTCCAGATCGCAGATTTCTTTCGTGATCCCTTCTCTATAGCCTTCGGGGTGGATGCTGGCAGTGGAGCTGAAGTAGTGGGTGCACCCTGAGAAGCAATGCCAGGGGCATCAGTCATACTCTGTGCTTGCGCTGACTGCTCTTCCTCATCATCATCAGTTTCATCTCTCCCCTGCAGCACTGAAGTGGAGGGTACGACAGAACTAACTAATCCTGCTAAACCTTCTTCAGCTATTACTTCTTCCATTTCTGATTATGAGAATCCCACACAAGATAATTCTTCATCGGAATCAGAAGCAAACAGTGCCTGCGCTTCATTTTCAACGCTAAGTCGAGTCTGCTGTCACACTGCTGCTTTTGGGTTTCACCCTTTTGTCTTGCATGACTCAGCCTCCCCTTCCCTCACCTTCAAAACTACAGGGACAGAAACAGGTGGTGGCGATGCATCATCTTTAAATTTCAGTTTTTTCCAGATGGAACTGCCTGCCCCTCCAGAGATTTTAGATTGGAACAGGTCCCTTTTTAACTTTAATGGGGGACTGGCACTGCCTTTTGAAGTGCCTCCTCTGCCAGTCCCAATCACTCGACCACGTCTAGCTTTCCCTGACATCATGGATTTAATGTCACTGCCTACTAGTAAATTGTAACTACTAAAGAGGCCTACTGGAGATTTGGCTTCAGAGAGCACCTCTGTCCCAATATATGTGAGTCTGCAAAACTGTCCACAGGCCCACGAGGCAGTGCCTGGATGTACACTAATTCAGGGACCGCTGTATGTGCACACACCAAACTTGTAACTACAAAAGAGGCCTACTGGGGATGTGGCTTCAGAGAGCACCACTGTCCCAATATATGTGTCTGCAAAACTGCCCACAGACCCTCGAGGCAGTGCCTGGATGTACACTACAACTGGGACCACTGTATGTGCACACACCAAACTTGTAACTCAAAAGAGGCCTACTGGGGATTTGGCTTCAGAGAGCATCGCTGTCCCAATATATGTGAGCCTGCAAAACTGCCCACAGACCCACGAGGCAGTGCCTGGATGTACACTACTACTGGGACCGCTGTATGTGCACACACCAAACTTGTAACTACAAAAGAGGCCTACTGGGGATTTCGCTTCAGAGAGCATTGCTGTCCCAATATATGTGTGGGTCTTCAAAACTGCCCACAGACCCACGAGGCAGTGCCTGGATGTACACTACAACTGGGACCACTGTTTGTGCATACACCAAACTTGTAACTACAAAAGAGGCCTACTGGGGATTTTGCTTCAGAGAGCACTGCTGTCCCAATATATGTGGGTCTGAAAAACTGCCCACTGATGCCCACTGCACTGCCTTCTTGGCTTAAAAGAGCACAGAGAGACAGTCTGAGTTCAATTAAAAAAAACTGCAGTTAAAAAAAAAAGCATGGCTTGGCACAGCAGCAAAAACGAAGAAATATCTTTTTCAATGGAAAATTCTATCAAACTAGCTAGAAATTTAATATATCTCCCACCCACAACACCCAAATCCTGCTTGCAACCTACCCCAGGGGAGTAACATAAGCAGCAAAATGCCACTGCTAGCAGCTTGTCTCAGTGGGATAGACAGAGAGACCATCTGAGATCAATAAAAATACGTAAATTTGGTCAAAAAAAGGCCTGCCTGGCTGGCACTACAGCAATTGAATACAGATTTGAGACACTCAGACTAGCTCTGAGTAAAGCCACCATCCCCGGACCACCTCCCCAGACCACCCTCGCAAAGAAAGAGCGTGGCACACCACGTGCTTAAGGTATAAATAGTTCAGCGTCATCAGGAACAGCGTCACAGACCACTGAGTGAGAGTGGCGATTGGCTGCATTAGAAAAATGCTTAGCTCTGATAGGTTGCATTCTCGTCTCCTTGCCAACCTGTCTGACCCACTCTATGACAGGGCTGTGAGGTCACTTATGACTCATAGGAAAGGGCTGGTTTTTGCTATGGATATTCCCACATGGCCTTCTCCTATTTCAAATGGCTACTAAGAAATCACTGCGAACCAAAAGAATGAAACTAATATGATATGTTTTAATCGTAGGGGATCGTGATGCATTTCGCAAACCCACGAATACAACAAATAGGGACTTATGCGTTGCGGATTGCACATTCATTGAAAACGAATGTACATCCCTAGTGTGTGTGTGTTTGTGTGTGGAAGAGAGACACACATACACACACACTAAGTTTGTGCCTCTCTCTCTCACACACACAGACACGCTTCCTCTAGCTCTCTTTCAAACAGACAGACACGATTCTTTAGTCTCTCTTTCTCACATGCTACCTGACAAATATATATGATTCTTTTGTGTGTCTCTCTCTCATATGCCTTCTTTCTTCCAAGCTGCCCTTCCCACTACAGCCCCATTCCATGAACGTTTCTCTCATCTAAGCCTTGTTCCCTACACGCAAGCCACCCGTCTTCCTTGACACATGTGTAACACTTAGCTCGCTGTTAATTGTTCCATATGTTCCAAATTAAAATGTTATCTGTTCTAAGTTATACTGTAAGTTATACTGTAAAATAAGCTGCCCATGCCTTATTTACTGTTCAGTTTATATGTGAACTGATGTGATATCTCGATCGAATGTCGGTATACAAAAAGCAAATAAATAAATAAATATGCTAACTCACACACATGCTTCCCCTGTGTGTCTCTCTCTCACATACTAACACACATATGCAGACAAAAACTGAACTGGAAACTACAAGCCAGATTCTGCATGCAGTGCAACAGTGGAAAAACAGAAAGTCACTATTCCTCAAAACAATACAATCAAGAAATATAAATCAATCACAATAGTAAAACCATACTAAAAATATAAATTTCAAAACAGCTGATGAATAGAATAATATTAAATATAAAAACATAGAAACATAGAAATGATGGCAGAATAAGACCATTTGGCCCATCCAGTCTGCCCATCAAGCTCCCACACTTATTTTCCCATACTTATCTGTTTCACCAACCACCAAGTTCAGGGCCCTTGTTGGAAACTGATTCAAATTTCCTGCCACCCCCTGCCATTGATGCAGAAAGTAATGTTGGAGTTGCAGCAAAGGTGAGCATATGGCTTAATGGTTAAGGGTTGTAACCGCTGCATCAAGCAAGTTACCCCGATGCTTGTTTACCCAGACTGCAAGATCAATACCTTGTTGGATGTTGTCTGAATGTAAATCCTCTTTTCACATTTCTCCCTGCTGTTGAAGCAGAGAGCAACACTGTATATGCATTCAAAGTGAAGTATCAGGTTAATTGGTTTAGGGTAGTAAATGCTGCAATAAGCAAGCTACCCCCATGCTTATTTGTTTACCCAGACTGTGTAGTTCAGTCCTTATTAGTTGTTGTCTGAATGCAAATCCTCTTTTCCACATTTCCCTTTGCCGTTGAAGCAGAGAGCAATGTTGGAGTTGCATTAACCGTTGAAGGCTTATTGAGTAAGGGTAGTAATCACCAGGTAGTAGCCTCCATTCCAGCAAGCCACCCCCATGGCTCTTCTCTTCATTCCCATCTTCTAATCTTTATGGATGCACAGTGTTTATCTCATGCCCCTTTGAAATCCTTCACAGTTTTAGTCTTCACCACTTCCTCCGGAAGGGCATTCCAGGCATTTCTGTGAAGAAATATTTCCTGACATTGGTTCTGAGACTTCCATAGAAACATAGAAAGATAGAAATGACGGCAGAAGAAGACCAAACGGCCCATCCAGTCTGCCCAGCAAGCTACGCACTTTATCCATTTTTTTCCCCTTTTTTTCCTCTCCCACCTGTTACTATTGGCTTCCAGTACCCTCCAGCCCTAATTCCCCTCCACCCCACTACCAATTTAGAGAGCAGCACCGTATCTGCATCCAAGTGAACGTCCAGCTCAATTAGGGGTAGCAACCGCTGTAA
This sequence comes from Rhinatrema bivittatum, assembly GCF_901001135.1. Taxonomy (NCBI): domain Eukaryota; kingdom Metazoa; phylum Chordata; class Amphibia; order Gymnophiona; family Rhinatrematidae; genus Rhinatrema; species Rhinatrema bivittatum. The sequence goes on along the minus strand of NC_042621.1, from coordinate 12,014,586 downwards.
CAAGCAGGCCACACCCTTACCCCATACTCTTACCCACCCCTGTTTTTTGTTTTTTTTTTTGGAGATAGCAGCCCTCCATCCTTCCGCTTCTGGAGTTTCAAATCATGTCCTCTAGTTCTAATGATTTTTTCCAATGGAAAAGGTTTGTTGTTGACCATGGATCATTAAAACCTTTCAAATATCTGAAAGTCTGTATCATATCACCCCTGCTCCTCCTCTCCTCCAGGGTATACATATTTAGGTTCTTCAATTTCTCCTCATAAGTCATTTTATGAAGACCATCCACCTTTTTGGTCGCCCTTCTCCCCACCCATCAAATACAGTTCTTTCAGATTTCCACACCCCATTTGCATGACTCTGCATTTCTTGGCATTGAATCTCAGCTGCCATATCTTCGACCCAGCTTCCTTAAATCCCGTCTCATTCTCTCCACTCCTTCCGGCATGTCCACTCTGTTGCAGATCTTAGTATCATCTACAAAAAGGCAAACCTTACCTTCTATCCCATCTGCAATGTCGCTCACAAAGATATTGAACAGGACCGGTCCCAACACCGATCCTTGCGGCACTCCACTTAACACCCCTCTCTATTCAGAGTAAGTTCCATTTACTATCACACATTGTCTTCTGTCCGTCAACCAGTTTGCAATCCAGACCACCACCTTGGCACTCACTCCTAAGCTTCTCATTTTGTTCACAAGCCTCCTGTGTGGGACCATATCAAAAGCTTTGCTGAAATCCAAGTAGATGACATTGAGCGCTCTTCCTCGATCCAATTCCCTAGTCACCCAATTTAAAAAGTCTATCAGATTTGTCTGACAGGACCTTCCCCTGGTGAATCCATGCTGCCTCTGGTCCAGCAATTCATCTGACTGTAGATAGTTCACTATTCTTTCTTTCAGCAGTGATTCCATTACTTTTCCCACCACAGAGGTGAGGCTAACCAGCCTGTAGTTTCCAGCCTTCTCTCTGCTCCCATTCTTGTGAAGTGAGACCACCACCGCTCTTCTCCAATCACTCGGCACCATTTCCGTTTCTAGGGATCTATTGAATAGGTCGTGCAGTGGACCTGCTAGCACATCTCTGAGTTCTCTCAGTATCCTGGGATGAACCTCATCAGGCCCCATGGCTTTGTCCACTTTCAGTTTTCCTAGCTCTTCCCATACATTCTCTTCTGTAAACGAAGTTACATCTATTCCACTCCCCTCCAGTTTCTTGTTAACTAGCGACAGTCCTTCTCCAGGATCCCCTTTAATGAACACTGAACTGAAGTATTCATTTAATATTTCTGTCATTTCTTCATCTCTCTCCACACATTGATCCTTTTCACCTTTCAATTTCACTATAACACTTTGGACTTTTCTCCTTTCTCTGATGTATCTGAAAAATGTTTTGTCACCTCGCTTTACCTCTTTGGCAATGGTAAAGAAAGGGAATGGTGAATAAAACAGAAAATGTCATAATGCCTCTGTATTGCTCCATGGTGAGACCACACGTTGAATACTGTGTACAATTCTGGTCGCCGAATCTCAGAAAAGATATAATTGCGATGGAGAAGGTACAGAGAAGGGCTACCAAAATGATAAGGGGAATGGAACAGCTCCCCTATGAGGAAAGACTAAAGAGGTTAGGACTTTTCAGCTTGGAGAAGAGACTGCTGAGGGGGGATATGATAGATCATGAGAGGTCTAGAATGGGTAGATGTGAATCAGTTATTTACTCTTTCGGATAATAGAAAGACTAGGGGGCACTCCATGAAGTTAGTGTGTGGCACATTTAAAACTAATCGGAGAAAGTTCTTTTTCACGCAACGCACAATTAAACTCTGGAATTTGTTGCCAGAGGATATGGTTAGTGCAGTTAGTATAGCTGTGTTTAAAAAAGGATTGGATAAGTTCTTGGAGGAGTCCATTACCTGCTATTAATTGAGGTGACTTAGAAAATAGCCACTGCTACTACTAGCAACGGTAACATGGAATAGACTTATTTTTTGGGTACTTGCCAGGATCTTGTGGCCTGGATTGGCCACTGTTGGAAACAGGATGCTGGGCTTGATGGACCCTTGGTCTGACCCAGGATGGCATGTTCTTATGTTCTTATGTTCTTCCTTCTACTTGACTTTTTATTGTCTTGATTACTTTCTTTGTCTCCTTCAGTTCCACCAGATATTCTTCCTTGTGCTCCTTCCTTTGGGATCCTTTATATTTCTTAAACGCTGTTCTTTTAGCTTTTATTTTATCATTTTTCTCTTGCTTTTCTTTACTTTTCTAACAAATAGATTAGTTGCCTTGGTACTTGCTCCTTTTAGTTTGGTTCACTGTTGTTCCACATCTCTCTTGTTCTCCCAGCCTTCTAGTTCTTCCACCAGGTACTTCCCCATTTCAACAAAGTCCATGTTTTTGAACTGCAAAACGCAGGTCTTCGTGCTACTTCTCCATATCCTATTTGTGATATGAAACCATACTGTTTGATGAGCACTGTGTTGCATCCATCGGTCTCAGACGGCTTTGCCCGACATGCCTCACCTCTTTTTCAACCTTCTCTACAAGCCTCAGGAGAATGGCATCCATAGCATCTCCTTGCCGCACCCTCCGGCTTTCCCGGAGCTTCTCTGGCGCAGCGTCCCACCATGTTCACCTGAGGCTTCCTAGAGTGCGTGCTCGTGTATGCCTCACGTCTTGTAGCAGTGTTGGTGTGAACCTCGGGGGTGTCCCCCTCGAGTGACTTCACTGCTTTTGTATTCAAAAGGTTGCCCATTTGCTGACTCTCGCCGCGTTAGCAACAGATTGGATTCACTCCGGTCTGAAGCTGCTCTGCCGCTTCTACTCTGCTGGAAGCCACCTTCACCGTCCGGGGTTCTACTAACCTGGGTACCCACTCCTTGGGGGCCCTTTGCTTATTTCCAGGTGCCTATCCTAAATACTGGTACTCACTCCTCAAGGGCCTGTGTGCCTGCTACCAATTCTTGAACCTGCTAACAATTCTTGAACCTGCTACCAATTCTTGAACCTGCTGGAACACTACCTATCAGCTACAGAGAGTGAGTACAACTTCTCCCAGTCTGTCCATCTACAGCTCCTCGCTGCTCATCTGCATCAGGCCCTACACCACCATTGTGGAACGGGTCTCCTCTGCTGAGGATTACAAACTGTTAATACCTATCCTCTCTCTTCTGCTCATTGGGAACTCTATCTACTCAGCTACCAGGGAGTGTGTTATAACATCTGCCAGTCTGTCTCTCCTACAGTGCCTTACTGGACATCTGCATCGGGGGCCTTACACCACCATTGTGGGATGGGTCTCCTATGCCAAGGATCACAGACTGCTGCTATCTAATCTACTCTCTACTGCCACCTCTGGTGGACCACACTAGCTGTATAATAAAAGATATACTCTCTGTGTTTGTGCATCTGAGTCTAGCCCGGTGCTTCAGTTCCCTACGAGGCTCCTCCCTGTAGGAGATACCATCACTGTTGCCCTGAAAATCCACCAAACACCTTAAAATCATAACACACTGGTGCTGAGGTGGGCACCCACCTGGACATTAGAGACATTATCTCCATTAGTGAGCACTAAATCGAGTATAGCTCCCTCCCTCGTGGGTTCCATTACCATTTGTTTGAACAGAGCCCCTTGCAGGGCATCCTCTATCTACTACTGTTAGATTCTGCAGAAGGGATTCTCCAGTCTACATCTGGCAGATTAAAATCTCCAACAATCACCACTTCTCCCTTCTTTCCCATCTTTTGGATGTCTTCAATTAGATCTTTGTCAAGCTCTTCCATTTGATTTGGAGGTCTGTATACCACTCCAATAAAAATGGATGCCCTATCATCTTTTTTAGGTTGGCCCATAGTGCTTCTTCTTTGCCCCATCTTCCTTGCAGCTCAGATGCTTGAATATTGTTTCTGACATAAAGAGCCATTCCTCCACCTTTCCTGTCCTCTCTGTCCTTCCTTAACAAGTTATAGCCCGGTATTGACGTATCACAATCATGAGATTCCGTGAACCACGTCTCTGTGACAGCAACAATGTCCAAGTCCGCCTCCACCATTAGGGCTTGCAGATCTGGGATTTTATTGCCCAAACTACGAGCATTTGTGCTCATAGCTTTCCAGCTTTTCTTGTTCAGGTAACTGCTTTTCTTGGATTCATTTTGTGACTTATTTAGTTGAGTTTTGTTATCCACTTCACCCTTTTCCATTGCGTTTGTATTTGGGAGGTGACATTCTAATTTCCTTCTGCCACCCCCGGCATCTAGTTTAAATGCCTTATGACATAGGATTTGAATTTATCTCTTAGGATCCTTTTTCCTGCCACTGACAGATGTGAGTCATCTTTGACAAAGAGCTTTTACTGTTCCATACATGGATCCAGCCCCCAGTATATCCAAAACTTTGTCCGTTACACCAGGATTTGAGCCATACATTGAAGTTATTAATATGGCTTAGCCTCTCCTTCCTCTTTCCATGAACAGGTAACACTTTTGAAATGGCAATGGTTGTTGCCATGTGACTAATCTGCTTCCTGTACACATAAGAACATAAGAACATAAGAAATTGCCATGCTGGGTCAGACCAAGGGTCCATCAAGCCCAGCATCCTGTTTCCAACAGAGGCCAAACCAGGCCACAAGAACCTGGCAATTACCCAAACACCTAGAAGATCCCATGCTACTGATGCAATTAATAGCAGTGACTATTCCCTAAGTAAACTTGATTAATAGCAGTTAATGGACTTCCATAACCGATAAAATATTTCAAAAGAGCAGACATCAAATAACACCCCCACTCTCCATACAAGTCACCCTGAGATTGTCATGGACTGGGGGTACACACACACACAAACAGAGACACAAACAAAATATGATCCTTCTGTCTCACAAACACATTCATGTTTAGTGAGAGAAAGAGGGAGCGTGTGTGTGTGTGTGTGTGTGTGTGTGTGTGTGTGTGTGTGTGTGAGACAAACACACATGCTTCTTCCATCTCTCTTTCTCACACACACACACACACACACACACACACCTGCTTTCTCTGTCGATTCCTCTGTCTCACACACAAATGCTTCCTCTGTCTCTCACCCCACTCCCCATGCACACATGCACTCTCTCATACACAGGCACCCTCTCATATACATATACACACACAGGCGCACACACACTCACTTTTATATACATTCACCTTCTCACAGAGGCAGCCTCTCATACACTGGCACTCACTCTCACAGGGCCAGTCTCTCGCACACATTTTGGACCTCTTCTTCTTCTTGAATACAAATCCCAAAGCGCCTCAGTGCTCTAACCACTAGATCACTTTCCCTAGTGATATGAAATTCAAGGGTTTAATGAATTTGATTAAAACAAAAAGTGATTAGCCAGGCAGCAATTTCTTTCATGCAGAAAGTTCTGGGTTGCATGAATTCTAACTGGGTGTATGGAATGAAAGAGCTTTCTAAGTAGTGAATATTTTAGATAATTACTGCTTAAGCATAAGCATTAACTTACCACCCAAATCTCTGCAGCTCAGTTTAGAAAGGCTAAAGGAAAATCTTTAAGGATTTAGCAGAAATTAAAAAAAAAAACCCACTCCATAATATATAAATAAAATCCAATACATAGAGCATGCTGTCCTCTGTGATTAAACTGAGCATGCCATGAGCAGGAACATTATACTGAAGGCTTTACTCAACAATTGATTAAGCCTGAGTGACAAATATTAGTTAGCTGCACTTATCAAGGCTCAAAATATAGCTCTCAAAGCCCAGGAACACATTTTAATTATGACGTGTTGGTGAGCCACTAAGCATGCTCCAATAGTGTAGCTGAAATCAGAGCTCTGAAGACACCACTTCCAGTTGATAGGAAATTAATTTTTCTGCTCTGTAGGCAGATGAAATGCTGCTCTAGTGGTTATTTATTCAAGAAAAATATGAGGACAATTAAAGGTATGGTTAATGACGGTTTTTCCCCATTTGATGCTTGTAGTCAAAGGCATGGCTCCAGAGGGTGAAGGACCCCCCCCCCCCCCCAAAAAAAAAGACGGAGCTTGCCCTTTTCCCTTCTCTTCCCCTGCTGCCCATCCCCATTTCCTCCCCAAGCCTGGCTGGATCACTTTGATTGATGGGCGAGAAAAGCATTTGCTGTTTGCCCACCCTGAAGTTCATTGTGCTCCCGCTATGCCAACCCATACAGAACTTTCTGGATCCACTGCTGCTTGTGGATAAAATCCGAAGGGCTGGTTCAGTGGCTCATTGGCAGCACTGAGCACTGCCATGTGGGATATCTGCCGGAGGAGCCCTGAAATGCTTCTTCCATACCCTGAGGTGGAGGGCAGCATTTCATAGCCCTGCAGGGGAGGGAGTCATGGTCATCGATAAGGGTTAAACCTGGAGGCTGGATTAAAAGCCTAGAAGAAGACCTGGTGCATGGCTCCCAAACTCAGGATCGACGCTACAATGATCAGACCAGGAACACCGGGAGACTGGGTCTATTTAAACACAGGAAAAATCTCTGGGTAGCCGAAATAAAGGCTCATGGTGCTTAAGCCCAGCCCTTGTTCCAACTGAACTGGAAGAAAAAGAAGAAAGAAGGAACTACCCGTGTTTCCCCGAAAATAAGACCTAGTAGAGGTTTTGCCAAATTGCTAAATATAAGACCTCCCCCGAAAGTAAGACCTAGCACATATTACATGTAAACGATCGAATTAGCTACGGTATTCCCTCCCATACAGTAACGCGCGCCCCTGCTGTTTTGCCGCGCGTTTAACCTGCTAACTTACCGCCTACCCTTACCCCTGCATTAGAGGCAGGGGTAAGGGTAGGCGGCAAACTTTCCCCCAGCCCCCGCTCACCTGCCCTGGCCGCGTCCATGGGTGCTGGTCTCCGGGGCAGCCCCAGTCCTCTCTCCTCCTCCCGAAGCAACGAAAGCGGAAAAAAATCGAAAAAGCGAAAAAAAAAAAGTTGCAAGAGAGAGGGGGAGAGAGGACGAGCAATCCTATGCTCAGGATTGCCAGTCCTCTCCCCTCCTCCTGAAGCAAGGCGCGAAAAGCAGCCTTGCTCTGGGAGGAGGGGAGAGGACTGGCAGTGTAAAGCAACGAAGTGACTTACTTTTTTCACAGCCCTCCTCCGGAGACAGACATCGACGGACACGGATCGTGAGGTTTTGGAAAGAATGTGGGAAGTGTAATAGTCTGATTTATGTGAAAAGCAGAGATGACTTTTGGCAAGAACTTTGGATGGGTTCGCAAGACTTGCAGGTAAGGTGGAAAGTGCATTACAGCCTGCAGTTCGCTTACTCTTCATGCTGATGTGATTGTCACAAGAAAGACAACTTTCTAAGTTAGGAATTTTAATGCAGTATTCTCTAAAGGCTCAAAGGGTGGTTCCATCAATCCCTGCATAAGTATATTTACATCCCATGGCATGGGAAGCTACTTTAAGGGGGGAGCCATAGGTGCAGAAGTCCTTTCATTAATTGTGAGATGACAGAATGGTGAGCTATTGAATTTTTGTCTTCCTGGATGTGATAAATGGATAAAGCAATCAGGTGTACATGAATAGAAGACGTTGCAAGATTTCTGCTTGATAAGTACTGGAGGTAATCTAGCAGCAGTTGAGGTTCACATATGAAGGGATCCAAAAAATGCTTCTCAGACCATCTGGTGTATCTGGACCATTTGAAGGAATAGCTACATCATCTGGAAGGTTTCCTTGTCGAGACGATAATGTCCTTGACTTTGGATGATAGCTGAAAATGTGTTATGATCAAGTGTTCAATTTCTACACTGTGATATTGAGAGAAGGTTGCAAAGGATGGAGGAGTAACCCTCCCTCTTGAGTGAGTGGGTGTTACGCATGCTGCCCGTGGCAGCCCCGCGGTGCGGACCTCTCACCTTTCTACACGGACTCAGCTCCTGGCTCCTCATCGCTGGCGGTGGTGGGCCACCATCCCCGACCTCAGGTTCCCTCCAGTGCCTCTGGCCCTGCCATGCTACCCAGTGTTGCCAGCCAAGATGTTCTTGCTCGTCGGGCCTCTCTGAGTGGCCCACGGAGAGATGCCGCCATCGGCGCTGCGCCCCTCCCTAGGGCCCGTTGCGGGAACCTGGCTGCAGACCCGGATGCTGACGTCAGACTCTTCAGCATATAAAAGCTCAGGCCTTGCTCCATAGCGTTGCCTTTGCAACAGATCTCCTCGTACTCCAAGTATTCGTTGCTGATAGAGATTCCTCTCTACTTCGTGTTCCTGATTCCTGTGGTTCCTAGTTCCTGTCTTCCTCATTCCTGTCTCATCTATGTGTTGGACTGACTCTTTGGATTTCGACTCTGCTTCGCTTGACTACTCTTCAGCCTATCTCCAGCCCCGGACCTCTGCTATGCTTGACTACTCTTCAGTCTATCTCCAGTTCTGGACCTCAGCTACGTTTGACTACTCTTGCCTTCTTCGCGTCCTGACCACCGCCTTGATTGACTATGCCTGCCTTCTCTGTGCCCTGACACTGCCTTGATTGACTAAGCCTGCCTTCTCCGCACCCTGACCACTACCTTGATTGACTACGCCTGTCTTCCTCTTGCGCTGACCATTGCTTTGAACGACTATGCCACAGACTCTTCTGTGTCCAGAATCCTACGTTGCTTGCCACAACTTCCACTTGCCATCGGCTCTGATCCTAGCCTGGCAGTGACGCCTCCTCTCTCCTATCCTCTGGACATGGACTTACAAGGCTTCAGCCTTTCTTTGCTTGAGTGCCTCCAGCTATTCATTGTTCCTTTGGCGCCTGAGTTCCAGTACCAAGTCCAATCCAGGGAAGGACTACGCCATCTACCGGCTGCTGTCTGTGGGCTGAATCACTCATCATCTCTAATTTACCTTGAGGCCACCTAAGTCCTGCTGGCCCCGGCACCCAAAGGCTCAACCCGAGGGGAACGAAGGCTGGTATAGGTGAAGCTCCAGTGGCCTCTAGCTTCAGCCCACTCCACATGCTGATGGTGGGGACCCGTAGGTCCTCGCCTATGAATTGCATCAACCCCACCTCAGCCCAAGGGTCCACCTCCGACACAACAGGTTGCAAAGGCCATGGACTCGGTGGAGCTGTGTGCCCTCCATGCCATTCCAGGCCTGGCATCTAAAGTACAAGAACAGCAGCAGTTCCTTGAGGCATTGGCCTCCTCCATGGATCGTGTCCACACCCGGCTTGATGCCCTTATGAACAACTCGGCTCCTCCTCCTCCACAACCACCGCCCTCGATGCCTCGAGCCTTGTTGGCATTTCCAGCGCCCCCACACTTCAATGGCAATTCCAGACTCTTCAGAAGGTTCATAAACCAATGCTATATGCAATTTGCTCTGCAGCCCTCCATCTTTCAGGACAAGTTGACGAAAGTCTCGTTCATCCTTTCCCGCCTCGAAGGGAAAGCACTGGCTTGGGCTTCTCCCCTGTGGGATCGCTCGGATTCCATGCTGAAGGAACTGGCTCAGTTTGTGGCTGAGTTCAGATGAACCTTTGATGATCCTGGGCGACATGCTGTGGCAAGCACCAGTTTACTACACCTTCGTCAAGGATAAAGAAGTCTTTTTGATTATACCATTGAGTTTTCGACTTTGACCTCTGAGCTCGCATGGCAGGAAGACTGCCTGCAAGCTATCTACCTGGATGGACTCGCTCCACAGCTAAAATATGAGTTGGCTGCACGGGAGCTCCCTTCCTCTCTGGAGGACTGTTGTGTCTGTCGGTTGCAGATGGCTGCGACCGCTCTGCCTTACCTCTTTTCTTCCCTTTTTCACCTCTGATGCAACAGTGGGGAGGGGTCTGATCCCATATTTTGCAAGGGCTCTGTCAAAAGTTGAATGAGATATGCATACCATTTCATTTCTACTTTTAATCTTATTTATTTCTGTTATTAAGTTTTATTTTGAGTAATATTGTGAAATTATTGTAATCATCTTCATTTATTTTTGTATACCAATGTGATATCCTAGTTTGAATGTCAGTATATAAAAATAAATAAATATATATATACCATGGTTGTTTGGGCTACTCTGGAGTTGCTAATATCAACTTGTCCTGGTCTTGCATACATTTCTGTATGGTTTGTGCAATGAGTGGAATTGGAGAGAAAGCATATAGAAGAACTTGGGACCAAAAAATTAGGAATGTATCTGGTGTTCCTCTGTGAGGGCTTGGGTAGAAAGAGCAGAAGCAGGCCAGTTTTGTGTTGTGCTCAGTTGCGAATAAATCTATCCATGGCAGCCCTATCAGTGGAAGAGATTTCTGCTACAGTTTGGGAAAGAGCCCATTCATGAGGTTGGAAAACTCTACTGAGTCTGTCCACCTTCGTGTTTGCTATCCCCAGAAGGTAGACTGCCTGGAGGGTTGCATGATGAACCTTCGCGCTGTTCCAGATAGTTAAATTCTCTTTGCAAAGCATCCAAGATCCAATTCCGCCTTTCTTGTTGAGATAATACATCGTGACCTGATTTTCAGTGTGAATCATTATATGCTGATGCTGGAGTAGGTGTTGAAGATCTTGAAGGCATGTTGCACTGCTCTTAACTCTTAGCAGATTTATTGGACAATATGACTCCTGGTGTAACCATAAACCCTGGGTTTTGAATTGCTAAAGATGTGCCCCCAGCCTCAGGTGGAGGTGTCAGTGGTGAGTATAATTTGATGTAGTTGCAGCTGAAGCTGAAGTCCTGACTCCAATACTTCTGGATGAAGCCACCATTAGATATGTTTACATGAAGTCAGTTATGATTATTTTGGAAGACAGAGGTTGAAGAAACTGATTCCATTGCATCCTCAATCTCTTTGCAATCACCTCATATGCAGACAAGTTAAGGGAACTACATGAATCCCTGCTGCTAGGTGACCTAGGAAAGCGAGAATAAGGAAGGAGCTGTGGAGCACACATGGAGAAATCCAGCGAGGCTCCGCAGCTTTTTGGCTTTGTCACTGGGAAGGAATGCCCTGAATAGAACTGAGTCTATTTGAGCTCCTATGTACTGTATTGTTTGAGTTGGATATAGGTTTGACTTTTTGTAATTGATTACAAACCCCATATCCTCTAGACAGTGAGTGGTTAACACTATGTGTGAATGCCGGGCTACTTTTGAGGGGGTTGTTATCAACCAATCATCCAGGTAAGAAAAAATTTGGATTCCTGACCAGCAGAGTGCGCTACCACCACAGCTAGACATTTTGTGAAAACTCTCGGGGCCGATGAGAGGCCAAAAAGGAGGACTTTGTACTGATAATTGTTTCTCCCACACTGAAACAGAGGCAATGCTATGAAGATGGGTGTATAGGGATATGCGCATAAGCATCCTTGAGGTTTAAGGAGCACATCCAGTCCTGTGGTTGAATGAAAGGAAAGTCATCTTGAATGTCTCCCAGTAGAGAAGCTTATTGAGATTTCTGAGATCTAGGATAGGTTGGAGACCCCCTGATTTCTTGAGAATGAAGAAGTATTTTGAATAATAGCCATGATTGTAGCTGGATTGGGCTATTTCTTATATGGCATTTTGTTTGAGGAGGGATTACGCCAACTGCTGTAAAAGATCTTGCTGGAGTAGATCTATTAGAGGGGGGAGAGGTGAGGTGTTTGGGGTTTGTTCTTGAAGTTGATCTGGTAACTATGATATACTATTGATAGTACCTTCTGGTCTGATGTTATAAAGGCCCAAGATGTTGCATATAATTTGACCCTGCCCCCAAATGATGTTGTCTGCTGTGGCAGTGATGTTTTAAACATTTTATTGTGGTGACGCCACTTGCGCCGGTTGCTTTTGCTGGCGTCTGTCTTTCTCTTTGCTGGTTAGACAGTGGTTGAGAAAGTGGTGACTGGTATGGAGGCTGGCGATAGCCCCAATATGGATGATTGGGCTTTCTTTGTTAGAAAGGCTTCTTAAATTGTGGTTAAAACCATCGGGAGCTGGAAGGTTGGTACACACTCGTAGAGAATGACTACACCGCAAGGGTTTGGTCCTTTATTTGAGTGACTGAGTCCTTTAGCTTGTCCCCCAAAGAGATTTTCTCCTGATCAGCCAACTTATTATGGGCATTTTCCTAGATGTCACTGGAATGGAGCCACGCCATGCAATGCACTGCAATTCAAGCTGCGGATGTTCTCGCCACTGTTGGAATCTGTGGGAGGGAGTGCTAGGGAGCGCTCATGATTCTGGGGAGATGTGTGCCCTTGGACCATGACGCGACTGCAGAGAGGTGCTCTGTGGAAGTGCCGCGGCAGGCATGTCCAAGCATGGGAGGAGCAGACTGACCACCGCCCTAACCTCCGCCGAACCTGCACATACCGGTAGAGACCTAGCAACGCAATGCTGGTCTCTAGGGTAGCCCTCTGGCCAGTGGGCCACTCAATAGCCCTTTCAGACCTGCCACTATGGAGCAGCAGGTGCGGCAGGATGGACAGAGGTCGAGGACAGGCGATGGTACTGGAACTAGGATCAAGACGGGACCTCGGCCTTGGACTAGGCTTGAAGACTTGAGCAAAGCGAGATTACTATGAACTTGGAACTCAGAGATGAGGACGCTTGGAACTTGGAGCTTGGAACTCAGATGAGACAAGGACACTTGGAACTTGGAAATCAGACAAGACAATGATGCTGGGAACTTGGAACTCAGACGCTAGATGCTCAGACATGGAAGGAAATCAGATATAGACTGAGGAGAGGATTATGGTTACTCAGACGAGGACTCTTGGAAGGACTCGGACGAGGACTTGGAACTTGGAAAGGCTCACACAAAGACTTGGAACTTGAAGAGGCTCACATGAAGACTTGGAACTTGGAAGGACTTCAGACAAGGACTTGGAACTCGGAACTCAGATGGGACGAGACAAGAATTCTTGGAACTCGGATGGGATGAGTCAAGGATTCTTGGAACTTGGAACTCGGATGGGAAGAAACAAGGAACTTGGAAGGAGCAAGGACAAGGACTCAGGATACTCAGAGACTTAGACAGGCACTGCCACTCAGGGCATCCTTCACAGTTGACGTGGGCTGGTCGCAGACCACCCTGTCCCATGGCGTGCCCTACACAACCTGAAGAGGCTGGTCATGGACTATGCAGAGAGCAGAACAAGCACAAGACTGAGGCTCAGGACGAAGGAGGAATCCGGGCAGTGCTCGAAGACAGATCCTGCCAGAAGAGGACTCCAGCTACCAGGAAACGGACACCGGATTAATACAGCTTTACTCCCAGGAAAGGTCAGCTGGAGATGAGGTCCAGGGTGAGTGAAGCTGAACCCGGAGCCAGGAACTGTCGGTACTTCATCAGGATTGGATGAAGGATATCAGGATTGAGACTTGGAACTTGGAACATCGAAATCAGGACTTGGAACTCAGGACATCAAGGCCAGGACTTGGAACTAAAAGACTTGGAACATCAGGACTGGAATGTTGGACATTGGATAAGAAAGGACATCAGGACATCTGGACATCAGGTACCTCTAGGGAAGAGGACCCCAGGGTCATCTGGACATCTGAGACATGACGGATGAAGACACCAGAGGGCGAAGATGTCTGGACATCCAAAGACAAAGGGACGTCTGGACATCTGGAGACAAGGAGAGATGGACATCAGGAAACATGGAGACATCAGGACATCTGGAGACAAGAGGATGGGATTTGTCGAGAGACCAGGACATGGAATGAAGATCAAGACGAAGGTTCAGGAATCATGTACAAAGACAAAGAGGACCAACGAAGAACAGAGTGCCTTAGTGAAGAAGGATCACAGAGGACTCCTGGAATGAAGATCTGGAACTGAAGATCCAGGAGAGTTCCGACTCCATGACCAACTCCTTGCGAAGGCAAAGACTGAATGAAGGCTGAGCCCTTTTGTAGGGCTGAAGAGGAAATGCCTTGGAACATCAGCAGGAGGAGCCCAGGAGGACTGCCCAGTGCTGGCCCTTTAAATGAAACAAGGAGGCACGGCCACGCGCCTAGGAGGAGGCAGGACCTTGGAGAGCGATGGCCTGCTGAATGATGAGGAAGCAGGCCCTGACGTGAGCGGCTCCCTGCCGCGAAGGAGGAAGATTGATGGCGGCTCCCTGCCGCATGAAGAGGAGCTCCGGAGTTGCCTCCAGGCCATGGAAGAGGATGTCAGTGGCGGCCTCCAGGCTGCAGAAGAAGAACATTGGCGGCAGCCTAGCCGCGAAAGAGCAGGAGGAGGCATGCCCAGGTTGCAAGAAAAGCAGTGGAGTCTGCAGTGGACTCCAGGCCACAAAGAGGAGCATCGAGGGTGGCTTCCTGGCCACGGAAGAATCAGCGCTGGCGGCGGCCTCCAAGCCATGGAATAAGAAGTGGCAGCGACGGTCCCCAGGCTGCATGGGAGGCCTGGTCAACGGCGTGGAGATGGAGATGGCAGTGGCCCGCTGCAGAGCAGCAGCAGCAACGATGAGATGTCGGCGGCCTCTGGGTCGCGGGGAAATGGCGTCGAAAGGCGGCAGAGATGTAAGGGACTGCTTGTGGGCCTATCTCACAAGCAGGATCGCAACAGCCACCGTATCAAAATCCTCATAAACAGCCCGCAAGAGGTGACGGAGACCCTCTTCCATGTCCAGGAAGGTTGTGATGCAACTACTTACCCATTCTTGGACTGAAGAAAAGGTTTTAATTGTTGCAAGCATTCATAGAGATATGGCACTATGTAAAATTCATGCTGTTGTATTCGAGTTGACAGCATAGAACCCTGGAAAATCTTTTTACCAAAATCATCCAGTAGCTTGTGGTCCCTTCTTGGGGATAAGTTCAAATGAAGCTGGGTCTTTTGGGCTCAGCACATGGCTGACTCCACCACCACTGAATTATGTGAAAGCTGCACTATTCTGTGATCAGATGAGTTTGAAGACAAAATTTCAGATCCAGTTTTTGCGCTGCAGTGACAACCAAGGAAGGGGTCTCCCAGACTTTCATGAGAGATTTTTTGCAGAACTGGATGAGAAGGGAAAGCAGTAGGCTCACTTGGTAGATCCAGAATGTGTATTAAGCTCATCACTTCAGAGTGGGCATCTGGTTTCTTCCAAATCTCTATTTTTAGGAGAGAACCCACTTTATCTACAAAACGTGAATACGTGAAGTCCTCTAGAGGTAGAGTGGTCTGGTGTTTCCTCTGGTAGGTTAGAAGGAATGCCTTTCAAACTACCCTGAGCTCCCCTGGGGACAGTAGCATAGGACTCTCTGATCTTGGGGATAACAGTGAAAGATCCCTAAAAGGTTGAGATGGAGGAAGGAGCTCTTCCCTGTGATATTTGAGAGAGTCAGGTCTTGGTGACTGGGGCATCAACTGTTCCGATAATATGGTCTCCTTTGGATGTATGCGGTACACTAGGGGAAATGTGGCAGGCGCAGCTTGTGAAAATGGAGATGAGAAAAAATTGTGGATAATGTCGGTGATTTGCACCACCATTTGTTGAGAACCTCTGTTAGGAGAATGGTGAATAGAATCTCCTTGTTCTATGCCTTGCTTATTTCATGTATAGACCAGTGTAAGAGGACGGATAGAGAAGATGGTCTGAGGAGTAGGCAACCCGAACTCTTGCTGCCATAAAGTAGGCAGTAACAATGGAACCTGGGTTCATGACGGCAGTTGAAGCACAGTGATGGGACGATAGAAAATACTTGGAATTTTAGGTGGTGGAATAGCCGCCGCTAATATGTCCAGTAGACTGGGAGGATCAAAGGGTGAGATGGGTCCTCGCCAATCTTCATGAACAGGCTCTGGATAAGTGGGCGTGAAAAAGAAATCCATTGATGAGCTTGAGGTTGAAGGAGAATGGGCTGGGGACTGATCCTCCTCTGTAGGAGAAGGATTCGTCTCCTCCTCTTTAAAGAAGAGTTACCAAAGTGGTAATTTCAGGGTCTTGGATTTGTGTTGCGCCATGTGTGCTGTCTTTTGTGCTGCTTGCACAGTTTTATGTACCATGTGTGATGTCTTGTGCATCCTTTGCACCATTTTCTCTGTTGCATGTGTTGTGTGTCGTCTTAAGCGTCGTCGTTGGTGCCGTGTATGTTGTGTTCTGGGCCATGCGCGTCATGTGCACCATTGCTTCCACCTTGCACCATATGTTTAATCTTCAGCATCGTGTGCACTGTCGGTGCCTGATAAGTGGTTCTCTGTGCAGAGCATGCCTTCAGCGCCTTATGCGTCGGCTTTGGCATTGGGGTCAGCTTCAACACATGTGGATTAATTGCCTGATGCATTGTCTTGTGACCTGTGTGTCATGCCCTAAATCGGGAAGCATCCCTGCAGAGGCCAGCCAACGGTCCTGCTGGTGAGGACAGCAAGGCTATGCTAGAAAGGACTGGACAGAGCAAGGAGGCTCCCTTCCCTGTCCTGATGGTGTTGAAGGAGAGGCTGATGACTGTCCGGAGGCTTCTCCTGTTGGATCCTTGCTATTTTTTGCCCTTGCTGCCTCCGTGCCCTGGGGGACATTCTGCCACAGTTGTCTTGGTCATGGTCCGGGCTCAAGCACAAGTAGCAATAGTTGTGGCCGTCTGTTATGGACATTGAATGGCTACAACTACAGTACTTGAACCCGGCAGTTTTCCTCTTGAGACATTATAGCATTGAAAAGTGCTGTTTTGGGGTCGCTGAAGTGAGAAGGAATTGAAAAAGTTGAGAAGGAATGATAAAGAGAAAGATTCCGCATCCAAGCAAAGCGTGGATGAAAAAATACTGAGAGAATTTCTGGAAGGTTCGTTTGCGTGGTAACTACCACGCATGCCCAGCAGGGCAAAAAAGTTTTTGGCTCCGCCTAGTGCCACCCTGATGATGTCACCCATACAGCATGGCTAATTCAGCCTGCTTATTGATGGAAAACTGCTGAGTTAGCTGGCTAAATGGCCTAGGGTGAAACCTGTACACTGTGCAGCTGTTAAAAATAAAATATGGCCTTTCACAATGTGCAGATTTTTTAGCTGAACTATAAAGTAGGGATGTGCAGAGCAAAAGTTTAAGTTCATATGTCCATATGTCCAAAGGGGGTCCCATTTGCGGTCAATATGGACATAAACAGAATTCAATGAGTTGAGTATATGTCCATATGTGCAAATAAAGATTTAAACCCCTCACCCTCCTTAATCCCCCCCCCCCCCCCCAAGACTTACCACAACTCCCTGGTGGTCCAGCGGGATCAGGACGCCATTTCTGACCAACTTTGCAAGGAGCACGTGACGTCGGCGTCACGTCGCAGTGACGCGGCGTCACGTGATTCCCCGCGGGTTCGCACCGGAACATCCTGGCCCCCCCAAGCTGGCCAAAAGTTCCTTTTGGGCCGAACGAGGGTGCCGGAGGGAACTCGCGGGGAATCACGTGACGCCGCGTCACTGCGACGTGGCGCCGACGTCACGTGATTCCCCGCGGGGTCGCTTCCGGGATCCTCGTTCGGCCCAAAAGGAACTTTTGGCCAGCTTGGGGGGGCCTCCTGACACCCCCAAGCTGGCCAAAAGTTCCTTTTGGGCCGAACGAGGATCCCGGAAGCGACCCCGCGGGGAATCACGTGACGTCGGCGTGACGCGGCGTCACGTGATTCCCCGCGAGTTCCCTCCGGCACCCTCGTTCGGCCCAAAAGGAACTTTTGGCCAGCTTGGGGGGGCCTCCTGACCCCCCCAAGCTGGCCAAAAGTTCCTTTTGGGCCGAACGAGCGTTCCGGCGCGAACCTGCGGGGAATCACGTGACGCCGCGTCACTCCGATGTGGCGCCGACGTCACGTGCTCCTCGGAAAGGCTTTCAGAAATGGCGTCCTCACTCCTCGCTGGATCACCAGGGAGTTGTGGTAAGTCTTTGGGGGGGGGGGATTAAGGAAGGTGAGGGGTTTAAATTTTTATTTTGGATCAACAATCGCGATTTCCAACTTATCCAACATAGCTATGTTGAATGTTGGAAATCCGATCGTTTATGTCTTATTACTTTTTTAAGTTAAAAAAAAAAAAAAAGTAGCGTTTTACATTTATGTTCAATACGAATGCACACCCCTACTAAAAAGCGACATTCTTGGGAGGGGCATTTTAGGTTGGAGGAGTAAACTATGCAAGTAAAATTGCAGCTTTCAGAAGTGCATGTTAAGCGAATTTATGAAGAAAAAAGACTCAGGTAATTTCTCTTTGAAACTGCACCAACATTTACGCAGGTACAAAAGCATGCACATACATTGCACCTAGCTGGCTTACCCTTGCTTTATCTGCTATAGTGGGGGGAGTAGGTTTTTCTTATGGATTTTCATTAGGAATATTCCAGCAATGGGAGGTTCCTCAAGGAGTGACAGGTGGGTCTTCCCTCCGAAAGATTGGGTCAGGGAGGAACAGTACAAATGTTGACTCAGTGAGTCACTAGGGAGTAGTCCTTGGGAGATCTTGGAGTTAACTAATTGGGGGGGGGGGGGGAATGAGAAAGAGAGACGTCTTGAAGGGACCCAAGGAGAGCAGATAAGGGGGCTGGGCCCTGCTCTGGGATCTCTTGGTTTTGCAAGAGAGGGAGCTCTCTGTGTGTTTGGTGAAAAGTGAAATAAAGAGGATTCTCACACAGAAACTGGGGAGAATGCTTTTTACCAGTCTGCCTTTTTGGGAAGACACCGGGATCGTAGTGTGTGGAATTGTACTTAAGCAGAATAAGGAATTGTGCTTATACTTTTGTGCCTGTGTGAACTTGAAGAACTGATTCCTGTTTTTATCATTTTTGAACTCTGGACTGTCTTTGGTTTTTGTATCTGCTGAATATTTTATTCAGGAAAAGCAGTTGGAGCACAGTGCTTAGAGTGTGGACGCTCTTTTTTTTTAAGAATGATTCCCTTTAGGGCCCTACAGATTTATGCTGTCCCCATCACAGAATCTTTGTCCCCCAAACCCTGCAATGAGTGTATCAGGGCTCTGCAGAGGCTGGAAATGTGACCCCTTTGTAAGGGGCGGGGGGAGGGGTGTTGTTCCACTATCAATACAGTAATATCTAAGACAGACAAATCTCCTCCCTGAAAATATCAGATTTGGTCACTTTTCAGTATTTTTTTCAGTGTATTACAGAGTCAACGATCTCTAAAAGACAATGCATAATGGTCTCTAATAGGTCTAAAATCAAATGAAAACTCAATTATTTTTACTCCTTGATTTTTGTGAAAGCCAATAGGATGACTGGACGATAATGGAGAGAGATGCTAGCTTTTAGGAGAACAGAAACATTCAATGGGGAGGGACCGTGATCCCTGGCTTGGATTTGGACATGAGCATTTTATGCTCGTTCCTTTGAAAAGAAAGGTTATTTTAAAATATACAAATGAGGCTAGGTAATCTTGAAACAATAAAGGCTTAATTCACAGGGATGATAACTTTCAAACGGGCACACAGACGCACGTATACGCGTGTGCATCGGTGCGTGCCTAGAGATGTGGCAATTTTATAACATGCACGCATGTATGCATGAATGTAATAAAATAACCTAAGCACAGGTACCTGTGCACTTAATTTTAAGCTCCTGCATACCCAGCAGCATAAGTCAGCTTAAGGATGCGCATCTGCTTGTATTTTATAACCGATGCGCATTCAGCCGAGGACCAGTTTCGTCAGTTTGCCCACCAGCTAGCTCATGTCTACAGCTAAGTCCTCCATATCCACCCTCAAGTTCTTTTGTCTGTACTCTCCCCAGTTAACCCAGACTCCTCAAACGTCTCACGGATGCCTGTAACTTGTTTGTTTTTTAATTTACACCTCCTCCATAGCAGAAGTACAGTTATGTGGCGCTGGACCTGGGAGCATGCTCAGGCGTTTAGGTACTTGTGTGCACATCTCTTGGCCTCATCCCAGAATGCCCACGGTCCGCCCACACCCCACCCACATCACCCCCTTTTTTGGCCGATGCCAGGTATTCATGCATCAGCGTTCATCTGCCCGCCTTATAAAATCAGGTGGACACATGCAAGTGCCAGATGCACACCCATCACTCGAGGTTGGCGTGCGTCTAGCTTTTAAAATTCACTTTTCAGGTTTTTCTCCTATTTTGCGGCTCTAGTGAATCAGGTCCTTTAGAGCCTTTCACATTCCCAGACTAAAGAACACTCATCATTTCAGTGGAGAAACCAGATGGAGACAAACATATTTGTGACACCTACAAGTTCAGGATCAATAAAGCTCTTAAAACACAGCCATAAAAAATAAAAAGGGCAACAGGAAAAGAAGGAAACTGAAAAGCCACCCCATATTTATTCTTTTTATCACATCCTTTGTAGATACAGTCATTGTCTGAAAGCGCAAAGCAAAACTAAGTTGTGATGTGTCTCATTTAGTCATTTTAAACTAAATATAGTGTACTTCAAGGCAAGGAAAACAGCAATCGCTAATTAAATGACGGTTAATGAGAGTCACACAGCTTAACAATGCCATAATCTGAATTTTTAACAAAAGTAGCTCTTCATACAGGAGTAGTTGACATTCAGTTAATTGTTCAATTTTCAGTATGCATCAACACAGCAATGACAGATTGTAATGCGATAAACATACAAATTCCAGATGGAATACTCATTTTAGCAAACAAAGTTAAATCACTGAACATGATCTCCTTTCCCCACACATTCCTTATGAAAAGGAGTATGTGTGGCCCCAGTAGATTATTACTTGCTACTGAAATGACTATTGATATCACCCAGGGTTGAATGCCTCAGCCTGCCCTTTAAGAAACACTGGAAAATTCGTTTCAAATGCACCATTCATGCTAAGATGGAATATACGGTAGTTTTTCAACAGTTAAGATGTCTGAACCATTTAAGAGCTGATGATGGAAAACTTGTTTTTCCCACCACTAATCTGCTGTGTTTTGGAGAAATTAATATTCTTCAATATATATTTTTAAAACCTAATTTGTGGTCATACAAAAAGTTACAATTGAATTCAACATCCTTCTTTTAAGTTTAAGCTTATTCAGTAAATGAAATTCTTGATAATGCTTACAGTACGCAGAAGGCCCAGCCAGCAAAATTTAAAGATTGTTTTAAGGTTGGTTTCATTACAATAGTTCTATGATATTCAATTTACATATATAGAACAGATAGTATTGAAAAGATGAAAAAAAATCACAATAAGAACATAAGATTGGGTCAGACCAAAGGATAATGAAGCCCAGTATCCTGTTTTCAACAGTGGCCAATCCAAGTCACAAGTACCTGGCAGGATCCCATAAGGTCAATAGATACCATTCTGATATCACAGGGATAAGCAGTGGATTTCCCCAAGTTTACTTAATAATAGTTATGGACTTTTCTTCCAAGAAATTGTCCAAACCATTTTTAAACCCAGTTGCACTAACAGCTTTCATCACATCCTCTGGCAATGAATTCAGAGTTTAATTGTGCATTGAGTAAAGAAAAAATAACATTTTTTCCTATTTGTCTTAAATGTATCACCTAATAACTTCATTGATTATCCTCTAGTCTTTGTATCTTTTGAAAGAATAAACAACCAATTCATGTTTACCCATGCTGCTCCACTCATTTTACAGACCTCAATCATATCTCCACTCAGCCGTCTCTTCTCCAAGCTAAAGAGTCCTATTTTTATCCTTTCTTCATAGGGAAATTGTTCCATTCCCTTTATCATTTTGGTTGCCCTTCTCTGTACTTCTTCTAATTCTGCTTAGAGATGTGAATCGTGTGCCTGATCGTCTTAACGATCGAAATCGTCTGGCAGGAGAAGAAAATCGTGTTTGGCACGATTTTTTAGTAAAAAAATCGTTTTTTCCGATTAGTGTGCACTAACAGGAAGTTAGCGTGCACTAACCATTGTTAGTGCGCGCTAACAGAAAATGATACAATTTGACACTTTTCAGGTCAGTTAAGGTCAGTTTAGGAATGAATATGTATTCCTATTGGCTGCCCTCTTACTTATTCATGTTACCAAGGTTCCCACTGACAATATATGGGGGATGGGAAATGGAAACGGTTGGTAGCTTGACAAAAAAAGTAATGTGATCAGTCAATGTGACTAGAACTTGTGCCCTATCCCTGATACCGGGAGTGTTGTGATCTTCCTGCATGCAGTGCCGTATTCCTGATACCGGGGGTGTTGTAATCTTCCTGCACTCAGTGCCCTATCCCTGATACCGGGAGTGTTGTGATCTTCCTGCATGCAGTGCTGTATCCCTGATACCGGGAGTGTCGTGATCTTCCTGCATGCAGTGCCCTATCCCTGATACCAGGGGTGTTGTGATCTTCCTGCACTCAGTGCCATATCCCTGATACCGGGAATGTTGTGATCTTCCTGCACACAGTGCCCTAACCCTGATACCGGGAGTGTTGTGATTCATTAGATGTTTCGAAATATTTTATTGGTGTTTGGGAAATTTTGCATATGCTATTCATTAACTGTGAAATATGTATTATTTTTATGAATATGATTTTATTATGATTGTTTTATATTTCTTGATTTGATTATTTAATGTTTTATGAAAAATGGTAATCTGTTTTTCCATTATTGCTTTGCATGTAGAGGCCGGCTTTTTGTGGGTTCCAATTCAGTTCTTCTCAGCACGTTGCTATTTATACTTTCTGATATCTTTATTCTGTATTGGTGAGGGTCTGTCTGTGTTCTGAGGTGAGATATTTTGCTGGCACCTGTATACGGGTCTATAGCAGCCTGATTTCATAATTAGAGATGTGCTTCAGCCGAACCTTTCGGGTCGGCCTTCTTATTGGCCCACCGCAGGAAATTTCATTTTCCCACAGTTTGGGATGATTTTTTTCAGCTGCCCCAAACCCCCCCCCATCCCAACCTTTCAAATTAAATTACCTACAATCCCCGCACCCTCCTGACCCCCAAAAAACTTGCCAAAAATACCTGGTGGTCCAGCGAGAGTCCCGGTAGCGAACTCCCCCTCTCGGGTTGTCGGCTGCCACTAATCAAAATGGTGCCGGTGGCTCTTTGCCCTTATCATGTGACAGGTGCTACCGGTGCCATTGGTCGGCCCCTGTCACATGGTAGGAGCAATGGATAGCCTGCGCCATTTTTTAAGATGGTGCCAACCATCCATTGCTCCTATTATGTGACAGAGGACAGCCAATGGCATCGATAGCCTCTGTCATATGGTAAGGGCAAAGGGCTATGGCACCATTTTGATTATTTATTTATTTATTTACTTATTTACTTATTTAAAGTTTTTATCTACCGACATTCGTGAGAACATCATGCCGGTTTACATCGAAAAATGTTAACAAAAGAGATGAAGTTACATAAAACTAGGTCGGGGAAACAGGGGAGGAAAAGAGAAACTGGCATATCAATATGTCAGTAAGTAGAAAATACAATAACGATAATTCAATAAGTAGTATTTTTAGAGTTTTCAACCAGTAAATGCAACAAACAATAAGTAGATTAGTGGCAGCCGACGGCCCGAGAGGGGGAGATCGCTCCCGGGACTCCTGCTGAACCATCAGGGACTTTCGGCAAGTTTTTTTTTTTTTTGCGGGGGGGGGGGGGGGTTATAGTTAAGTGAATTTGAAGGGTTGGGGGTTTTTTTTAGCTGCCCTTTCTCACCCCCCCCCCAAGGAACAATAAGAAAACCACACAAAATTTTGTGGGTTTTCCTATCGGTACGTCAGGCCCCCGAAACGCAACAAACTAGTAAATATCATCTTTATTTCCTATTTCGTTGCAAACGAATGCACATTCCTAGTCATAATAAGAGTTTTATTGGTGTTCTAAGGCCACATGTAATATATGTAGTGTTACCTTTTCCTACATAAGGTTGTTAGGGTTGTTTTGGAATGGAAGGTTTACTATATTGTAATTATAATTCCATTTATTCATGGCTTTCTGAGGGCCAAGCTCACACCCAATATGCATTACAAAAAGTCTAATTCCATAGGAGTTCCAAGTGTGTTTTTTTAGAGTTTTCTGGTTGGCACAACAGGAGTGCATGAAAATATAATATGCATGTTGTAATTGTCATTTTTGCCTCAGTAGACTGTAATTTTGAATGTTCTTTTTCATGTAAAATGTATTATTAATTTACATGAATATAATTTAATTGTGTGTGTCTGTAAAGGATGTGGGGGGTGTGTTGGGTGGCGTGTGTGCAAGACTGTAAGGTTTGCCCATGGCAGTCCCGCAGTGCGGCCCTTTCACCTCTCTACACAAGCTTCAGACTCCAGCTCCTCGTCGCTGGCGGCTGTGGGCCGCCAGTCCCGACCTCGGACTTCCGCCAGCACCTCCAGCCCTGCTCCACTTCCCGGGACCTTCAGCCAGGATGCTTCTGTAACATACCTCTAGGAACTAGGGCAGAGAAATGTTGAATCATCATTGTGACATGAAAAGACTGACAATAGAGTGCTGTCTCTTTAAGAGCTGAGGGGGGGGGAAAGGAGATTCAAAATTGGATTGTCTGAGCATGTGCGAACAGATCACTGCTCAGCCTGAACAGAGTTCCTGCCCTGCTCTGAACTAATAAATATTATCTGTGCTGATTAAGGTGAGCAGCCCTCTATAATTGTATTCATGTGTAATGTATTTATGTTAGTTAACATTGTTTTGAGATGTATTGAAGTTGTTTTTTACTTTACCTAAAGAGATTTATAAAAATTGGATTGTATTGAGCATGTGCGAACAGATCACTGCTCAGCCTGAACAGAGTTCCTGCCCTGCTCTGAACTAATAAATATTATCTGTGCTGATTAAGGTTCTCTTTTCTGGAACCCTGCTGTGGACGACTTGGGAGTAGTTGAACTGTGCCCTGTCAGGATTTGAAGCTCTTCTTTCGGATAGAGGCTGCTGTATTGTGGATTTGACAGTTGAAGCAAAGAGCAGTACTGACGCCCTCTTCAGCTCTAAATTCAAATGGACACACAGTAGGATACAATCTGGGACTTTGCTTGTTCAGAGACTGCTTAAGGTCGGGTGATATATCACATGCTGATTCTGGTTGAAATACTTAACATGAGTTTATGACAAAGTTGAGTTTTCTCTTGTACTATATACATGTGTTTATATGACAAATGCAGATGCTTAGGAAGTGAACAGATTTATTTCAGTCATTCATTCCAGTAAAGATAAAACTGTTACTCACTAAAGAGCGTGTGGATTCATTTCTGATACTGGGTTGGGAATCAAAGTGCAGGTTTCAGACACAAGGAGTCATAAAGAAAATTGAACTTCAAGGGTTACACTTCCATCCGTTGGGCCTCTCCATGGGTTTCGCGGAGAGACGCCGATGGCAGCGCCGCACCCCTCCCTAGGCACGCATGCGCACACCAATTAAACCTTTAGAGGGCCCACGGCGGGAACCTGGCCGCAGACCCAGATGCTGACGTCAGTTCCCTCAGTGCTTAAATGCTCAGGCCTCGCACTGAAACATTGCCTTTGCAACATGTCTCCTTGGTCTCCTGTTCCAGGTTTCCTCTTACTCGTTGCTTCTCCATGAGCCTTGCTTCGTGTTCCTGTTTCTTCAAGTTCCTGGATCCTGTTCCGTGTTCGTCTCGTCTGTGTGTTGATTGACTTCCTGGTTCTGACCATCGCTATGCCTACCTTGCCTGCCTTCTCCAAGCCTGACCACTGCTACGCCTGACCTTGCCTGCCTTCTCCAAGCCTGACCACTGCTACACCTGACCATGCCTGCCTTTTCTGTGCCTTGACCATTGCTACATCTGACCACACCTGTCTCCTCCGTGCCTTGACCATTGCTACGAATGACTTCGCCTCAGACTTTCTTCAGTCCAGAGTTCCACGTTGCTTGCTACACCTTCCAAGTGCCACCAGCTTCCATTCAAGCTTGACAGTGACGCCTCTGTCCCTATCCTCTGGACACGGACTATTAAGGCTTCGGCCTCCCTTTGCTCAGGCACCTTCAATTCCTTCTTGTTCCTTGGTGCTTGAGTTCCTGTTTCATATCCCGTCCAGGATAGGACCACGCCATCTGCTGGCTGCTGACTCTGGGCTGAACCACCTACTACCTGTACTTAACCTTGAGGCTCACCTAAGTCCTGCTGGCCCCGGCACCTGAAGGATCAACCTGAGGGGAATGTGGGCTGGTATAGGTGAAGCTCCAGTGGCCTCCAGCTTCAGCCCACTCTGCCTGCAGATGGTGGGGACCCATAGGCCCTTGCCTATGGGTTGCATCAAACCCACCTCAGCCCAAGGATCCACCTCCTATGCAACACCTAGGGTACCTATAGGCCCTTCCCTATCCATGGGTTCTGGGGTGGGGAGGGCAATGTCAGTTTTTTAAAATATAGATTTCAAGACGGAGCTGGGCTTTAGATGATGGGTCCGGGATAGACACTGAATGAATCGGGGATGGGGAGGCAGCACAGTACTTTTTCGCTCAGGGAAGCAAAAAAGCTAGCACCAGCCCTGGCACTACCACCACCAGCCAGTGTGCCATTTGCACAGTATACACTCCCAGAGTCCTTTGTTGGCTCCGAGTTCAAATTCCATGATGAAGCTTTTTTGGACTAGCTGGAGGACATCAAGCTAGTCCAAAAGGGATCACATCACCCCCATACTAAAGGACCTACATTGGTTGCCAATATCCTACCGCTCTCAATACAAAACACTCACCATCCTTCACAACTCCCTACACAAACACAATCACATCTGGCTCGATGAAATGCCTCGTTACCGCTCCTCCGATCGCCCCACAAGAACAACCCATACAGGCACCCTCCACATCCCACCCCTCAAAGCAGCGCACTCTACTCACACCAGAGGGAGAGCTTTCTCCGTTGCTGGTCCCACCCTCTGGAACTCCCTCCCCCCCCCCTCTTACGCCAAGAGACATCTTTTCACAACTTCAAGAAAGGAGTCAAGACATGGCTCTTCCGACAGGCCTACCCCGACACAAACCAAACCTAACTTCCCCCCCCTCAGCTCCCCCTGCTCGACCTTTTTCCCCCCCTGCCCCCCTTCTCAACTCCTCCCTACTCGGCCTCCCTCCTTTCACCCTACCCCTCCGCCCGACCTTTCTCTTTTCTCCTCCCCCTCAGCCTCTCCCCTATTCCTTGTCACCTAGCCGACTCTCCACCCTTAGCAGTCCCCCCCCCCGCTACTCCCTTTATATCATCTAAAAACGTATTTCCTTGTGATTCCCAGTGATTACCGACTCTCTACCCCTACGTATCTCTACGTAGTTAAAGAGATCCTTGTATAGTTTAAACCTCTGTACCCCCTCCCCGCCCTACTCACCCTGCCCCTCCACTACCCCTTTTGCTAAACCTTTTGACCCCGTTTCCCTTCTATGCCGCCCATCAATTCCTCCCAACCCCCATCTTATTTCATATTTAAGTGAATACTTTTAAGTAAATGTCTCCCAATACCTCCTTAGTTCTACAATTTGATAGTGACTGTACCTATCATCAACTGTATATAGTTGCATCTATTCATGTTCTCTCACTCCTATCAGTCCAACCTTTGCCCTTCCCCTTAGCCCCCCCCCCTCCCACTCTTCCGTTTTCCTCCCTTCCCACTCCCCTCCCCTGTATTATTTCTCTATTGTTCTATTGTTTTATCTATTTACCATTTTTACTGTTTTATTGTTATATTGTAACTTTCCTCCTTTGAGTTTTTTGTAAACCGGCATGATGTGTTTCACGAATGTCGGTAAATAAAAGTTAATAAATAAATAAAATAAATAAATAAATAAATAAATAAATAAGTGCTGGTTCTTCTGTTCCTAGCTGTGAGTGCTTCCTGGTGGCTGGTGTCTTCTTTATAGAACCACCCTCTGGGCTCTCCATGGTCTCCTCCTCCAGAATTTCCACAGCACCTCCTTGTAGGGTCTCCACAGAACATCCTGCTGGAGTCTTCACTGTACCTCCCTCTGGGGTCCCTGCAGCATCTCCTACTGGGTTCTTCACCATATCTTCCTCTAGGGTCACAATGGTACCTCCCTCTGGGGTCTCAGCTGCAGTAGCTCCATCAGGATTCCCTGCTGTGTCTACCCTAGGCCAATTGGTGCTGCATCCCAAAGGCCATTCTATGCCGCCCCCTTCTGGGCACTTTGGGTTGCTGCTTCCTGGTATGGCAACAAAGCTGCACCGTGAGCTCTCTGTTATTTCCAGCACAGTCATTGCAGGCTCCAGGCCTTGGCACTTCTCCTGCCAGCTTGAGCCGCAGTCAGGTGCGTCCCTCAGCTGCTGGACTCCAACCAAGTACTCTGCAGTAGCTTTCTCAGGATAATTGCCAGTGCTTTGCTCTGATCTCAGGCAACATAAGCTCTTCTTTGTAAGGGTGGCAAGAAGAGCATTGTTTGGTTCTAAGATCTTTTTAACCTTATCCCAGGACATCAGGCTCTGTCTGAAGCTCTCCTGATACTCCCTTTCTCTTTCCCGGAGGATGGCTGCATTCTGGTGCTGCTCTCTCTCTCTCTCTTTTTTCTCTTCAGGGCCTGAGCTTATTAGGGCCAGGTCCTGTGCACACACATGGATTTCTTCAAGAGGGACCCTGCCTTGTTTCAGGCCTATACACAACTGTGGGATATTTTTTCTCTCTCTCTACATTTTTTGTTTTAAAAAAAGAAAAAATAAGTAAAATGAAACCTGCCTCACTGGCTCTTACTATTCTTGGATACCGACCCTCACTTTAGCCAGAGCTTTTCTCTTTAGTCCACAGAAAAGCTAAACTCATTCTTCTCCAGGCCCCACCGACCGCTATCTGCTTTAAAGGCATTTTCACTCATCTTTTTTTTTTTTCTCTGTACTCTGCGGTCCTAGCAGCGCTGCTTGGCTTCAGTGTTCTCTGGGAGCCATACCCTTTTGTCTTCAACTGCTACTGGCAGGCCAGACAACAAACAAACTCTTCCCCTCTTCTTTCTGGAGACTGAGCTTTTCTTTCTACCAGGTTTAAAGAAAAAATACCATGAATTATACCATATGTTGAGGACTGACAGTGCAAAATCCTCTGGATTAGAGCAGTAAACACTCTGGCTCCATCCTTTTCTCTTGCAATTTCACTTTATTAACTTCAGACAGCAAAATAAATTTTACAAAACTGCCTATCTTCTGTACCCACAACTTCCCAGAGTGCTTCAGGAGCTCCTACTCCTGAAGGGATGGGGCCTCTCTATCCTAGCTGGACTTCCACTCTTATTTCCCTCTAGTTGATCTCACCCTTTGAGCTCTCCTACCCTGCAGGGTCCTGCCTATAGATCCTTCTCCCTTTTGGGGATTTAAGGTGGACCAGGCATCTAGCCTGGTCCTGCACAGGTTTATAGGGGAAAACTAGGGGTACTCTCTCACATTCTTTTGTAATCTCCTTCACCTTGTTTAAATTAGATTATTTTTTTATTTCAGTTCTGACTTGAATTGATGCATATTTCTTTTTACGATATATACATTTGAAACAAAAAGATCTATAACAATTTCACCTTTAAGTTGATTAATGCTGATTTTAAGTTGTACTTTCATAATGTCTTCTATACCTACAGTACCTGAATGCAAACCGATGTAATATCTCAGATCAAATGTCGGTATATAAAAAAAAAATAATAATAATAAATAAATAAATAAATATCTTCTTTGTAGTTTCAAAGATTAACAATTTAAGATCTAGAAAATAATCATTATTTGATTTATATTCTTTTTTTCGGCACTTCAGTGCAGATTACAGATTACATTCAGGTCTTGTAAGCATTTCCTTGCCCCCAGAGTTTATTATCTGGGCAGGCACAAGTTGTGTGCACCAGCAGGCTGCCGGCATGCGATCCTCTGACACAGAGGCAATGACCAATCTGTCGGAGGCCTCTGGCCCCGCCCCCACCCCGGACCACCTAGCCCCACCCCTCCCCACCCCTTTTGTAAAGCCCCGGGACTTACACGCGTCCCGGGGCTTTACGCGTGTCGCCGAGCCTTTTTAAAATAGGCCCGGCACGTATAAACCCGGTTACACGTGTAAAATCCGGCCCTAAGTGTTTTTCCCGTTGACAAAGAATGGGAGAATGGGAGAAAAGCCTTAGTAAATCACCCGGCGATGTGATCAAGCCTTTGCCCTTTGACCTAAGGCAATGGAAGGTGTCATCATTTGACAAGGTGAAAAGGAGCAGCAGAAGGATTTGAATGCTGGCTTCTCTAGTTTGAAGCCTACTGCTCTAACCATTAGGTTACTGCTCTACCCTAAGAGAAGAGGATCATTTATTTAAAAAATTCCCATCTTCACAATATAATTTGGGTTCCTTGAGTGACCTCAATCCCTTAGGAATTCATTTCTGCTTTCAATATTCTATCGGAGTTGCACTTTACCCTCTGAATTCATCTTAAATATAAAATTACAATTCAATACAATTATATTAAACACAATATAAAAGACTACTCCAAAAAAACCCCAAAAATAAAACTCACAAAACTAAAATGAAGACGGGGGAGAGGAAATGAGGGAAACAAAACTGTAAACCAGGCCAATCTCATCATCATATCTCCCCTTATATTCCTTAATGAGCCAGTGCCGCAGTGATGTAATGGCTAGGAGGGATAATGAAATGTCTGGAACATCCAATACTGGATTCAGGTTTACTTTTTGTGTGGGTTTTTTTTTTCTTTTTTTTTTTTCCTTTTGTTAATCTTTTGTATATTGTACAATACGCAATAAAAACAAAATTTGAACATGAGAGGTATATCTAATTGCCAATGATACTAGAAATGAGCCTTGAAAAAGGTGCCAAGAGGCTTCTGCCATTTGAAGTCTATGGAAATGTAAATTCTGCATTACATAAGTAAATCATTTTTACATTCATCACACAGAAGATTGCTGCAAACTAACACACCTAGAGCATACCACTACACTAAATGCTGACAGGCATCCATGCTCTCTTCTCCTTCATGCTAAATCCCTGATGAATCCTCTAAAGAGAGCACAGATCATTAAGTGCTTAGTTTCTTTTTTTGTTTCTGTGGGAAATATTACTTAGTACATCTGGCACAGACAGCCCTGGTGCATGAAATTCCTAGTCTAGACATTTCTTTGTGAATCATTCTCCTGCTCCACCCCCACCCTTCCCCCACTCAGTTTACCTTGTTTTCTTTAAAATATTTTTTGCAACATATGCTAATATCTGAAAAGCCTTATGTAGACAAAATGCGAGTTAATTCCAACTGAATTGTTTAATTGGGTTTCATAAATAAATGTTTTAACAAGACAGATTCCCCTCTTTTTTTTTCCAGATGTTGCTCACTGATCTCTCGGCTTAGTGGCACTGTGTGGCAGCCAGATGTTTCTCATTGTATCTGATGGATCTAATTTATTCTCTTTGTCTTTCATTTCCAAGGACATTTGCATTGTGATAACATGTTCCATAGACAAGCACGATATTGCATTACCGCACCCGCCAAAACAATCCTATGATAGAAACATTCTAAAAATAGTATTTTATTAATTAACATTACAACACAGCTGCATGGGATCTAAACTGCAATCCATCTAGAGTTTAAGCCCTCATTCCCTCTTCCACAACACATTTGAGTTTATTTTCAAAGGGGTTACGTGCAAACAAAATTAGCATATATGCTCACAAGTAGCCTGTATTTGCACATATGCTATTTTATCAATTTCAAAAGTGCATGCATATTTTGGGTTTCGCATGCACATTTTCTGGCACAAAAAAGAGGTATTCTAGGGGCAGGGTGAAGAGAAACGTGCAGAAATAATTTTGTAAGAGAATTATTCAAATACATTACCCAACTTATTTGCACATTTTTACATCTAATTGGCTAGCACAAGTGAAATTGGACACATCTACTGTCCGCTGTTTTATGATGGGAGACTTGGGTGGAGGGGGGAGTTCAGGGTTAATTACCAGGAGGGTCTAGGTGAACTGGAGACAGACTGGGTGAAGTGGGGGAGGTATTGGCAAACATGATTTCAATACATGCAAATATTTTAAAATATACTGCCTACATGTATAAATCAGGGTTTTTAAGTGTATATGGGGTTTTTTTGCATATAAAATATACTGTATGCATGTATGCTTATAAAATAGTAGAGAAGGTACTCACTTTCAAGGCATTGCAAATATTTGCACACACTGAAACATACGCATGTACTTTCAGAGCCGAACTAAGCTAAATTTTACAAACTGTGCGGCTCTCCCTGCACGATTTATAAAATACTTGGGTAAATCTCCACAATGCGCTTAGGGGTAAATTTTAAAAAGACTGCGCGGGCGTCCATGCGTGCGCAGTTCCCAGCATGCGAACATGGACGCACCGATTTTATAACATGCGCGCGTCGCCGCGCACATATTATAAAATCCGATACCTGCACACATATGCTCACCCGATTATATATTGGTGCGCGCATGTGCACGCGGGTTCCGATTCGCGCGTGCAAGGGGGTATTTTGTAAAACTGTGCGGCCATGTGATCAAGCCTTTGCCTGATTCCCTCCCAGTCCGCTCCTTTATTGGAGCTCCCTTTTCACCTCTCCACCCTCCCTGCACAGTTTATAAAATACTTGGGTAAATCTCCACAATGCGCTCAGGGGTAAATTTTAAAAAGACTGCGCGGACGTGGCTGGGCTGAGAGCATCTTGAAAATGCGCTCGGCCCGGCCACGCATGTATCTGCCATTATTGGCGTGCGCCGGCGTATTAAAATTCCCCCGTTAGTCCGCAAATGCAGTAATGTGATTAGGTTTGAAAATTATCCTCTTACAGTGTTACCCTCCTATTCTATTCCATTTTTTTTTTAACGAAAACATTACCATAATATATGAAACAATGCAGTTTCTCAGGGATGTGCTTTCTCCACCAATCATTGTCAAAATCAGAGCAGAAGAACAGCCTTCTACTACCATAGATAAGGTTCCTGTATGTACACTGCTACCAATTCAATCTTCTTTCTGTAAATGTGATTTTACTTTTCTGATTTTACTTACGAGTGTTGCCCCGGGATTTGGCAATATCACGTTACCATATGGCTTTTTTTTTTTTCTCCACTGAGATACATTCAAAGGAGACAGAACTTCAGGAACTGTTCAAAACATCTGGTACTTCACATTTCTCTCCCTCCTCCTCGGCTTGTGAAAATCAGCTTTCTGGTAGCCACAGATTTTCTTATGAATGAGTCAGATAAAAGAAAAAGAATTCCCCCCCCCCATACACATACACAAAGCAGTCTGATAATTCGATGATGCACCTCATCTCCAATTTCAAACCCCCTCTCGTCTGCAAAAAAAACCCAATTATTATTGGACAGGCTAATTAATAGCTTTCTGTTCCTAATTAAAAAATAAAAACTCTATAAAATGAGCACTGAGCTTCCACGGGAGTCTGCATGACTAACAGGAAAATTAGAATATCTGAATAATGCTGGCGGACCAAAACATGCCCTCCAGATTAGATTAGCATGACGCGAGCAGCCAGTCAGATGCTCGTTGATCATTTTTTCCTGCAGCATGGTAACAATTTTCGAAATCGCCTCCCTTTACTAGTACAAATATTAAAATAGACAGAAAACACAGTCACGATATCATTATTAAGTAAATGCTGTGCTGAGCATCCTGAACCATTACACCAGTCTTATGGTCCTCATTTTTTATCTTTGCTAGTGGGTAGGAAATGCTTACACTGAACTGACCACTGCCTGCCTCTGACCATTGTCTGGACATCCGCTATGCCTGATTGCAGCCTGCCTACGACCCAGCTTACTATGGACCTCTCCATCCACAGAGACCCCACCTAAGTTCTGTGGGGCCCGGCACCCAAAGGTTCAACCTGAAGGGAATGAGGGCTGGTGTAGGTGAAGGTCCTGACAGATCTCTACGCTGCCTGGGTCCGCCTGCTGATGGTGGGCTCCTGCAGGGAGAGCTAATCCTTCCTCAGCCCAAGAGTCCAGAAAGATCAGAAACTTTTTCAAGAAAAGCCTACCCATGAGGGGATGGGGGTACGGGGGGAGAGAAACCAGGTTCCACTCATAGGGGTAGATTTTAAAAGGGTTACGCTCATAGCGCGTAACCCTTTAAACCCGCCCCCCCCCCCCCCCGGGATGCGCGTAAGTCCCGGGGCTTTCCGGGGGGGGGGCGTTCCGGGGGGCGTGTCAGGGGGGGCATGGTGCTGGCCCGGGGGCGTTTCTGGGGCGTGGCCAAGGCCTCTGAAATGGGTCCTGGGCCGGGGAATCGCGCGCCAGCAGCCCGCTGGCGCGCGCGAGTTATGCCTGCTTCTGGCAGGCGTAACTTTTAAAACACAGGTGGGGGGGGGTAGATAGGGCCGGGGGGGTGGGTTAGGTAGGGGAAGGGAGGGGAAGGGGCGGGGGGGGGGGGGGGGGGAAGAAAAGTTCCCTCCGAGGCCGCTCCAATTTCGGAGCGGCCTCGGAGGGAACGGGCAGCGCGCGCAGGGCTCGGCGCGCGCAAGTTGCACAAATGTGCACCCCCTTGTGCGCGCCTGGTGCGGGCGCACTTTTAGAAAATCTACCCCTTACTTTGTACTTGAGCAGGTCTCAAAGCAAAATAAGCACACACACACACACACACACACACTTTCATGCTGAGAATCAGTACAAAGGCCTTGCGAACCAATGCTCACAGTTTCACAATTGTTCCCTAAAAGAACATTGAAGCCTTTTTTTTCAGTAGATACAATAGCTACCCCATACAATACACAAATACTTTAGTTGAAAAAGAACTCAACAACAACAAAAACCCAACATTTCGGTGACAAATGTAATTGTACAGTACTGATGGAAATAACAATACCTGATCAGTACAAATAAAAACATTTGCCAGGCGTTAAATTCACCCAATTGCTTCTGGCCAGCCCTGGATTGACCATTAAGCAAAATAAGCATGTGGGTAGGACACCAAGGGACGTTGAAAATGTGCATTTTATTTCTGTTGCCCTCTGGATATAAGTAATTTGCTTATATTGCTTACTGCTATTTAGTATTAAATACATAACATTTTTAAAAGATTATATTTCATAAAGTTGTGGGGGTCTGCCCTGGAAGAAAACTGAATCTTTAATCTCCTATTTCACTTTTAGCATGTCTCGTCAGTTAAGCAATGAAAGGGCCGAGAGGGCACCATTGTTAGGCTGTGCTTAGGGCAACAGTCGGCCTTAATCCGGCCCTGTTCTGGCCTGTGAAGGAAAAATGCTAGGCAAAAAAAAAAATAACAAATAGCAAATGACAATTAAGAGACATTTGCAAAAAAATAAAAAGCGTTCTTCCCTGCCCAAGAAGATATTTGAAGGGGTTCCAGTAATACACATTTTCTGTGGAGTCAACAAACCAGCTCACATGCTCACAATCACTGAAAGACAAAATTGCCTTTGCCAGTCCTCAGATCCAAACATACTTTACTTCAGTTTAAGGCTGGCATAAATCCAGTTTAGGCCATTGCTGTCACTGCGGGGCTCCCACCAGCACCAATGGGAGTGATTTTCAAACTTTTTTATGTTTTTACAATAAACAGAAAAGCGAGCAGTCAGGAACCCATTTCATTCTTGCTGTCACAGGACTGCCAACAAACTAACCTGCCTGACTAAAGTTCTGCATGCATAGATTGCTTTTATAAGGCAAAGGCTACTTTTCCCACTGATGATCACAACACTCACCTCTTATAAACCACATTGGCATACCTATATTAGCCTCAGAGGCATTCCTAGAGTATTTGGCACCTGGGGCGGATACTTCTTTGGCAATCCTCCCCCCAAATATATAATATTAAAGTTTCCTAAACATCAATAAAATATTTCAAAACAGCAGACACATCAAATAACACCCAATAATTAAAATTAATAAGGATTTTAAAAATCCCCTGCTCTCCATATCTGTCATCCTAAGATTGTTGCACATAATATGCTCCCTTTCTCTCTCATACACAAATACATGTTTGGTGAGAGACAGAGGGAGCATGTACACACACACACTTTCTCTGTATCTCTCTTGCACTCTAACACACACACACACACACACACACACACACATACGCTTCCTTTCTCTCTCTCTTTCTCTCTCACGCACACATGCAGACAAAAACTGAACTGGAAACCACAAGCCAGATTCTGTATGCAGTGCAACAATGGAAAAGCAGAAAAATCACTATTTCTCAAAACATTGCAATCAAGAAATATAAATCAATCAGAATAGTAAAATCATACTAAATAATATACATTTCAAAACAGCTGATGAATAGAATGATATTCAATAATTAGAAGCTCCTGTACACATTTTAAAAAATTTCCTAAACATTTATAAAATATTTCAAAACAGAAGACATCAAATAACATCCAGTAATTAAAACTAATAAGGATTTTAAAATTTCACCACTCTCCATACCTGTTACCCTGAGATTGTTGTGAACTGGGGGTACACACACACAGAGAGACACAAAATATGCTCCCTCTGTGTCTCACACACATACACGCTTAGGGGTAGATCTTTAAAAAATACGCGATCGTGTACTTTTGTTCGCGCACCAGGCGCGAACAAAAGTATGCTGGATTTTATAAGATACGCGCTTAACCGCGCGTATCTTATAAAATCTGGGGTCGGCGCGCGCAAGGGGGTGCACATTTGTGCAACCTGCGCGCGCCGAGCCCAGCGGCGCTGCCTGTTCCCTCCGAGGCCGCTCTGATTTCGGAGCGGCCTCGGAGGGAACTTTCCTTCCCCTACCTAACCCACCCCCCCGGCCCTATCTAAACCCCCCCCCCCTTTGTCGGCCTCGACCACGCCCCCAGGCCGGCACCACGCCCCCGGGCCCGCCCCCGAAATGCTGCATCGTTTCAGGAACGCCCCCAGACACGCCCCCTCCCGCCCCTTTTCGAAAGCCCCGGGACTTACGCGCATCCCGGGGCTTTACGCGCGCCGGCGGCCTATGCAAAATAGGTGCGCCGGCGCGCGAGGGCCCTGCGCGCGTAAATCCGGAAGGATTTACACGCGCAGGGCTTTTAAAATCCGCCCCTCAGTGAGAGCAGAGGGAGCTTGAGTGTGTGTGTGTGTGTGTGTGTGTGTGTGTGTGTGTGTGTGTGTGTGTGTGTGTGAAAGAGCCAGACACACGTTTCCTCCGTCTCTCTCTCACACATACATGCTTCCTCTTTATCTCTCACGCACAATTCCTCTTACCCCCACACACACACATGCTTCCTCTCTCATCCCCACCCCCAAGCACAGGCACCCTCTCACACATACGCACCGATAGGCACACACACACCCTCATACACACATACACCTTCATACACACCCTCACATATACACTCAAACACACCCACACACTCTCATACAGACACACACATACACATACACACACACACACACCCATACACCCTCATACACTTGCACTTACTCTCACAGGGCGAGTCTCTTATTTCTTCGGCCGCTGGTGGCTACGCTGGGCCTGTTCTTCTGCTGCCGGCTGCATGAGCGTCACCATGCCGGCTCCAGGAAATGCCAGCAGCACCACTGGCCTCTGCCACTGCAGCTCCTTGCTTTTGCTGGCGGGGTTTCCCCCACCACATCACTGGTTCGTGCTATCACAGGACCTTCCTGCCATTGGCAATGGCACCCCTCCCCCTGTTGCCATGGGGGGGGGGGGAAACCACCCCTTGCCCCCCCTTAGTACGCCTCTGATTATTTGTACATCTAATATATGGTATCAGATCCTGATGTCCTAATTTGTGCTGCCATAAAAGGTATGGCTGGCTTACTGTAAGTTTAGTTGAGCAATGCTTGTGTCGTGAAGAAGCAGTGAGATTGATGTCTGCATACATTAGCTTGTGATTTCTGTATAGTAATGCTGTATAGTGCTTTAAGTTGTCATTGTCAGAGATTCATGCTTGCTGAAGTAGCTTTGCTTAATACCATTACAATCATTGTCTTCTGACCTCCCTACTGTCCCATGAATTTGTGCTTTGTATTTGAGAAGACGAGAAAAGTGTGCACTTAGAAAGTGTGTGAAGGCTTTAATGAGTATCAGCAAGAATGGAAAGGAAAGAAGTATAGACTAGGCTAATCAGAGGTGTGCTAAGTGAGGGATGGGGGAGGGGGGGGCAGTCCACCCTGGGTGGCAACAGGGGAGGGGTGTCATTGCCGCTGGCAGGAAGATCCAGTGGTGGCACGGAACAGTGACTGGCAGGGGAAACCCCACCAGCAAAAGCAAGGAGCTGCAGTGGCACAGGCCAGCGACGCTGCCAGCATTTCCTGGAGCTGGCGCAGCTGTGCTCCAGGAGCCAGCGGCAGAAGAACAGGCCCAGGGTTGCTGCCGCCAGCCGAAGAAGGGAGAGACTGGCCCTGTGAGAGTAAGTACCAGTGTATGAGGGGATGTGTGGGTGTGGGTATGAGGGTATGTGGGTATATGAGGTTGTGTGGGAGTGTGTGTGTGTGTGTGTGTGTGTATGAAGGTAGGTGTGAGTGTAGGAGGGTGTGTGGGTGGGTGTGTTTGAGAGTGTGTGTGTATGAGGGTGTGGAGGTGTGCCTGTGGGTGCATATGGTGAGAGGGTGCCTTTGTGCGGGGGTGAGAGGAATCATGTATGAGAGATAAAGAGGAATCGTGTATGTGTGAGAGAGAGAAATGGAGGAAACGTGTGCTTCTGTCTCTTTCACACACAAGCTCCCTCTGTCTCTCACCAAGCGTGTATGTGTGTGTGAGAGACAGAGGGAGCATATTTTGTTTGTGTCTGTGTATGTGTGTGTATCCCCAGTTCACAACAATCTCAGGGTAACAGGTATGGAGAGTGGGGGACTTTTAAAATCCTTATTAGTTTTAATTACTGGATGTTATTTGATGTCTGCGGTTTTGAAATATTTTATCAATGTTTAGGAAATTTTTAAAAATTTGTACAGGAGCTTCTAATTATTGAATATTAATCTATTCATCAGCTATTTTGAAATGTATATTTTTTAGTATGGTTTTACTATTATGATTGATTTATATTTCTTGATTGTATTGTTTTGAGGAATAGTTATTTTCTGCTTTTCCACTGTTGCACTGCATACAGAATCTGGCTTGTGGTTTCCAGTTCAGTTTTTGTCTGCATGTATGCACATGAGAGAGACAGAGATAGTGGAAGTGTGTGTGTGTGTGTGTGTGTGTGTGTTAGGGTATGAGAGAGACACAGAGGAAGTGTGTATGTGAGAGAGGTACAGAGAAAGTGTGTGTGTGTGTTTCTCACATACACACATGTTCTCTCTGTCTCTCATCAAGCATGTATGTGTGTGTATGAGAGAGAGAGAGCATATTGTGTGCCACAATCTTAGGATGACAGATATGGAGAGCAGGGGATTTTTTAAATCCTTATTAATTTTAATTATTGGGTGTTATTTGATGTGTCTGCTGTTTTGAAATATTTTATCGATGTTTAGGAAATTTTAAAATTATATATTTATTTATTTATTTATAACTTTTATATACCGACATTCAAATGAATATCACATCGGTTCACATATAACTGGGGAGCCAAAAAACTAGTTGGGAGAAAAGAAGGATAAAGTTACATTTAACAGGGATTCGTATTGGGGTGGGGTTGCCAAAGAAGTAACCGTCCCAGGTGCCAAATACTCTAGGAATGCCTCTGCAAATAATATAAAACCTACAGTAAAACATACATACATAAATATCAAATGAGACACCCCCCCCCCCCCCCCCCCCGCCGAGTTACTTCCTGAACAACTGAAGTGATAGCAATGAGGGTGTGGGGTAGCTAAGCCTTTCTCCCCTCTTCTGAGCCTGCTGGTACTGGAAACACCGATGGCCCACCCAGGGAAGTCACTGGACAAAATGCACTTTCAGTTTCCCCCTTCCCTTCCAGGTGGGTGCGCTTGAAGACTCACAGACTAACTCACAAAGATGATGGACCGTTGGACCCTCACCCACCCACCCACCCACCCCCTCCGACTTGGCACTCAGAGCGATCATCCTTCTTGCCCACCCAATGCAAGATCCCTAGGTGTGCCCCTCATTCTCTTCCTGCATCTTATTAATTTGTACAGTATTCCTCTCTAGTACCTACAAGTCAGTATAATAGAAAGCTTTCAGATAATTCCACCATTCACAACATGCATTTTTGGCAGGGGAACATTTGCAAATCGTATCGTACATGAGCTCTGTAGACTGCATAGGCCCCTTCGAGACTGCATAGGTTTTTGAAACCATGCAAGTCAACAATGAATAACAATCATCATTGAGTAATGGATACTTCTTGTGCTGCTCCAATAAAAAGTGCCACAACCTGCAAAGAATTCAGTTTTCTCCAGGGCCAACAGTACTTTACATAACTTGCAGTAAATCCCTGGATTCCACTTGCATGACACCCATATCTTTTGCCAGAAGACTCTTCACTATTTATATTTATCATGGTGTGACAGGGGTACTACAGGGCATATAGCATGTTTCCCATTGCACAAGGGATAGATAGAACTTTGCAAAGGCACTGAATGGATTCTGGAATTTTTCAGGGAATTTTTTTTTTATTGTCATCCATTACCTTCCCATTAGTGAATAAACTTCTTCAATCAAAAATAACTGCATGCTGCACCTCTGACCACTCTGACTGAAATTTCCCAGGATGCATTAGCCTCGCCATCCTCTAATATCATTTGGCTTGGACTGCAGGAAGGAGTCACCTGTCTGTTCTGAAACAGAGTGATTACAAAGCACACAGGGAAACCAGGCTCTTTAATCTCTCGGTTGCTCATCTTCTCCCGAGTGGGTGCAAAGCTGATGAACACCCCAGGAGCACAGCACAGCACTTTGATTTCTAAGTTAAAGACCAAGAACAATCTACATAGCTAAAAAAACGTACAGCAGTTTATCTTCAGTTTCCTGGAAGTCACACGCTAAATTGCCATAGCCCCTCACACAAAAGATAACACGTAGTGATGGAAATACCATCAGCTAAGTTCTTATATTATTTTACAATCAAGCTCCTTCGCAAACTGTGGTATCTGATCAGCACCATATTCTGTCAGAGCACTGACATTGCATTTCTAAATAATTTTCAGCATGTCAAACTGAATAGACATGCAGAATCAGAGAGTTAATTATCTTTGACAACTTTGCCAGTTAATTTTCTATTTATATGTACCAAACTAGGGGCTTCTTGCCTCTACTCTTGTCACACAGGATTTATCAATCAAATCAAGGCCTAAAATTGGCTGCCAAAGCATTCTGGCATCCCAAAGAGGGGTTTAGCCATTTGAGATCTTTCTGACTATTTAATGATAGCAGCACTGACATGACACATAATAGGCAATGTTTGTGTGTGTGTGTTTGTTTGCTTTTAAGAACATCTCCTCCTTGAGATAGGAAGAAGCTCTGATTGGTATCTGTCCCATCTCCTTCCCTCATATCTGTGTCTCAGCACAGCTGTCAGGACCCGACTTCAGATGCACAAATTTCACCTCTGTATTTCAGCTGACAAGGCCTGCCAGCATCTACTCTATCACTGTCTCTGCCGTTCCCCCTTCCATTCACTCAGGAACATCAACCAGGCTGAACTGAAGGCTCCCCGATGACAGACATTTTGATGGTGGAGGTTTTGGCTTGGGCTGTCACTGCGCCTCTCTGATAGGCATTCGTGTTTTACATGAACAGCCATATTCTCTCTCCTTTCTCTAACCTCTCTCTCTCTCTTTCTAGCTCTCTTTAGCAGCGCTGAATTTTTACAAGGATACCACAAGGCAGTCACTTGCTTTTTCTGTAACTTTACTCTTTCTAATTCTTGACCAGTCTTAGGCTACCTACTGCCTGTAACAGTGCAGCTCCCTGAATTCCTAGCCAGACTTGCTCACTTGACTGGCAGAAGAGGAGCAAAGAATGAATAAATAAATATATATATATATATTTTATTTTTTTTTTTTATAAATGGCTAGAATTTTCCATTTTACTTTAAGGGGAATTTCATGAGATTTTAGGTTAAGTGAAGCCTGGCTGCTGAAACCAATTTGGCAGCTTCTCCAAGGGAATAATCAAATCGGGAAGAATCTCTTACAGGGTCCAATGTTGCAGCCTTTTCTTTCCAAAAAGGAAAAAGCAGCAGAACCATCATCAACCTTTATGAATTAGAAGATGTCTTTTAAAGGGTGAGTTGCATTATGAACGTGGTGGGCTTTGCAAACACGTATCTAAACCAGCCTGAAATGAAAGTGCCCCTAGCGTTCCCATAATCACACAGTGCTATACATAAAACCATATGTGCTTATAAAGCCACTGCTGCTTAGCAAGATACTTTACTGTACAGGCTTAGGCTGCAAGGAATTAAGGGGGGGGGGAGGGTTTCTAATTAAAATCGCAAATGCACAAATTAGTGAAATCGCTAGGCATTCTCCCAGGGACAATGACCGCTGCCTCCAGCAAGGGATGGAAGCACCTGAGCCGAGAGTCAAACACAAGTCCCGCTGTAG
The DNA here is from genome assembly GCF_901001135.1 of Rhinatrema bivittatum. Classification (NCBI taxonomy): domain Eukaryota; kingdom Metazoa; phylum Chordata; class Amphibia; order Gymnophiona; family Rhinatrematidae; genus Rhinatrema; species Rhinatrema bivittatum. The sequence continues at coordinate 11,972,283 of NC_042621.1, read as the reverse complement.
GGCCCTGTACAGCACAGCCACCGACCCTCCCCCCTCCCCCTGTGATATTTTTAGTCTCATGCGCATTTACTTGCACCGACAGATATTTGGGGCTTTTCAGAGCAGTCCTGTGACCCTAAAAAGCAGAGGCTCTCAACGTGTACAGCAAGCAGACCTGATGCTTTGGCTGTCCAAAACGAATGTCCCTCAATCTTTCATGTATAATTGGTCCAAGACCCGAGCTGATTTGCATATTTGGGCAACTCTGAAAACCAGACCTGTCTGTGGCTCTTGAGGAGTGGAATTGAGAATCCCCGTGCGAGAGACAAGACAGAGGGATGGCCATTTTCAAAGGTACCTCTGTGAGGAAAACAGTGTTTTGTATTTCAGTAAAAGTCCTTTACAAAATCGCCCGCCCAATACACAGGTAAATTTATGTGCCGATGTCCCGTTGGCTGATTTGTTACCTAGACTGAGTGGACCTGTTCCCAGGGACGGAGTCAAATGTGTGCATGTAAATTTTCCCGAAAATCTTCCACACACATAATAGTGAGTGTGTAATTGCATGCGGGGAGATTTGGTGCAGTAATTATCAAAGCAAATTTCTACATATCCGTCCACTATGAAATCTAACGTAACCTGCACATGTTTTTTTTCTGCCTGTTTAAATATGATCCCCTTGGGGGGAAGGATTTCCAGCTGGGACACATCCTCCTTCCCCAAACTCTCACTGACCCCTCCCACTTAAATTGGCTCCCTAAGATAAATAGGCTTGCCCACCCCAATCTGCACCGTCACAGGTAACTCAAGGGGTATTCAGCAGACTGCACCGTTTTACCCGCAGTTGTGCATGTCACTCCTGATGCATGTTTTATTTGTGCAAATGTTCTTCCCAATGCAGCAAGGAGATTTTTGCACAAACAATGTGCATGGAAAACTGTGCAGTTTGTTTAGTGCCCTCACGTGGAAATCCCATGCTAATGAAGGCATTAAGTATTACCCTATCAACCTCCCCCGATGCAGAGAGGTGCACTGGCTAAACTCAGGTTTTCTTTACATTGGAAATTTTACTCCTAGTATAGCATCCAGCACTTCTATCAAACTATGGACAGAATTTGTGTATGCAAAGCATTTGTGTATGCAAAGCATGCCTGGAAAGCATGCTTTGCATACACAAAGCATGTTTTCTGTGCATAAATATGATGTATGTGAACAAAATGGGTTTTCTACGTGGAAAGCATTTTTGTGCATATAAATCATATCTTTTGTGCAGTTAAATCACATTTTATGTGTATGAACCATATTTTGTGCATATAAAAGTCTTTTAAGTGCACAAAACATGAAGTCTGTGTGCATAAATCACATCTGAGAGACTCCCCCACTGCCTGAAGTTTAAAATGTGTGTCCAGCCTGTGCTGAGCTCACATTTTAACTTGGGTTTGTGCACACATTTTCCAGTCAGCGCACTTTTGAAACTCCCGATGCATAAGCTGTTGTGTCCGAGGTGGACCCTTGGGCCGAGGTGGGGTTGACGCAACCCATAGGCAAGGACCTACGGGTCCCCACCATCGGCAGGTGGAGTGGGCTGATAGGCTGAGGCAGCTGGAGCTTCACCTATACCAGCCCTCATTTCCCGTGGTTGAGCCTTTGGGTGCTGGGGCCGGTAGGACTTAGGTGGATCTTGAGGTTGGATAACTGAGATGGTTGGTTCAGCCCAGAGACAGCAGACGATGGGTGGTGTAGTCCTACTCTGGACTGGGTAAGGTACTGGAACTCGGGCGCCAATGGAACAGAGGCTGACTGAGGGTGCTCGAGCAAAGGTAGGCCGAAGCCTAATAAGTCCACGTCCAGGGAGTAGGCTAGGAGAGGCATCAATGACAGGCTTGGATCAGGGCCAGCGGCAAAGTGGAAGTTGTGGCAAGCAATGCTGAGATCTCATCACGGAGAAGTCAATAGCGTTAATCAATCGAAGCAATGGTCTGCTCACGGAGAAGTCAATAGCGCTGGCCAATCGAAGCAATGGTGGAGGTCTGGAGATAAGCAGTAGCGTAGTCAGGCGTAGCGGAGATCTGGGTCTGGAGATAGGCAGTAGCATAATCAGGCATGGCAGAGGTCTGGGTCTGGAGATAGGCAGTAGCATAATCAGGCATGGCAGAGGTCTGGGTCTGGAGATAAGCAGTAGCGTAGTCAGGCGTATCGGAGGTCTGGAGATAGGCAGTAGCATATTCAGGCGTAGCGGAGGTCTGGGTCTGGAGATAGGCTGAAGCATAGTCGGGCAAAGCGAAGTAGAAATCCGTGCAGTCAGTCCAAAGTATAGGCAGGGCAGGGACGGAGAGAACAGGAACCAGGAACAACGAGGGTCAGGAGTGAAGAATAGAGACAAATCTCTAGCAGCAACGAGTTCTCGAGTAGCGAGGAGACCTGTTGCAAAGGCATTGCTATGGAGCGAGGCCTGAGCTTAAATACACTGAAGAGTTTGACGTCATCATCTGGGGCCACGGCCAGGTTCCTGCCGCGGGTCCTTCTTAAGGATCAGTGGTGCGCATGAGCCTAGAGAGGGGCCCGGCACGGTTAGTAGCGTCTCTCCACGGGCGATGCGGAGAGGCCCAATGAGCAATGGTATCTCGACCTAAAATGCTAGGGACTATGGCGGAGCTGGAGGCACTGGGGGTGGCCTGAGGTCAGAGCTGGTGGCCTACCGCCGCTAGCGAGGAAGAACCAGAAGCTGGAGTCTGTGTAAGAAGGTGAGGAGACCGCGCCGTGGGTCTGCCGCAGACGGCATGCGTAACATTAACATGCCATTAGCTTATTGCATCAGGAGTTAAACATTTGTTTTTGACCTGCGCATTAAGAAACTGCATTGAATTTTGGTGCATTTTAACCCACGTGAGGGCACTAAACAAACTGCACAGTTTTCCAACTTTATTACATGGGACCCTAACTTTGTATCACAAAAGAAGCTTCTTTTTTTTAAAGGGGTTAATAAACATGTAGATAAGGGTGAACTGGTAGATGAGGTGTATCCGGATTTTCAGAAGGCGTTTGACAAAGTCCCTCATGAGAGGCTTCTAAGGTAACTAAAAAGTCATGGGATAGGAGGCGATGTCCTTTCGTGGATTACAAACTGGCTAAAAGACAGGAAACAGAGAGTAGGATTAAATGGGCAATTTCTCAGTGGAAAAGGGTAAACAGTGGAGTGCCTCAGGGAACTGTACTTGGACCAGTGCTTTTTGATATACATAAATGATCTGGAAAGGAATACGATGAGTGAGGTAATCAAATCTGCAGATGAAACAAAATTATTCAGAGTAGTTAAATCACAAGCAGATTGTGATAAATTGCAGGAGAACTTTGTGAGACTGGAAGATTGGGCATCCAAATGGCAGATGAAATTTAATGTGGACAAGTGCAAGGTGATGCATACAGGGAAAAATAATCCATGCTGTAGTTATATGATGTTAGGTTCCATATTAGGAGCTACCACCCAGGAAAAAGATCTAGGCATCATAGTGGATAATACTTTAAAATTGTCGGCTCAGTGTGCTGCAGCAGTCAAAAGAACAAACAATGTTAGGAATGATTAGGAAGGGAATGGTTAATAAAACGGAAAATGTCATAATGCCTCTGTATTGCTTCATGGTGAGACCAAACCTTGAGTACTGTGTGCAATTCTGGTCGCCGCATCTCAAAAAAGATATAGTTGCGATGGAGAAGGTATAGAGAAGGGCATGGGGATGGAACAGCTCCCTTATGAGGAAAGACTAAAGAGGTTAGAGCTTTTCAGCTTGGAGAAGAGACGGCTGAGAGGGGATATGATAGAGGTGTTTAAAATCATGAAAGATCTAGAATGAGTAAATGTAAATCGATTATTTACTCTCTCGGATAATAGGACTAGGAGACACTCTATGAAGTTAGCAAGAAGCACATTTAAAAGTAATTGGATAAAATTCTTTTTCACTCAACACACAATTAAGCTCTGGAATTTGTTGCCAGAGGATGTGGTTAGTGCAGTTAGTATAGCTGGGTTTAAAAATGGTTTGGATAAGTTCATGGAGAAGTCCATTAACTGCTATTAATTAAGTTGCCTTAGAGAATAGCCACTGCTTTTACTGGCATCAGAAGCATGGGATCTACTTAGTTTTTGGGTACTTGCCAGGTACTTGTAGCCTGGATTGGTCACTGTTGGAAACAGGATGCTGGGCTTGATGGACCCTGGGTCTGACTCAGTATGGCAATTTCTTGTGTTCTTATGGATTCAACTGGTCCAGGCCCATTGTTTTGGACCTGGCCCTGTGTAGGACACAGACGTTCACCATGAATTGCTCCACAAAGCTTTTTCGTCAATCAAATCATTAAAGTGAGCCTCATTTTTTTTATCTATGCTGTAGTCTGAATCAATAAAAACACAATGTCAGTGTATAGTATAATTCAGTATTCAAGCTGTCAGGACTTGCTATAGCCACTGCTATGATGGACTCTACCAATCCCAATGCAACCACTCAAGACTGAGCAATATTAAACCCTTCTTGCTGACAGTCATCTTGATGGAAGGACTCAGCTGAATCTGTGGAGGCAAAATCCTTTTGACAGCATTCATATGGCCAGGCCAATCAAACCTAAAAAGATAATACTGATTTGTTAAGTTACTTTGCTTGTGATAGACATTATAATTAAATTTGGGTTTGATGCTCCATGTTGCTCTGTTTCAGGGATGTCTTGTTTCTCTTTAGCGTCTCACTTTCCTCAGACCGAGACAGTCACTAATCGAGAAGAGAGGTCTTCACTTCCTCCTCTGACATCCCCTTTCCTGGATTCCATGCACCTTCTTCTTGTACAATAAATTATTCACTGGGGTGGAAAGTTGTTTTGATTGATGCAGTGGTTTCTTCTAAGCACAGCCACTATCCCTACAAATTCATTTTTAGCCTGTATAGAGCTCATCCAAATTAATAACTGTCTTTGCACACATGTACGGAACTAGCTGGCGTAAGAATAAAGAATTACAAATCTGATTTTATATATATATATATATATATATGTGTGTGTGTGTGTGTGTGTGTTTATTTCACACTTCTAAATTTACTCAGCTGTCAAAAAAACACTGTGCACTGATCAACAAGCAGAAATGCTTACATTTTACTACTATTGCTGCTCTTATTTATCATTTCGAAAGTGCTACCAGACAAATAGACAGACATAGGCAGCGCTGTGCATATACCTCCAAGACATGGTCCCTTCTCCTTCTCCATGGGTCTTACAAACACACATGACAAATGCGTGTCTGTGGGAAGTGTATTTATTGTAGAGAAGTGCTTAGGATTTAAAAGAAGCTTCAAAAAGGTGAGTTTTGAAATTGGATTTCAACAGGGCCACAGATGATGATATCTTTTTAAGCTCTAGCAGCTACTTCCCTGTGATTCTTCTGAATTTGCGAGAACAGCCGTGTTCAGTACAGTGTAACAGGTTACATCACATGCAATGGGATTTGATAGGTCCGTGGTTACTGTGATTTCATAAATGTTCTCCCACATGCTTACATGAAGCAGTGAGATCATATTTCATCTGCGGCAATTTTTGTGTGCACTCCAAACATGGCGGTTCCTGCTGGTTTTTACAGGAGCTACTAAAAGGGTTTCAGAAATGATGACTCAGCAGTAAAATGTTAATTATAAAACACCAGGGAGTGTTCAGCCAATAAAATTACTGAGCTGGCTAGCATGCCTTCTGCCTGTAATCCTGGTAGTTTCACTAAGTGCACTGGAATGGTAATTGGACTGTTATACTGTGGGGAAATGTTTCCCTGCAGCATTTTTCCAAATTAAAACATCATTATTAAAAAGCATTACAAATTTTACAATTTGCAGATTCTTTTGTAATAAGATAAACCATGCTCTGGGTGTTGTTTTCTTGCTTTGTCGGTCTCACAGTCCTTCATTACACGTGTGCGTGGACACTCGCGGTCTCATGGCAGCACATATCTCTATTTTACAAAATGGTAAGAGGCACCGGGTACGACTCGCAGCATAACTATTTGCACATGCATAGCAATGCTCACCCAGAGCGGAGAGACAAGCCGGGTTGCCCCAGAAGCTGATGCAGGAGCCCAGGCAGGCTGGTGGTGGTGACCAGGGCTGGCAGAATTAGCATGGGGGTGTGGGACCCAGTGTCAGTGAAATCAACGCTGCCAGTAGGAACAGCGCAGAATAGCCAGCATTAGAAAAGCCGGTGGGGATTTCCCAGGCTCCACTAGCTGCAGGAAGAGGAGACCCAAGGTGAGAAGTTTAGTTTAGTTTAGTATATTAGCATTTCTATACCGTTACCTCAGACATGCCTTCACAACAGTTTACAATTGAAATGTTTCGAAAGTACAATAATTATAAAATAGAAAACTGCTAAAAACTACAAAAGGAAAATAAATAAATGAGCTGTTACAGTAAACGTCAAATAAGAACTATTAAGACCATAATAAAATATATACTAAATAAAACAAAATAAAAATAATTCCTTAAAGTTAAGCACTTGATGTTAATCGATAGTCTATGGTTCAGCACCGGTTGCTATCTGGGTTTCATGTTCTGTAAAAAGTCTCATACTCGGCGGAGAAGTGGAGGAGAGGAGAGGATGCGAGGGGGTGGAGGTGAGTTATAGGAGTTACAGAGGAGGGGAGTAAAGGAAGTGGGATAGGAGAGAAAGGATGAGTGGGGAGGGTCAGGGAAGGAGGAGGTGGTGAGTTAGAGAAGAGGGGGCTGGGAAAAGGGAGGGAACACAAGAGGGATAAGAGTTTGAGGAGAACAAGAGCAGAGATCAAGGAGGAAATTCTGCATATCCCAACCCCCCCCCATCCCCCACAACTTACACAGCCCTATACACACACACACACACACACATATCCACACACATATCCACACATTCTCCCTCACACCATAGTCCACATCCATGCACACACCCACATACATAACACAGTCCTCACCCCTATTGCCCACAATCACAAACTCATCCCCCCCTCATCCCCCCCCTCATCCCCCAATCAGCGTCCCGACACCACCACTCCTACCCAACTACACCACTGCTACCACCTCGCCACCACAACACACAAACACAGGAGGAGAGGGATAGGAAGTGGACAGTGCAAGGCGGAAAGTGCCCTCCCCACCCCCCCCCAGCCTCAGTATACTCACTTTCACCCACACATCCCCCCACCCACATCCCCCCTCTGCCCCACACCCCTAAACCACCAACTACACCAGGACTTCCCAAAGTTTTAGCCAGGGTGACCCCATTTTAGCCCATGCAAATGAATATGACCCCAGAGGATGACCAAAACAAATCAGCAGGGCTGCAGACCCCTCCCACATTCCCTCCACTCTCATCCAGCAATCAATCGCCACCTTCTCCGGTCAATCCTGTTTCAACCTCCGCCCCTACAGGGAACCTCCTCTTCCAGCCTCCGACACTCCTGATGCCCTTTTACACGGTACAACCCCTCTCTCTCTCACCCCTCCTGCCCGTTTTGTATCCCCCAGCTGATCCTCTCTCACCCCAGTCCCTTCTCTGTAACACCCAGCCTCATTGCCTCCCCTCCAACCCTTCCAGCTCCTCCCAGCATCTCCCTCCCCACTGATCCAGCCCTCAAGCGCCTCCTGCTTTTGATCCCTCCCTTCAAACATCCCCCAGGCCAGGGTCAGCGGCAACATTTTCACATCTGCTATGGGCCAAAGGTGGATAACAACGTGGGAAGAGAGGGCAGGCTGATGAGAGAGAGGCACCATTTTTCTCTTGGGTAGGTTCAGTGGTGGGTGAGGAGAGAGGAGCCCATGCACACTCAGCCCTCCCCTCCTCTCATAGCTGGTCCCACCCCCGATGGTGATCTGCAAGCGGCAGCAGCGGCAGCATGGGGCTGAGGAGTTAGAACAAGCTCACAGCCCCTGCAGCTGTCCCAATCCCTCCTCATGCAGGGCCTGTGAGTGCCTGCCGACCCCCACGACTAATACTGCTGCTGGCACCTGAAGAGCGCTTCCATTGGAGGCCCCTGTGACCCCAGCTGATGGTTTTGGGACCCCATTTGGGGTCCTGATCCACAGTTTGGGAAGCCCTGGCCTACACCATCTTCACTCCAACACACGCACAACTCTGACAGACACATGCCCCCTACCTACACCACTCCCACCCATCTCTATCACCCCTCCCACTCGCTCAGCCTTCCACACAGGCACCCCCTACCTCCTCTCCCCACACAACCTATTGACCTAACCCCTGCCTTGTCCTTCCCCATCGAGTTTCTCAAAATGTGTACTTTAGGCTGCATTGATAAGGGGGGATATTCAAAGGGGCAATCTAGTCTTATTAATCATTAATAGCATGACTAAAAGCCTTTCAAAATTGTCCACTTCAGGTCTTTTATACGATGCCTAATTTCTTCCTGCCGATTTGGAGTTTGCTGTATTTGAGCCTCAGGGTTTGTTGCTAAGGTCACATGCTTTGATTTTGACTTGCTATTTTTTTTTTTTTTTTTTTTTGGTTATTTACCCGTATACTAGCACCTTCACCTGTACATCTTCATCATGTCCAGTCAGGGGCACAGGCCACAGCTCAACATTTCATGCCCTGCCCAAATCAGAAATGACCTGCCTACTGTGCAAGCACTTATTAGTGTTATCGTTTTGTTTTTTTCTGGCAAATTGCTTTTCATTTACCACCAAAAAAAGACAAAGAAAAATCATTTTATAAATATTTGAAATGGTATCTATCCTTAAGTGACGTGTTTTCTCCCATTTTTTGTAAATAAAATATTGAGATGGTTGCCCAGTTTTGGTAGGAAGCAATGTATTATTATTGGTTTTATATAATTATATATTATTTGTATAGAAATCTTAGGATTAATAAAAAGGACCAATGCATCTGGGAAGTATCTGAAGTGGACAATTTCATTTTGTGAAATACAACCAGGAGGTGAAGGTTGGCCTGGCAATTTTATTTCTTGCAATCAATCTTGTTGAAATTCACAGATGTTATTGAGTAAGTGTTAGATTATTTTAAAGATACTTCAGCTCTTTCAGTGCTTCTGATTGGTAGTGATAGTTTGAGTTAATGATTGAGAAAGTCGGTTCACGGCAGTTTTATAGCACGTTTTAATTTAAAATTAAAACTGTAGCCATCAATGCTTCTCTGTGAATCAAAAGTCTAAAACCAACCACTTCGAGCTGTCAGGGTGAAAGACAGATGATCAGTCAATGCTGCCTGAATGAAACATACATCTCTGCTAGCGGGTCGAGTTCCTGAAAAAAACAAACAATAAAATAGAGGAAATTCAAGCACAAACAGATGAACCAACAGAATTCTTACCCTCACTAAAATAATCAGTAAAAGAAAAATAACAGCAGCAGAAAAAAAAAATCAGATGACTAAGCACCTGCTACTTGATCTTGAAAGAGGAGCCAAATATTTGCAAAATTCAGACACCACAGCTAGCATCAGGAAAGGCACATATGAGAAACAGGCTTGCTCGTGAGATATTTGTGTGCTATTCTGTATACTATAGGATTCCATCACCTCAAAAAAGTATCTTTTCTTGTCGGAGCACTGTACAGCTCCATGTCTGCAGGGAGGGACTGAGCTGGTCCTGCTTTCTTTACCCATCCCTAGGATTGCCAATGATTGATTCTTTCCTGGTTTTACTCTGCTGTCTGCATGGATTTCCCTTTTCTTAGGGAAATCAATAGGAACACCGCAGTTACGAGTCCATGGAGGCAAAACCAGGGCTGTCCTGAAAATCTGGAGCCAGCTTCCATCGCTACCCATTCCATGCTTTCCTTTAAAGAAACCGAAATTATAAGTCAATGCATAGAACACAGAGTAAAACCAAGACCGGCCCAGCCTCTAACTAGCGGCCTGGAGCTATAAAGTAACTCTGCTTGAGAGGACTCTGGAAAGCTGCTAGATCATGGTTGAGGAAAAGGTGGAGAACACGACTATAGCATTCAGAAGTCAAGCAGGGAAGCTGAGGACGGTATCTGAAGCCAAGAAATATGAAGTCTGCCAAAAAAGAAAAACCAAAACACAAGCACAGAATGAGCTCCAAACAAAGGCCAAAGTCAATGAGTTTGTTTTCGGGAAGCAGGCAAGGGCAGTCAGCGAAGGAAACGGGAGAAAAGGAAGAGAAAACTAAGCAGTGATCACAACTGATAGGAACTATAACAGGAATGGTACAAGAGAGAGAGAGGAATAGCAGAGCAGGATCGGTAAAGTCCTGTTGTACCAGCAGGAAGCAAAGATCAAACAGGGAGCTATACCGTAGAGACAATCTTGGCGAACTTGAGCTGGTTCAATCGGCTGAAAGAAGTGGGCTCAAGGCAAACTTGCAGTGCAGTAGTAGTGAGCCTGATGGAAGGCAGCACCAGACAAAGGAATGCAGCACCAGGTAAACATTCACGCTACAGGGTGCTGATTCAAGACCTGCCAAGCCAGAAAAAAAGATATAAGATAGCAAAGCAAAGCCAAACTGCTGTGTGTCTCTGAGAACAGAATCAAGCCTGGCACCCTGTCTCTGACAGTAGCTAGTTTGGTTCACAAGTACTCAGACCACAAAAAGAAGATCAATTTCTTGTAACTCATTGCCAGGGATAACCATAGCTTACCTGGTTAATGATATTGTATGGACTTTTCCTCCAGGAACTCATCCAAACCTCTTTTAAATCCTGCTAATCGCCTTGACCCTATCTTCTGGCAACAGATTCCACAGCTTGACAGTGTGCTGAATGAAAAAGTATTCTCTCTACTATCTGTTTTGAATCTGCTGGTTGTCAGTTTCTTGCAGTGTTATTTGAAAGGGTAAATATTATAATAGTCCTTTATTTACTTGTTCCACCTCACTCGTGATTTCATAGACTTCTAGCATGTCCCCTCTCTCTTTTCCCAGCTGAAGAGCTATAACCTGTGTAGCCTCTCATCATTGGGGAGATGCTCTATCCCCTTTATCATTTTTGTCACCCTCCCCTGCACCTTTTCCTGTTCTGCTCTGTCTTTCTTGAGACGGGGCGACCAGAGCTGCACACAGTGCTCAAGGTGCCGTCGCATCGTGGCTCGATCTAGAAGCAAGATGATATTTTCCGTTTTTATTCTCCATTCCTTTTCAGATCACTCCTAACTTTCTATTTGCTTTTTTGACCACCACCACCACGCACTGAGTTGAGGATTTCAATGTATTGTCCACCAGAAGTCCAAGGTTCTTTCTCCTGGGTGGTGAGTGACTCCTGAAACAGAACCCAGCATTGTATACCTGTGGTTGGGATTATTTTGCCCTATGTGCATCACTATGTACTTTTCCCACAGTAAGTTTCATTTGCCATTCAGTTGTTCAGGCTCCCAATCTCACAAAGTCCTTCGGCAGTTTCTCGCACTCCGCTGCTGCTTTAAAATATGTGAATAATTTTGTGCCATCTTCAGATTTGTTCACCTCACTTGTAATTCCTCTTGCAGATAATTTATACAGCAAAGTCCCAGTGTCAGTCCCTGTGGTACCTAAGTTTTCCTTTCACTTTGTTTATATACTGCAAAACCGGTTCCTATGACCTGCCCGACACAGTGTACAACAACATTCACAACACAAAGCCTGCCCCTTTTTTGCATAGGTAAATGTTTATGCGAAACCAAAACTATGCATGTTGCATGTGCTTTTGATGTTCATAAAGTGGCATGTACATGAGTACAATGTACTTGCACATATAATTGCTAATTTTACACATGTAACTCCTTTGAAAATTCCCCCTAAAGGTTCCATAGAAATGTCACCCATGGTAACAGCAAGGAGTAAAAATCTGTGTGCTTTGTACCTGTGGCAGTTTCCAAAGGGAAAATAGTAGGGAGAAGATTTGTACTTGTGGACATTGCACCTATGCAGAGAGCTTAAAAACATCCCTCCCCATCATGGTGGGACTGGCTATGCAGGAGGAATTTTCAAATATTTTCAAACGCTAGTACTGCCCCCCAGATAGAAATAAAAGACGGAACGATTAAAGAACTTAATGATTTTATTTTCTTAAGTGACAGCTGCTTTATCTCAATCGAAAACTGCTCATATAAGCCTGATCTATACCTTAGTTACGTTCTGTAACTCACCTTGTTAACCAGAAGCAATTACTCTACAAGCTCGGCCTTCCTATGCTGTAATGGGGGAGGAGTAGCCTAGTGGTTAGAGCAGCAGACCATGAACCACTGCTGCTCCTTGTGACCCTGGGCAAGTCACTTCTCCCTCCATTGCCTCAGGCATGCCAAAACCAGGAGATACACACACACAAGTCAGGATTTTAAAACCCGCATGCGCCTTTGCCACTCTGCGCACAAATGTAAAGTTCCAGAGAAGAAGCAGTGCATGGGCATTACTGGATTTTACATTGAAATCTGCACATAAATACTTATGCAGACGCCAGGGTCCCCTGCTGCGCAACTTCAGTTCTGCCGTGGATGACGTGCAAATTATAAAATAAAGATAAAAAGATGGGCGAGGTTTTAAGGATCAGGGCTAACAGGGGAGAAGGAAGGCTAGTAAACTAGGGGGGGTTTGGAAGTCCTATTCCTTATCTGGGCAAACTGGGAATGAAGTGGTAAAACTGGTAATGGCGTCAGTGCATGCGTCCAGATACCCGTTAGAAGTGACATTTGTGCGCATAGGCGCGGGTCCACTTAAAATTGCGCGGGCAGGTGCGTGCGGTCAGGCTATTTTATAACGTACGCGCGCATGTTATACAACGGCCACGTCTCTGGGTGCGGGCCGACGAACACGCAGAAGTGTGCGCCCGCTTCCAAGCTATCGTCTTAGATGGTGAGCCCCCCCTGCGCATTTCCCAGAGGATCAGAAAAGAAGGTGCAATCGACTGAAATGTCAAAGCTGATGCGAGTTACTTTCCACTGAAAATTTTCAACCAGCACAAAAAAAAAAAAAAAAGGACACACAATGCAGGTGCCAAAGTCCATGGAGACTTTTCGCCAGTGGCAGTTTGCCTGGGGAAGGATGGGCGCCCACTTTCCCTTTGAAAATTAGAAAAGAAATTCGCACTCAAGCTTGAAAATGACTCCAAAAAGCAGCAAACACCTTCTTCTTTCACTGGGTGTGTGTGTGGGGGGGGGGGGGGGGGGGGGGAGAATTTGTTTTCTGTGTAATTTTCTGACTGGAAGGTACCGGCAAAACTTAGCCCTTTCATAAGGCACTCCGATCCCTGCCCCCTCCCCCGACCTTGCCTTCATGGCCCCATCTTGTGGAGGGGTGGGGGGGGGGGAGGAGAATGGAGAACTGCGCTGTTGAAGAAGGCAGGGGTGAGGAGCCCTGTGCTAGAAAATATCCCAGGAAAAAAAAAAAAAACCAAACAAAAAACCCAAGATCCTCCCGGAGGCGAGGGCATCCGGAGGAGAGGTGTGCAGTACTGACAGGCCTAAACGTGCCAGGGACCCGCTCATCATCGGTACATAATTATCAACAGGACGCGGCGTCCAACGAGCTCGCCTTAGTGCTCCTTTCTGGGAAACTACAATTTAGGATAACAAGATTTTCATTCTCTCCCTCCTTGAAGCAAATGCCGGCTTCTGTTATCTGAACAAGTCAAGAGGCAGCATTCGGAGTATAAAAATCTGAAAATGTGAGGTGCCAAGAGGAGGCCATCACACTACTTCGGCTCCCTGTAAACACATCTGCAGCAGAAAGCTTGAAAACCACTCTAGTAGTTGTTGCTTGGGATATCCACACTCTTTTCACAGCGTTTCGTGGTTAAAAAAAAAAAAAAAAAGAAGTGATTTAATTCAAGTGGTGCTCTGGGCTTGAAGTTAAGGCAATTCAACGCACAAGGTCGCAAAATGCTTGCCGCCTGGCAAAGTTATCCTCCCACTCAGAGAGCAGCACCCACTTCATGCCGCTGGTGCCCAGGTCGGTGACTGTGTGCCCAGGTTAAAACCTGCCGTCTGCACAGCATCACAATTAAAAGTCACAGCAGGGGGGGATCCTGGAAGGTGTCATCTACAACTGGAAGAATACTGACAGTGCTATGACTTTATCAATAGCATCATCATTAATACGCGAGGAGAAAAGAGTTTCTCTTGCACCATTTTACCTGATTCATGTAAAAAAAAAAAAAAAAGAATTAAAATTTGCCTGGTCCCAGCTTCCTTCTCCCATCTCTCCCATCTCCCTATGCTGCCTCTGGGTTTTATTGCTATTTGCATCTTCTGATTAATTCATTGGACCGGCACGTCCGCAGATTGTTATCGAGGATACACACCGCCGTTCGTAACGCCATGAGAACGGTTCCGTGAAACGTAAAATTCACAACATTATAATTTACGTTCAAACCATAACTACAAACTATACAAGCCTCCTAAACTGCTTAAGCAACTACCTGCTTTTGCTGGCAAAATCCTAATATTTGGAGCCTCTCGTTAATGTATACAATTAAGGAGCTACCACCACATGTTTGAATGATTAAAACCAAAATGATTACAAATGCATACTACACTACAACAATTGCATATTAACAAAGGCTTGGGGCCAATTAATCATTATAACCATCAATAACTAATCTGCATAAAACTATTCTCTTAAAGAGTCTGTGTTTCAGGGTGACAGGGTTGCCTCATCGATTATGTAAATTCCACATCAAGCTTTACAGACGCAGTCAAAAGAAATAAAAAAAAAAAAGGACCCAGCAGCTACGGTTAAGTCTAACTACAGAGAATGAAAATAAAGGAAGGATGCAGAGCTGGTTTACATTTTAAAACAGCAAGACTGTCGATAAGGACCAGTGAAATTAAAAATGTATTAAATATGAGAGCTGGGCTGTGGTTAATATTGATCAGGTAAGTGCTTAGACCCTCATCTGCTTCCTCAAACACACACGAGGTCAACCGCCTCCTTGCTTTGGGGACTTGGCAGCCCCTCTGAAGGGCCGGGCGCGCTAAGAAAAACCGCCGCCGGTGCACCTGGCCTGCCTCCGGCTCCGCCTCCGGCTCTTTCCCTCCAAATCATCATTTTGGAACAGAAAGTGCAGCTTCCCTTGCCACCGCGCAATCAGAACGCTATTAATTAATTTCCTCCTGACAGATTCAAAACGAATTGTGCGGCTGACTTGCATTTATTGTCTACCGTGCATGGGAAATAATCCTCGATCCACTTGTTGGGGGTTACAGGACGAAAGAGTTCAGCTCTAGCAGGAGTAAAATGACCAAGAGTTTTTCGGATTTTTTTTCTGGGATGCTGCCACGAATGCTCCACTTTAGAGAATTTTTGTATCGGGGCAGGTTCCTGAAAAGCAGCCCTCATATGCGATTGCCCGGGTGCTCGCCGGGGCAGTGGGGGTGCTTGGCAGGAGCAAAATGGGGGTGGAACTATTGTTTGAGCAAAAGCCACATTCCTTGCTCAAAGAGAAAAAAATAAATTGTGTGTGCCAATCCATTTCTTTTCATGAATGCCCTGTAGCTAAATCTGAGCTGCCCCTGATTCCCTAGGGACAGCTGTAACATGCTGTCGAGCCATTTATGTGGATTTCAGTCAAATTCTAATTTTAGTGTTCATTAAAAATGGGTTAATCCCAGGCCAATGCATGAATCCCATAGTACACATAATGACTATGAAATATAGGTCAGATGTACTTAAAGACATAGAGATGACAAGTACTGTCATTACAATTATCAAGTCCATTAACACTGGAAACGCTATTGTACATTTTGATTTTTATGAGGGCGTTTCTTCTTTCTATGTTTTTTGTTTGTTTTGCTAATAAAATTTCCAAAAAGCCATTCAAAAGCAAGCCTAGGAGACCATGGAGAACTGGATGTAGATATGAGTCACTGATGCAGCTGCACTACATGCCACCATTTTGTCTCCATTGTGAATGGGAAGCCTAATGATATACCAGTGCCTTGTTTACTATTTTTTGGGGGGGGGTTGTTTTTTTTGTTATCTAGGTGGAAATAAAAAGCATTCAAGAGCTTATCACAGACCACATTATCTGAAAAGAGGAATGGCCAGTATGGCATACTTACTTGTCCCTTAGATTTCTATAAAGGGAATTTTGTTTTTCAAGCTTCCATCACATTTTGTAAACCACGAACCTAATTTATGTAAATTTTCCCATTAGGCATAGAATGTAAAAAAAACTTTTCATAATTCAAGCCCCTTTTTGTCAATATCATTAGCATAATGTAATAGATAATATCTCTTTGAAGTAGTTACTAGTACTTTGGTTTGTGGCTGAACTGAACTCTCTATATTATGATTGCCTTTGCTTTCTTTGCTACTTTGTTAGTATGATATGGACCATAAGGAAATTAAAATTGGATGACAGACAATTTTTCCTTTCCTTTTCTCTCCTTTCAATTCAGCTTTTCTTCTGCCTTTCTTCAATAGCTGCCAGGATGAGCTCTCATTTTCTAACACTTAATTCTACCAAAACTGAAGTTCTCTATTTCCCAAAATCTCCTCATTTCACATCTTCCATCTGGTTTTCTTTTCCATTAAATCAGGATCTCTCTCTGCATCTGACTGTTGCTAAAAGTTTTGATATCTCTAATGATCCATCTCCATTTTCTGTTCCCACATCTCTACCTTATGTTTAAATTAAATTAGAATTTACAACTCGCCTTTCCCAAATATTAATCACAACAAGACAAGGTACAACTTAACAGGAAATAATTATGATACAACATCAGAACATAACCAAACAACAATAAATCTGTTGCACTCACCGGCCAGGGGATGCTGCGACCGGCAACCCTACCTCCGGCCCCGGCGCGCCTCCAGGCCGCGCAATCCTCCTGGCCCTGTCGGGCCGCCCAGGCCGGCCGCACCACTGCCGACGCCGGCGTCACTCTGGCCCCCCCCAGGCGCACGCAATCCCTCGCAGCTCTTAAAGGACCAGTGGCGGGGAAACCTCCCGTGACCTCGCTGATGACATCAGGACAAGGGACTATTTAACCCTTGCCTGAACAACAGGACCTCACCTCGGCAACAGGTCCTATTCTTCAGAGTGAGTGTTGTCTGCTCCTGGTTCCTGCATTCCTGCTCCTGGTTCCTGCGTTCCTGACTCCTGCAATCATGTTTCCTGCTCCCAGTCCTCATCCTTGCTCTTCGCCCCCTCGGACTGCTCTCCTGGCTCTGACCCTGCTTCGTCTCCGGATTCTGCTTGTCTACTGCCTGCCCCGACCATCTGCCTGTCTTCCGACTCTCCTTATTTGCCGCCTGCCCCGACTCTTGAACTGTGCCTAGTTCCTCTCGTCTGCTGCCTGCCCTGACCTCTGGTACATCTGACTTCACTCCGACCTTCTTCCTTCTGGGATTGGTTTCTTTGAGAGAGCCTCGCCTAAGTCCTGCTGGACCCGGTACCCAAGGGCTCAACCTGCGGGGGACGAGGGCTGGTATAGGTGAAGGTCCTGTTGGGTCTTCTCTCCTGAAGCTGCCTCCCAATGATGAGGACCTACAGGGGCCTTCCCCTGGAGATAGTGTCAACCTTGTCTCGGCCAGGGGTCCACCGAACAATAAAATCAACCTTTCCACTATCAACTATGCAATATTTATGAAACGTATTCTCTTGTTTTCGTAGCCTGCTGTCTCCTTCTCCATACTGTGTTCTTTCCTCAGTTGAACTGCTATTACAACATTCTTGTCGATCTGATTCTATTTTGAATACAACTTCTTTAACATTGCTACATGCCTACTTTTCTGCCTTCTGTTACTCCTCTGCTGAGAGCTTGGCATTGCCTGCCTGTTTGGATCTTGTGCCATGTTTAAACTTTGGACTATCACATGTAAAGGCATTCATGGTCTTGTGCCCAACTACCTCTCTTCTCTCCTTTTCCATTACTTGCCATCTCATTCTCGCTCATGTTCACATGCTTTTCTCTTCACTCCTAGGACCAGAGGAATATCTTCTTATTTATGAGTTTTCTTGTTACTCACACTTACTCTCTGGATCAAACTTCCCTCTCATGCCCAAGAGATCACCCCATCTTTCTGCACTCAGGACCAAACTAAAACTCCATCTATTCCAACATGCCTTCCATGACTTATAATTACATGTTTTGTATATGGTGCACTATTCAACATGTTAACGACTCTTTTCATTTTAATTTGAGGCACCTTGGTCAAGCCACCATATAAGTTTTATTAAAAGTGGGACTTCAATTTAATTGTTCATTTGAATCAACTTATTACCAATCTAATGGCACATTTCTGACATATGCATGTATTTAACAGAGAGTGTATTGTGTATATTGATACCATTGATTACTTAATTATTTGCATTTTAACAATTATAGATTACATAGAAACAAAAGTCAGTAAACAGAAACATTAAACATGACAGGAAATAAGGACCATAGGACCCATCAAGTCTGTCCAGTATTCTTCCCTTTCTACAATACACCTGACGAGGTTTCACCAATGACCTTTACAGATGTACCGCCAACTCTTTTTTCCTATTGGTTATTCCTCTCATGCACCCTAGCATTCCTCTGGCCTTGTTGCACTGCTTTGCTTTGCTTTGCATCATCAGATATAATCACCTTAAGGAATCTCCCTTGCTTGGCACATATCAGAAACGTACCCTCCACTCCCTCATACACCACCCCAAATCCATGGTTCTGGACTTTTTTCCACAGAATTGTAGCTGCCAAGCACTCATCCACTCCTCAAGTTTTCTTAGATGGCTCCTATTCTTTCTTTTTCAGGAGGGGCATCCACTCTATTACAGATCTTAATGTCATCTGCAAAAGAAGGCAACCTTTCCTATCAACCCTCTGCAATATTACCCATGAAAATATTGATCAGAATCAACCATTGAATCAACCATAGAACACACTCCACTGATCACCCTTCATTCCACAGACCGAACTGCATTTATTAGCACCCTCTGTTGTCAATTGTTCTGTTAGTTTCCAAACCAGTAAACCACCTTGGAACCCACCCCTAGTTTATTTATGAGTGACCCACATGGGAGAATGTGAAAAGCTTTGCTCTTGGTTCTTTTTACACCGATAGTGGGCCTTTGAGGAGATGGAAGATAAGTTATTAAATGTTGCAGAGTTGAACTACATATGAAAAAAAGGCTAAACTGTCACGAGACAGAATAGACCAAACTGCCACCACCCAGGCTCCCACTCCAGAACTGAGGGAAGTAGCAATCATTCCAAATTTCTATCTTCTTGTTATTTTTGGCCAATTGAGGCAAAAGGAGACAAGCCTGGACAGTTAAGCTCCTTTTACTTGCACGTAAAAATCATTATTCCTAGAAAGATGCTTGTGCAAGGGATTTGCAGAGGAAAAAAAATACACTGCTGGTTAAATAGCTCCACAACTATGCTGTTTCTGGGCACATCCATTCTGTATCCACCAAAGCCTCAGTTAATGACCTTAGTTCACTTCTTGATTTAACTGAATGGAGCAGGTGAGCCGATGTACTGGTCCCCTCTTCTACAGCAGTGTCCACTGCACATCCCTAATCCTGAACACAATGCTTCTGGGTTCCCACCTCCCTCTCTAAGGGCAGATTTCAGTTTTCAGCAAAAATTCTGTGAGGAAGTTTGCAGTCATGGTTTTTGAAATAGTGCATCTGTTCCCCAAATGATTAATTTCCCGCATCTTTTGAAAGGCAAAATATTGAAAAATCCACAGATAAACATAATAAGCAAAAACATACAGTAAACCTCCATGGAGCTTGTGCCCAAAATGTAAGAGCCAGGCTAAATTTCCATCATAATTTGTGCATATCTTTTTACTGTTCTCATTATTTTTTTTCCTTTGGATTTTTTTTCCCCTTCTAGAAGTTGCAAGAAATTGAAGCCTTAAATATTCAAGCAAATGAGATTTAAGGGTCATGTTTTAGACATACTGCCCTTAGGGATCTCAAATAAACCTGCACGTCTTAGCATAGTGAATTAGTGAACGGTGGTTCACATCATCTACAAATGCAGAAAGGGGGAGGGGAGGGAAGAGACCGCAAAATGACTGCCATTCAAAGCAAAGATTATTGCGACGTCTTCGGTGGCAATAGAAAAAAGTTTCAGAACCTCACAACTGGTTTTCATCCACCTCTCTCCTGACCTTGGGAAGCTCGATTCCCTTTGGACCACACACACCAATAGCTGTAGAGCAGGGAGTGTGGCAGGAAATGGATATGGATAGAATAAAATGATTCTGTTGCCCTTTCACACGCTCTCAGTGAGACGCTGAATGTGTTTGAATGTGATCCATCAAGGCATTGATCCCTGGGGGGGGGGGAAGTGGAGATGTGTAAGGAAACTTCAAGTGCTTCCAGATCGGATCTACCTAGAAGAGAACTGTATGCACACACAGGATACCTTGGCAGTCCAGAACAAGTGAAAGAGAGGGGAGAGGGGAGAGGAGATCAGGTGATCACCAGGCATGAGGGGGGATGCGGGAGGGGGAAGGGAGAGAGGAGGGGGTCCAGAGGATATGGCCTGATACAATGGAACTGCTCCTTGGAATGAAGCATCGCTTGAGCCGTTCACAAGACAAGCAGCAGAAAAAACTGGCACGATCAACCTACAGCAGCTAAGAAAACGTGCTACAAATCTATTACTGTCCTGAAAAAAAAAACAAACATGTCATTTTTTTATAATTAGGTTTTCCTTTTTCTGTCAGGAATTTCTGAGCAATAAGAAGGCTCTGCAAATTTTTTCTTTGAGTCATTAAGAGTGAAAGTGAATTCCCGGTGAGCAGTTGCTAAATAAAACAAAATGCCCAGGTGGGCTCCAGTAGAGATGTCTTAAGTTTTACCACTTCCCTCTTTGATCTGGAAGGAAAATGACTTGGCCATTTGGATTTGTATGGCGAAGGCGGCCAGACATGCACATTCAAAAACACTGCGGCATTTTCGTCCGGCTTTCTCAACAGAAACTGATTACGTGGTCCATATCTCACGTACAATTGTGAGAGACTAAAAAGGATGG
Source organism: Rhinatrema bivittatum (assembly GCF_901001135.1). Lineage (NCBI taxonomy): Eukaryota > Metazoa > Chordata > Amphibia > Gymnophiona > Rhinatrematidae > Rhinatrema > Rhinatrema bivittatum. The sequence goes on along the minus strand of NC_042621.1, from coordinate 11,951,358 downwards.
AAGAGAGTGGATTCTAAAGTAACAAGGAAATGGGAGGTTTTTCAGTTTTATTGTGGTAATGCTTTTAATGCTAGTTTAGGGGGTCATTTTGTAAGCGCATCGCACGCGAAAAGTTCCTTTTCCCGTGCGATAGCTAAATAGGGGCGGAGTCGGGGGTGGCATCGGGACCAGAAGGAGGAGGAGTCGGGGTGGCGTCAGGGCAGACACCGCGGAAACTTCGCTGGCAGCGAAAAGGTAAGACCCCCTTATGGTCGCCAGTAGCGCGCCCGATAGCGCCACCTTTCATGGCGGCGCTATTGGGTGTGAAAGCCGGCAGGGAAAACACCGTGGTGGTGCGATCGCTGCAGGCTTTCGCAGGCCCGCCCCGCATTACCGCTCGATTCACAAACCAAACCATTGCGACGTTAGAAAATCCAGCCCTTAGTGACTGAACTGTTCTATAGAATGTAGAGTTCGGCGGTGGTTGAATGATTGTATGGAATATATATGGATGTGTGTGTTCTGCAACAACAATTCCTGATTACAAGAAAGAAATATCTCCCATATAAATGTGGACAATAATACAGCACGGGGACACTGTAAAGAGAAACCCAGAGTTAGTGCCGCTTTAAGAAAGAAAGGAATTGAGAACTGGAAGCTTCTGGAAGTTGTAGTCTCAACGGGAACAAAGAGTAAGAGGATGCTGACCCCAGAAGAATGTGATAGTAATTGGGAAATACAGATTCATCCTTTTTAGAATCAGAAGCGAGTCTGAGGATGTTTTATTAGACCCAGAACTACTACTCTAGGAGAGAGGGTATCCCTATAGCAGGACTGGACAACCTGTTGAAAGGCCATTCAGAACAGATCATGTTAGCTGAGACCTGACACTCCAGGTGGGGGGATAACCCAGTAAGGAGACAGGAGAGCCTGCTGCTAAGGACTAACTGCAGAACAAGAAACAGAAGGGTGCTTGGTTGCTGCATAGAGTGTATGTCAGCCTGTGTTCAAATGCTTGCTCTATATATATCTGATATTTATTTATTTATTTAAAATCTTTTCTATACCGTCATTTAGTAATGCACCATCACAATTTAAATTTGGTTAAAATCTTTCTAACAGAGTGCCAATACATTTTTCGAGGAGCGGGACTCCGAAGCCCAGTCTGTAGGTGTACTGCGCTGATGCCTCAGGAGCCAGGAACTGTGCTGGTATATGTGAAGAAACAGATTTTAAATTGAAAATAAAGAAGCTGTTTTCTGGAAATCTTTGATCAGGTTGGTGATCCCATGGGTACTTGAATTGGGCCACAGGAAGCATCCCATGACAGTTACACAAAATTATCCACTACTGCACAAACTAATTCTGTGCAATTCCAAACCATTGGAATCCATTCTTTATTTTGGAACAGGTCAAAATGAATACTACTATTCAGTAAAGGAGTTTTCTCCCATTTTGTACCTATGGCAAAAGCTCTTATTAAGAGTAAATTTGTAACAGCAGTATATTACGAATAAAGCAATTCTAAAACATAGTACTAATTTCACAAAGAACAACACTTGAACAATAAATCAACAGCAGGAAAGACATCACCTATCTTCGGGTATGCATCGGGAATAGCAGAGTGCCTGGGACCTTTAATTTATGGAGGTTCCTGTCATTCTTGCAGATTTTCTTCACTCATTACCTTTATTATCACATATGCAATATATTTGTATGTGTCTGTTATATATATATATATATATATAACTTTTATTATGACATATTTTTATGTGTATGTTATTTATCTTTCATGTAACATAACAGTTTAGAGAATATATGCCAAACAACAAAATGATCAAATATAAATTTCATATAGAGACCATCATAAACAGGAATCAACAAGGCATTGTGATTTGGCCTGCAATTGCTTGCAGTTTCAATGACTTCACAAAGTGTTTTCCGCTCCAAACCTTAATCATTGGTCTCAACAGTTCAATTTTTTCAAAACAATTTTCTTTGTAATTAAACCAGTGAGGGCAACTGGTACAATTATGTTAGTTTCTACTGATGTAACATTGGCCAACTCTCTGGGACGACCCCGTGACCGGCCATGCTCACCCTCAGATGCTGCAGCTCACTCCGCGGCAAGGACGCCACCATGTTGTCTCCTCCTTGACCCCCCCCCCCCTTTAGGCACGCGCACACAGAAAGCACTGAATGTCAGGGACTCCGTGGTGGGAAACCAGGAACGTCGTCAGGAGATGACATCAGTGTGGGCTGGGGATTTATACCCGGCACCTCAGCAACAGGTTCTGCATGTAAGGAATTGTGGACCCTTGGCCCGAGGTGGGATTGTTGCTACCTGAAGGGTTAGGCCCCACAGGTCCCCACCATCGGGAGGCGAGGCTGGCCGGGAACAGAGGCGAGCTGGAACCTCACCTGTGCCGACCCTCGATCCCCACAGGTTGAACCCATGGGTGCAGGGGCTGGCAGGACTTAGGAGTGCCCCTGTGTGGCTGGTCCTGGAGAGGGTAGGCGAGTGAGTGCAGAGAGTGTTAGAGAGGTTAGGCACAGTTCGAGACAGGAGCACTTTTGGAAGAAGGAGGAGAGGAGTCCCAGGGAGTGCAAGGCCACTGCAGCTCTGAAGGGAGTAGAGCAGGTCCACGTGGGAGTGGCCTCGAGGAGAGGAGGTGCAGATGTGGAGAAACAAACTAATACGCTGGATAAGAGCTAGAGCGGGGAACCCGCTGTAGCCAGTGCCTGGAGAGTAGCAGTGCAGGGGTACTGCCTGGGGCATGGCAAGCCAGTGACAGGATCTTCTGTAGTAGCAGCGTAGAGGGCTGCTCCAAGGAGCGGGACTCCGAAGCCCAGTCTGTAGGTGTACTACGCTGAGCCCAATCCCGGAGAGAGAAGGCAATATAGCAAAAGTCCTCAAGGAGAAGAACCGTGGGGATTCCCAGGAGCAGCGGGCACTGCCGTTGAAACTCACAAGTAGACTGGCACTGAACCTGGCCCCGAGGAGCTGGAAGCGCCGGCAGAGAGTCCAGGTTAGGTTGCGCTGAGCCAGGACCCACAGAATGGGAAGTGCTGAGAAGGACAGCGGGTAAATCCTGCTGTGTTGGGAAGTAGATTGATGGCACAACCAAAGCTCGGCATGGAGGTAGGGTGTCAGCGGCCTTCTTGGAGAAGACATCAGCAAATGCTGCATATTGAGGCGGAAGGCCGGGAGGCAGAAGTGAGGTATTCAGACAAAACCGGGGAGAAACAGACTCCAGGCAGTTGGAGTCCCCAGCGAGAGAGTTGCAGTGTTGCCCAGTCAAACTGGGGAGCATGCTTTTGTAGCCACGGCAGACCCAAGTCCACCGGGTGTATGGCTTTGTCCAACACATGAAAGGAGAGGGATTCCACATGCAGGGATCCCGTTCGAAGGTGGCGTGGGGTAGTAACATGGGTGACCCATCCGAGCAAGGGTTCTCCGTGAATAGAGGAAAGAAGCAAAGGCACCGGAGTGTGGACGATGGGGATCCGAAGGTGTTCCATGAGTTGCTTCAAAATAAAGTTGCCTCCGGCTCCAGAATCCACCAAGGCCAAGGTATGGAATTCTTGGTTGTCAATTTTGATTGAGACAGGTAGAGTTAGTGGAGGAGATGGAGAAGTCAGACCTAGGAGCAGTCCTCCTGCTGAACCTAGGCCCGAGAGTTTCCCGGATGCATGGGACAGGTGGGTAGAGCTTATCCGAAGTTACCACAGTAAAGGCAAAGGCCCGACCGCTGGCATCGGCGTCATTCTTCGGGTGAGATCTTACCCTGACCCATTTGCATGGGCTCCTCAGCCGTCTCATTTTGGGGAAGTGAGGCCACTCTAGGGGGTGGAGAGCATTGAACTTGGCGCAAGCTTGCTGTAGGCTTGGCTTCTTGGATATTTGGACTTCCTGTGTACGTTCCTGGAGACGCCGATCGATATGACCAGCAAGGTCAATTAGGGAGTCGAGGGATGAAGGCAACTCACAAGCCGCCAACTCGTCTTTAATACGGGGTTTAATCCTTCCAGAAAGATGGCTCGAAGACAATCAAGGTCCCAATGCAGTTCAGAAGCCAGAGTGCGGAACTCTATGACATAGTCAGCTAAGGACTGGGTACCTTGCCAGAGATATAGAAGTGTGGATGCGGAGGCGGAGTGTCTGCCAGGGTCATCAAAGATGGAGCAGAACAAGGCAAGAAACGGGCAGATCTTGGAGGACTGGGTCCGCTCGCTCCCAAAGAGGTCGAAGCCCAGGCCAAGGTCTTGCCATCCAATAGGGAGAGGATGTAAGTGGTTTGGGTAATGACGTCTGAGAAATAGGCCAGTTGCGGGCAAAAATGCATATAACATTGGTTTAGGAATCCCCTGCACAACAGGGGGTTTCCAGAGAATCGAGGAAGTGTTGGTAAAGCAACCGTTGGCCGTATAACCGGCATGGAGGCAGAGGTACTGGGTCTGGAAGATGGCATAGTTACCGCTACGGCGGCATCCAATCAGTTACTTAAATTCTCGTTGCCAAGTTGGTTAGTGGAGGCTATAGGTGAGGCTTAAATATCCCGGGTCAATGATGTCATCAGGCGGGGACGAGCCCGGAGTTCCCGCCATGGTCCCTTTAAAAGCAGGGCAGGTAGCGAGTGTGCATGCCTAGAGAGGCCCAGGATCGGAGCACTGGTCAGCGGCGTCCTGGCCGCCATGTGGAGTGCAGGGAGCCAGGAGAAATGCAGCAGTGGTGACTGGCCATTGTTGTGAGAGCACCAGAGGTAGAGGGCCAGGCAAGACATGAGGTGAGTTGAGCCTGCCGTGGACAGCCACGGCTGGTGGTCATAACACTGCATTATCTGCAGTGCGTGTTGCTCTGCGTTTCAAATTCTTCATCAGGCACGTGGATTCATAATTTAACATACAACGCAATAAATCTTTCACTTCAATATTAAGTCTTAATATGCAAAATCTTGGATTTATATTAACGTGAAAAAATAGAGGAAAAGACCGCAGACCGAGCCGAGCAGCCTGCCTTCATTCCCTCCGAGGCTGCTCCGAAATCGGAGCAGCCTCGGAGGGAACTTTCCTTCCACCTCCCCCCACCTTCCCCTATCTAACCCACCCCCCAGCCCTACCTATATCCCCCTCCTAACCTTTATTGAAAAAGTTACACCTGCCTCCGGGCAGGCGTAACAAGCGCATGCCGGCTCTCCATCCCCCGGCCAAGTGGCTGTTCTGGAGACCTCGGTCCCGCCCCTGGAACGCCGCCAGGCTGGTGCCCCGCCCCCGGAATGCCCATTTTTTAAAGCCCGGGGCCTTACGCGCATCCCGGGGCTTGCACGTGCCGCCGAGCCTATGCAAAATAGGTTCGGCAAGCACAGGGGGAGGCAGGGGTAGGTTTTCGCGGGTTGCGTGCGTATCATATGGATGCACGAGTGAACATACACTGAAATTTTAAATCATGCGCATGTTTACACATGTAAGATTTACAATACATCTAGCTCACATAAGTATGATCCTAATTTGCCGGATGTAGACTGGAGAATCCCATCTGCAGAAACTAAAAATAGTAGAGCGATAGTGGATGCCATGCAAGTATCTTTGTTCAAACAAATGGTGTTGGAACCCACGAGAGAAGGAGCTATACTCGACTTAGTGCTCACTAATGCAGATAATGTCTCAGATGTCCAGGTGGGCGCCCACCTCAGCAGTAGTGATCATCAAACGGTATGGTTTAATATCACTAAAAGAATGGGGAAAAGAACCACAAAGACCCGAGTTTTACAGTTCAAAAACACAGACTTCGAGGAAATGGGGAAGTACCTGGAGGAAGAACTTAAAGGATGGGAGAACGAGAGAGATGTGGATCAACAGTGGACCAATCTAAAAGGAGCAATCACCAAGGCAACTGCTCTATATGTTAGAAATGTAAAGAAAAGCAAAAGAAAATTGAAACCTATCTGGTTCTCAAAGGAGGTGGCTGACAAAATTAAAGCTAAAAGAATAGCATTCAAGAAATATAAAAGATCCCAAAGGAAGGAGCACAAAGAAGAATATTTGTATCAACTGAGGGAGACAAAGAAATTAATCAAGTTGGCAAAAAGTCAAGCAGAAGAGAGGATTGCCAAGGAGATAAAAAATGGTGACAAAACATTTTTCAGATACATCAGCGAAAAGAGAAAGGTCCAAAGTGGTATAGTGAAATTGAAAGGTGGTAAGGATCAATGTGTGGAGAGAGACGAAGAAATGGCAGAAATATTAACGAATACTTCAGCTCTGTGTTCACTAAAGAAGACCCTGGAGAAGGACCATCTCTACACAACAAGAAACTGGAGGGAAGTGGAATGGATGAAAATCCTTTTACAGTAGAAAATGTGTGGGAAGAGCTAAAGAACCTGAAAGTGGACAAAGCCATGGGGCCTGATGGGATTCATCCAAGGATATTGAGGGAGCTCAGAGATGTTCTGGCGGCTCCGCTGTGTGACCTGTTCAATAGTTCCCTAGAAACGGGAGTGGTGCCGAGTGATTGGAGAAGAGCGGTGGTGGTCCCGCTTCACAAGAGTGGGAACAGGGAGGAGGCTGGCAACTACAGACCGGTTAGCCTCACTTCGGTGGTGGGAAAAGTAATGGAGTCACTGCTGAAAGAGAGAATAGTGAACTATCTACAGTCCGGAGAATTGATGGACCAGAGGCAACATGGATTCACCAGGGGGAGATCCTGTCAGACAAATCTGATTAACTTTTTTGACTGGGTAACCAAGGAATTGGATCGAGGAAGAGCGCTTGATATCATATACTTGGATTTCAGCAAAGCTTTTGATACGGTTCCGCACAGGAGACTGGTGAATAAAACGAGAAGCTTAGGAGTGAGGGCCGAGGTGGTGACCTGGATTGCAAATTGGCTGACGGACAGAAGACAATGTGTGATGGTAAATGGAACCTTCTCTGAAGAGAGAGCGGTTTTAAGTGGTGTACCGCAAGGATCGGTGTTGGGACCGGTCCTGTTCAATATCTTTGTGAGCGACATTGCGGACGGGATAGAAGGTAAGGTTTGTCTTTTTGCGGATGACACAAAGATCAGCAACAGAGTGGACACGCCGGAAGGAGTGGAGAGAATGAGACGGGATCTAAGGAAACTGGAAGAGTGGTCGAAGATATGGCAGCTCAGATTCAATGCCAAGAAGTGCAAAGTCATGCATATGGGGAGTGGAAATCCGAATGAACTGTATTCGATGGGGGGGGAAAAGCTGAAGTGCACGGAGCAGGAGAGGGACCTTGGGGTGATAGTGTCTAATGATATGAAGTCTGCGAAACAATGCGACAAGGCGATAGCAAAAGCCAGAAGAATGCTGGGCTGCATAGAGAGAGGAATATCGAGTAAGAAAAGGGAAGTGATTATTCCCTTGTACAGGTCCTTGGTGAGGCCTCACCTGGAGTACTGTGTTCAGTTCTGGAGACCGTATCTACAAAAAGACAAAGACAAGATGGAAGCGGTACAGAGAAGGGCGACCAAGAAGGTGGAGGATCTTCATCGCATGACGTACGAGGAGAGATTGAAGAATCTAAATATGTACACCCTGGAGGAAAGGAGGAGCAGAGGTGATATGATACAGACTTTCAGATACTTGAAAGGTTTTAATGATCCAAAGACAACGACAAACCTGTTCCATAGGAAAAAAATCAGCAGAACCAGGGGTCACGATTTGAAGCTCCAGGGAGGAAGATTCAGAACCAATGTCAGGAAGTATTTCTTCACGGAGAGGGTGGTGGACGCCTGGAATGCCCTTCCGGAGGATGTGGTGAAGACCAGAACTGTGAAGGACTTCAAAGGGGCGTGGGATAAACACTGTGGATCCATAAAGTCAAGAGGCCGCCAATGAAGAGTGGGTGACTCGCCAGAATGACGGCTACTGCCTGGAGACAATACCCTTATTCAATAAACATACACATGCTTACTGTGACTCCAACATCGCTCTAAGCTTCAACAGCAAGAGGAAATGTGGAAAAATGGATTTACACTCACAAAGAGGGGAGTAGCTGGCTTGTTACGGCGGTTACTACCCCAAACCAAATAAGCCTGATGCTTCACCTTCAATGCATATACAGCATAGTTCTCTGCTTCCACGGCAGGGGAGAAGAAAAAAGGGTTCGCACTCACAAAGTGGGGAGTAGCTGGCTTGTTACGGCGGTTACTACCCCAAACCAATTGTGTCCGATACTTCACTTTCGATGCATATCCAGCATGGCTCTCTGCTTCAACGGCATGGGAGAAGACTGATACATCACGCATTTCCAGCATAGCTCCCTGCTTCAACAGCAGGGGAGAAGAAAAACAACCAATAAGGACTGTATAACATAGTCTGGGTAAAACAAATAAGCATGGGTGTAGCTTGCTTATTGCGGCGGTTACTACCCCTACTACCCCTAACTAATCAAGCTAGATATTTCAATGGTGGGGGTGGAAGGGAAATAGAACCAAGAGCTAAGAGAAACAGATAAGTATGAGAGAAAAAAACGTGTGAAGCTTGCTGGACAGACTGGATGGGCCGTTTGGTCTTCTTCTGCCGTCATTTCTATGTTTCTATGTTTCTATGTTTCTATAAATAATGGATGCCCTGCAAGGAGCTTTATTCAAACAAATGGTAATGGAACCCAAAAGAGAAGGGGCTATACTCGATTTAGTGCTCACTAATGGAGATAATGTCTCTGATGTCCAGGTGGGCACCCACCTCAGCACCAGTGATCATCATACAGTATGGTTTAATATCACAAAAAGGATACGGAAAAGAAGCACAAAGACCCAAGTTTTGCAGTTCAAAAACACAGACTTTGATGAAATGGGGAAGTACCTGGAGGAAGAACTAGTAGGCTGGGAGAACAAGAGAGATGTGGAACAACAGTGGACCAAACTAAAAGGAGCAATTACCAAGGCAACTAATCTATATGTTAGAAAAGCAAAAGAAAAATGAAACCTATCTGGTTCTCAAAGGAGGTGGCTGACAAAATAAAGGCTAAAAGAACAGCGTTCAAGAAATATAAAAGATCCCAAAGGGAGGAGCACAAGGAAGAATATCTGGTAGAACTGAGGGAGACTGACAGGTCGATACAGTAAAGTGTGCTCCGTCGGAGCGCACTGTCAGCCTGCTCTGGACGCGTGTTTTCCCTTACCCCTTATTCAGTAAGGGGAGGAAAACACGCGGCCCACCCGCGGCACCTAATAGCGCCCTCAACATGCAAATGCATGTTGATGGTCCTATTAGGTATGCGCGCGGGATCTAGTAAGTAAAGCGTAAAGCCCCTTCCCCCTTTACACTTTCTACATACAAACTCGCCCTCCAATCATACAAGAGCTCCACTTTAAAAACAAAAAGGGACTTCTACGCACATAAGATTCATGACATTATATTCGACTCCAAAGCGCTATTCACATTTGTCTCCAATCTAACTCAGGCCAACCCTCCTGACATACCACCTAACCAAGCTCAAACAAAAGCTGATGAGCTGGCATTCTTCTTCAGTAAGAAAATCACAAACCTGCTAACACAATTAAAGCCTAATACAGGCACACCTGCCAGCAATTACGCACTCCATAATAAAGACATCTCCCTCCAGTCTCTTGAACTCACCACTTCCTCAGAGATCCAAACACTTCTTAAGAAAATGAAACCCTCATCTCATCCACTAGACCAGATCCCATCTAAACTACTACTGCTAATCCCGGACACCATAACCAAAACCCTAGCGGACATCATAAACTGCTCATTCACCCAGGGTTTCTATCCAGACGACCTCAAACTAGCATCCATTAAACCGCTCCTCAAGAAGCCTAACTTGGACCCCAAAGATCCTAACAACTTCCGTCCAATCTCCAATCTGCCTTTCATTGCCAAGGTGATGGAGAAACTAGTTAACACACAACTATCTGAATACATAGAAGAACACAAAATTCTATTCCCTACTCAATTCGGTTTCAGAAAAGCTTCAAGCACAGAATCCCTTCTAATCTCACTGACTGACTACATTATATTGGGCCTCGACAAAGGACAGGCCTTCCTACTGATTTTATTGGATCTATCGGCAGCTTTCGATACTGTTAACCACGCCATATTACTAAAGCAACTGGCGAACATCGGTATTGCAGGATCAGCACTAACATGGTTCAAGACATTCTTAGAAAACAGAGGTTTCAAAGTTAAAATCCACAACAAAGAATCCCCCAGATACCCATCTTCACAAGGAGTTCCTCAGGGTTCCTCTCTCTCACCTTCAACTTATACCTTCTCCCGCTTTGCCAACTGCTAAACAAATTGAACCTAAAACACTTCATATTCGCCGACGATGTCCAGATTGTGATCCCTATCAAAGAATCCATCACTAAAGCTCTAGAACTTTGGGAAAACTGTTTTCAAGAAATTAACGATCTCTTATCCAGCTTAAATCTTATTCTAAACCAATCAAAAAGCGAATTCATGCTAATCTCTCCAGATAATTGCAAAATCACTACAAACCCGCCAGCCAACTTGCAAATCTCAAAAGTAAGAGATTTAGGAGTTTCTATAGACAACCGGCTAAATTTAAAATCGTTTATCAACCAAACAACCAAAGACTGCTTCCACAAACTGCACGTATTAAAAAGAATAAAACCCCTATTTCATTTCCATGATTATAGAACAGTGCTCCAAGCAATAATATTTGCGAAAATTGATTACTGCAACTCTATCCTACTAGGCCTCCCATCATCCCACACTAAACCTCTCCAAATGATACAGAACACGGCAGCAAGAATTCTAACAAACAAAAGGAGAAGAGATCACATTACACCAGTCCTCAAAGACCTTCACTGGTTACCAATCCACTACAGAATAATTCATAAGTCCCTCACCACAATCTACAAAAATATCCATGGACTGGCTCCACTCCATCTACAAATAGCTCTCAAAAAACACTCCTCCAACAGACCCATCAGAGAAGCATATAGAGAATATCTACAAGTACCTCACAACAATACTACCCAGCATATAACATTGAGAGATCGGGCCTTCTCCACAGCAGGTCCCCCACTATGGAACTCAATCCCCTTAGAATTACGACAGGAACCATGTCTTCCAACCTTCAGGAAGAGACTTAAAACATGGCTGTTCATGAAAGCATTTCCGGACCCTTAATGATTCACTTCCATCAAATGCAGCATCTTCTATTAAACTGAAACAGACAATACCAACCAATCACTACAAGGTTTTACTTCTTGTTAAACTTTTTATCTCTCCTCTAACTCTAATCCCAGTTAGAATAACCCCTGTTTTATTGTAACTTTTTCTTCTATGCACTTGTTATACTTTTGTAATGTATACTCTTACGTTTTAGTTATGTACGTTATAATGTATTGCTCACCCCTTGTTTTATGTAAACCGACATGATACGAACTTCCGTGAATGCTGGTATAGAAAAACACAAATAAATAAAAATAAATAAAAAGTAAAATGTGCAGCCAAGCCGCACATTTTACTCTAAGAAATTAGCGCCGACCTTTGGGTCGGCGCTAATTTCTTCCGGCGCCAGGAAAGTGCACAGAAAAGCAGTAAAAACTGCTTTTCTGTGCACCCTCCGACTTACTATCATAGCGATAGTAAGTCGGAGGTCCCCAAAAGTCCCTAGCGCCTCCTTTTGGCCTGGAGCGGCGGCTGTAGGGCCGAAAACCGGACGCTCAATTTTGCCGGCGTCTGGTTTCCGAGCCCGTGGCTGTCAGCGGGCTCGAGAACCGACGCCGGCAAAATTGAGCGTCGGCTGTCAAACCCGCTGACAGCCGCCGCTCCAGGCCAAAAGGAGGCGCTAGGGACGCACTAGTGTCCCTAGCGCCTCCCTAGGCGCTAGGGACACTAGCGCCTAGGGAGTGTCCTAGGCGCTAGGACACTCCCTAGCGCCTAGGACACTCCCTAGGCGCTAGGGAGTTAAATGTTAAATGAAAGAAGAATGTTAAATGAATGTTAAATGAAAGAAGAATGAAAGAATGAAATGAATGAATGAATGAAAGAATGAAATGAATGTTAAATGAATGTTAAATGAAAGAAGAATGAAAGAACACCAATTTCTTCATTCATCCTGTTGTTGTGTTCCACGCCCGCGGCCATCCGCGGGCGCGGCCCCCTACCTCTTCTGCCAACCAGGCCAGAGGCAGCGCGCCGAGCTCGGCACCCCCACGCGGCGACACGGGCCTTTGGGCTGGCCGCCGGGATCGGAGCCGTCCCTGCTCCTCCCTCGCGGCCACTGCTGCTCTCCTCCGCGGCCTGGATCCAAGATGGCTGCCGCCATCCTTAGGCGCGAGGCCGCGCCTCTTCACTAGATTTAAAGGGACCTCGTCCCTTTAATTGCCTGCAGCTGATTCCTATCCACAGGGCCAGAGGAAGTATAAAAGGAGACTTCCTCTGACCATTTCTCAACTTGGCAATGTCTCCTGTGAGAGTTGTTTGAGTCTGCTTGCTTCGGTGAATTCCAGCGTCTTGACTCCTTGTTCCAGTTTCGTCTTGGTATTCCTGGTTCCGGACTTTGGATCGGCTAGCAGTGATTCTCTGGTGTTTGACTTCGGACTGGCGAGTGGTGATTCTCTGGTGTGTGACTTTGGACTAGCAAGAGGTGATCCCTCGGTGTGTGACCTCGGACTGATAAGCGATGACCCTCTGGCACTTGACCTTGGACCTCTTCCTGACTATCGTCTTCAAGGGCCCACCTAAGTCCCAGCGGCCCGGATCCCTACGGGCTCCTCCCGGGGAGACCGCGGGCTTCCAGGGGAGAAGCTCCAGATAGCCCTTGCACTGTACGTCTGTTCCTTGAACTCTCAAAGGTCCACCTAAGTCTCAGCAGTCCGGGTCCCTACAGGCTCCTCCTGGGGGGACCGCGGACTTCCAGTGGCGAAGACACACCTCCGTTCCTTGACGTCACGACTCTTCATCTGCCTTCACAGTCGCATCTGTCTCCAGTGCCGAGGGTCAGTTGGTCACCTCTTCTGTTCCTGCCTCGCCACCCGACGGGAGAACCTATGGATCTTCCTCCAAGGTATACTATCCTTCCGTCGGTCCAAGGGTCCACAAGCCTAACACCTGTTAGGGGGCAACAGTGTTTAAAAGAAAATTCCATCACTTTTCTTAATAATTTAGTATGCAGGTAATGTCCCCTCCTTGTTTAGAAACTGATACATTGCGAATAATCCCCCAACGGAAATCTTCAAAGACATGGTTTTTAGCAAGGCAATGTTTTACAAGAGGTGCTTGTTCTTGTCTAGTTTTTAAGCAGCTTCAGTACTCAGAGGCGAGTTTGAATTATCCGCTTTGTCCTACACACACATATATATATATATATATATATATATATATATATATATATATATATATATATTAAGGGGCAGTCACACTGGATTGCATAAATAATATTCTTCGAATCACATGTACTGTGAATATTCAGATGAATTTGAAATTTAGTGGGATGAACCCATTCACAACCCTGAATGGTGACCGCACAAAGATCACAGTGATGGCGTGGAAAATGTTCCTTGTATGTGTTCTCACATCAACATGTGTAGAAGAAGGAAGCATCGCCTTTGATACATGATCTCTGATGTTTAATCCTCGAGTGTATGTAATCAATGGAAGTTCTCCAAATACTTCATGCAATAATAATACATGCCAGTGACATCTAATACCGGCAGCAAACTTTGCAGATTTATTGGAGAAAGGAATTATACAAATTGTAGATACTTCCTCATTTTTAGTCCAATATGTAAAGAGAGATTGCCTATTCGAATATAACACACGGTGATAGGCTAATTTAAGAACAGCCAAAAGGATAACCCCTTGTCAAAAAAACATTTAGTCAAAACATACACTTGAAGTTTGCAATCTTGAAATGAAGAAAAAATCCTTCAGATTTAAAAAAATTGACTAATGGGTGCTATGAATGATGTAGGGTGAAAGCTCTGATATCTGAGTAGATTATTTCTATCGATGTTCTTACAGAAGACTGTCATAGAGATTTCATCACCAACAGGTTGAATCAAAATAACCAGGAAAAACCAGCGGATGTTGATCATATGCTACAGTAAACTGTAAACATGGATCTAATGAGTTAATCCAAATAAGGAAGTCTAATAATCAGGACAACAATTGGCCTTTCTGATCAGCGGGTTTTCCTTCTGCTGGGAAATTAGTCAGCATGGCTGGATAGAAATCTTTTCACACTTGTCATGGTATTTTGTATTGTTATAACATATTCACATTTTATTTTATAGAAACTGCATGTGTATTAAAGTATGACTTCAATCCCCTGATAAAGAATTCGAAACACAGTCTCTGTGGGGATGTGATGTATCCAGACTCGTTTTTGGCAGTTTTTGTTTTTCAGCATTTTCTATATAAGATAAGTGTTTCTTTACAGCAGATACTAATATAATTATACTACAGTAGTTGCCCTCACTATTTTAATTGCAAAGAAAATTGCAAAGAAAATTGTTTTTGAAAAAATTGAACTGTTTGGACCTAAGATTCAAGTCTGGAACAGAAAACACTTTGTGAATCCAGTGAAACTGCAAGTGATCACAGGCCAAATCACCATGCCTTGTTGATTCACAAAGCTCCTTTTCATGATGGTCTCTATATGACATTTATATTTGATCGTTATGTTGTTTGGTGGTTCCTGTGTTGTGTTTTGGGTTAGATACCATAAATTATTGTCCATAAACCATTATTAAGGTGGAGTAGCAGAAATCCACTTCTTATCCCTGGAATAAGCAGCTTGGAACCCCTCGGGATCCTGCCAAGAACTTGTGACCTGGATTGGCCACTGTTGGAAACAGGATATTGGGCTTGATGAACCTTCGGTGTGACCCAATATGAAAACTCTTAAGTTCTTATGTACTTATATAGCACTATTTCCAGGTTCTTATTAGAAAGCGTGTTAGAGAATATTAATATTTTATTCCACCATACTTTTTCCTGTAACAGGTCATTTGTGGTGCTGATATTTTGATTCCTTCAGTTTGATGCTTCCATGATTGTGTGGGTAACAGGCATGACGGATAGGGGGTGGTGTTGCATTACATAAGGGATTGCTATATATATATGTGCATCTACCCAAATTGAATTAATCTCAACTGGGCAGACTGGATGGATCACTTTGGTTTTTATCTGCTGTCACTCACTCACAATGTTAAATTATGATAAGGAACTAAAGAGAATTATAGGAAATATAATCTCGTAATGAAGTCTTACTCTTTCTTGAAAATATACTAATATGGCACCAAGACATTTGCTGCTAACCAGATATGTCTCCCAAAGGACAGACAGACCATAGGGAAGAAAGGGTTTGCTTTCTACAGGAAAACAAAGATGCCGATCTTTCAAGAAATCCTATGGTAGTTATACTATTTTTAGTAGCTTACATGAAAGAAATCATCAGATCTGAAAGTATTCACTTCATCAAAGAACATTAAAAAGAAAGTAGTACCATTGAGAATGATATATCTAATAGGATTATGAGAGAATTAAGAGACTGATCCACATATCACTTAGGGCACTGTCCCTCTTTGAAGCTCTCCCTGAGATCAATTACCATTTTAATTTAAGCCAGAACCATGACATTGTATTAGAAGCCTTCATCAACACCAGAACTAATAGTTTTTGCTAGCCAGTATAAAAGGTGACACATTTATAAGACTAGTGGATTTCTGCCATGCTAAAGATAAAACATTCCCTTTGAAAAAAAACAGAATATTTTTCCATCAACTTTTGCGACTGAGTTCACGATTAAAGATAATATTACAGCACACGCATTATATAGTGCCTATTATACAATACAAATGCCGACGAGCACAGGCCATTTTATTCTAAGCGGATCAATAACAGGAGAAATATAGAAAGCAATGTTAATAAAATATATTCCAGTGTGTTTAAGCGGGATCCTGTCATAAACTGAACTCCATCCACTATGGGGAATTCTCTTTTCTAGGAAACATTCTCTGAAGTCCCAGTGATCCCTTTTAAGGCAAACAATACCAGCTTCAACAAATTTGTTTGTGGTGAAGAGGATTTACTATAGCAGGATTGGCCAGATATAGAAACAAAGAAAATGATAGATTAAATATAAGGGATCTTACTAGTGACTGTGCTCCTCCCAAGGTAGGACATACTGAAGATGGCAAAGTGCAGTGAGTGGCTTGAAGAACTGGCCAAGGCCTCCCCCGTAGGAGGGGCCTCAGTGCCTCAGTATTGGATTTATATACAGGCCAATTCAGTATTTAAATTAGGTGCGCACGATTCAGTATTTAAATTAGGTGCGCGCGATTCTGTATTTAAATTAGTTGACGTGATAAAAACGGGGAAAAGGAGGTGCTAGAGACACTAGCGCGTCCCTAGCGCCTCCTTTTTGACAGGAGCGGTGGCTGTCAGCGGGTTTGACCGCCGACGCTCAATTTTGCCGGCGTTGGTTCTCGAGCCCGCTGACAGCCACGGGCTCGGAAACCAGACGCCGGCAAAATTGAGCGTCCGGTTTTCGACCTGACAGCCGCGGGCCAAATTCAAATTTTATTTTTTTTTACTTTTTTTACTTTTCGGGACCTCCAACTTATTATCGCTATGATAGTAAGTCGGAGGGTGCACAGAAAAGCAGTTTTTACTGCTTTTCTGTGCACTTTCCTGGTGCCGGAAGAAATTAGCGCCGACCTTTGGGTCGGCGCTAATTTCTGAAAGTAAAATGTGCGGCTTGGCTGCACATTTTATTTTCTGTATCCTACGCGCATACCTAATAGCGCCCTCAACATGCATTTGCATGTTGAGGGCGCTATTAGATGCCACGGGTTGGATGCGCGTTTTCCTCCCCTTACTGAATAAGGGGTAAGGGAAAACGCGCGTCCAATAGCAGGCTAACAGTGCGCTCCGTCGGAGCGCACTGTACTGTATCGGCCTGATAGTAAACAGAAAGAAGATTCTAAGAAAATTAGTAAGGGAGTTTGGCGAAGGAGGACCTAGCCTTCTGTCTCACCACCTGCCGTAGGCTGAGCGTAGTACCAGGCAGATTGGCCCTGTGTTGGTAGCACTATGCTCACTGCTCCTCTGGTAACACTTGGAGTGGAGATTTTCCTAAAGGGAGTAAATCTCCTCACTCCTGCATTTGTCCTCAGGAAGGAACAACAGGTAGGCAGATAAGTACTGAAGGATCAAGAAAGATGAACATAAGAACATAGGAAATTGCCATGCTGGGTCAGACCAAGGGTCCATCAAGCCCAGCATCCTGTTTCCAACAGTGGCCAATCCAGGCTAAAAGAACCTGGCAATTACCCAAACACTAAGAAGATCCCATGCTACTGATGCAATTAATAGCAGTGGCTATTCCCTAAGTAAACTTGATTAATAGCCGTTAATGGACTTCTCCTCCAAGAACTTATCCAAACCTTTTTTGAACCCAGCTACACTAAGTGCACTAACCACATCCTCTGGCAACAAATTCCAGAGCTTTATTGTGCGTTGAGTGAAAAAGAATTTTCTCCGATTAGTCTTAAATGTGCTACTTGCTAACTTCATGGAGTACCCCCTAGTCCTTCTATTATTCAAAAGTGTAATAAACCGAGTCACATCTACTCGTTCAAGACCTGTCATGATCTTAAAGACCTCTATCATATCCCCCCTCAGCCGTCTCTTCTCCAAGCTGAACAGCCCTAACCTCTTCAGCCTTTCCTCATAGGGGAAAGGCAAATTAGCATCAAATGCTCAGCCAGAAGCAGCAGCAGTGACAGCATTGGCCAAGAAAGTCTGCAATAAGAACATAAGATATTCCTTACTGAGTCAGACCAAGGGTCCATAAAGCCCAATATCCTAACTCCAACAGCGGCTAATCCAAGTATAGCATATCTTATGTTCTTATTAACAGCAATTTATGGACTTCTCCTCCAGGAACATATCTCAAAAGTTTTTAAACCCAGTTACACTAGCTGCCTTAATCACATCCTCTGGCAATGAATTCCAGACTTTTATTGTGCATTGAGTAAAAAAGAATTTTCTCTGATTTGTTTTAAATGTGCTACTTACTAATTCCTGGAGTTATTATCTGAAAGAGTAAATAACTGTTTCATGTTTACCCATTCAAGTCCTTTCATGATTTTGTAGACCTCTATGAAATCCCCCTTCAGCCGACTCTCTTCCCCAAGCTGAACAGCCCTAATCTCTTTAGACTTTGCTCATAGGACAGCCATTTCATGCCCTTTATCACTTTGGTCACCCTTCTCTGCACTTTCTCCAATGCAACTATATCTTTTTTGAGATGTGGCGAACAGAATTGCACACAGTATTCAAGGTGCGGGCTAACCACTGAATGATACAGAGGTGTTATAACATCCTCTGTTTTATTTGCCATTCCCTTTCTAATAATTCCTAAATTTCTATTTGTTTTTTTTGAACGCCACAGCACACTGAGCTGACGAGTTCCATGTAATATAAACTAAGATGCCCAGATCATTTTCCTGGGTGATAACTCCTAAAATGGAACCTAACATCACGTAGTTAAAGCATGGGTTATTTTTCCCTCTATGCATCACCTTGCACTTGTCCACATTATATTTCATCTGCCATATGGTTGCCCAGTCTTCCAGTCTCGCAAGGTCCTCCTGCAATTTATCACAATCCGCTTGTGATTTAACTACTCTGAATAATTTTGTGTCATCTGCAAATTTGATCACCTCACTCACTGTACCTCTTTCCAGATCATTTATAAATATATTAAAAAGCACCAGTCCAAGTACGGATCCCTGAGGCACTCCACTATTTACCTTTTTCACTGGGAAAACAGATAATTTAATCCTACTCTCTGTTTTCTGTCTTTTACTAGTTTGCAATCCTCAAAAAGACATCACCTCCTATCCTATGACTTTTTATTTTTTCTTAGAAGCCTCTCATGAAGGACTTTGTCAAACGCCTTCTGACAATCCAAATACATTACATCTACCGGTTCACCTTTATCCACATGCTTATTCAACCCTTCAAAAAAATGTAGCATATTTGTGAGGCAAGACTTCCCTTGGGTAAATCCATGCTGGCTGTGTCCTATTAAATCATGTCTATCTACATATTCTGTGACTTTATTCTTTATAATAATTTCCACGATTTTTCCTAGCAAAGAAGTCAGGCTCACTGGTCTATAGTTTCCCTGATCACCTCTGGAACCCTTTTTATATATCGTGGTTATATTGGCCACCTTCCAGTCTTCAGGTATTATGGATGATTTTAATGATAGGTTACAAATTAATTGTAATAGGTCTGAAATTTCATGTTTTAGTTCTTTCAGAACCCTGGGATGAATACCATCTGGGCCAGGTGATACACTACTCTTTAATTTCAATCTGGCCTACTATTGTTTTGGGTCAGTTCATCTGACTCATCACCCTTGAAAACTGATTCCGGAATGGATATCTCACCAACTTCCTCCTCAGTAAACACCAAAGCAAAGAATTAATTTAGACTTTCTGCAATGGCCTTATCTTCTCCAAGATCCCCTTTAATGTCTCAGTCACCTAACAGTCCAACTGATTCCCTTGCAGGCTTCCTGCTTTGGATATATTTTTAAAAGTTTTTATTATGACTTTTTGCTTCTATGGCCAATTTCTTTTCAAATTCTCTTTTAGCCTGTCTTATCAATGTTTAACATTTAACTTGGCAATGCTTATGCTTTTTCCTATTTTCTTCAGAATGATCCTTCTTCCAGTTTTTGAAGGAAGATCTTTTGGTTAATATAGCCTCTTTCACTTCACCTTTTAACAATACCTGCAATCATTTGGCCTTCCTTACACCTTTCTTAATGCGTGGAATACATCTAAACTATGCTTCTAGGATGGTATTTTTTTTTTTAACAATGTCCATGCTTGTTGTACACTCTTAACCTTCGTAGCTGCACCTTTCAGTTTTTTTCTAATTTTCTCATTTTATCAAAGTTTCCCTTTTGAAAGTTTAGTGCTAGAACCATGGATTTACTTATTGCCCCCCTTCCAATCATTAATTCAAATTTGATCATGTTATGATCTCTTTTGCCAAGCAGCCCCACCATTGTTACATTTTTCACCAAATCCTATACTCCACTGAGAATTAGATCTAAAATTGCTCCCTTTCTCTTCGGTTCTGTTGCTCCATAAAACTCTCTTTTATTCCATCCAGGAACTTTATCTCTCTAGCATGTCCTGATGTTTCACTTACCCAGTCAATATTGGGATAATTGAAATCTCCAATTATTACTGCCCTACCAATTTGGTTAACTTCCCTAATTTCTCTTAGCATTTCACTGTCCGTGTCATCATTTTGGCCAGGTGGACGGTGGTATACTTTATCACTATATTTATCCCCAACACACATGGGATTTCTACCCATAAAGATTCTATTATGCATTATGGGCCCAATGATAAAACAATGCACTGAGAGCAGGCGCTGAGTGTTCAGCGCCCTCTTTCCTAATGCGTCCTCAGGCACCTCTCCTGGGGGCGCCTTGCAATATTTAAATTAGGGGTTGCACTGCCAAGGAGATGCTAGGGACGATTGCATACCTCTAGTGTCTTCTTGGCAGCACGCACCCAGGAGAGGTCAGCTGTCTGTGGGGTAAGAAAACAGACGCTGAATTTATTGGCGTCT
This sequence comes from Rhinatrema bivittatum, assembly GCF_901001135.1. Taxonomy (NCBI): domain Eukaryota; kingdom Metazoa; phylum Chordata; class Amphibia; order Gymnophiona; family Rhinatrematidae; genus Rhinatrema; species Rhinatrema bivittatum. Next base: position 11,930,743 of record NC_042621.1, on the reverse strand, counting down.
GTTTTCCTAACCGGCGCACAGCCATGGATTAGGGAAATGGATGCTGGTTAACTGAGCATTCATTTCCCTAACCTTACCATGGCGCTCTTTTGTGTTGTTTCTTTTTAATCTTTTAAACTTTTCCTTCATCCGACTTAATATCGTGGCAATGTTAAGTCGGAGGATGTATAGAAAAGCAGTATTTTCTACTTTTCTGTACAACTTTTTTGGGGTGCTCAGAAATTAACGGCTGCTCTGCAGCCGTTAATTTCTGAACACAAGAATGTGCAGCTTGGACACACATTTTTTTTGCATGTGGGGTGAATAACTATTAGCCTCATCGACATGCATTTGCATGTGCTGAGCGCTATTAGTTTTGCTGTAAATTGGACGTGCATTGTGGAGGCACTAATCCCCTTTTAGCATAAGGGGCTGTGGATGCACCGACAAAACTCTTGTCCAACCACGGGTTAAACAGTGTGCTCAGTTGAATGCACTGTTTTGCATCGGCATCTTAGTCTCTTGCAGGATCCTTAACCTGTTGTACTCTATGCCATCCCGGACATAAAGTGCCACACCTCCTCCCGACTGCTCCTCTCTGTCATTGCGATATAATTTGTACCCTGATATAGCACTGTCCCATTGGTTATTCTCCTTCCACCATGTCTCTGAGATGCCAATTAAGTCTATGTCATCATTCACTGCTATACACTCTAACTCTCCCATCTTACTTCTTGGACTTCTGGTATTGGCATACAAACATTTCAAAGTGTGCTTTTGTTTGTATTAATAGCTTGCTTTTCAGTTGACAGGGATAATTTGGAATCTTTTAGTTCAGGTGTTTCTTTACTTATAGGCACATGGACTACTTTTGCCTTATTAGTATCCTTCAAAGATACTTCCCTCCGAACCATGTGCTGCTGAGCGACTGTCGACTTTCCCCTTTGTTCTAGTTTAAAAACTGGTTTACCACCTTTTCAAAGGTTAACAACAGCAGCTTGGATCCACCTCAAGGTGGCCTGTCCCTTCGGAAAAGACTCCCCCAACGAAAAGGTTCTCCAGTTTCTTACAAAGCTGAATCTCTCTTCCTTGTACCATCATCTCATCCATGCATTGAGACTCCGGAGCTCTGTCTGCCTTTGGGAACCTGTGCATGGAACAGGAAGTATTTCAATGCTACCCTGGAGGTTCTAGATTTCAGCTTTCTTTCTAAGAGCCTAAATTTGGCTTCCAGAACTTCCCTCCTACATTTTCCTATGTCGTTGATGCCCACATGTACCACGACGGCCAGCTCCTCCCCAGCACTGTAAAATCTTATCTAGGTGGTAGATCTGCCACCTTCGCACCAGGCAGGCATGTTACCAGGCAATCCTCATGCCCACCAGCCACCCAGCTGTCTACATTCCTAATAATCGACTCACCAACTATGATGGTTGACCTAAACCTTCGTAGCCCTGAAGACACATCCTCAGTGTGAGAGGACATTGCATTACCTGGACAGTAGGTCCTTGCTACAGGATCACTTTCTGCTGCACCAGGTTGATGTTGTCCAACCAGGAAACCTTCGTCCTCCAAGGAAGGTCTCTTTGTTGGAGAGCATCAACCTGGGTACACAACAGGAAGTAATCCTGTAGCAAGGAACAGGATGACGTGTCCACCCAGAAGAAAGTGCAGTAGAAACATCTGTCCATGACACATAGCCAGAGGAGGACACAGCTGCCACTGGTGGGTTTGGGACTGTGATAGAGAGCATATGTGTGTGTGTGTGTGTACATGCATATATGTGTAAGGAAACGTGTGTGTTTGTGAGGGAAAAGGCTGTGAGGGAGAATCAGCATTTGAGTGAGAGATTGTGTATATGGGAGAATGAGAGGCATGAGAATGTACATGACCATGTGTGAGTGAGAGAAAGTGTGCTTATGGGAGAGTGCGAGAGTGTATGTTCATGGGCAAGGAGAATGTTCGTATTCCTGCGCACATACGCACAGCCCCAGTAATGCACGACATTCTCGGTGCCTGGAAATCACTGCTTTAAATATACGATACAAAGGAAACCAGACAGAATGCTATGGATGAGACACCCGCTGCTTTTCGGGATCTGAAGACATTTTAAATGTCTACAAAAAGCTCTCTATATCAAGACACTAGGGAGGCCCCACCCTAAGCCACTCTTGTATACATAGACTGCACAAACAAAGCCAGGGTGCTGCCCAAGAGAGACCTCCTCACTAAAATTAGCTTAATTTTTCTAAGCTTTGAGGGGAAACAATTAGCTTTCATGGCTGCAGAGGATCTAGGGAGGGAGCCACCAGGCATTAAGCTAAGCTCTTCTCGCCACATACTGCAATAAATGAAATGTGGGACAATCTAATCCTTTTTTTTTTTGTTTTGTTTTTAGCTGCTTGCCCCCAGACACAATTACCATAGGCTCCATCACAGCTCAGTTCAGCCCCTCACAGCATATCCAATCTCAATCAAAATCAGACCACACACTGCCTTACATTTTATCAGAATCGTTTTGTTTTTTTTTCTTATTGCTAACATATTTACGTGAGGTTTAAGCTTTCTGCAGTGGGTATAAATAAAACACTGAATCACATCTCCAATGTGCTTGCAAATAAATATAACCTAAGTCATTTTTCTCAGTATAATTAAACTGCTAGAAACCTTTCTGATGGGTGGGGGAAATCTATCAAAATAAGGGAACAAAACCGCAGGTAGTTATGAATGAAGGGTTGCAGCGCCTGGATCCAGCACAGGTCCAATAGAGCTGGAAGAAGGAGAAACTGCTCCCCACACAGAAAACCCATTGTGCATATTATGTAGCTAAATCACAACTCTGAACATTCGGACTCTGCAAAATTCAGTGGCAAATAAAAAACAAAAAACAAACCCACACACTCAGAGCACAACTATCAGGACTGGATTTAGGAATAGGCAACATAGGCTTGTGCCTTCGGTACAAATTTTGAAGGCACTGAAAAAATTGGGACTCCCTCTGCCTTCTCTCTGATTTCTGGGGGCAAAATATCCCACCCTGGCTCCATAAATCTGGCCCTGCCATCTATCCCAAGTCATCCTGCATGTTGAAAATAAAAGAAGAACTGCAGGCTGAATACCTCCACATATTCAACCCTGTTAGCCAATTCAGGGGCATCACACAACCAAGGTCCCCATATTTCTCTGTGCACCAGCAATAATTCTGCCCAGAAACGCAACAGCCTTGCTTTTCTTCCCCTGAACTTTGAGGATGCAAGGTTTCCAATTTTTTTTTTTTTTTTTTTGCAGTAATTGTCCCCCGAAAGTACCAGCCAAGGATTCATAGGAAAATCTGACACAGATCCTGTGTTTGTAGCATACAAAAGCTCAGCAGGTACGATTCCTTTGTTCCTATGCTTATACTCCATTGGTCTAAAATGATTTTGTTCTGTTCCTTTTTTTTTTTTTTTTCTTTACTAAACGTGCAGAATTTTAGAAAAGAGGCAGGCAAGGCAAGCCCATGAAATAGATAAAGAAAATATTAAGTCAGTGGGTCTGGGCTCTGCTCCGCAAAGCTCCTATGCTCCAGAGCAGCGCACCACTTGGTGCCATTACAAATGCTTGGCACACTCTTCTCCCTGGCGTTCCAAGCTCTCTTTTCTGGCACGCACAAGCCCTCAGGAGGGAGGAGGCTTTGAATAAATACCAAAACCTCAAACTTATTTTTCTGCAACCCCCTTCAGGAGAGAATTCCAGAGAAATCCCATACCACTAATGTGCACTGCAAAATGAGTCCAAGATCTTCCCTTTAAGGCTGGTGGCTGCTAAAAAAAAAGGGTGCAGCTGTAACATTCTCTTAAAATGTGCTATTTCAATTCGATACAACTACTTAGTAGAGATGTGAATCGTGTGATCAATCGTCTTAACGATCGATTTCGGCTGGGAGGGGGAGGGAATCGGATCGTCGCAGTTTGGGTTTTTTAAAAATCGTGTAAATCGTGTAAATCGAAAACCGGCACACTAAAACATCCCTAAAACCCACCCCGACCCTTTAAAATAAATCCCCCACCCTCCCGAACCCCCCCAAAATGCCTTAAATTACCTGGGGTCCAGAGGAAGGGTCCCGGTGTGATCTTTTACTCTCGGACCTCCGGGTGCGTTGTAGAAATGGCGCCAGCGCTACCTTTGCCTTGTCATATGACAGGTCAAAGGTAGCGCCGGCGCCATTTTGTTCCCCCAATGTCAGGAGCGTAGGAGATCACTCCCGGACCCCCGCTGGACCCCCAGGGACTTTTGGCCAGCTTGGGGGGGCCTCCTGACCCCCACAAGACTTGCCAAAAGTCCAGCGGGGGTCCGGAACGACCTCCTGCAGTCGAATCGTGTTGCCTTACGGCCGGCGCCATTTTGCACAAAATATGAATGAAATGAAAGCACGAGAGTGAAAAAATGTATGCAGTTGAAATTAGCCTTGGCCATTACCGGTACAAAGTTATTTATTTACATAGGGTAGTGATAATGGTAGTGCAAGTTCAGTGGAAACAGGAAGGTCAGTAATATTTTTTCACGTAGTCAACCTTCTATCACACTCACACAAAGCCCTCTCGGCTCCTACGCAGTTCTCCCATACTGTAACCAGACTCCTTTCTTTCCCTTGGTCTCTTCCATCCCTGGTCCCAATTGTCCTCACACCCCTTTTGTTCTTCTTTCCACCTTGGCTGAATATCAACACCCCCCCCCCCCACACACCCCCTTGACTGTCATAATCTTTTCCTATCTCCCCTAACCACGATCACCTCTTCCACTATTCTCAATTGCCATAACCAACCTCCCCACTAGCTTCAATTGCCCCTCTTCTCTCACAATGTTCACCTTCCTCCCACCGCCAATTTCAGGCTCCCATCCTTCCCTCTCCTTTCACCTCCTTCAATGGCATATCTCTACAGCAGGGTCAGGCTTGGCTTTTTAGTTTTGCAGGAGTGTCAGCACTAGCTGCCTCAGACTTTTCGGGCAGGTCTCTCCTGCAGTGTCTGGCTTGCTACCTTGCCCTGGAGTCTGGTAGTATTCTTCCCACCACTCATTCAGCAGCAACACTTGTATCATAGAAAATGCACTGAAGGTTACATTTCCAGTGGTAGAAAAGGTCTTCTGGACTACATTGCCCATAATGCACAGCAAACATTTCATATTAACATCATCTTTTTTTTTTAATTCTCACCACCTGACCGAATGCTTAATTGTGGCCTGTGTCTTGAAAACTATTAACACACCCATAATGTAGACTCTATTTAAAAAAAAAATGTTAAAACCTGTATTTACATTAAAAATGTTTTAAACTACTTGTATTACTACGACTCATCATTTCTATAGCACTGCTAGCTAGTAGCTATACCCAGTGCTGTTCAGATACACAAGAGACAGTCTCTTCTCCATAGAGCTTACAGTCTAGTCAAGACATATATACAGAACATGAGCTCCCCAAAACTAGTATATTGAAAATATGTGGCTGCTTTTCAATTCTTAAAAACCCAGGGGATTTGCATCCTTCTTGCCTTTCGTGACTGCATACGAATAGTTAACACAGCAATTTGGAAGGTGTTTATAAAAAATGCAAATAAAACTTCATGGGCTGTTTTCCTCTGATTTGTTACGGCATGACTTAATTAATATAAGACATGAAATGGCAACAGGCGATAATTCCCATGCATGCTGCACAAACCCAAACAGCTCATCCCTTGCATCGGTTAACTGGCTGATGTGATAGATTAGGATCTGGTACGTAACCCTTATAATAATTAATCTGATGCAATAAACAATTAACTAGCTGGATGGGATTGGCAATAATTGGAGCTATCTGGCTACAATCCTATGTTCCACTGGCTAGAAGGTGGTTTTGAAAACCACTGGGCAGCCTCAATGTTTTTTTTTCTTTTTTAACGTACACTTTTCTTTTTGTTGTTGTTGTCATTAGACTTGCTGGATCATAATCAGTTTATAATTGCAATAATCCCCCTGAAAACGTCTGTTTCTAAAATTAATGGCTGATTTCACAGAGCATTAACCATCTCAGGCAACAGTTCATTAAACACTGGCAACAACCAGTTTCCAGGGGTTACTGCTTAATTCAGCGCTCATGGTGGTTTAGTAGGTGGGGGAGGGGGGGGGGGGAACCAGCTGCATAGCTAAGCAGCCTTTGATACTGCAAATCCGGTTCCAGGTAAATTAAGGCTCAGCCCCGCACACCGCAGGACTGAAAAATCAAGTGATATTTGCTGCGCCAAGCAAAATATCAAGAGGGGCCTCCTTCAGACTAAATGACTCTTGGTTATTTTAAGCATCCTGTGGAGACCATGCTTTCTCTGGCAGTAGATAGCATGTCCACTGTATGGGGATCAGAAACCCTTTTTTGGGTCCTGTAATAAACTCTCAAATAACAACAACAAGAATTCATAGGAGGGGGGAAAAAAAAGCAGCAGCATGGAGTTAAGCTTTGTCCTTGTATCTGACCTAAGTAAGACTTCTCTGGATTGGACTTTACCATGGAAGGAATGGCTATACCTACAACGAAATCTCAAGTGCAAACGACTCGCAGAAAACCCTATCCTGCTTCTGAGTGTGCTACTGATGAGAGCATGTAAACAACAGAACACATTACAAGTTACCGTCCCTGATTCACCTTTGATGACAGCGGTAAAGTGCCAGACTTGAGAACTAAATGAAGATTAGTCTTACCATTGTTGCTCTCGATTAGCCAAATGCAAGATGAAGGTGCACAGACTTTCTGCCGAAATGCATGGTCTCCCTCCAGCCCTGTTTTTGGGGGGAATTCAGAGTGTGAATATTATACTCGGAGGATCACAGCACATATTTTTATTTTAATATATTCATTTGAATCCATTTTTAGTCCACTGGATTGCTGAAAATGCTCCTGGTAGTGTTACAAGCAGCTAAAAAGTTGCCACTTTAGGGATCTATACCAATAACAAAACGAAAAAAAAAGCAATAAAACCAACACTTGATATACATTATCATATGTAAAATCTAATTTAGGCCAGCTCAATACAGCCCACAAACAATCAAAAGAACATAAGATTTGCCATACTGGACAGATCGTAAAAAAAAATCAGCCCATGGGGATTTTTTCAAAATAGGCCCACGGTTTATATGCCCGACACCCTTGTACGCTTGTCTGTGCATCACATGTTTCAACAGCACCCAAAAGCATGCCAAGTTGACTCTTGAAAGGTCCTTCATGTGACTTGGAGCCAAAACATAAGACAAAGGCCACTTTTTTACTAAATAATTAAGAACACCACACCCGGACCAAGGATGAGCAAACTGAACTGCAGTCCCCCTTCCATCCAGTCAACTGGTTGGCCCCATGCCCACCTCAAGTCTGGTTAAGACAGTAAATGTCAGCAGTAAAAGACCCAAATGGTTCATCCAGTCTGCCCAGCAAGTTTTTTTTATTTTTTTTTTAGGGTAATAACTGCTGTCCCATGCGGGTTACCTCTTTTCTTCATTTCCGTCCTTTAGCTACTATGGATCCATGCATCCATCACCTTTTCCATGAAGAAATATTTCCTAACATTGTTCCTATCCCCTCAGAGTTTCATATCATGACCCTTAGTTCTACAGATTTCTTTCCATCGGAAGAGGTTTTAATCTTCTGCATCATTAATGCCTTTCAGGAATTTAAAGCTCTGCATTGCATCTCCCCTCTCCCTCCTCTCCTCCAGGGGATACATATTCAGGTTCTTTTGTCTTTCATATGGCTGTTGATACAGCCCCCCCACTATATTGGTTACCTCTCTGGGCTGCTTTCATCCTGTTTCAATCTCTTTTGTGATACAGTCTCATTTGTATATATATCTCCTAGATTCCTGACCTTTTGTTAAAGTTTCTTGCCAACCAATCAGCTCTTGAACAAGTTGCCTTGTGATGAGGCAACCACACTGTCAACCAGTGGCTCAGACACTTATTCTGCTGTTGTACTGCTGCTCATGTGCTCATTCAGGAAGTAATTTTCAAAGGAGATACACACGTAAATGTAACATACTATCACAGCAATTTTCAAAGCCCATTTATGCACTTATAGTACACTTATATGTCTCAGACCTATTGACCATTTAATGGGATATATTGTAGCAATTTTCAGAAGCCCACTTACACAAGTAAAGTGAATTTACTTGTGTAAAATCCAGTTTTAAGCATGTAAATCCTTTTGAAAAATATCCCCGAGTGCCCTTGCTTGCTGCCAGCCTTTTCCCAGCCTGCAGCACCCCCTCCCCTTCTCAACACTCCCACTTTCCAGGAGACTAACTGGTTCCACAGCCATTTGACCCCTCAGAGCTCAAACCAGCCATCTCAGTCAGAAGCCTCACTAACAATGCACGGGCATTTCCTCCTGGCTCACCCTCCTCCCATTCTATGACTGTAGTTTGCCTATACCTGCTACTCCAGAACCTTCCCATTGACTGAGTGCTAAACAGTTGTGTTTGTGGCATTGTGGACCCTTGGTCACAGTGGAGATGACTCCGCCCATGGGGAGGTGCCCCATGGGGAACCACTGCGATAGGCTGAACTCAGATAGCAGACACAGTATGGATAGAGGCTTTATTGTACTGCTGTAGATAGATGGTGAAAGCAGGAATGTCAGGCACTGATCCACGAAGTGCCAGAACGTTCAACAGGCTCAGAAGTGTAGTCTCACCCAGATGGTCACGATAGGTGGGAGCCTGCATTGCGGGCAACGCCGCGGCTGGTGTGGAGCTGGAGCAACGGATCATAGAGGTACTCACGGAATGAAGGCGTCTTCCTGATGGTAGAATGGTGGGACCGAAAGTCCGTGGTGCAGGATATAATGGCTGGTAGGCCCTCGAGGAGTGAGTACCTGATAGTCCAATATCCTGAAATATAGAGAGAGAGAAAGACCCTCGAGGAGCAGTTGTCTTAGTTAGTGAGGACCCCGAAGGGAGTTGGAAGCGAAAGACCCTCGAGGAGCGGGTGTCTAGAGCTTCTACAGGAGCGAGGCCCTTGGAGTGATAGCGGCGTCTAAGCGGGCAGCTTAGAGCAGTCAGAGTAGCTAAACCGAAGTCCTTGCTAACTTAAGGGGTAGTGGAAGCGGAGGCTTGTTATACCCGGAGGTACTGACGTCGTGAGGTGGGGCCGTCCCCAAGGTTCCCACCATGACGTGTATTTGAGAGTAAGAGATGTGCGCGCTCGCACCCTAGGAGGCCACGGGATTGAGCATGGTATACTAGGACGCCCATGCTAGTTTGGAAATGCCAAGACCCTTGGCACTCGGCACCGGAGGCAGCCATCTTGCCCAAGGAGAGTGAAAGAGGAGAAAAAGAGGTAGGGTAGAGCGGTTGCGGCCGTCTGCGACCGACGGACGCAACAACAGTCTGCTGCTTTTATAGTTATGGTTTTTCAGGCTCTGCTCTGCCTACTTACTCCAGAGTAGGGAAGATCAGAAGTGATCCATGCCACTGGATTCCTCGAATTATAAAAAAGAACATTTTGCCACAGCCAAGACTGCACACATCACTGCTGCAGTAAGACTGAGGATAGCCACTGACACAAAGCTTGAGATGGATTCCTGCTTTCCCACATGGAACCAGTGCAGCCAGGACCAGAGCATGGGTATTAGGCACCCTAGGTAAACCTTACAGTCTTGCACCCCCTACCCTCCCCACTTACAATTAAAAATTATGCATTTATAATTGAATTTACATGAAAAAGGACATTCAAAGTACAGTCTTCTGAAGTAAAACATTACTTATAACAAATATACTATATTTATATGCACTACTGTGGTGCCAATCAAAAACCCCAAAAAAGACATTTGGAACCCATATGGTCTTAGGCCTATTGTTAGATGTGGACTTGGCCCTTGCAAGGTTTTGCATAAACTGAACTGCAACATAGTAAACCTCCCATACCAAAATAGAACTACCAGCCAGCACTCAAAAGAGTAACAACCCCATCTATGAAAATGCAACATCATGAATATTACAGCAGGCCCTAAAACACCAATATGCTGCCAATTAGGAAAACAGAGGAATTTAGGTTGCTACTGATCCCTACACAGAAATTTCACACTAGCTGAATCCCTCACATCAGTTATACATGCAGAACACAGACAGACCCTCACCAAATATAGAATAAACAAACATGCGGATAAAACTGAACTGGAATCCACAACAAGCCAGTTTCTATATGCAGTATAACAATGGAAAAACAAAAATATCACCACGTCTCATAAAACAACCAACAATAAAATCTAGTATAAAATAATCATAATAGAAAAAAACATGCTAATAAAAAGAATACATATTTCAGAACAGTTAATGAATAATAAATGAATAAAATGAATGAATAAAATATCCAATAATTCCAATTTCATATAAAATGTTTTAAAAAATTCCCAAACACCAATATTTCAAAGCAGCAGACACAAACACCCAACAATTAAAACCAATAAAGATCAAAACTTCCCTATTCTTAAATAAAATTAAATAAATAAATACAATACAATACCTCAGAACTTTTGATTCCAAAAACCCTGAGATGGTCGGAACTGAGGGATGTGCACAGACTTTCTACTCTCACTCTCATATACACACAACACATGTACAGTATCTCATATATCCACTGACACACACCTACATGTTCATGACCTAGTAACCATTGAATGACCTCTTTCATATTTCCCTTCAGCTGTCTCTTCTCCAAACAGAAGAGGTTGTTGGGCAAGGGGTATTTATTTATTTATTTAAAAACTTTTTCTTACCGTCGCTAAGTTATATACCATCGCAACGGTTTACAAATAGGCACATAGACTAAGGTTAGTAAATCTAGGATATCGTACATTCTAACAGGTGCCAATAAAGTTCGGTTACAATTTCATAAATAAAATCATTATTTGAGTAATGTTGGTCAAGTCCAGGTATATTATTGAGTTACTATCTCTTTGAGATATTACTTCTTAAATGTAGGATTGAGTAAATTCATTCTCATCTGCATTACCTTGTACTTTCATTCTCTATCCTCCACACTCTTTAGTGAAGACTTTTTTAAAGAGCCATGTTTTTAAATTTTTCTTAAAAGTTTTGAGATTATTCTGTAATCTGAGTTCAGGGGGCATCGTGTTCCATAGTATGGGCCCAGCCAATGATAAAGCCCTTTCTCTCACTTGGGTTAATTTTGCTGACTTTACTGAAGGGATTGTTAGTAGTGCTTTGTTTGCTGAGCGGAGGTTTCTTTGTGGAACGTGTACTCGTAAGGCTGTGTTTAGCCAGTCTGCTTCTTTATCATATATTAGTTTGTGTATGGTACATAAGGCCTTGTATTTTATCCTGTATTCGATGGGTAACCAATGTAAGTCTGCTAGAGTTTCGGTTATATGGTCCCTCCTCTTTTTTCCCATCAGTATTCTGGCTGCAGTATTTTGAAGTATCTGGCGTGGTCTTATCAATGTGCTTGGGAGTCCTAGTAAGAGTGCATTGCAGTAGTCAGTGCTGGAAAAGATAAGTGTTTGCAATACTGTTCTGAAGTGGGTGGGTGTGAGTAATGGTTTCAATCTTCTGAGGACCATAAGTTTTGCATAGCCTTCTCTTACTTTTATAGATATGTGTTGCTTCAGGTTGATTTCTGGGTCCATTATTACTCCCAGATTCCTTACTTTTTCGGCTAGCTCAATTTTTTGGTTATTTCTTAGGGTTATTGGTGTTTGAATGATTTCAGTATGTTTTCTCTCTAGGTGAAGGAATTCAGTTTTGTCAATGTTGATGACCAGTTCCATTTGGTTTAGTAGTTGTTTAATTATGTCTAGGTACATGTTGGCTAGACTTAATGTTTTTTCAATTGTGTCGTCTATTGGTAGAATTAATTGAATGTCGTCTGCATAAATGTAATGTATTATCCCTAGGCCTGCCAGCAGATGACATAAGGGTAGCATATATATGTTAAAGAGGGTAGCAGACAGCGCTGAACCCTGATGTACTCCTGTTTCAAGTTTAAATTTTTCTGATAATGAGTTTTTTATCTGGACTTGAAAGAACCTGTTGTTTAGGTAGGATCTGAACCAGTTTATTGTTTTGTCACATAATCCAATTTCTTCAAGTCTTTTTAGTAGTATTCTGTGGTTTACTGTATCAAAGGCTGCAGATAAGTCGAGCATTATAAGGATGTAATGTTTACTGTTATCAAAACCTCTTAGTATGTTGTCTGTTAGAGAGAGAAGTAATGTCTCAGTGCTGTAGTGTTTTCGGAAGCCGTGTTGTGACGGGTACAGTATATTATTATTGTCTAGGTGTTCAGCTAGCTGTTTCTGTACTGTTTTCTCTATTAATTTTGCTAATAATGGGAGGTTTGAGACTGGGCGGTAGTTAATGAGGATTAGTGGGTCACTGTTTTTCTTTTTGATGATTGGTTTAATGATTGCCCCTTTTAGTGTATCTGGCATTAATCCTTCAGTTAGGGATAGGTTTATGATATTAGTTAGTGTTGGGGTTACTACATTAGTAATCTTTTTTATCTCAGTTGTTGGTATTGTATCGATTTTATGTGGAGCAGGGTTTATATTTTTTATCATTGATTCAACTTCTTGTTCTGATATTTCTATAAATGAGGACCATATGTTAACATTTATTTATTTATTTATTTAAATTTCTTATATACCGGCATTCGCGATGGGAGTCGCATCATGCCGGTTTACAAATAACAAGGTGTGACAACAGAATAAATACTTAATAACTTATATATAAATATATAAATATATAAATATACTTAATAACTATATATAAATATATAAATATACTTAATAATATATATAAATAACTTAATAACTTATAACATCTCTCTTTTGCAATACGATTGCTTGTTTGCTGTTTTTTGGGAGTTTGTTTCTTAGGTTTAATATTTTGTCACTAAAAAATGTAGCTAATTCATTGGTCCTGAAGGGGAATATATGTAGATATGAAAGATGATGCAGCTTTACTTTGATTTTATTTTGTTTTACGTGATGTAAATTATTAGGATTTGTTTTGTCTGTTTTTATTATGCATGTTGATATTGTAAATTCTATGGGGTTGGGGATGCGATTAATAAGAAATAGAAATATTATCTATGATGATACCTAGATCCTTTTCCCGGGTGGTGGCTCCCAATGTGGAACCTTGCATCCCTAGATTCTGCCCAACAGTTATAACTACATATGGTCAAACACATGTACAAAATATCAATTACCATATTATATGCATATTATATTATATTATATTATATTATTATATGCATATTATATTATCATATTATATGCATATCCAGCATATCTCTCTGCTTCAATGGCAGGGGAGAAGAAAAACAACCAATAAGGGCTGTATAACATAGTCTGGGTTAAAACAAATAAGCATGGGTGTAGCTTGCTTATTGCGGCGGTTACTACCCCTACTACCCCCTAACTAATCAAGCTAGATATTTCACTTGGATGCAGCTCCATCACTGCTCTCTACATTAATGGTGGGGGAGGAAGGGAAATAGAACCAAGAGCTAAAAGAAACAGATAAGTATGAGAGAAAAAATGTGTGAAGCTTGCTGGGCAGACTGGATGGGCCGTTTGGTCTTCTTCTGCCATCATTTCTATGTTTCTATGTTTCTATGTTTCTATTATCTAGGCGTAATATGATTCAATCTGTAAAGCAGCTACATCTCACCCCTTATTCACCGAAGAAAAAAGTCAGGATTAACTGTCTTATGGAAGATCAATTAGTCCTCTCAAACCTGGGCTTCTAAGAGCATCGTATTCAACATAGCTGGATCAGCACAGCTCAACGTCCTTTCCCAAGGTTGAGGTCAGGCGTGCTAATTTCTGGTGAGGGATTAGTTAGCACTGAAGCCTGAGATGACTGAAAAGTCAATTTGGGATGTACAGTGTTAAATGGGAGGTCTGACATGCTGGAATAATGCCTCAGTTTTAAAAAACAGGCAGATGATTTTAAACACAATGGGGTAGATTTTATAATATGCGCGCGCAGCCTACATGTGCGTGCGATGTCTGCCTGATTTTATAACATGCACTCGCATGTTATATAAAATCCGGAGTTGGCGCGCAAGGGGGTGCACAATTGTGCACCTTGCGCGCGCTGAGCCCGCTCCGAGCCGCGCTGCCTTCCCCTGTTCCCTACCAGGCCGCTCAGAAATCGGAGCAGCCTCAGAGGGAACTTCCTTACCTCCCCACCCCCCACCCTACCTTCCCTTCCCTTCCTTCCCCCACCCTTTTCCCCTACCTATGATTTCTTTTTTTTATTTCAAAGCTTACTTCAGCCCTGGGGCTGAAGTACGTTGTACGTGCCGGCCAACTGCCGGCACATGATCCCCGGCCCAGCGGCCATGCAGAGGCCTCTGGCCACACCCTCGGACAACCCCTTTTGTAAAGCCCCAGGACTTACACGCGTCCCGGGGCTTTACGTGCGTCGCCAGGCCTTTTGAAAATAGGCCCAGTGCGCGTAAGACTGGGCATGTACGTAAATCCTCTGGATTTACACACGTAACCTTTTGAAAATCCGGCCCAATGTGTGCAATGTTTTTGAAGATGTTAGTATTTTACTATATCCACAAGCACAGTAGAGGAGCAAATGCTGCACTCCAATTATAATATCCAAATAACCAGGGAAATGCAGAAACATAAAATCAGTCCCAAACTTCAAGATTCGTGAAAACAACTCTTTAATTCATTGTAACGGCGAACTCCATTTCTCAGAAGACGCAAAAGTTCATCAACACGGGGGACCGTGTTGATGAACTTGGAGTTTGCCGTTACAATGAATTAAAGAGTTGTTTTCACGAATCTTGAAGTTTGGGACTGATTTTATGTTTCTGCATTTCCCTGGTTATTTGAGTATTTTACTATATACCATCCAGAATGACTGAAAATTGTATAAAGAGAATTATAAATATTTTTAAATAAAATAACTAAATAAATCATGGATAATTGTGGCAAGTCTTATGGATCTGTTGGATCCTTGTCAAAGCACTGTCAAATAACATGTTGAGACTCGTGACTTGAGTAGAAACAGTGAGATGGTGCTGGTCAGTAAATTGAAAAAAAATCTATTTTGCTTTGACCATCTTTCCCGATCCAATGTACCTCAATCTTACTTATATGGAGCTTGAACTATTTTAACTCTAACTAGCTCATAATCTTAGACAAGCTCCGAGTCTTTGTAATTGTAAATCATGGTCAGGTCCCACAAGCAGATATAGCGATACATCATCTGGCTATAAAAAATATTTATTCTGAAATTCTTGGATTAATTGACCTAGTGGCATCAATACAAAAGGTAAACAATAAGAGAGATGACAGACTCTACGATGAAATGGACAATGGGCCAAAAATTATCTATTGTCACAAATTATGTCCACTTTGTTAAAAATAAAGAAAGACAGTCCAATATATTCCTGTGAATGATTTCTTGCTTGCTACTGAATGTGGCAGAATGTGATCAACTCAAGCTACCACATGCCTGTTGTATTTCTGAGAGGTGGATCCTTAGTCCAAGGTAGAGTTGGCACTACCTGAGAGAAAAGACCCTCACAGGTCCCTACCGTCGGAAGGTGAGGCTGTACTGATGTCGGGCCAACTGGAGCTTCACCAATATCGGCCCCGTTCCCCCCGGGTTGAGCCCTTGGGTGCATGGGATCGGCTGTACTTAGGTGGACCTATGTGAAGAAAAGAGAAAGGTCAATGTACAGTCTGGGGTCAGAAGCCTGAAGGAGGTCGAAAGCCAGTCCAGGCATCAGAAGCCAGAAGAATGGTCGGAAGCCGGTCCAGGAGTCAGAAGCCAGACGAATGGTCGTTAGCCGGTCCAGGGGTCAGAAGCCAGATGAATGGTCGGAAGCTAGTCCAGGGGTAAGAAGCCAGAAGATTAATCCAAGGAGGAAAGGAGTGAGAGCTGGGACCGGGCAGGAAGACAGGAGCAGTCCGAGGAAGGCAGGCAGCGGAGCACAGGAAACAGGAACAGGAACTCAGGATCACGAACTCAGGAGCAGACCTTGCCTTAAATAGTAATCAGGAAGGAGGAGTCCCCAGGGAGGGGCCGCGACTATTTCCTGTCGTGGCCTCTTTAAATTCAATGCTCAGCCGCTCGCGCGGCTCTAGGAAGGCCCGGGGAGGAGCCAGCAAGCAGGAGGAGGGAGCAAGCCGAAGGCAAGGGGAGGAGCAAGCTGAAGGCAAGGAGGAGGGAGCAAGCCGAAGGCAAGGGGAGGAGCCAGCAAGCAGGAGGAAGGCAGGCCGAAGAAACGGCCAAGTTCAGCGGTGGCTGGAACTGCCACAAAGAGAGCATCAGGGATGGCTGCCTGCTCCTGCAGGCTCTTCAGGAACGACCCAACAGCGTGGGTGAGTGGTCAGCCCCGGTCGCGGACTGCCGCAGCCAGTGGCCATAACAGTACCCCCTCCTTTAGGCCTCCCCCTGGAAGGCTTGGGTTTTCCCAAGTGATCAGTGTGAAAGCTCTTGATAAGATCCTTATCTGGGATGTTAGTAGCAGGTTCCCAAGAATTCTCTTCAGGCCCGAATCCCTCCCATGCTAGGAGGTATTCCCATTTGCGGCCTCATTTCCGGACATCAAGGATCTCACAGACCTGATATATGGTTGCCTCTGCCCTGGGCTGTGGAACGACAGGGGCCTTCCGAGTAGGCCAAGTGAGGACCAGGGGCTTCAAAAGGGACACATGGAAGGAATTATGGGTTCTCAGCGTGGCAGGTAGACGAAGTTGATAGGTCAAGGGCCCTAGCTGTCGTTATCACCGGGAAGGGACCAATGTAGCGGGGGGCCAGTCTCATCGACGGGACTCTCAGACGGATATGCCTGGTGCTAAGCCACACCTTTTCTCCTGGACGGAACCGAGAAGCCGGTCTTCGATGCTTGTCAGCAAATTTCTTTGCGGTGCGAGCCGCCTTAAGGACCATCTGCAGGGTATGAACCCAGAGCCTTTTCAGTTGTATTGCTGTTAGCTGGGCTGCTGGCGAGGGAACAGACAGTGGCAGAGGCAAGGGTGGCCTGGGTTGTCACCCAAAAACAATTTGAAAGGGTGAGGCCCCGGTCGAGGTACAGGCATGTGAGTTGTGGGAGAACTCAGCCCAGGGGAGAAGTGCTGCCCAGTCATCCTGACGGGTGTTGACATACAAACGTAGAAATTGTTTCAAGGTACGATTCATGCGTTCCGCTTGACCGTTGGCTTGAGGGTGAAACGCAGTGGTAAAATCCAGGGAAATGCGAAACTTCTCACAGAGGTTGAGCCAATATCGGGCCGTGAATTGAAATCCGCGATTGGATGCGATGTGCTGTGGAGGCGGAAGATATGTAACATGAACAGTTAAGCCAGATGCAGAGAAGACAGGACGGAAGGGAGTGGGGTGAAGTGGGCCATTTTTGAAAATCGGTCCACTACTACCCATATCACTGTGTTGCTCTAAGAGGGCGGAAGATCCACAATGAAATCCATGGACATGTGTGTCCATGGCTTCGTGGGAATTGGAAGAGGTTGTAATAGCCCCCAAGTTTTTCCTGCTGGAATCTTGTGCTGAGCACAGGTTGGGCATGAATCGACATACGCTCGTATATCTTTGCGCATCTCGGGCCACCAATAATACTGCTGGAGAAGGATTTGGGTCCGGTCTCATCCTGGATGTCCGGCTAACTGGGAGTCATGAGTCCAGTCTAGGACCTTGCTACAAAGCCTCTTTGGCACCACAGTTTTACCAGGTAGGACGGTGAGTGTAGCAGAGAGGATGATATGAGCCAGATCTATGATATGTTGAATAGGCTCATCCGTGTCCTCAGCAGAGAAAGAGCAGGATAAGGCATCTGCCTTGATGTTTTTACTAGCTGGTTGATAGCGGAGTTCAAAGTCAAAACATGTGAAAAAGAGTGCTCAGCGAGCTTGGCGCGGGTTCAGATGCTGGGCTTACTGGAGATACACCAATTTCTTATAGTCAGTGTAGACTGTTATATGGTGTTGTGCTCCCTCCAGCCATTGTTGCCACTCCTCAAACGCAAGCTTAATGGCTAGGAGCTCCTTGTCACTGATGGAATAATTACATTCTGCAAGAGAGAATTTTCTTGAGAAGTAAGAGCAGGGGTGAGAGCTTCCTGATGTGTCGTTTTGGCTAAGAACAGATCCTATTCCCTCAGCTGAGGCGTCTACCTCCACCGTAAACGGGCATCTGGGATCTGGATGCCAGAGGCAAGGTCTCTGTAAGAAGGACTTCTTGAGAGCCTGAAAGGCTTCTTCAGCCTCCAAAGGCCAGGCTTTGATATTTGCCCCCTTACTAGTTAGAGCAATG
The DNA here is from genome assembly GCF_901001135.1 of Rhinatrema bivittatum. NCBI lineage: Eukaryota > Metazoa > Chordata > Amphibia > Gymnophiona > Rhinatrematidae > Rhinatrema > Rhinatrema bivittatum. The sequence continues at coordinate 11,912,444 of NC_042621.1, read as the reverse complement.
AGAGGTGCAGCCAGTTTAGAAAAGTTCTGGATAAAACTACGATAGTAGTTAGCAAAACCAAGGAAGTGCTGGAGTGCACGTAACCTAGGTTGGGGCCACTCTTGGATACATTTCAACTTGGAGGGGTCCATCTGAAAGCCCTGATTTGAAATAATGTACCCCAGAAAGGGTAGTGATTCTTTTTCAAAGATGCACTTTTCTATCTTGGCATAGAGTTGATTCTCTCTAAAGCGTTACAGAACCTGGATGACTTGTTGTCGATGCATCTTTAGGTCACGAGAAAAGATCAGGATGTCTTCTAAGTAGACTACTACGCATGCGTAGAGCAGGTCTCGAAATATTTCAATAATGAGGTGCTGGAAGACAGCAGGAGCGTTGGTCAGTCTGAACGGAATGACGAGATATTCATAATGGCCATCCCTGGTATTTAAAGCCGTCTTTCACTCATCACCCTCTCGAATCCTGATCAGATTGTAGGCTCCTCGCAGATCCAATTTTGAGAACACCCTGGCTCCCTGTAAACAGTCAAAGAGTTCAGCTATCAAAGGCAATGGGTACCGGTCCATGATAGTAATAGCATTCAGCCCACGGAAGTCGATACAAGGATGCAAAGTCCCATCCTTTTTTCCGACGAAGAAAAAGCCGGCCCCGGCTGAGGATGTGGAATGTCGGATAAACCCCTTCTGAAGATTGTCCCGAATATATTTGGACATGGTACGGGTCTCCAGGGTGGACAACGGATAAACTCTTCTATGAGGCGGAGTAGCTCCAGGGACCAGATTAATGGCGCAATCAAATTCTCGATGCAGGGGAATGTATCTGCAGCCCTCTTGGAGAATACATTAGCAAACTGGCTGTATTGAGTAGGCAGGCCCTCCACAAGTGAAGTACAGAGGCAGTTAGAGGGGAAAGTTACTCCCTTAAGGCAGGTTTCATGGCATGCTGGACCCCAGCAGGTAAGCCGTAAAGATATCCAGTCGAACTGCGGGTTGTGGCATTGCAGCCAAGGAATACCAAGTACAACTGGGTAGATGGCTTTCAGGATGACATACAGAGTGATATGTTCCTTATGGTCTGGTGCAATGTGACACTTCAGGGGGACTGTGTGGTACATTATTCTCCCCGGAAGGGGATCTCCATAGATAGAGAGAGTCAAAGGTCTCGGTCATGGACGAGTAGGAATGAGTAGTTGCTCTACCATGTCTTGCAGGATTAAGTTTCCTCCAGGCCCCGAATCCACCAGGGCCAGCGTAGAAAACTCGTGACCTCCGCAAAAAAGGGTCACAGGCAAGGTAAATGGGGGAGCAGGTGAAGTTATGCCTAGGGTCACTCCCCCAGTAAAGCCTAGGCCTTGTAATTTCCCGGATGAATTTGGCAGCAAGCAATGAGATGGCCTGATCCTCCACAGTAGAGACAGAGACCCACCTTATGGCGTCTTTGCCATTCCTCCAGAGAGATAGGTCCTTGACCTAATTGCATCAGTTCGTCGATGGTCTCCACCATGATAGAAGGGTTTCGGGAGGCAGGTGAAGATGATTTTGGAAGAGTAGAAGTTGCCATGCGTCTTCTTGAGCCTTGAAACTCACAGGCCCTCTCCTGCAGATGGCGGTCGATCCTGGAGGCCAGCTCAATGAGAGAGTCAAGTGAAGATGGAAGTTCCCGAGCTGCCAGCTCATCCTTAATCTTAGCCGACAGCCCTTCAAGGAATATAGTCCGGAGACAGCTCTCCTCCCAATGGAGTTCCGATGCTAAGGTTCTGAACTCAATTGTGTAGTCCGTGAGAGAATGTCCTCCTTGACGGAGATGCAGGAGATTGGACCCGGCTGCTACCTGTCTCCCCGGATCCTCAAACACAGTCCAGAACAGCTCCAAGAAGCAAGGAAGATCTTCCATAGCAGAGAGGCCAAGGCCAGGTCCTTACCTTCCAACAAGAACAGGATGTAGGTAGTTTTTGTTGTGCTGTCCAGAAAGAGGGAAGACATGGTAGAGCAACTACTCATTCCTACTCGTCCATGCCCGAGACCTTTGACTCTCTCCTCCATCCATGGAGATCCCCTTCCGGGGAGAATAACGCACCCCCTGAAGTGTCACATACTGCACTGATTAAGGAAGCCCTGGCAACAGGCAGGGTTTGCCGGAATAACATGGAGGTGGTGGTAGCGGAATTACCAGTCAAGTGGATTCCGGCATCACAGGAGCAGTCGGTGCTGGTGGAGGGGTTACATGAGCCTGGACCACTGAATCCAAACGGTCTTTGAGTCACTCCATCGTGGATGCCAAGGACGCTAGGGCCTGCTGTGGCTCCAGAATCCTCTGACCCAGACCTAGAATGGCTTGCAGGGCTGACGCCTCCGCCGAATCCATGGCCTTGGAATGGGATCAACTCAAGCTACCACATGCCTGTTGTATTTCTGAGAGGTGGATCCTTAGTCCGAGGTAGAGTTTATTTATTTATTTATTTATTTTTAATTTTTATATACCGGAATTCCTGTATACAATACAAATCAGTCCGGTTTACATGGAATGAAAAGATAGCCCTGGTCTGGGAAGTCAGATCAGGGTTTTTTTACAAAGAACATTGAACAATAACATATAATCCATTCATAATACAAAGAACATTGAACAATAACAATAAATCCTTAAATATTTTCGTAATTTAATTAAAATTAGGCCAATGGCATGTTGAACTTAAATTAAATGTAAGGTAAATTGAAATTTAATTTTGCTTAAAATTGCATATTATTAACTGTAACACAGAATATTCCCAAGTTCAATCAGGATGCGGCGCTTAGTTACATTCTGGAGATTGGAACGCTTGCCTGAAGAGCCAGGTTTTTAACTTTTTTTTGAACTCTGGTAGACTGGGTTCGAGGCGTAGGTCAGGGGGGAGAGCGTTCCAATGGTGTGGTCCTGCAGTTGAGAGTGCTCTTTTTCTTAGTAATGATGTTGGATTTAGTGCCAAGAAGAGCAGGGTCATGCATCTGGGGTGTGGTAATCCTTAAGAGCTGTATGTGATGGGGGGTGAGAGACTAATGTGTACGGACTGGTAGAGGGTCCTTGGGGTAATAGTGTCTGGCGACCTGAAGGCATAAAGCAATGTGATAATTCCATTGGACAGGTCCTTGGTGAGGCCTCACCTAGAGTACTGTGTTTAGTTCTGGAGATCGTATCTCAAAAAGGATAGAGACAGGACAGAGGCGGTCCAGAGAAGGGCGACCAAAATGGTGTGGGATTTGTTACAGAAGACTTATGAAGAGAAGCTGAAGGATCTAAATATGTTTACCCTGGAAGAGAGGGGGGAGATATGATACAGACCTGTAGGTACCTTAAGGTTTTAATAATGTGTGATCTTCAAACCTTTTCCATTGGGAAGCAAACAGTAGAACTAGGAGTCACAAAATGAAACTTCAGTGGGGAATGACTCAGAACCAATTTCAGGAAATATTTCTTCACAGAGAGTGGATATCTGGAATGCCCTTCCCGAAGAAGTGATGAGGATGAAAACAGTAAACAAATGAAAAAAGGCATGGGATAAACATTGTGGATTCCTAGAGCTGGAAGTGAAGAAAAGGGTAACCTGCATGGAGCGGCAGCTACGACCCCTAACAGAAAGCATGAGGACTACTACCCTTAACCAATTAGTTTTCATGATTTTGCACAACTGCAACATTGCTCTCCACTGACAGCAGGGGGAAAAAAAGGGGGAACTGGATTCAGACGACAGTCAAGGCTGGGCCCTGACTTTTACAGTCTGGAGTACAGATATGCAGACATTAGGGAAAAAGCGCAGGACTGCTTCTACAGCCAAGTCCAAAAGCAAAGCACGTTTAATCAGCATTGTCTGAATTATCAAGAAGGTTGCACACCCTGTAAAAATGTTGCTAGCAGTAATTTTGTTATGGGATTGACAGTTGCTTGTTTTTTATTTTTAATGTTACTACCCTTAACATAAGGTCTGGGGGTAACCTGTACAGAGTAGCAGTTACTTCCCTTAAGATAAACATAGGAGTGTAATCTGGGCAATTTTCCGGGTTACCATTAAGCCCTGGGAATAGACCTAGTAGTGCAGTTAGAAAAATAATTAGGGGGAGGATCCATTCTGTGTCTGCCCTCCCAGTGGCGAGATTGTAATGGATATCCCCTGCAGGAAATTTTTTAGCAGAGCTCAGCAAAGGACAATCTGAGAGAGAGAGGTTGGAGATTTTTTTCTGTTAATTTTGGGCCTACCTGGTGCCTTGGGGAACCTCTGAGACCCCTCCAGGGCAGGTTAGGGCTCCACTGCTGTTCTCTCCACATGAGCTGCAGAGTGATTGCTCAGGGACTGTGTTGGATTTTTGGACTTTTGGTTAGAAGGAGCCTTGCCTGAAGGCCTGGGCCTTTCCGAGACTCAGAGACTGGGGAACCCTGACTTGAAGATACCCAGGTTTAGGGAAGACCTGCTCATCTGAGGTGGTGACCTGTTGCAGAGGATTTCCAAAGTTTACTCATTTGGGAGACAAAGTTATTTTTCCAAGAACAGGGAGGAAATATTTTTCTGCCCTTTTTCCTACCCATTGGTGGACCTGAAGTTCCATCCTGGATCCCTGCCACCAGGGATCCTCCTTCAGAGAAGATACTTCTAATAAAATCATCTAACATAAGGGAAGGCACCCACCCGGCGTCTTCGGTCAAGTCTGGAGAGATAGAAACATTAACCTGCTGTGCCAAGCTAGCTGTTTGCAATAAAGTATTGTTTTTGGACACTTAATCCATTCTCCTGGCATCTCATTTGGTACCCAGCACACAGCACCAAGTAGGAAGATTCACCCAACACAGGGGATCAGAGCAGGAACTTGACTACCCCACACAGGGACCTGAGAGGACTCCGTTCTTCCTTCAGTCAAAAGAATCCGCACCTTGGGAAGTAAGAGAGACAGAAGAACTACCCAAGATCCCTGCCCCAAAGAATTATAAATTCTTTTATGGCCTCACCCATGCAGGAAACACAGGCCGGGTTGGGGTTACAGTTACTAACAGAAGAAACTGGCTATGCAGACTGCATGGCCCATTTGGTCTTTTTCTGCCGTCGTTGCTATGTTTTTAAAACATTCAAACTGAATTTGCCTCTTCTTTTGGCAGTGGTAAATTTGGAGCTAAAAGAGGGCTAGGCAGATGCAATTTACTGTACTAAATGGCCTGTCTGCTTGACGCGCCTTGGTTGCAAAATTAAAATCAACATACACTGGTGTAGGGTACGTAATTAGGTTGCAAATTGCCAGCCCTTCACAAAACAACCTTTTAAACCTGATGCTAACAGTTTCAGCGGCAGGTTGTAAAAGGACGCTTAGTATTTTGACCTGGCGTTTATCCTTTAGCCGCCAGGGCAAAACTCAAATATAAATGAGCCCCTTGGGCTTTGGGTCACCAGCTAATAAGGACCCGTGTTTCTGGTGCGTTTAGTGCCAAGACTATGAATTCAGAAATGTTAAAGCAAACCTGTCCACAACAACAACAAGTGATACTCTTGAACGGGCCTTAATAAATGATCCACTGGAAAGTTTAACACCCAGCTCCCCCTCCCTTTGGCTCCACTTGTGATATTTAACTGGCGGCATGGTACATTATCTAACAATAATGACTACTGCCAGACATGATGCGAGTTCAGTTTCACAGTCGAGTAAGACCCTTAACAGGCATGAAATAAACTGCACTCCAGTTTTAAGAGGATAAAATGACTGTGTGATTGCAGTGCTGTATTTAAGGATTGTAATGCAGGACAAGGATTTCATTTTCTGCCTTTCCCCGGTTTCTTTTCCATGTACCTGAGCTGCAGAGGAACCTCTGGCTCACACCTGGAGGGCTCAAGCACTAAGAGAATGTCATTCGCCAGGGCAAAAAAAAGAAAAAATAACTCCAACATCTTTAGTAATGCTGCAGCATCAGTTATCTAGCACTTCTAAACCAGCCTGCCTGACCTCCTGACAACAGGGGAAATCAAACATTTCCACCGCAGCGGAAGAACTTATCCAATTCTGTTTTATGCCATGCTCCACTTCAGGCCCCAAGGAACTCCTTTTTCATTTTACCGCTGCCCTTTTCTCTTCACCCTGACCTGCCTCCACATTCCCCAGTTACTCAGCCTTTATCTTCACGTACAAAGGGCAGGAGCCTGCTGTTTCTTGTTCCAGTCGTGAAGAGTTATCCCTGCAAGGAGATCTTCCACCACTGAATACATAGTGTAACCTGACAGTCATCTCCTCCCTGAAACATCAACAAGCACACGTTACATATTAAACAGCTTAAAACACAGAATATCCACAAGCAGCGGAAGAGACTAATGGGTCAAATTCTTCAAAAGCCTGGCAATTGGGGCTCTGACAGTGTGCAATGTCTGGAGGGCACATAGCATTATTGTAATGCTTTTTAACTTTCAGTAAAAATGAAAAAAAAAAAAAAGGTTAGGGAAGTGTATTCTAGACACATAACACAAATTAAGCATGGTTCTCCCTCCCTCCCACATCTATTTATTTATGGGATTGCTAAAGCCCACTTTTCCAACAATTGATCAAAGGGGAGAACACAGTTAAATACTTATCCATTCAACAAAAAATATGAAAACACAAAAAAATCCCCCAACCCTAAACCAGAAGTCTCCAGTTCTTTCATCAGCTAGCATGTGCATCTGTCTCTCTATCCAATTCCATATGTATGTACACACGATATACGTGTGTGGACAGATGGATGGACTGGCTGGGTGCTGTAGCAGAGTAACAGTTAGCAGAAGAAGACCAAATGGTCCATCCAGTCTGCCCAGCAAGCTGCATGTGGTGGCAACTGCAACTCCATGCAGACCATCCCCAAGCCCTCTGTCAAGGGCAGCAACTGCCGCTCTTTATAGATTACCCCCATTCTTCTAGGGTAGCACCAGCTGTACCATGCAGGTTACCCCCAAGTCTTATGTTAACAGTAGTAACTGCTGCTCTATGCAAATTTCTCTAAGCCTTATGTTAAGGGTAGTTGCCACTCCATGCCGGTTACCCCAAACCTTATGTTAACAGTTTTATATATTTATTTATTTGTTTGTTTGCTTATTTTAAAGTCTTTTTTACTCACTCACCCCTCCATGTTCGGGGTGGGGTACAGTGATAGCATTCATAAAAACAATTATAACAAATAAAACAATAAAACGATGAAACCAAACAAAATCAATACTGAGGTTGAGCAAAACAGAAAAGCTACATTGAAAAGATGGGTTACGAGAGCCTTTTTAAATAGTTTAGAATCACTAGTGAGGCATATGGATAGAAGAAGAGAGATCCAAAGAGCAGGGCCGCAGACTGAGAAGAGCACTCATGGGTTGAGGCCAAATGTGCTGCTTTTGCAGGGGGATAGTCAAGTAGAAATTAGCTTGAGGCTCAAAGGGTACGGGAAGGAGTGTGGATACACAAAATTAAAGGTGATCCAAGGTGATTTGACATTATGAAGCAGGTTATGAATTAAGGTGGCAAGTTTATGATATATGAGGAAATGGGTAACCAGTGCACATTTTTTGACAGGTGTGATATGATAGTGAAAGGGGGTTATGGTAAGTAGATGAGTGGCAGAATTTTGGATAATTTGAAGAGCATGAAGGACATTCTAAGGGAGACCAGCACAGAGGGAATTACAATAATCTATGAAATTACAATAATCTATGGAAATTGTAAAACTGCGAAAATTGTCAGGCAATAGCAGACGTTTAAGATGTTTCAATATTTTTAACTTAAAGAATGCGTTCTTAACAACGGATTTAATGTGAGGTGCCATGGGAAAGGTGGCATTTAAGGTGATGCCCAATTATGTACTGAGGAGGAAATTGGAATGGTGTCTCCCAAAATTTGGGTAGATATGGGGATGGTAAATGGAAGGCGACAACCTAAAACCAAAATGATGGTTTTCTTCATATTCAAAGATAGCCAATTGGAGGCAAGCATACATCAAATGAATTGAAAACAAATGATAGCAAAATGGATAGTAGCAGCCCAAAAAGATAGAAGGAAAGAACTGTATATCATCCGCATACAGCTTGTAGAAAACACATAGTTTCCCAAGAATACGACAGAGGGGAGTCAGGTAAAGATTAAAGAGAGCAGCGCAGAGAGGAGATCAAAACCATGAAACTGTTAAATCCATAATAACATTTCTGCTAGCGGCATTTTTATGGGGTGACCAACCTTCTTGATAATTCAAACACTGCTACTTGAAAATGCTTTCCTTTTCGACTTGGCCATAGAAACAGACCTGTGCTACATAATGCTTTTTCCCAAATGTCTGTGTATCCCGGACCGTAAAAGTCAGGGCCCAGCCTTGGCTGTCTTTTGAATCCAATTCCCCCGCCATCAAAGTAGAGAGCTATGTTACAGCTGCATCAAAAGTATCAAGGCTAAATGCAACAGTGTCTCATAAATAATTGCTTTATGCCACAACCTAGCCATGAATTTCTGGCCTCAATTATGTGGGCACTCCAAGCCTTGTGTTAACACTAGTAACTGCTGCGTTACCTCCAATCTGAAATGTTGCACCTAAATAATATAGGTTACTCTATTCCTTCATTTCCATCCTCTCTCCTCCAGGAATCCGCATGTTGCGCTGGAGGTGGACCCTTGGCCTGGTGCAGGATTGGTACGGCCCTTCGGTCCGACCCGGAGAGCACCTGCCACCAGGAGGCGGAGCCCAGGAAGAGACAGAGGTTAGCTGGAGCTTCACCAATAGCAACCTGGGGTTCCCTCAGGTTGAGCCATTGGTTACCCGGGCTGCCTAGTCTTAGGTGGGCCTCGCAGGGTCTCCTAGAGAGGAAGTGCAGAGGAGTGCCCACCACAAACAAGGGTGCGTAGTCGAGGGGATAGTCAAGTAGACAGTCTGAATGGATAGCGAGGATCAAGGCCAGAGTAACAGTTCAGAATGGTCAGCCAAAGCAGGGGTCAGTACCTATACTCAATCCGGAAGTAGTCAGGTCAGGCAGGGGTCAAGTTCCAGGCAGCAATCAGTAGTCAGTGTTCAGGCAGAGTTCGGTTCCAGGCAGCGATCAGGAGTGGTCAGAGAACAGGCAGAGGTAAGGTCCAGGCAGCAATCAAGAATAGTCAGGAGCAAGAAATGATCAGCACCATGAGATCAGTCTGAAGGGTACTACCAGGGATGGAGAGATGAAGGAACAGGAGATGCTGGAACAGGAGACGCTGGAAGGCAAACTAGACACACCGGAGTGTACGACCCGATTGCAAAGGCGAGATAGTGGTGTCAGACCACCTCCTTTAATTCAGCCATCAATCAGGGTGCGCTGTGGAGGTGGGATCCGCCCCTGGCCCTTCAAGAGGCCGGGTAGTCCACACGCGCACCTAGGGACAGGGCCGATGCCACAGAGGGTGCCGAGCCCCGCCAGGAGGCCTGGACAGGAGCCTGAGCGTGGGGGAGCTGGGGACGCCGCGAACTGGCTGCAGCTGCAGCGTGACAGAGCCCGGAGCTCGTGGACAGACGGGAAAGGTGAGCAGGCCCGGCCACGGAGCGAACGCGGCCGGGAAGCGCAACACCGCAGTGTTTATCCCATGCCCTTTTGAATTCCATTATAGTTCAGCCTCTCCTCATAGGTCTTCCAATATAAACCTCAAACCATTCTGGTTGCCTTTCTCTGGACTACCACCATCCTGACTGTTGCAGATCTAAGTATCATCCACAAAAAGACAAACTTTTCCCTCTAACCCCTCTGCAATGTCACTCACAAAGACAATGAACAGAACTGGTCTCAAAACTGATCTCCAGAGACTCCACTTAACATTTCTCTCGCTTCAGAATAGGTTCCATTTACCATTACCCACTGTCTCCTGTCAAGCATCCAATTTGTAATCCATTCCACCATGTTGGTACCCACTCTTAGGCTTTATTTATGAGCCTCCTCTGTGGGACCTTATCAAAAGCTTTCCTAAAATCCAAATAAACCACATCAAGTGCTCTTCCTTGATCTAATTCTTTAGTCACTCAATCAAAAAAATCATCAATCAGATTTGTTTAACAGGACCTTCCTCTGGTCCAACCATGTTGTCTCAGGTCAAGCAATCCCCCAGACTATAGCTAGTTCACTATCCTGTCTTTCAGCAGAGTCTCCATTAATTTTCCCACCACTGAGGTTCAGCTAACCAGTCTGTAGTTTACAGTTTCCTCCCTGCTTCCACCTTTGTAAATCATGACCACTGTTGTTCTTCTCCAATTTTGTGACACTACTCCTGTTTGCAGGGATCTGTTGAACAGATCTTTCAGTGGACCTGCCAGCACATCTCTGAGCTCCCTTAGTATCCAAGAACATATATTTAGAATGTAGAGCTTGCAATGTGTGGTAGGTTATAACATAATTTAAAAAAAAAAAAAGTGTGCTTGGGGGCTGAGAAGTATCTAAATGAAATTAACATTCCCATGTTCATTTTTTTTTTTTATCTAGCTTAAAAGGTCCATCACAAATGAGGGGTTGACATGGCTTCTGAATATGCAGATAGAGGCCCCGACTAGGGATTCGCACCCCAAAAAAATGTCATCTCGGTTTGTTTGTTTGTTTCTTTCTTTCTTTTTGTCTTCATTTTTTATTTTGTTTCATTTAGTTGAAATAAACAAAGGTGAAAGAAAAAAAATATAAAAGAAAAACAAAAAACAAAAGACATTCCCCCCTAACCCCCCTCTCTCCTCCATCTCCCTTGGCACCACCACAATAAAAATACATCACTTTGGGCCTTCGCCATTCCCCCACCCTCCCCGTAGATCGTAGCTTACCCCATCCATGGAGTCATAGCAGTATAAATAGGGCAATAGTAATCCCCAGTGGTTCCTGCCCTGCCAGGTCCTGGTTTCAAGATGGCACTGGCCAGCCCTGAATCCACTGCCATTCTGGTATTTGGCCATAAAACAAAATGCTGCTGACCTCAGGTCCAGCTGGTGTTGTTTTGCAACCAAGACCCAGTGGGCCAGGAGCTATTGCCTGCAGGAAGGAAGGAAAGTGGGAGATTAACTTAAAAAATGATGATGGCTTTTAAGGGGGGGGGGGGGTTTTGCTGACTTTCCGATATGAAAGGCAAAAATAAAAAAGAACTTCCATGATATTTTTTAATCCCATTTTGTTTTCAAATGAAATGAAACTTTTTTTTTTTTGTAGCATTTTTCATTTTGTTTGAAAATAAATGCGCACCCCCTGCTTGAGTCTCACCCATCTCCTCAGGTAGACCCACTCTCGAGTATCACATTCCCCTCTGCTGCTCCCTGCTAGCCACACTGCCGAGACCACTTAGCTCCACTTCATCCCAGGCTCCCCACCACCTGCACCTGTCAGCTCAGGAAGTTCCACGTCTTCCCCGCCAGCCTGACCGGTAAGTTGAGTCAGTGTGGCTCCTTATTGGACTGAAGGGGCCTAGGCTGCCCACCAGGAACTCTGCTGCCACGCCAATGTATCTTGCACTAATGGACACTACATGCAAGATACAGTTGTTGCTCTGCTCTGGTTTATCTCCTGCATATAGCATGGTGCACAACAGCGAAACAGACAAACCAAACCCAAACAAATCCACTGCCTTCTATTTACAGTGGGATGGGATAAATATCACAATATCATTTCAGTGTATAACAGCAGAAAAGAATTTATTACAAATGGCATATTTTCTTTTTGAAACTACCTGCAGCAGTATGATAGCAGCAATAAGCATTAGTGGAGCAACAGAACCAGCCAGAACAATGAAACCCAACATCATCTCAGGCTGCTGTTTACGTCCAAACCTGGACATTTGGCAAACCAGCTACAAAGCATATGGATTTGAAGGAGTTCCATAACCTCGACCAGTTGCCAGATATGACCCAGGAAAGTCTCATTTCACTCAAACCAAGCCATGTGATCAGCCTTTCTTCCAAACCCCCATACCCACCACTACTCTTCTGCTACCCCGATACACAGCCTTGATCCTATAAAAGGTGCATCCATGGAGTCATGTGATTGTGCTCAGCAAGACATGTCTGTCTCAGCTCTGGACGCCGCGCCGCTTTTTTCAGCTTACCCTTGCATAACAAAAATTTCTAAGTCGGAAAAGAAGCTACAGAAGGAAGCACATGTCAGTCGTGACATTTATGCATAAATCCCCGATGACAATGCCGGTCCAGGGCACGAGGAAGGACAAAGACAAGGAATAGGGCCATGGCCCAGAGGACAAAATGGCGCTGGCACCGCCAGCGATTAAAGAAAGTACCACGGACAACCTTCCTAACGAACAACTTCTGGCAGAGATTAAAGAAATTGTATGCTCAGCCCTCGATGAGAAACGGGGCAGCATTGGGACACAGTTAGAGGAAATTAAAGTAGCACCAACTGATCTGGGGCCCCGGATGGACCAGGCGGAGGGAGAAATATCAGTTCTTGAAGACGACTCCTTGAACCTCACCACTAAACTTTACGCCCTGGAGAAAATGGTAGGGGAACACGCTTCAAAGCTTGACAACCTTGAGAACTGCTCTAGACAGTCGAACCTTCATTTTATTGATTTCCCCAAAGTTATAGACAATCTCAGACTGGGGGGACCTTCTGGAAACATGACTTCCCAAGGTCCTAAATCTTCCAGAATTGAAAGGTAACCTCTCCATCGAAAGAGCACACCGCCTAGGCACTAAGAGGGCCACAGAGACGAGGCCGTTGATAGTGATAACCAAAATTTTAAATTTCACCCATAAGGTCAAGATTATGCAGGCCTCTCAGAAACACCTGGAATTATCCTATCAATTGTCTCACATCCATATACTACAGGATTAATCAGCCAAAACCGCTGCTCTTCGGAAGACATTTTCACCAGCCTGCTCTCTTTTATTCCAAAAACAAATTATATTTTCTCTTGGATTCTCAGTGAGGCTGCGCGACTGGCATGAAGGCCAAACCAGAACATTTGAAACTCCAGGGGGAGGTGCAGGAGTTCGCAGCAGGTTTGCCAAGCTAATACCCAGGGGAACAGCTGGTTTTCTTTTTCCACAAAGACAATTCCATCACAGGCCTTAAGTAAAGAGTTGCTGGCCTTCAATCATTATTATTTAAAAGTTATGCATGATGAAACCAGATTGACAAGGCGTCACCATTAACTATGGATCTCCCTGGATTCCACCGGTTGGGTGTGAGATAGTAACATACCAAATTCACCTGAAGTATACTACATCTCTCAAGCTTCCAGGAATGACTTTTCCTCGCAGAGACCTTTACCATAACGCAGACACGCAGCGTGGTATCCACTTGCATACTCCCCATGACTCCGGCCCCCCAAGACTGCGGGGGAGATATAGTTATGGAGGTCACTCAGGGGAAAAGGGAAGGGGAAGGGAAGGGTTACAGGGTTGTTGGTATGGGGTGATGGATATGTACAGTGGGAGATATCGGAACTCTGGGACAGTACACTATCCTCTGATTTTGTTGTACACCTGAGGAAAAATGATGCATTGCTGTGCGTACATGATAAGCCCCTGGGAGGGGGGGGGGGATATCTGGGGTTATGATGCTCAGTGGGGCTTGGCTGGGGGCTCCGCTGTTGAAACACAAAACTCTGGTCATAGTTTTTTCATATCATTAGCTACAATATGTCAGGGACTAAGATTTATTCTTGGAATGTAAACGGTCTCAATTCTCCAATTAAAAGGAAAAAAAATGTACAGCACCTGCGGAGAAGTGGGGCCTCTACAGCATGTATTCAAGAGACCCATTTGTTAGATTTGGAAAGTTCTAAATTACGTAGAGACTGGGTAGGTGCCTGCCACTTCTCCGCAGCAGTGGGACGCAAGGCAGGGGTAGCCATCCTTATTCACAAAAGTCTTAAGTTTAAAGTCATACAAACATTGACAGATCCGGATGGCCGTTTTATTTTCATCAAGGGAACACTCCACGACTGGGAAATATCTATATGTAATGTATATGCACCAAATGAATATTCGCATGCATTTTTTCTTAAACTCTATAACCTGTTGGTGCTCCATTCACAGGGTCATTATTTGTAATGGGAGATTTCAATTGGGCAATTGATCCATCAATTGATAAATGCCCGGCAGAGCACAGGGGGAAGTTCCTTAAGATAAAATGTCCTAATTTTCTATGCTGATGGATATGTGGAGAGTACTCCACCTGGAAGAGAGAAATTACACCCACATTTCCAGAGCCCATGCTACAATATCTCATATAGATTATATCCTGGCATCAAAAGCATCCTTTTTCCGCATCAAAAAAGCAGACAGGACAGCAGGTTATATCAGACCATGCCCCGATTTGGCTGGAATTCTTTCCCATTGCACAAAAGGAACAGACCCAATCTTGGAGATTCCCTAGTTTCTTGAGCTCTGACCCCAAATTCCATAGGTTTTTAAAGGACAGATGGGAGGAATTTCTTTCGCACAATCATGTACATATGAACACACCACAACTTCTCTGGAAAACTGGTAAAGCAGTTATGCATGGAGAAATTATTGCTTTCTTAAGCAAAAGAAAGAAACGTCTAAATAATAAGATCCTGCAGCTAGAATCTCAGGTCCGCTCGGCTAAAAATCTCTTAATTCAAACCCCCTCCTCAGAGAATAAAAGCATGTTTTTGTCGATGCTGGAAAGCCTGAATTCTTTACTACATACCCGAGCCCAATAATCCTTGCAGATTTCAGAATACAATTTCTACAAGTTCGGTAACAAGGTGGGTAAATTCCTCGCCAATTCTGTCCAGGGAGCTAGAGGGAAGATGGTGATAACCAGAATGACTTAATCGATGGGAGAGGTGGTATCTTTTAGAGTAGAGATATGTGAGGTATTTAAAAAATTTTATGACTCCCTCTACACCGACAATGCTTGAGGAAGACCAGTTTTTTAGAGATCTCCCTCTTCCTAGGCTCTCCAAGGCACAAGCCACATTTCTAAATAGGCCAATCCAAGTGTTAGAGGTCTCAAACGTTATCTCAGGGACCAAATCGGGCAAGTCACCAGGTCCGGATGGGATGTCGTATGATTTTTACAAAATCCTAAAATCTGATTTGTAGGAGCATCTTACAAACTTCTTCAGAAGTGCCCTCACTGAGGATGCCTTTCCAGCCGATCTGAACACAGTCCATATTATTATCCTTGCCAAACTGGGGAAAGACCCTCAAAACCACGCATCATATAGGCCGATATCACTTTTAAATTGTGACTGTAAGATTCTAGCAAAGGTCCTTGCCAATAGAATGAGTATGGTCCTCCCATCAATTATCTCCTCGCACCAAATGGGGTTCATCAAGTGTAGATCTGCCAGTTCCCATATTATTAAACTCCTCGCTGCAATGTCTTTTTGTCAAACTAGCCAAAAACAAGCACTAGCAATTGGATTTGACTCTGAAAAAGCGTTCGACAGAGTATCTTGGCCCTACCTGTTTTCTTTTTTGCAAAGATTTGGATTCCAGGGAACATCTTGCAATATATTGCCCTTTTATATAAAAACCCGACCTCTTTCATCCTTGCCAATGGTTCCAAATCCTCAGCAGTGAGCATTAAAAGAGGGGTTCGGCAAGGATGTCCCCTCTCGATCCTCTGCTATGTAAAATAGCCATGGCACCGGATATACCCGGCTTCTCCCAAGAGCCCACGGAATTCAAAGTCTTGCTCCTGCATTCAGCCCTTCTGGCACCAAATCTGTACTAAGGCACAAGGGATTCTGGGGAAAGATATACCAGAAGATCCGAACACATGGCTTTTCGGATGGAGCACCCAGGATGATATGGAACGGAATGGTTATAACCAACTTTTAATTTTAAAATGGGCCTAATGGGGAAGAAAGTCATTTTGTGTCAATGATTACAGCACACCTCACCTTTAGTAGAACACTGGCTCCAAAAAATGATTTGATTGTTCACGTTTGAGTTTCTCTCCGCAAAATCAAGGAAAACCTAAACAGCATTGGGATCTAGCGCTTATACCAACATGAGGGGGGAGGGTGACTCCCTGGGTGGGAGCAAGAATAAAAGGGGATAAAATGTGAGATTTCGACTTCAATTACCATTCCAAGTGCATGTTCATAATCACAGGTTTCAAATTTAATTAGCCCCTTTTCTGTGTACTCTGTTTGGTTTAAGATTAAGGTCATGCACCACCAAAGTTGAAGCTAGTATGGTTTATGTTATGACGCTTTATTGTTCCTTGTTCTTTGTTGGATATGCTTCTACATTTGACATGTCATTGTATTTGTTGTGAAATCTCCAATAAACATGATGGAAATAAATAAATAGATAGATAGATAGATAGATAGATAAAGGTCCATCCATGACACCTATGAATTTTGTGTGTAAATCAATAACTAGTGATGTTGTAGGAGTGATTCTCTACCACTAGTACAGACCTAGCCAGTCTCAATTTCAGGACACAAACAATGAATATGCATGAGATAAACCTGCATGCAATCGAAGCAGGGCATGCAAATGTATCTCACACATATTGATTGTGGGTATCCTGAAAACCAGACTGACTGGGTTTGTCCCTAGAACTGAATGAACTCATTGAAAGCACTTATATTCCACCTACAGAAGGCTAACTGCACCAAGCAGATAGCAGAGGAGTAGCCTAGTGATTTGACTGTAGCAAGCAGAAGCCAGGGTTCAAATCCCACTGCCGCTCCTTGTGACATTGCACCCCCATTGCTTCAGGTGCAAACTCAGAGTGTGAGCCCTATATTATCCACTTTGAAGTACTGAAAGTGAATGTAATCTGCTTTGAAGTACTGAAAGGCAGAATATAAATCAGATAAATAAAAAAATACATTGACATTGCATAACAGAAACACCAACATATTATAAAGCTACAATGTTCATTATTTAGTTCACGATAGTGTTAATCCCCCCTAAAAATTAAGAAAAAGCTTGCAAAAACAAAACGGACTTAAGTTTCTTTCAAAACTAACTATAATCAGTTATAAAGCAGAATTCCTCAGAAAGGGTATTCCACATACCAGGTCTTATGACAGAAAAGGCCTGAGTGTATGGTTTGCACATGCACATGTTTCACAGATGAAACATCAAGCAACTACTTTCCCGCAGAGCGAAGGCTCTGCAGAGAAGAATATGGGGAAGGCAGATTAGCAAGATCCTATCTAATAGCCTTAAAGATTAAACAACTGATCTTAAACTGTATTCTGTATTTAACAGGCAGCCAGTGCAATGCTTTTAACATTTATTTATTTTATTTATTCAACTTTATATACCGGCTTTCAAATACATATCAAGTCGGTTTACAAACATGGAATATGCAGTAGCAAATTCAAAATAAAATAAAGTAAACAGCTTATCTAAATTTTACATTCTTTCAATAACATTGATTTAAAAATTATATTAAAAATAAAACAATAAAACAATAAAAACATTAAAAAAAAAAATAATAATAATACTTATACATTTAAAATAAATCTATAGTAAATGAACCCGTCCACCAACGTTCCCTTAAGTAAGATTACCCAAATTCTCCCCTTACTCTAATCCTCATTTCAGTGTTATACATAGTACCTCAATTTCTTCTGCTGAGATATCCTAATAGCAGATCAATTAATTTGACTAAATGCCTGCTGAAATAACCAGGTCTTTATCTGCTTCTTAAAGCTATTGATGTTATCTTCTAGACGAATATCAACTGGGAGTGAATTCCATAACTTGGGACCCGCCAAGGAGAGTGATCTCTCTCTCACTGAACCCAGATGCGCTAGTTTGGGAGATGGAATTGTTAGTAATGCTTGCCCCAGTGATCTCAAGTTCTGAGCTGGCACATGTATACGTAGGGAAGCATTCAACCATTCGGAATTGGAACCATAAATGGCTTTATGGATTAGTGTAAAACACTTATATTGAATACGATATTGTACGGGAAGCCAATGTAGCTTCATCAATACGGGAGAGACATGATCGCATCTATAGGGGGTTACATGCTGCTAAAGAGCCTAACTTTCAAGCCGATCCACAGTACAGCATTTGCATGCTTAAGTGGATGTATGGACAGAGCCGGTGCAACCCACTGTGTAAACTGTGCATTTGCACAGGGCAGTAGCTCCTAGGGGGCAGCGACTGGGGCACCCGCAGCCAAAATGAAACAAAGGCTGCAGGGCCGCCTGGCGCACTCCACCCCACCAGCGGCCGAAGTAAAGGAAAGGTTGGCAGACTGCCTGCGGCATAGGAGCTGCTAAAGGAGGCTTGGCAGCTCAGATTTAGTTATTGGATTGGGCAGAGGTAACCCAAACCTCTGCACGATCTGATGCATCAACACCGAGATCTCCCGCACCAGTGGCAACAGCATTTGAAAGAGGTCATGTCCTGCTGCCACGGGGCCAGTCTCGTGAGAAGAACTGCAAGATTGCTGCTCTTCCCGCGAGATTGGCCCCATGGCAGCAGGAGATGACATCATTCAAATGCTGCTGCTCCTCCTGTTGCCGGTTTGCGTGAGAGAGTTGATGCACCGGATCGGGCAGGGGTTTGGGTTACTTCTGCTCAATCGTAACTAAAAATGAGCTGGCAAGCCTCTTTTAGTGGCTTCTATTGTACTAGGGTGTGGGAAGAGGAAGAGCCTGGGGAGGGCTAAGAAGCTGGAATTGACTGGGTGAGAAGGTGGGGGAAGGCCATAGGGAGCCAGCAGGAAGAAAGTGGGGAAAGCATAGGAAGGGGTGAGAAGGGGGGGGGGGAAACATCTATAGAGGAAGGGAGATGGGATGAAGGCGAAAGTTTAGATAGTGACTCACTAAGGGGGAGAAGAATCTCTAGAGGGACAGGGATGGGAGAAGAACTGAAGTAGTGTGAGAAGGGAATATCTACAGGGAGGGAGGGAAGGGGATGAAAAGTAGGAGAAAGAGCAAGAAAGTGAGGGGAAAGGGGAGGAAGAGCTGAGGTAGTGAGGGAAAGGGATGAGAAGTGAGGGAAAGAGCTGAGGTGGTGAGGGTGCGGGTTATCCGGTAGCCCTTATCCCGTTCACTGGTAGCCTAAGCAGAGAAGAGACTGTGGGCTGCCAGCGGACCCATCTCACCAGCAGCCAGTGGAATGAAGGCCACCTTATCCCAATCCGATGGAGGCCAAAGTGGTGAGCCCAAGGCTGCCGGGGGAGCAAGTGGAAGAAAAGAAGGTGAAGCCCCCATGTTTAAGAGAACATGTGTGTGTATGTTTGAGAAGGAGCACATATGTTTTTATGTATGAGAAAGGGAGTGTGTGTATGTGTGTGTGTATGTGTGTGAGACAGAAGAAAAATGTGAGAGAGGTAGCATGAATGTGTGGAAGTGTGTGAGTTAGAAAGAGCATCTGACTGTGTGTGAATGTATGTTTGAGAGGGAGCCTGTGTATATGTGTGTGTGTGTGAACATGGGAGAAAGAAACTGATTGCATCTGAGAGAGGAAGCATGAGTGTGTGAGCATGAGTATGTATGGAGAAAGTTTGTGTGCTCTCCCTCCTCTACTAATCCACAATAATCTCAAGGTGACTGGAAACCACGTATGAAGAGCAGGATATTTTATTTTTATCCTTATTAGTCTTAATTATTGGGTGTTATTTGATATCTGCTCTTTTGAAATATATTACTGGTGTTTGGGAAATAAAAAAACAAAACAATGTATATGTCTTGAAATATTTATTTTCATTATTAATATGGTTTTACTATTATGATTGTTTTATATTTTTTGATTTTATCGTTTTATGACAAATGGTGATGTTTTTGTTGTTGCACTGTATACAGAGTGTGTCTTGTTGCAGTTTCTGGTTGTTTTTGATTGCAAATTTTTATTTCTACTTTATGGTCTCTTTTTATTCTGTGATGGACTTTTTATTTAGTGATGGACTGTCTGTGTCCTGCAAGTGTGAGCAAAGTAAGGTATTCTGCTAGCATGTAGCTTCTGTGTAGGGATATATAGCAGCCTGGCTTGTTCTGTTTTCCTAATAAGAGGTGTATTGGTATTTTAGCAGCTGGTTTATATTTGCAGTGTTACTTTTTCATAGGTAAGATTGTTATTGTTTGTGCTGGCAGTTAGTGCTGATTTCGTATGGGAATATTTGATTTTCTGATGGTCAAGCCCACATCCAAAATACATTACAATAGGCCTAATATCATATGGGTATTTTTGCAGGGTTTTCTGGTTGGCACCAGAGCAATGCATGTAAATATAACATACAGGTTGTTTTAAGTGATATTTTTACCTCATAATGTTCTTTTAAATATAAAATCTGTTATTATAAATGCATAATTTTTAATTATGCATGTGTGTGTGGGTGGGCCTTTAAAGTTCGCTTATGACATATAATACCTTTGACTGGCCATGGGTTCCAGAGAAGAAGGGGTAAGAACATAAGAACATAAGAAACTGCCATGCTGGGAGAAACCAAGGGTCCATCAAGCCCAGCATCCTGTTTCCGACAGAGGCCAAACCAGGCCACAAGAACCTGGAAATTACCCAAACACTAAGAAGATCCCATGCTACTGATGCAATTAATAGCAGTGGCTATGCCCTAAGTAAACTCGATTAATAGCCATTAATGGACTTCTCCTCCAAGAACTTATCCAAACCTTTTTCGAACCCAGCTACACTAACTGCACTAACCACATCCTCTGGCAACAAATTCCAGAGCTTAATTGTGCGTTGAATGACCTGGGCAGGGAGGAATGTTGGATTTTAAAGTTTAGATTACTGGAGGGAGATGAACTGGAGGCTGGGGGGGGGGGGGGGGGGGGAGGCAGCTAGCACCGGCCCTGTGTATGGAGATTAATGCTAGTATTTAATAAACTGTGCAGCCACACAGTTTTCCATTCTGCAAGTGCGTACGTATATTTCAACATGCACAAATATTTCCAATGCAAGAAAATGCATACTTTCTCTACTCATTTTACAAACACACGCGAATATATTTTACATGCAAAATAATTGACACTGTGAAAATAAACACCCAGAATCAAATGTGGAGGTAGCTATATTTTAAAGTATGCGCGAGTACTTGACCAGTTTGCCAATACCACCACCACCAGTTTTCCCAGTCCTTCCCCAGTTCACCGTGACCATCTAGCATTTTTGAATCCTCACCACTTTACCCAGTCCTCCCAACCAAAAACTGCGGATAACAGAAGTCTGATTTAATTTGAGCCAGTCAATTAGCAAGTATAAAAGTGAAGGAACACATTTGATAATGTATACGTGTATATCTTTTTACAAAATAGGAACTTCCGCACGTACTTCTTAACCCTGCCTCAATACGCCTTTGTCCCTGGTAAAATGTATGCACGAAACCGAAAATACACATGTACTCTGGACATTTATAAAACAGCATGTGTGTGCATGCAAGCAATTTAAACATGTATATGCTATTTTTATGCATGCAACCCCTTTGAAATTCACTCCTTAGGTTTTAGTAATTTTGCATCTGAATCACCTAAAAAAAAACCATGTACAACAACCAGTGTATAAACACACTGAAGCAACATATGACTTAGAATACAGTAAATCATTTCTTTCCGAAAATGAATGGGGTTCTAAATACCAATTGATAGTTAAAAAGAGTACTTACTTAGGTTTATTAAGTACATAGCACATTAATCTATTTGGCATACAATTAATTCAAAATTACATGAGCACTAAATGTGTAATTAAATCTGCAAGGAATGTTTAGGCATTTAGGTGGCATTTATAAAGGAAGCTGTGCTAAGTTTATTAACCAGCAATTTACTGCTAAAATACTGGCACTTCATGAATCTGATGACTGAAAGACCAACTTATTTTATCTATATCGTTACAGGTCAATTGAGGGTCTCAACAAATCTATCAAGTAAACTAAGTAATATACAAGTGTTAGTCATTAAAATAAATAATAGTTATCCAAACTAAAGCAGTTTGGTATCTTACAACCTCAACAAGTACTGAAGGGAAACACCGACCAACCCAGCAGGAATGTGCCTTCCTTACTAGACACTGGTCATTTTACAAATGTGTTTTGCACACTGTTTGCATTTATTATGTAAAAAAGGGACTGCCCCTGCTATTTTCAATAATGAACGCTTCCTGTACCGTGGCAAAATGATAGTAAGGTGGATAATCTGTACACCATGTATTACTTCCAATGGAACACAAGACAGCACAATTTTTCCTCTATAGGAAAGGTAATTTTCCAAAAGGATGTCGACAGGTAAAGTAATGCTTTACACGCAGAAATGGCCCTGTAGAAAACTGCACAACCGTTCTACGCATAAGCATGGAACACAGGGACGCTTATGCGCGGGAGAGGCGTTCCAGAGGGCGCACTCTGGACTTATGCACATTTGTTTTCACTTTAAAGAGTACATGCATATCAATTCTCTTGGCAGAACTACATGCACCAAATGGCAGGTGAATTGACGGCATGCAATTTTCCCGGGATAATGTTCAACGGAAGTCCGCTTTGACAATTGGTGAAACTTGTTCGCATGTTTGTCAGCTCATCCATGCATGTTACAAAATTACCCTCATAGTATCTTTCATCCAAATATATTCCAAATGCTTTGCATCATATACAATACGCATACAAGATAAAGTAAAATAAAATACATTGATAGGTTTGACGAGATCAGACTAAACACCACATTAATGGGAAAAGAAAACATCTGAGTGTTAGGGAGACCCTACAGTCCCTTAACTGGTAAGTGGGAAGGTAGCAGGTGTAAAACACATTCTATGAATTGACTATATTATAGCAGATTAAAATATTCTCTTAACTCTCATGACTGCTATTATCAGTGCAGATATCGCGTATGCATACTTTCATTTTGCTACCTGTGATGCTTTTCATAAGTAGCAGACATTATCAGCAAGCTGAAACGGCAGATGAAAGACATTGGTACCTTGTGCGGTCCACCTTGGGTTCTCATGATGTTTTACTTTTAATTAATACTGTCTAGTATTATCGAGTATACTTGTCTGAGGCTCTGATCGCTCTTGGTATGGTAGTAAAGGAGAAGTCATACCACTGTTCCATCTGCCTCCGCCTGTAACCTCCGTGCACATATGAATGGGTTTATCAACACAAATGTATTCATGAACAGCCACAGAAAAGGATTTACTGTGATATGCCAGAAGGCTTTTGACTTACGATAAGGACTGTGTCACTGGACCGATTTCTGGTATTCTTTTGTTTGGGGTTGATTAATCTCAAAACTGCAAAGTAAAGAGGGCGGTTGTACAGCTCAGGCAGAACACCCTACAGATAATATGCTCCTATTGTTTCATGCGTGTTCACTGTATTAAGGGGATTTAGTTCATTTTAAAGCAAAAATGGTCCAATGTAAATCCTTCTTTCTACAGCTTACAAGAAGTGATAGCCACAGAAATAAAATGTGCCACAGGAAAAAACCATCTAGGGCTCTTTTGGCTGTATTGAGAAACTGTAATCTTATTAGCTTGTGATGCCCTTTACAGGACCAACACCACAGATGCCGTAGTGTATGGGTTTTTGAGACTGCACCAACCTTTCACACACCTCAAAAAGGGACCTCTGTGGTAGTGAAAACTCATGTACAATCACTTCTGTTGTCTAAAACTATTACAACCTAGAATGACCTGGGTGTAGAAAAATGAATAATATAAAAATGCAAAACAATCATAACTATATTAGCTGTGCACATACACACTCCCAGGTTTAAGATTACTATAGCAATGAACAAATATTGAAAATACATCACAGCTTAAAGAATGTGTGAAAATCTAGTCTCGATAGTGTGTGGGGAAATAGCCTAGCAAGCTACCTTTTCTATTAGTACCATCTTTTTTTTTTTTTTTCATATTTTCTCTTCCTCTGTGTGTTTCTCTTTTTCTGTCATCTGTCTGTTCTCAACCTTATCACAACATGTTGTGACAAGAAATTTTGGCCACGCACGACACTCTTTGCAATGTGAATTACTATTAGTAGTTAGTTATCCACTGCTGTAGTCACCTTAAATATTTTACGGTGCACAACATCCATCTCAGTGGCTACGCCGCCTTATTCTATTCGGCATTACACGCACAAACAGAAGCTCAAAGCCCCAGCTAAGTAATGCGGGCCTTTGCAAGCTGAAAACTCCCCGGCTCAAAACAAACACGATTCTATCTCTTTAAAGCGGGAGGCTTTATAACCACAAACATGTATGTTTTTCATAAAGCTCTGGAAATTGCTTGGGGGCTCCAGGGACAGTGGCAAGTGAAAGATCTGCTACCTGGAGAATAGAAGTCTACAACTCCTGAGGTACAATGTGCTGTTTGTAACAATTATAATAATACACCTGTACTACCATTGTCAACGTGCAGTAGCCACATGGGGTCTCATTAGTACTGTATTAGGACTGCATAGGGAAACAGATAATGGCCCATAATGAAAAATGCCAAATTTTCTATATAATAAAAATGAACTTGATTAATGAAAATCACTTTCAGGGAAAGAGTTACAACATTGTAAGAAGTAAAAAATGATGTATTAATCCGCCACTCTTACAGATGGTCCCAACCTCCTGACAACTGCTATTCATTTGAGATGCTATTAGCATGCATAATTATGCTAATTAAGTTGTAATTAAGCACCAATTCTTCAGAGAGCTTTTTTTTTTATTTTTTTGCTCTATCATTTAATCCAACTCGGCTTCCCAGAGTGCTCAAAGCTGTATATTTTCCATGAAAGGGGTTCCCAAGTTTCTCAGCAAAGGGTTTTTTTTTTGTTTTGTTTTGTTTTTTTTGCCGGGGAGCTGTGGAGAAGGCATTTCATTTTTGTTTTGGTTAAGTCTTTACAAAAAGTGACTTGCAGCCTCACTAAACTGCAGAAAGGAACCAAAAGAGAAACGATTAAAGGACAAGGTCAGTCACTAGTATGTTTTCTGTTCTTATAAGATTCACATGACGTTTTCGGTCCTGACAATATTCTAGAACGTAGCTGAAGAAATATTGCAATTTCCTGGGAAATCCCTTAAAACAGCCTTGATGCCTTGCTGAATGCTTTCTTGGCCACCCTTACAGGCCTATTTAATTTTTATTTGTTCAGCATGCCAACATATGCATCCTGAGGGGCGTCTCTATGCACTGGTCTATGGGGCCCAGACCCCAGTTCAGTTGGCCGATACCCTGAATTCCACTGTCCTTACAGTCCTGCTTTCCATCCTACCCCCCTTTTTTAAAGACAGAGAGGCTCGCGGGCCATAAGCAAAGCATCGCATGTTGTGCCGAATTTTTCTGATGCCTGGATGCCATGAAAGCTTCCAAAGGGAAGAAAAGAAATGAGATCATATTAATAGCATATTTGTCTAGTTACCACAAACTGAAACACAGGGAAAGATAAAAGTAATCTCCCTAAGTTCAGACAGAGTCTCTCCAGTAAAAAGGATTTGAATTTGCGTCCCAGGGATTTCTTCTTGGCGGGTAGCCCAATGATGTACCACCTGATTACGTATTCTACTTCTAAGCCTTCCAAATTATTCTGCCCGGTTTTCTTCCCATTCAGGATTGTGAAAGAGCCTGACTTCAAAGAAAAAGGAGGCAGCAAGGGAAAACAAACTGTACAATGGGAAATATTTATAATAACTTTAATTGTTTCTGATTTTTTTTTTTTTTTAATAAATGGTATTGTTTCCCGGTTGTGCTGCTCACTCAGATCAGAAGAGTTATTCAAAAGTCAGATCTGCGACATTAGCAGTTTTGGGGGGGGATATATTAGTTGATCATAAAGATCAGACTTTGTCATGGTTTTTAATTGCTGAAGAGATAGCAATGTTTTAACTTCTCCGCCCATCACTAGCAGACTACATAAAATTGCCCTCCTGAACATCATAATTCCTCAGGAACAAATTACTAAATAATTTAATTCATTATAACAGAGTACACTGTAACACCACAACCCCCGCCACCGCCCAGCAAGGAGCCGTATGTGGGACAACTGCATCCAGTTGTTCTCACAGGAAATCCTGACATGACCACCGTCAAGTCAGCCAACTATTCATCACCAGGCTGAACCCCCAATCGGCTGGGCTACCTGCCACAGACACAGGTGGGAATTATACCTGTGACCCCCAAAGATGCAGCCAGGATCTCCAATGAAAAATAACTTCAAAGGCCTCCTGAAACTTGTTCAAAAACAAGTCCAAACCAATAAAGACCAGGTGGACCCTGTCCACCCAGAACAAACTCTGAATCAAGTCCCATGACAACTCATGTCTAATATGATGACACCCCCCCCCCCCCCCCCCCATTGAAGCCAGCCTGGAACCAATCTGTTGATTGGCCTTAGTTCAGCTGCGGCGCCAGATTTTCC
Source organism: Rhinatrema bivittatum (assembly GCF_901001135.1). Classification (NCBI taxonomy): domain Eukaryota; kingdom Metazoa; phylum Chordata; class Amphibia; order Gymnophiona; family Rhinatrematidae; genus Rhinatrema; species Rhinatrema bivittatum. The sequence goes on along the minus strand of NC_042621.1, from coordinate 11,886,175 downwards.
TGTCCTTCTCAGCAGGCCTTGGAATTATATTGGACCAGCAAATTATGGCAGCAGGTAACAAAACCAAAATAGACATCAAATCCTTTCTAACCATACTGATGAATTTGCGGCCAGACATCCTATCCCAATCATTACCCCCCGAGATGTATAATCACCACTTGTGGATGTCTGAAACAAACTAGCCCACGATGCAGACAAGGAATCAACTCATCCCATAGCAGCCTCTATGCCCCAACCAAAGAACAGTTATCCCACGCCACCCCAAGTCCAGCTGTGTCCATAAGGGCGCCCACACGCATGCTTATAAGCCCACACGATGTACAATGGCCCACTATCCATGCAATTTGCCCCCAGCATGCAGGACCTGCAAAGAGAAAACAATTAGTAACAATGAACACATTATAAAGCCCCAGGACACACATACCCCACATAGTCATCAGACTTCCATCACCCAATCCTCCGAATTACACCATCTGACAAGCCCAAGGAGGCCGCAGATGTAGCAGTCCCGATTCGAAATAAATGAGTCCCGAACCGACCAATGTCCAAACTGAGTGCAAACAAGCCCTATCGCAACACCATCTCGAACTGGTACTTGTCAAAGGCTGCAAGTCAAAATGAACCAGAAATTGAGATCGACCCAATGGCCAAATTCACCTAAAGGCAATGGAATTAGCCACTGGACAGGTCCGCAAACCCAGAACAGCTCTAAGGACCACCGAAGCACCCCTACCACTCTGATCAGTTTTTGACTTGGGAAAATAGATAATAATGGGGTTACTGCACAAGGTAACATGTTGGGCTAACAGACCTGAGGACTCTGTTCCTTTTGTCACCTTGGCAACAAGTTAACTAATTCGAGACCACCAAAAAAAGCAAGCACAAAAGTTAAACGGAACAGACAGCATTCATATTACGAATCACAAATACTGGACAACACATCCCATAACCTAAGTAACATCGTGCATAATAGGTAGCCCTCTGTCCGACTCCCACACCATGTCCCGGCGACCAACCAAGCAGCAAGCGATGGACCAAGACTCTATCCATAGGGAAACCCCAATCAGGAACCCGTATAAAGAAGGAAAACCCCAATAAATGTCTGGAAACTGCGACCTTCATAACCCTGTCAGCCTTCACTTTTTCAATAAACCACAACAGGCAAACATCAGGGACAGGACCCCACCACCAATCCAAGGTTGCAAGAAAAGACACCACCTTGTCAGCTCCTTTCACATAACTGTTCCAAGTGGCTGGGCCTAGGGATGTCTGAAGCAGCTTCCATGCCTCTGGGAACCAAAGTTCCAAAGGAATGGAGGTATTGGTGCTCCGCACAGATCCACCTCCAGAGCAAGCTTCCAAAATAAGGCCCATTTGCAATGAGAAAGAGAATCAGCCAAAGCATTAGATACCCTAGCCACATGACGAGCCCAAACAGTCACCTTTAACCCCATGCAATAAAGGACAAATTCCCGCAACTAATCAGAAACTATGATATAGAGATGCCAGATCATGGAAAAATCTGATCGTTAAGATATGTGAATTGGAATCGTTTCCGATTCCAATTCACATCGCTAATTTTTTTTTTTAGGGAGGCCCGCGCCACTAAAAAAAAAAAACCCACCCGACCCTTTAAATCGACCCCACCCTCCCGACCCCCCCAAAACCTTTTAAAATTACCTGGTGGTCCAGGGGGGCCTCGGGGGGCCTCGGGGAGAAATCCAGGGGGGCCTCGGGGAGAGGAGAGATCCAGGAGGGCCTCGGGGAGAGATTTCCCGTTCCCAGGCATCAGCTGTTCTAAAAAAAAAATGGCGCCGATGCCCCTTTGCCCTTACCATGTGACAGGGTATCCGTGCCATTGGCCGGCCCCTGTCACATGGTAGGAGCACTGGATGGCCGGCGCCATCTTTAAAGATGGCGCCGGCCATCTTTACTCATCAACCCCTATTATAATAGGGGCTGATGAGTAAAGATGGCGCCATGTACTAAAGCACACCAGGTTCTAAAGAGACCAATGTACTAAAGCATTCCAAGTACTAAAGAGCCTCACGTACTAAAGTATTCCAGGTTTTAAAGAGCCCCATGTACTAAAGCACTTCTTTTACTAAAGAGTCCCATGGACTAAAATGCCACATTTACTAAAGCACTCCACGTACTAAAGTCAAGTGCCCCATGTACTAAACAGCCCCATTTATTAAAGCAATCCAGGTACTGAAGAGTCACATGTACTAAAGCACTTATTTATTTATTTTATTTATTTATCTGGTTTTTATATACCGTCATTTAGAAAACATTCCATCACAACGGTTTACAAGGTAATAAATTAAAAATAATAAAAGGAATAAAATAATCACATATAATCAGTAACAATAAGTCATAAAATTCATAAAAATAATAGGAGCTTCTAGTATAAAAGACAGAAAACCATAAAATAATCATAAATACAATAATAAGGAACTTAATAAAATGAATGGAACAAAAAAAAAATTAAAATTGATTGTCCTGATCAACTATTCTGGTCTTACTGGTTTTCTTCATGCTCGTTATATGCCCTGTGAAAGGGCCACGTTTTGAGATCCCTTTACATTTTTTTCATATTTTGCTGAAAACTTAGTAGTTCTGGTAGCTCATTCCAAATTTTAGGTCCAGCTATAGAAATTGCTCTATTTCTCACTTGTGTTAAGTGTGCTGATTGCACTGTTAGAATATTAAGCAGGACCTTATTACTTGATCGCAAATTCCTTTGTGGTGTGTGAAGTCTAATAGTGGCATTAAGCCATTCTGTTGCTTTCCCATATAAAATTTTGTGAATGATACATAGAGTTTTATACTCTATGGGGGTCATTTTCAAAGGAGTTACGCATGTAAATGTGACATATTATCGTAGCAATTTTCAAAAGCTATTTACTCGAGTAAAGTGCACTTACTTGAGTAAATCCTATGGACAATTCAATGGCATATATTGTAGCAATTTTGAAAAGCCCACTTACTTGAGTAAAGTGTATTTACTCGAGCAAAAACCAGTTTTGCTCGAGTAAATGCTTTTTAAAATCTACCCCTATGCGTTGGTTTATAGGTAGCCAGTATAAATTAGAACGGGCGTAATGTGATCGTATTTTCGTGTGTTTGAAAGGGCCCTTGTTGCCGCATTCTGCAAAACTTGCAGGGGGCGAATAGTGGCTTAAGGGAGACCTAAAAGTAAAGCATTGCAACAATCGATATTAGAGAATAATAGCAATTGGAGTATTGTTCTAAAATTATATTCATCCAGCAGAGGTTTTAATCGCTTTAGCATGTGCAATTTGTTATATCCTTCTTTCACTTTATTAGTAATGTGTTTTTTTAACGTCAGTTCGGAGTCAATGATAACTCCTAAATCCTGTGCGCTATTATTTATTTTATTTATTTATTTAGAGTTTTTATATACCGGCAATCATGAAAACATATCTTGCTGGTTTACATCGAACAGGAGTGCATTATAAACAAAAAAAACTAGAACTGTGGTGTCCGAAAGTACAGTTACATTTAACAAGGGTAGCCGAACTTGGAGAAGGAAGAAGAGAGGAGAGAAAAGAGATGGTTAAACAATATACAATTTAAATATAGTATACAGAATAAATGTTATTATTTACTTGAAGCTTGGTTATATTATCTTCCAGAATGATATTTAGAGGTTCAATGTGTCCAGCTCTCCTGTCTAGTATTATAATCTCGGTTTTCTCCATGTACTAAAGCACTCCATGTGAGATGGCTTCTAGAGAACTGTGTGCAATTCTGGTCACCACCTCTCAAAAAAGAAATAGTTGCACTTGAGAAGGTACAAAGAAGGGCGACCAAAATGATAAAGGAATGGAACAGCTCCCCTATGAGGAAATACTAAAGAGGTTAAGGCTGTTCAGCTTGGAGAAGAGACGGCTGAGGGGGGATATGATAGAGGTGTTTAAAATCATGAGAGAACTAGGTAAATGTGAATAGGTAATTTACTCTTTCAGATAATGCATGGACTAGGGAACACTCCATGAATTTAGCAGTAATATATTTAAAACAAATCAGAGAGGATTATTTTTTACTCAATGCACAATTAAGCTCTAGAATTTGTTGCCAGAGAGTGTGGTTAGGGCAGTTAGTGTAGCTGGGTTTTATAAAGGTTTAGATAAGTTCCTGGAGGAAAAGTCTATAAAATGCTATTATCAAGTTGATTTAGGGAATAGCCACTGCTATTACTTGCATTAGTATTCACTATACATCAACCAACCTCTTACCTTCAATAATAATTCTCCAACTCACACCAATACAAGGGAACACTTGTGCTATGGTGTTGCTTATGTATGGTGGCTATATTGAAGGACAACCAATTGATGGGTGTCCTTTTCTTTCGCCCCGTCTATTATTCTTTATTATCCAAGTTTTGTGAAACCATTTTTCTTTCAATTTTTCTTCTTCTTAAACTATTTTCCTAAAAAAACCCTTATCTCCCCGTTTTCTGAGGCGACCCGCTGCTTATGTGTAAATACTTATCAAGGCATCCGTCTCAACTTCTTCTCACGGGTTCGCGTCTGCTTGCCCGACATGGGCCATGTTTCGGCACGTTCGTGCCTGCTTCAGGGGCTACGGGAGGGGTAGTGCTGTGTCCTAACCAGGTACACAGTGGCTGTTATGTCTCCAATTTTGTGATGACCATATTTCTGCCCGTGGACGACGCCTACCTTCCGTGGGCAGAAATATGGTCATCACAAAATTGGAGACATAACAGCCACTGTGTACCTGGTTAGGACACAGCACTACCCCTCCCGTAGCCCCTGAAGCAGGCACGAACGTGCCGAAACATGGCCCATGTCGGGCAAGCAGACGCGAACCCATGAGAAGAAGTTGAGACGGATGCCTTGATAAGTATTTACACATAAGCAGCGGGTCGCCTCAGAAAACGGGGGAGATAAGGGGTTTTTTTAGGAAAATAGTTTAAGAAGAAGAAAATTGAAAGAAAAATGGTTTCACAAAACTTGGATAATAAAGAATAATAGACGGGGCGAAAGAAAAGGACACCCATCAATTGGTTGTCCTTCAATAGAGCCACCGTACATAAGCAACACCATAGCACAAGTGTTCCCTTGTATTGGTGTGAGTTGGAGAATTACTTGCATTAGTAGCATGGGATCTATTTAATGTTTGGGATTCTGCCAAGTACTTGTAACCTATATTGGCCACTGTTGGAAACAGAATTCTGGGCTTGATGGACCCTCGGTCTCACCCATTATGGCAACTTCTTATGTTCTTACAGTGCCAGTGGAAGGGTGTCCAGCCTCCTTAGGCAATAATGTTGTCATGTCATCATGTGATCTCTCTATCTCTCTCTCTCTCTTGGCACATGCAAACAGGCCCCAACTCCTCAAAGAGCATATCCAAAAATGAAAAACGCCAGCCCCTGCGCTGCTTCTCCTCTCATTCATCCTTTCAAAAATGTCGCCCTTACCGGTTACTCTGCTGCCCTGTCCACTTCTTATACCCTAGGCCACAGCCTACCCCACCTAATGCTTCTGCCAGCCCTGTTTTCTTATGAACACATTGTTCCATGAAGCTCTTTCAGAGCTCGGTTTTTAATAATGGAATACACTGTTCCACGTAGGTCTTTCATGACTCGGTTTTTAATAATGGAATACACTGTTCCACGTAGGTCTTTCAGGGCTCGGTTTTTAATAATGGAATACACTGTTTCATGTAGGTCTTTTCGTTTTTTAATTATGGAATACACTGTTCCATGTAGGTCTTTCATGACTCGGTTATTAATAATGGAATACACTGTTCCACGTAGGTCTTTTCGGTTTTTAATAATGGAATACACTGTTCCACGTAGGTCTTTCATGACTCGGTTTTTAATAATGGAGTACACTGTTTCATGTAGGTCTTTTCGGTTTTAATAATGGAATACACTGTTCCACGTAGGTCTTTCATGACTCGGTTTTTAATAATGGAATACACTGTTCCACATAGGTCTTTCAGGACTCGGTTTTTAATAATAAGAACATAAGAACATGCTATAATGGGTCAGACGAAGGGTCCATCAAGCCCAGCATCCTGTTTCCAACAGTGAGCAATCCAGGCTATAAGTACCTGGCAGGTATCCAAAAACGAAGTCTATCCCATGCTACTGATGCTAGTAATAGCAGTGGCTCGGTTTTTAATAATGAAATACACTGTTCCACATAGGTCTTTTCGGTTTTTAATAATGGAATACACTGTTCTATGATGGTCCATCAGGGCTTGATTTTTCAGAGGGCTTTATGCAAATAAATTGAGCTTTGAAAAATCAACCCATGGGTTGTGTGGCTAAAATTACACATGAAACCTGTTTTCACACACATACCCACAGTAGGAAGTGATGTTACCTGGGGCAAAATTGGGGGCGGGGAAATGATTTACACACATACGTTTCAATTTTACAAAGTATGTTTATCCGGCTAACTTTAGGACTGCTCTATGACACAACCAGAGTTACCTGAATGTGTTATCTGGGTAACTCTGAATATCAGACTTACTCAAATAACTAATCCAGTTTACTTAATTACACCTCAGAACAACCAAAAAATGTCCCTATGTTAGTCAGATAAATGGTGAAAATATTAAACAGTAAGCATTTGCCTGGATAACACAAGTTATCTGGCTAAATGCCATTGAATATAAACCTCCTATATATCCTAATGAGCTGTAATGTTGGTATAGAGAAGGAGTGATATGGCGATACGGCCATATCACATGCAATAAGCCTCTATCGCATGCGAAATGGGCCTTTTCGCATGCAACAGAATGCAAATTAAGGGGAGGGGAAGAGTCAGGGAAGGGAAGGGTGAAGTCGGCGGTGTCTGTGCTGCCGGCGATAATGTTACTAACATTATCGTCAGCAGTAGCGCACTGAATAGCACCACCTTTTACAGTGGCGCTGTTATAATATCAAGGTGTCTGGTGGATTCTCAGGGGCAACAGTGATGTTATCCCCTACGGGGAGGAGCCCCATAGGGAGACTGATGCACCAGGCTAGACTCAATAGCACAGACCCAGAGATAGTTTCTTTTTTTGTAAAGCTAGGATGACCACCAGAGGTGGCAGAAGAGAGCAGGTTAGCTGGTAGCAGTCTGTAATCCTTGGCGAGGGAGACCCATCCCACAATGGTGGTGTAAGGCCCCAATGCAGATGTCCAATAAGGCACTGTAGGAGAGACAGACTGGCAGATGTTAAACACACTCCCGTAGCTGAGTAGAGAGAATCCCAATGAGCAGTAGAGAGGATAGGTGTTAGCAGTCAGTGGTCCTCGGCAGAGGAGACCCGTTCCACAATGGTGGTGTAGGGCCCGATGCAGAGAGGTGTCGAGGAACTGATGAGAGACAGACTGGGAGAAGTTGTACTCACTCTCTGTAGCTGATAGATGGATTTCCAGCAGGTTGAAGAATGGAGCAGGTACCAGGATAGACACAGAGGCCCTCAAGGAGCGAGTACCTGTAAGAGGATAGGCACCTGTAAATAAGCAGAGGGCCCCCGAGGAGCGGGTACCCAGGTTAGAGAACCCCGAAGGGTGAAGATAGCTTCCAGTGGATAGAAGCGGTAGAGTAGCTTCAGAGTGGGGCATACCGATCCTTGCTAACTCGGTGAGAGTCAGCAAATGGGCAACCTTAAATATGCGGAAGCAGTGACGTCACTCGAGGGGGACGCCCCCGAGGTTGGCGCCAACACTGCAACAAAGGTAGGGATGTGCACGCGCGTGTGCCTTAGGAGGCCTCGGGTCAAGATGGCCGAACGCCGCACCAGAGCCGCTCCGGGGAAGCCGGAGGGTGCGACAAGGAGACGCCATGGATGCCATTCTCCTGAGGCTGGTGGAGAAAGCTGAGAGAAAGGTGAGGCATATCGGGTGAAGTCATCTGAGCCTGACAGACGCAACAGGCGCTATTCGGTGCGAAAGCCGCAGCCAGCGCACCGCCGTGGTGCAAAGGCTACTGGCTTATGCAGGCCTGCCTCCCCTTCACCCCCCCCCCCCCCATTTTTGCAGGATTCATCATTCTGCGAGGAATGATGAATCCAGGCCTAGGCTATTTAACGTGCCATTAGAAGGTCTGGTTTTCTGGATGCCCATAAGAAATATGCATAAGGTAAATTTGTATGCATTGACTCCATTGTTTGAAAAAATATCTCATGCAGATGTCCTGAAAACCAGATCAGTTTGTGGCATTCCAAGACCAGAATCACCTACTTCTGGTTTAGAGGCACCTGAGGTGGTTCCCATTCTCATGCAGTTTCTAGGCTATAGTTCATCTCAAGCAACCATTTTGTCTGCCCTATCAAAATCCCACATCAGCAGAAAAACCCAGTTTAGTTAGTTTTAGCGTTTCGTCACCTACTACATGAAATGTCTGACTGTTTGAACAAGTTTTATTTTCCAGGCATCTTGTGGTTGTAGATTTCCTGTGAAATGCAACATTTTTTTTCGAACATGAAAATTATTAACTGGGTTGGAAGGATGCATTGCCTCTTCCCCTTAACTAGTATAAACTAAACCAGATTTTGTCCATACCTCATACCCTGTCATTCATCATAATTCAGTTCAGTGAAGTAACATTACATAATGCAGAAATGTGACAAAGGAAGTCAATCAAATATAGCAGGGAAAAATCCTTTAATTAAAACTGCAGTAACTTCATTACACCACAGGCCACGGTGGCTACCAAAGGTCAAAGTATGCCACTGTCATCTGACCTGGAATTAACTTATTCTGTCAAGTTAAAACAATGTTTGGCAGAAAATAAAAACTACTTGTCTCCCAGTCAGTTCCTAGAGGAAGGATGTTTGCAAAGGGTTTCCACCACAGTTAATGGATAAACCAAACAATGTTTGCTCAATATTATATCAGCTCTGCTTCACACAGCTGTAAATTAATTTAATGAACTAGCTGTGCTCTGTGGAAGTGAGAATGCCTCTGAAGTGAGGTCGACATCCCGATCACAGTACAAAGACGACTTCAGTTCAGAACAATAAAACTCATGCTAACGTGCAAATCTGCACATTGTGAAAAGAGCCAAGCAAGAAACCATGGCCTGACTCAAGATATTTCATCCATAAGGGAAACAAATAAAGAATATTTCACTCAAAATATCAAAATTTTAATATGAGCTGTATATATGTGGGTGTGTTTGTGTTTTAATCCTGCTTTTTGGCAAAACCAAACAAAAATATGATGGTAATTTTAAAATAGACATGCAAACACACATATATATGTGTATATGGTCACGCAGCTAGATACGCAGCAATTTTATATTATGTACACATGTAACACCCCCTTGACCACTTTTGTGAAGCATTCCTGGATCCGGGATCAACCTGGATGCAGCCCCCCCCCCCCCCCCCCCAGGGCAGACACTCAGTCCTCATGTTCTTGGCACCTGATGCTTCCACCTGGGGAAGAAGGTGTTAATGGGAGACAAATGGGACTGTGAAAAAGGCTGGAAATATGTACAGATATATACAAGTTTATTGGACTATATAAGTATATACATTTCTACATGACTGACTATGTACATCGCTAATACAATGTAAAACAGCACACTTAGTTATTGTGGTTAATAGTCTCAGGCCATACAACTATTTACATTTCTACAAGTTAGGAAGAACATTTAATATTTGGAAATTTGGGTTTGTTGGCACACACAGTATACCACCATATAGAATAGAAGGGCCCTCTTGAGTTCCCACTTAATCAAGTGTTATTATCCTCCCCTTTTTTCCCAATTCCTATCCATGTGAAAAGATGCAACTGGGCTGGTGGGCAGTGTTGGCCTGGGGGGTCCATTGTATCTAAACCGCTGCCATCTCCTTGGTGTGCTTCTGCTCCACTGAAAGGTCCATGCCAACACTGGGGTCCACACCCGCCTGGGGGACCTGACCACCTCCTGGAATGCCACTGGGATCACACCTTCCTGGGGAATCCAAATGAGCTTCTGGACCTGCTGCTGGGGCCCACGTCCTCCTGGGGGACCTTGATCTTCCACTTGGGTCCATACCCATCTAGGGGACCATTTGATCTGCCACTGGGGTCCATACCCTCCTGGGGGACTGCTCGATCTACTGCTGGTATCCACACCCTCCTGGAGGACTGCTCATTCTACTGCTTGGGTCCATGCCCTTCTGAGGCACCACTCGATTTGCTGCTGGGGTCCCCTTGCTCAAGGGGGACTCAGGGCAATCTCCTGATTTGCCACTGGGGTCCCCTTCCTCCTCCACCTCCAGATCTGCTACTGTCCTTTGGTTCCTCTCCCTTGGTAGGATGGCTTTTCCTGGCTTGGGTTTACAGCTCCACTAGGCGCATGGCTTGTAGAGCATTCAGAAATTCAGTCCCTCCGCAGTCTCAGCTTTTGGTGATTTTAGCTCCACTAAGCTCATGGCTAGTCATTCGCTGTTACCTAGCCTGGATGGGTCACCTTCTCTCAGCCAAAAAGCCAAAACCCATGCAGGACCATTGAACAATAAATGTGTACACATTCTTCCATCCTGCCTGGCCTTTTCTCTGATGTCTGAGAACTGGGTACCCAAGGGTCTAACTCCTCTTGTTAGTCAGGGTGAGAATCTGTTTGCTTCCTAGGACTGTTTTTCAATACATTTCTCTCATAAATCCCTCTCTCATTCAGAATTCTCCAGTGTAGTACTTTTCCAGTCATAGTTCTGTTGAATTGAAGTTATATTTCACTGCAAGTTACTAGCGGTAGTCCAGGGAGCTGTGACATGCAAATCCCCTAGCTGAGTCTCTGACTCATCTATTCAATGGTTATTTAAGCACCTTCACAGTAAAGGATCTGGCAGCCTTTTCAATCTCATTCTGGGTATCCTGGGCTGGCGGCTCATGTAACATAGCTGCACTGTCCTCTTTTTTTTTGCTCTGCTGCAGATCACTTAAATGGTAGCATGCTCTTTACCCTTTCTTCCTTGGGAGGGGGGGGGGGGTCCACATCCATATGCAAGCACATATCCTAATTTTAAGCTTGTATGCGTACAGTGTAGCAGCATAAGTCGCCTTTGGGACACGCAAGTGAGGGAATTTTATAATAGATATGTGTCCAGGCCATGACCAGTTTCACCAGTTTGTCCACCAGTTTGCTCAGTCTAGAGCTACGTCCTCCAAATCCCCCTGGTTGTTTAGCCTGCACATCCTTCAGTTAACACAGACCCCTCAAACACTTTAGAGATGCCTGGAAATAGTTTTAAGACTTACACTTCATCCTTATCAGAAATAACTTTGAGCTGAAATATATCTGGGTGTGTGCCCAGGCATGTAGCTACTAACGTGCACATCTCTTAGCCCTACCCACACCAGCCCATCATTCCACCCTTTTTTTCCCTGATGTGAGATATTTGCACGTTGGTACTTCTGTATGCATGTGGGCAGTGTTATGCTTTGGTAAGGATGTGAACCCTGGGCCGAGATGAGAGATGTCTCCGCCCACAGGGAAGAGCCATGTGGGCTTCACCGTCAGTAGGTGTGGTCTCAGTGGTGTAGGACACAACTATATGATAGAGACTTTATTATGAAGGAAAGAAAAGCAGAGCCCACGGAGCGGGAGAAGCAAATAAGAACAGTTCTGAGCAGTGGGGTATACCCAGGGGGATACTGGTAATGTGAAGATCCAGTAGTGGCCCGTAGAGCAGGGTACGCCAGGAAGTCCCTTCAGACGAGTAGAGATTACCTCAGATGTGCAGATACAGTAGTGGCCCACAAAGTGGGGTACACCGAGGATGACTGTACTGAATATTTATTTATTTAGTTGTTTGTTTGTTTATTTATTTAATTCTTTTTTATACCGACATTCATGACAAGTCATATCACATCGGTTTACATCAAACATTGGAGAAGTACATTGAACAGGGGGTAATAACTTGGCTGGTAACAAGGGTAAAGACCCTGGTGAGACAACCTTGAGCAGATGATGCTTATGATGATGCTTATGATGTAGTCTGAGGTGCAGGAACCCAGAAGTGGATCTTGTAGTTGGTACAGCAATACCCTGCAGCACAGGATATACTGGAACAGCTTGTACTGAAGAGGAACGGTAGTGGCCCAAGGCACAGGATACACCACAGAGAAGCTTCAGCAAAGCTAGTATCGTTGAAGTCTGTAGTAAGGTACTCACAAGCGGTAGTTCCAGGAGTGTGGCCCGAGAAGCAGGTCAGGTAGTAGTCCAAGGCTGGAAGGCCCTCCGAGGAGCGGATAGCCAGGAACGCGGAAAGGCCCCCGAGGAGTGGGTACCCAGAGCGTCCACACGCCAGGAGAAGAGTCTGGAACTGGAAGTCCAAGAATGGAGTGGATTCAGCAATGAGGGAACTCCTTGCTAACTTGCAGTATCAAAGGGCCGGTCAGCTTAAGTACAGTAGCGAGTTGACATAATTGAGAGGGGATGCCCCCAAGGTTCCCGCCATGACGTGTATAAAAGAGGTCCCGCCTTAGGTGATTCTGGAGTCAAGATGGCGGTCAGCAGCACCCACGCCATCTCGAGGACGCTGAGATGGCATGGGCAATTTCGGTGCAGGGAAAAAGGAGGTGAGCATGAGAAGTCACAGCCGTCTGCGACCGACAGACATAACAGGCAGCTTATAAAATTGAGTGGACACAAGCATGTGCCAGATGTGTGCCCTTGTGCACGCGACTTAGGTGATTCGAGAGTCAAGATGGCGGTCGGCAGGTCTACGCCATCTCGAGGACGCACGCATGTTATAAAATCAGGCATACATGTGTGCACGCCGGGTAACACGCGCACATGTATGCCCATGCGCAAGTCTTAAAATCTACCCCAAAGTATTTTTGGCCTGAAAAGGCCTTGAAGGTTCAATTCAGAATGCTCAGCGCCTTAGTTCTGAGTTGCTGGCAGAGCGGAGATATCCAGCAGGAATGGAAACAGTGACTGTAAATAGACTATATTTTTCCTTCTTTTGTAAATCCCTGTAAGCGTTCTACTCCAGGAATAAATGAAAAACATTAGGAACAACAGCAAACTGTGTGGAGCCCCTTGGTACAGAAACTGCATTTCCTGCCATTGAGGGTTTATTTCAACATCTGTAAGACCTCTTAAATGGAACTCACACCCCCTTCATCCCTGTAAGAGGGATGGCTACACTAAGCATGGTTTTTGGTAGACAGCATTTGTTCAAAAAAAAAATCTGTATCTCCTTTTTCTGTTTTTTTTCCTTTTTAATGGTGCTTGTGAGTGATCCCAATAGAGATGCAATTGCAGGAAATGGATATGTAATGTTCCTGTAGGAATACAGCTCCGTGCATGAAACTATAGTGATGTCACTGCTTGAAAGTGACTCCGTATATGGAAGAGGTGTGCATTGAAAAGTGTTTTATTTATTTTATTTAAAGACTTTTCTATGCCGATATTAGTGGGGACATCATATCGGTTTACAGCAGAACTACAGTATGGAAATTACAATGAACAGGTATCAGGGGAGGGAGGGTTATTTTCTTTGTTTCATGTTTTATACTTTAAAATGAATTAAAAACAAAACAACAAGAAAAGAAAACTGTGGGTCCAAGTGCCATCTCACTCCTGAGCACAGTGCCAAGACTGGATGTCCAGCATTGTCCAGTCACTACTGCCCTGCTTGGTTACAAAATGGCCGTGAGCCTCATATCGCCCAGCAGACATTTTGAAAACCAGCTGAGGCAGGGCTGGAGAAATTGGCGATTCCTCCTGCCCATTGAAGACTTGCAGATGGGGTAAGAAGTGGCATGGAGGGGTCCTGGGGAGCTGCAAGGGATGGCACTGAGCTGGGAGAAAAGGCTTTTTTTGTTGCTAGCAGGATTACACTTCAATATTTTTAGCATAAAATGAAAAACAAATGAAAATTTGTATTTTAAGCACATAAGAACATAAGATGTGCCATAGTGGGTCAAATCAAGGGTCCATCAAGCCCAGCATCCTGTCTCCAACAGTGGTCAATCCAAGTCACAAGTACCTAGCAAGTGCCCAAACATTAAAACAGATCCCATGCTACTAATGTCGGCAACAAGCAGTGGCTATTCCCTATTGATTAATAATAGTTTATGGATTTCTCTTCCCGGAACTTATCCAAACCTTTTTTAAACCTGGCTATATTAACTCCCTAAACCACATCCTCCGGCAAAGAATTCCAAAGCTTAATCATGCGTTGAGTGAATAGAATTTTCTCCTATTTGTTTTAAATGCTAACTTCATGGAGTCCCCGAAACAGTAAATAAGGGGAGCTATTCCATGCCCTTTATCATTTTGGTCACCCTTCTCTGCACTTTCTCCAGTGCAATTATATCTTTTTTGAGATTTGGCTGCCAGAATTGCATTATGACATCTTCCGTTTTATTTGCCATTCTCTTCCTAATAATTCCTAACATTCTGTTTGCTTTTTGATCGCCACAGCACACTAAGCTGACGATTTCAATGTAATCTTTGGTTTCACTGTAAAAAAAAAGCAAAACAAAATGAAACATGAAATTGTGTTAGCATGTTCTGTTTCATTTAGAACAAATATACATTTCTAATATAGAACTACAGTGATGTCACTGCAGAAAAGCAATTCCGCATATGGAATTACATTGATTTTATTGTGGGAAAGCAGCTCTTTAGGTTGTGTAGGGGTGACTGCAGGAACAGAGGGAGGACTGTGCCTGGTGTGGTGGAGGGATGGGGAGGGTGAGGAGTGAAAGGGTGAAGATGTGATGGAGAGATTTCATTCACCAGAAAAGGTCCTCACTTTCCATGTATTCCCACCTACCCTGCCCTCCCAGGACAAATTATTCACCCCTGACAAGTAAGTCCTAGAGAAATTTTCAAATTCCAAAAACAGAATCAAATCTAAGTAATGTAATACTCTGAATCTAGCCCAGCACTGCTCCTTAAAACTATGCTCCATTCAAAATAACTCCTAATTAACAAAGGATAAAACTTGGTGGTTTTGCACAGCATTTTGAAAATAAAACCATTTCTATCATGCATCAAGACATAGTGCCAAGAAAGGGACGTGGTGCGCACATAAATTTTGCATGCTTTCCACTTAAAAAGGCTAAGAGGATAATTTCAACTGTGCATGGCAGCATATATCCATAATATATCGGGCTTGGTAGTGTGTCCATCAGTGCTCGCGCATGTTCCCCAGCCCGCCGATAGATGGTGCTATAATATATCGGGCTTGGTAGTGTGTCCATCAGTGCTCGCGCATGTTCCCCAGCCCGCCGATAGATGGCGCTATAATATATTGGGCTTGGTAGTGTGTCCATCAGTGCTCGTGCATGTTCCCCAGCCCGCTGATAGATGGCGCTATAATATATTGGGCTTGGTAGTGTGTCCATCAGTGCTCGCGCATGTTCCCCAGCCCGCCGATAGATGGCACTATAATATATTGGGCTTGGTAGTGTGTCCATCAGTGCTCGTGCATGTTCCCCAGCCCGCCGATAGATGGCGCTATAATATATTGGGCTTGGTAGTGTGTCCATCAGTGCTCGTGCATGTTCCCCAGCCCGCCGATAGATGGCGCTATAATATATTGGGCTTGGTAGTGTGTCCATCAGTGCTCGTGCATGTTCCCCAGCCCGCTGATAGATGGCGCTATAATATATTGGGCTTGGTAGTGTGTCCATCAGTGCTCGCGCATGTTCCCCAGCCCGCCGATAGATGGCACTATAATATATTGGGCTTGGTAGTGTGTCCATCAGTGCTCGCGCATGTTCCCCAGCCCGCTGATAGATGGCGCTATAATATATTGGGCTTGGTAGTGTGTCCATCAGTGCTCGTGCATGTTCCCCAGCCCGCTGATAGATGGCGCTATAATATATTGGGCTTGGTAGTGTGTCCATCAGTGCTCGCGTATGTTCCCCAGCCCGCCGATAGATGGCGCAGACAGCTCCCTGGCCACCTTGGAGGCTCAAACACGCCGCACAGCGGCCATGTCACAACACCAGCTACCAGAGGTACTCCTGGGGGAATTCAGCGCTACTGCGGAATGCAGATTTTGTGCAGAATTCCTCCTTCCCGCAGATTTCCTCCCTCAACTCGCCGATTTCCTCCCTCGCCGGAAGACTATTCAAAACCGGAAGGACAGCGGCCATCGCGGGACAGGCAGAAAATAGCAGAGGAGACCCCGTCATGCCGAGAACGGAGCGCGTCCTGCGGCACACGCTCCGTTCGCAGCAAAAATGAAGGCCCAGCGCGCCGTTCACGGTGAAAAGGGAAGGCCCCCATGTGCCACTATCAGCGCACCCGGGCCTTCATCTTCGCCGCGAACGGCGCAGTCCCACGTCATGCCGGTGAGAGAGAATGTGTGTCAGGGAGGGGAGGGTGAGAGAGAGCAGGAGGGTGTGAGAGAGAGCATGGGGGGCGGGATTCCAGTGAGAGGGAATGTCTGTTTGAGAGAGGGGGGTGACAGACAGCATGGTTGATAAGAGGGGCGAGGGGAGGGTGTGGGAGAGAGCATGGGAGGTAAGAGAGGGTGGGTGGGAGGATGCTTGAGTGTGGATTTCAGAGAGAGGTAGCCTATATGAGGGGAGGGTGATGCTGATGGAAGAGAATGTGTGTCTGAGAGTGGAGAGGGGGTGTGGGGGAGGCGAGAAACAGCTTGGTAAATAAACTTTGCAAGCCCTGGCTTTAGCAAATGTGCCTCCATGTCCCTTGCCCTGGGTGAAAACAATTTCGTTTTTGCTTTTCAGCTAACGCTTCCATACAAGAGCAGATGTCCCAATAAAAAGGCTCGCCGCCCGGGCGTAGAACAGGTACAGTTGCTAGTGCAGATATATGGCTGTCAGCAGATATATGCAAGTATTTTACAAGCATGTATAATATACACGTGTTTTATAATATACACGTGTCTCTACCCTGCAGCATAGGTGCGGGTATATGCTTACGAGCACGCACATACGTGCAATACATTGAAACCATGTATATCAATGCATTGAATGCGTCTACTTTTCCTGCCAATTTTAGAAATTTTATACGTAAAAGTAAAGTAGGACTTACTCATATAAGTCTCAATTTGTGTGCATGTCAGTCAATTTTAAAACTTACGCACATAAATGAAATCAGCCAGTTTACCAGTTATTCCAGCAGTTCACCCAGTCCTTCTCCAGTTCATGAAGACCTTCCTGGATCTGCAACCTGAATTCCCCTCAGTTCACCCAGACCTCCCACCCAGTCAGCACTATACAATAAACACGTTTAATATCACCTACACCAGCAGATGTAAAAATGCAGCAATAAACTGGTGAATATGCGCATGAGTCTTGTAAAATAGCAACTTATGCGCATGTGTTGACCCCGCCCCCAGACTCCCCTAGACCAACCTTGTTTTATGCACGGATATGCATGCACAAAAGTGAAAATCCGCATGTATTCTACAGAAACAATAAAAATAATGGAACTATGAATCTGTCTTTCAATATGTAGATCCTCAACCAATATTGTTTTTTGATCTAATCCTATTGTAACCTACTTTAAATTTATTGTAATCCACTTTGAGGCCATTCATGGTGAAAAGTGGAATTTCAAGTGGATTGCCAATGAATAAACAATAAAATAAATAATATATTTTGACTTTTATAAAGTTTAGAATAAGTAAGTAGAGGCAATGTGCACACATATATGCTAATTTTTACTCCTGTATTGTTTTAAAAATTCACCCCTAAATTTCTAGAAATGGACGAAAACAATCTAGATCTACAATGGTGACCTAAAAACCCATTCTCCGAGTACTGAGCACTAAGAGACGTGATCCGAGACTGCATTGAAACAAACAACACCAAAATGTCAGGCAACTTTAAGACAGACTCTCCAAAAGTTTTTTGTATTTTCCAAGATATATTTTTAGGCTATTTTCAATCCAAAAGCCATGATCCAAGAGTAAAACACAGACAGTGGTCGGGCTATGGATGTTAAATGACAATATTTTAGCCCCTGATAATTTTGCTTGTTTGGACAGGAATTTGCACAGGTCCATCTGCGTATGAGTGTACCTGGGACGGAGAGAGGGCAGTGGGCACAATACATGCAGATCTTTGTGGCAGTTAACTTCAGCTCATCTTTTGCAAATTATTGACAGCTCTGAAGCATCGCTTTAAAACAATGGTTGAATTCTTTGATAATCCATGTAAGACATTAGTTAATAATCTTCAATAATCAGTGTATTTAGAGGTCACCAAGGGACATTATGGGGGGGGGGGAGAGAAAGGGCCCCCCATATTTTGATGTAATCATTAAGTAGGTTAAAGTAAAATGAGAACAAAAGCCTTAAAAAATGGTCCAAATATTCACCACAACTAGTTGCTCTTTAGAGAAAACAAAACCTTACCCTACCTAATGGGCCTTGAAATCTTGAGCAAACAAATTCAGAGTCCAAACAGGAGGCAAACAGAGGGCAGCAGGGTGAGAGGATCATTAAACAAACAAATTGGATTAGATAACCTCAGATTGCATTAGCAGAAAACAAGGAGCATGCAGCACAGGCCTCTCTGCTCCAGGATTCCTGCAGCAGAGGTTGAGCTAGAGCTTCATTGGGAGTTCCTAAATAAGGTCCGCATGACATCAGTGGTGTCTCCTTTTGCCAACAGCACTGAAAACTGACAGTACGTTTACAAAATAAAATGACTGGCATCTTGAAAAGGCTATGATGTACCAGACGGCCCAAGCCAAGTTCTTTCTTACATATGTTTAAATTCCCTGCCTGCCAGCACTGGCTCCTGTCTCACAGCAAAACAGTTACGTAAGCATTTCAACCAATGACCTGTTAATTGCTCTTAGACAAAAACCGAAACTGTAATGGCTAGCCTAGATAAAGCCCATAAAGGGGAAGTCTACTGCCCTTTAACGTGGGCAACTTGGGTTTAAAATCTGGGCTCCAAGATCTGCTGGGTGCATCTTTTGGTCACTCCCCTTTGCACTCGGTCAAGAAGTTTTAATTTATCCTGGAAGAAGGTAGGCCTTCCCTTTTAATTTTGACACCGCCTTGGACAGCACGCTCCACAGTAGTAGGCCTGGTACAGTCATTCCTTTCCACGAGACTCCGTCACAGTTCCCTGCGCCAGAAAGAGTCAATAAATTCATTGCATTATTTTTTTAATCTGCTGCCTATGATTTGCTGACATAGGTGTCCTGGGAAAGAAGTATATATATATATATGCGGTTATTTTAGAACTAATCTTTCGTTTTCATGAAGCGAAAGGTGTTTCTTAATGGTTCATCTGTACACAGCGCTAACAGGAAAGTGATGATAGGACAGGAGAAGACATAAAAAAATTAGCATTAAGAGTGACAAGATGAAACCTTTTTAACATATCATCCCTGGAGCAGGCTGTAATCATGTGCATGACTTCGAACCTCTAAAATAACACTCATGGAAGGCTGCAATTATCACTTTCTTACCTATGGAATATGTTTTAAGTGCTTACTTTTATTTATTTATTTAATGGATTTTATTTATTTTTTTTTTTAACCAGTACAGCTTAAATTGTCCCTCAGAAAAATATGTTCGAGAAGGCTGATGCCGCAAGTTCAGGGGAGGCAGCAAGAGAGGGCATTAAGTTTAACGTCCTTTCGAGGGGACCTGCTTAATTAAAAATTGGCCTTCGTTACGTGAGGTTGCATGATAAAATATTGTTCCAGGGTAGAAGATGGGGGGGGGGGGGTTGGGTGGGAGGAGGGAGGATACTTTTCCCGACTGCGACAGCACTGCCAAAATCCAATTAGAGATTCATCTAGAATTATATATCAATATTATTGTGTGTCAAGCGGCCTCAATGTATCAAGCCTAAGTGGAATTTTAACTGTCGAAATCCGTCTGTCTAAACAACATAATAAAGGAACACAAATCAAAAGGCCAGTTACGCTAATAAGAAAGATGTTTATTTATTGTAATATACTGTTCATTCCATTAATGTGTATAGCAGGAGAGAAAACAGAGCCAGGTATATCAGTCAGGTTTTGTGATACACGGCTGAGCAGAGCCATTTCATCACAAATGTGCAACGATAGGCTCGTCTGTTTCATTTTGTTTTCTTCTTCTGTGATTAAAAACCAATAAGAGCAATGAGTACAGTCATTCCAGACACATTTAGAGCGGCAGAGGATATCCAGAGCTGCAGTGTGCTTAGCACAGAATTCTGCCGGCTCTTTCTCCTGCATAATGGAAACCGGGAGTAAAGCCACTGAATGCAAGCCTACTTTATAAAAAGTGATAAATCAATTGCAATATCATGGTATGGTTTCAAAGTCTGGAGGAGGTCTTTTTTTTTTTTTTTTCCTGGAAATAATAAATAATAACTAGTTAAAGCCAAATTTCTGCTAGCATACTCCACTGCAAATTTATCCTGTATTTAAACAGGGTGCACATATTAACAGGAAAATGTTTGCAGATATTTTACTGTTAGTGCTATGGATTTATTATGTAAGAAGTCATCAGAAGTAATGGATAATTTGCAATTAGACATATCATGCACTTCATTTAGCAATAATTAAATCACCATAAATATTCACAAGGGCCTCGCGTGCTAAATATTTTTTCCATGGACACAAAAAATGGAAGGAAACCATTAGTACATGGGATCCTTGCGGGTCAAACATAACAAGCCACAGTAAAACTAGTCATTGAGAAGATTTTTTTTTTTAACGCATGCATTAATGGCCGCTTTTCATGCAGTATCTACTAAACAACGAGATGCAAACGGGTGAAGCATTAACCGGCTGCCACAGATACCGTAACTCAATGCGAGCTAACTGGCTACTGCGCATTAATTAACGAAAGGTTTGGCAGTGGCTCGTGCTCTGTGTATTGCTCTCCACTTCCTTGCTGACACATATTTAGGGCTGCCTTGTGCTGCCTTCACCACCATCCCTTTATGTCAGTGCTATGAGGTCAGTAGAGCACTGGACTCAGCAGTGGTAATTGGTTTTTCATGGAAAGAAGAGGTGGTTAAAGTTATTTTTGTGACTGCTTCATTGCTTCTCTTTTCTTCTTTCCTCTTCTCCTTCTCTTTTGTCTTTATTTGAAAGTGAAAGTGTGCGTGAAAGTTCCTGTTTCTCCTCTTGGTGTTTTGTCCAACTACTTCTGTTTTGACGTTTTCCTAAGTGGGGTGGCTGAGAGTGGCTGCTGAGAGGACAGAGAGTGGCAGAGGAGAGTGGCAGTGTGAAATGAGTGTCCATGGAGCATATGAGATTAGGCTAGAGATGGCCAGGACAGCAAGCCAAGGTAGGAGCGCTAGTGGGGAGCAGGCAGGAAGGAGCAGGGAATATAGCAGTAGCGGGAATGGGGAGATGGGCCCAGTAAGCAACAGCTGTAGAGAAGTCCAGGGTGGGTGCAGACAGCAGAGAAAGTGTGGGGAAGGGCCAAGGCCAGAAGAGGGGAATGAAAGGAGAGCAGCAGGAAGTGGGAGGAAGCAACATTGCAGGAGGGAGCAGCACACGATCCAGACAGAAGTGACAACAGAGGCGCTGCACCCAGCTCCCA
This sequence comes from Rhinatrema bivittatum, assembly GCF_901001135.1. Lineage (NCBI taxonomy): Eukaryota > Metazoa > Chordata > Amphibia > Gymnophiona > Rhinatrematidae > Rhinatrema > Rhinatrema bivittatum. The sequence goes on along the minus strand of NC_042621.1, from coordinate 11,864,686 downwards.
GTTATATTCCTAATGGATTTGGGCAGCCTGCTTCCTAATGGATGAAAACAAGGTTCTTACTGAAGCAGTCATGAGGAATTACAGAGGTCTGTAGAGCAGAAAATCCCCCACAAAAAGTAAGGCCTTTCTGATATGTAATCCTAAAAGTAATTAGCGTTCAACAGCGTGAAAGCTGCGCCAGATCTCCAATCCTCTCTCCCTTCCCGAACTCGATTAAAAAATGAAAAATGCCACAGATCTCCAAATCCCCCCCCCCCCTCATTCCAGCCCCTGACCCCAACACCCCAGTGGCCCTCCAGATCCACCACCTCTTTGGGATCTGAACTTACAATTCCAGAGAGTCCCAGTATAACCATCAGAAGGGATGCGAGAGTCTTTCTGCCGGCACTGTGGCTCTCGCCACTGAATGGCACTTCCTACAAGTGCTTTTCTGCATCCCTGTATCAACCAGCCTGATGTACCCCTTTAAGTCTTCCCAACAAGTGGCACGATAGGTTAAATGCAACAAGTCTAATGTTACACTTGACCAGCCTCACTCACCCCCGGATGCCGCCAGCCTCCTTTGTGGAAGAAACACAACTACCATCAGCGCTGCTGAAGCAGCGCAGAACACTGTCACACTGCTCCTCCCCTGAGCTCCTCTAGGCGCACATGCGCCCATCACTCCAACATACGGAGGACCCATGGCAGGCACTCAGCCTCGGCCCCTTCTGATAACACCAGCTCCAGGATATTTAAAGGCACCTCTTCAGGACAGCTTGCCTCGGCAACAGTTCCTCCTGCCTTGCAGTGTGTGTTGCTCCTTCCCATGCTCATCTTGCTATTTACATGCTTCATTTGTTCCCGTCAGTGTGCCTGCTGTTTGCCTCACCTGGTTGTTCCCTTGCCTTGCCCTCCGTACCTTGTCCTGCCCTCACCTAGTCCTGGTCCTCGTTGCCTTGTCTTGTCTGTCCTGTTCTGTCTCGTTTCTCAGTGTCTCTCATCTCTGTTTGTCCTGTCTTGGCTTGCCTTCTCTATTCTGATCCTTGCTTGGATTCTGACTGCCGTCTTCTTGTTGCCTGCCCTGACCATAAGCCTGGACCTGGATTCCATCTACTAACTGCCTGCCCTGACCCATGGTCAAGACCCTGACTCTGCTTTCTTGCTGCCTGCCTTGACCCTTAAACTGAACGTGACGAAACTCCGCACACTACCAGCCCTGACTACTATTGCTACCCTTACTCTCCCTATCTGCCCCTTGAGTGACTCCGGACTAAGCCCTGCTGGCCCCTGGAACCAAAAGGCTCAACCCGAGGGGAACGGAGCTGGTACAGGTGAAGTTTCAGCTCTTGCCCAGCAAGGCTGATGAATGCCTGGATTGCTCTTCCAGAGGAGGTGGTGAAGTCAAAAACGGTAAAAGATTTCAAAGGCACATGGGATAAACACTGAAGATCCCTAAAAGCTAGAGGATGGAAATGAAGAAATAAGTGCATGGGGTAACTTGCTGGAGTGGTGGTTCCTACCCTTAACCAATAAGCCTTCATACTGTTGATGCAACTCCATTATTGATCTCTGCTTTAATGGTAGGGGGAAAGAGGAAAAGGGGAATTAGTTTCAGACAGCAACCAACAAGACATTGAATTTTATAGTCTGGGAAAACAAATAAGCATGGGGGTAACTTGCTATTGTGGCTGTACTACCCTTAACCAATAAGCTTTAGAATTGTGATGCAACTCCAACATTGCTCTCTGCTTCAACAGCAAGAAGTAACAGGGAATTGGACTCAGACAGCAACCAACAAGGGTCCTGACTTTGACGGTTTGGGAAACTAAGTATAGGGCTAACTTATATGGCGTGGCAGATGCCACCCCCTGAGGCTACCATTATGGAAGAAACCTGTATGGCACGGCTGATGCTACCATAAGCTTGCTGGGCAGACTGGATGGACCATTTAGTTCTTTTCTGCAGTCATTTCTATGTTTCTATCTAAGGGTGTATCCACCAGCTGTTGGCATGGGCCTAGTGGGTTCGCCTCAAGGCTCACCAACTGTAACACCCAGGAAGCTGGCATCAGGAACAAGATTCTTACCTAAACCCTCTGAAAGAAAACTCTAGGAAATAGCTGCATCCAAAAGTGTCATTTGCCTACACATCTGTTAATACAGCAAGTCTGAATTTGGCGTTTTAGTTCAAACATTAGAATATCTAAAGCACTTCTGTGCCAAGGCAGTAGACTATTTAAAACAAAAAAGAGCTTTCTTTGTACATTAGAGAATAAATCTTCAGCCAGTCACGGTGCTTGGTGATTATCAAACTTCCTTTGACTATAGTTCAAGTAAACATCATCTCATAAGAGAGTTCACTGATAGCCTCATGTTTCAAAGAACACTGATACATTATTACAGTAAGCAGGAGCCTTTCTAAGAATTGTTTTAACATGCAGTATCACAGCTGGAAGGAACCCAAGTGTATGTGCTTTCAGAATTAACTCTCACCGTTACAGCAGAGTTTATGATCAATGCCAATAAAGGGGACAGGATTCAATATGCTCCATCCACAGCACAACCCCTTATTGGAAGTCCTGCATGGGTTTCTGGGACATTTAAGGCAGATGCTGGGAAAATAGTTTGGTATGATCCTGCACCTGTTGTAATTGATTGTTATCTGGGCACCATTGTGGCAGGTAGAGATGTGCATACGTTTATCATGATTTAGGCAATTTCGATGAAATTTGGAGTCTCCCCCAAGACTTGCCAAAAGTCCCTGGTGGTTCAGCAGGGGTCCTGGAGCAATCTCTTGCACTCGGGTCATTGGCTGCCAGTATTCAAAATGGCGCCAATAGCCTTTGCCCTTACTATGTGACAGGGGCTACTGGTGCCATTGGTCGGCCCCTGTCACATGGTAGGAGCACAAGATGGCGCTGGCCATCCATTGCTCCTACCATGTGACAGGGGCCGACCAATGGCACTGGCAGCCCCTGTGACATCGTAAGGGCAAAGGGCATCGGCGCCATTTTGATTCGTGGTAGGCCCGACGGCCTGAGAGGGAGACATCGCTCACGGGACCCCGCTGGACCACCAGGGTTTTTAGTAAGTCTTGGGGAGGGATCGGGATGGTGGGGGGGTTGTAAGAAAGTATAATTGAAGGGTTGGGGTGGTTTTTTTCCCGATTCCTTTTTTTTTTTCGATTCGTTTTCCAACTCGTTTTCCCGATCTATGCCGACAAAAAACGATCCGCGGAAAAATGAAAATTTTAATGAAGCGCCCGAACCGAAATCTGACCCGATACGAAAAAACGAAGCTCATCCCTACTGGCAGGGGCAGATGGTCCTTGAATCCCACTTTGCATAAGGATACTTTGCTTGCAGAAAATATCCAAAAAGATTTGCAGGAATGTTTCAACCTTAATGAAGCCAATGGGTTGGTAAAACGTATTTGGGACATGATGAAAGCAGTAATTAGAGGTAAATGTGTTTCCCTTCGAAGCTTTTGACTTGTGAATCGAGGCTAATTTAAGGAGAGAATTGAGGGAATTAAAAATCAGATTAAGATGGGGCAATTCACAACAGTCAGAAATAAATTAACCTAAGTCTGTGAATGACTGAGGTATCATTTGGATAAAAAGGTGGTTTGCTGTTTATTGAGAACAAAGCATAGATATTATGCTAAAGAGAATAAAGTGGATAAGTTACTAGCCTACAGGTTAAAAAAGGAGGAATTAGATCATATAGTAAAACTTCTCAAAATAGATTCTTCTGGGTTGATCTCTGCAAAGCAAGATGTTTTATGCCTTTGCAGAATTTTATAAGGCATTATATATTTCTGACATAGATTTCTTGGGAGTGAAGTTTGAAGAATTTTTAGAGGGGGTTCCCTTGATGACACAGAGTGTAGCAGGTAGGGAAGCAATGGAGGCAATAATTACTGGACAGGAAGTAAAATGGGCTATTAAGTCCTTGATTTCAGGAAAGACTTTGGAAGATGATGGCTTCATTATGACCTTCTATAAGTGTTATGTGCCTATATTAGCCCTTATATTGGCAGACATCTTTAATGATGGTGGGTATGCAACTGCTGGAGACCATACGGAGTGCAACTATTGTGATATTTCCTAAAGAGGGGAAGGATTCAATGTTGTGTGCCTCTTACAGGCCTATTTCATTACTCAATAATAATATTATGATCTTGGCAAAGTTGCTAGCAAATAGGCTTCAACATGTGATGCCCCAACTAATACACCCTAATCACATAGGGGTAGATTTTACGCCTTTTGTTCGTGCACCAGGCGCAAACAAGAGTACGTGGGATTTTAATAGACACGTGCGTAGCCGCACATATCCATTAAAATCCGGGGTCGGGGCACGCAAGGCTGCCCATAATCGGCAGCCTACGCATGCCGAGCCGCGCAACCTGCCTCCGTTCCCTCCTGCCTCCCCCCACCTTCCCCTCCCTTCCCCTACCTAACCCACCCCCCAGCCCTATCTAAACCCCCCCCCCCCCCCCCACCTCTTGTTGTACAAGTTACGCCGGCGCGCGATTCCCAGGTCAGGGAGCTGTTTCAGAGGCCTCGGCTATGCCCCCGAAATGCCCCCGGGCCGGAACCATGCCTGCGGCCCTGCCCCAAATGACGTGCCGTCGCGACACGCCCCCGACACGCCCCCCCCCCCAGGAAAGCCCCGGGACTTACGCAGGTCCTGAGGCTTGTGTGCGCTGCTGAGCCTACTCAACATAGGCTCGGCGCACGCAGGGGGTACTTCAGCCAGGTTTTCGGGGGAGTATGCGCGTATCTTACGCGCGTACCCCTTTGAAAATCTGGCCCATAAGATTTATAATAGATAAGGGACTGATAATGTCAGAAGGACTATTAATTTTGTCTATATGGCAAAGAACCAGCCCATAGATACACATTTTTTTTTGGTTCTAGATGCAGATAAAGCTTTTGACCGCATTGGATGGAATTATTCATCCTATATATTAGCTAAGTTTGTGTTTGGAGATCACTTCATAACATGGGTTAAATGTATGTATTCCTATCAAGAGGCACAAGTGCAAGTCAATGGTCATATTTCCTAGCCCTTTACTTGAGGGAAAGGCACAAGGCAGGGCTGCCTGCTTTCTCCACTTCTTTTTGCCTTGGTTCTTGAGCCTTTAACTACCAAAATTAGAGCACATAAAGGTATATAAGAGTTTAGTACCAATACAGGATTTGAATATAAAATAGCCTTATTTGAGGATGACATCTGCTATATGTTTGTGATCTCTCCTCTTCATTACGCTTGAGTGTTTTGGGAAATTTTGGAGTTATAAGGTTAATGCCTCCTAAATGGAAATTTTGGAGTTGACCATTAGGAAAGAGGTTAAGGATGGTACAATCAAACATTTCCCCTTTAAATGGTCGGTAAATTGTATTAAGTATTTGGGAGTTAATGTTTCCAGCAATATGGAAAGTTTATACTCCCTTAATTTTGTAACTCTTTTGAACACGTTAAAGGAGGACTTCGTATTGTGGTCTCCATACATAATACTATGGAGTAGCATCTATTAAAATAAATGTTCTGCCAAGAGTACTTTATCTTTGGGAGATGCTTCATTTTTACATTCCAGATAAGTTCTTTATTGTATTGAATTTAATGATTATATGGCAAGGGAAGAAGCCAAGAATATCCCGTAAAGTGATATCAATGCCCAAAGACCTGTGGGGATTAGGTCTCCTGGATTTTATGCTTTATTGCCATGTTATATATATAAAGCTCATAATAGCTTGGAATACTTGCCCCGAGAAAAAAAGGACTGGGCGACTGATCAGGGATGGATACTATCTCCTTGGGTATCGTTAAAGAGGTTTTCAGATTGTTGATGGCAGCACCCCTTAATCAATCCTATTTTGGACACTTGGGGGCAGATTTTAAAACCTGCGCATGGGCGCAGATTTGTTCGCGCAACCCGGTGCGAACAAATCTACGCCCGATTTTATAACATGCACACGCAGCCGCACGCATGTTATAAAATCCAGGGTCGGCGCGCGCAAGGGGGTGCACAATTGTGCAACTTGCGCGCGCCAAGCCGCGCAGCCTGCCTCCATTCCCTCCGAGGCCGCTCTGAAATCGGAGCGGCCTCGGAGGGAACTTTCCTTCCGCCCTCCACACCTTCCCCTCCCTTCCCCTCCCTTCCCCTACCTAACCTGCCCCCCAGCCCTATCTAAACCACCCCATACCTTTGTTGAAGAAGTTACGCGCACCGGCCGACGACCGGCCCGCGATCCCGGGCACAGCGGCAAATGGCCACTGTGCCTGGAGGCTCAGGCCATGCCCCCTCCCCACCCCCTCCCCGCCCAGGACCTCCCACACCCCGCCCCCTTTTTTGCAAGCCCTGGGGCATACTCGCATCCCGGGGCTTGTGCGCGCCGCCGAACCTATGCAAGATAGGCTCTGCACACGCAGGGGCAGCTTGGGGCAGCTTTTTGGGGGTTACGCGCATATCTTACTCGCATAACCCTTTGAAAATCTACCCCTTGGAGTAAGGTGCTTATTATCAAATATCTTCAATATGCCCCATTGTCTCCACTCTGGAATAATCCTGAGCAATTTAGCAGACACATCTTTCTTAAATGGGAAAAACTAAAGTTTGACGGTGTTGGTCAAATGTATAATAATGGGGACGTTTTTTTCAATTCATCAGCTACAAAGGTTAAGAGAAACTGATAGACTGCCGGTGTTCCAGTATTTACAGCTTAAAAGTTTTCTGCCAAAAGCGTCCATTAGAAACTGTGGCAGTATAGATTTGAAAAAACTGGAACAGTTAGTTCCTAGCAAAGTAAAGGCTTCATTTATTTCTATGCTATATGACCTCCTATTATCGCAAGAAAAGGATGCAATTAAGACAATAAAGGTGTTTAGGGTAAGAAGATAAATGATTCTACTTGGGGGAAAAGTTTTCTTCAAATTAAAAAAGGAAATTCCTTGTGTGTCAGTACACAGGAAAATGGGTATCAAATCCTGTATCAGTGGTATTCTAATCTACATCAGATAAGTTAAAGAGAATGGGTCTGATGAATCAGAATAGGTTGTAGGGGATAAGGTACCTTTTTTTTCATATTTGGTGGACATGCCCAAGAATACAAATATAGTGGTCTGAGATTCTCTCTTGGATATATCACTGATGCTTTGGTTATACTCTTGGGTGAGCTCAGCTGCAGACGACTTAAAAAAAGGGGGTATTGGTCTGGAAAATCATTTATTAGTCACTGCCAGGTAGAATGTCACTTGTCACTGGAGGTCAGTTTCCACTTCTTCTTTAGTTGGGTGGTTGCGCCTGCTTATACAATGGAATTCATAACCTATCAGCTATAGGATTTATATCCTTATATGCCCAAGCTATGGGAACCATTTCATTCCAAAATAATGCCTCTATTGCTAGCTATGGTTTAATTGGGCTATGTAATGGGGGGATATTTTGGTATCATATATTCACTGAGTGTATGCACAGTTATAACAACTTATCTTTTGGAGTATCTGCCTTGTAATTCACATATTCCAGAGCTCATCTTTGCATAGGGATGTTAATTGCATATCACTTTAATAGAAATGGTGCAATCTGTTCATTTTGTTGTTGTTACTTTTGGTCAGATTTATATTTTTGAGTCTTGTATTGATTATATTGATTAAACTGTTTTCCAAACGGAGATGTAAAGCATTTTATTCAATAAAAAAAAAAAAAAGTTTAAAAAAAGAATTCCCACAAAGGAATACAGGCATAATGCATTTGAGTTTCATAAACAGTTAAATAAATGACTTTGAAACAATATGCACTGGATGAAAAATTAGACAAAGTTTGTTTTGGGAGAAGAGACAAATGTCTGATGTTCGCTTTTCTGCAGAGGATTAAAATAAAAACCTTTAGTCTGCAAGGTCTGTAAACAGGACACAGCATATGCCTTTGGGAGAAAGTCAGTGAAAACCCTGTCAGCAGGAAAAGCCAAGATCTGGGGCAGCAGGATCTTGGCTTACCAGAGACATGAGCAGATTAGGCAGAGCCATAGCCGGGCAATTTGTCACCTCTGGCCAAGTGAAAAATTACGCCCTCACCCATTACACAACATTCGACACCATGAGTTGGAAGACCCTACTAAATGTTTGTACAGCAATGCCCAAGGACAGTGCAAGGGCAAAACTCAGAGCCTTGCACCCCTTACCCCATCATGGCCTCCCCACATACAATAAAATATTATGCATTTACAATAACAGGTTTTACATGAAAAAAGGATATTAAAGTAGTTTGATTTGATTGTTTTCTTGCATAAAAAATCAAGGCAATGTAAAATAAAATTATTTACACAACATAATACATCGGTAATAAAGTCAACAATATTATTTATTTATTTATTTTGAATTCTTATATACCGACATTCCTGTAAAGTATACAGATCATACCGGTTTACAGTGTAACAGAACTGTCGCGAGTGGCGATTACATAGAACATAAAAAGTTAGAACATCGGAACACTTTGTACATAAAATATTAGAGCATCAGAACATTGGGAACGTTTGGAGAATGCAAGGAACAAATGGAAACCTTATAAACTGAATGCGAGATAACTATAAGACATTAATGCCGTAATATTGTAAAAGACTTAAGACTTGAAGCTTGGTAATATATTATATACTATTCTGAGGTAAAAATATCCCTTACAATATGTATATTATATTTACATTTATTCCTGTGGAGCTAACCAGAAAACACTGCAAGAAAGCAAAAGACACCTGGAACCCATATGGTATTAGGCCTATTATAACACACCTAGGGCATGGGCTTGGCAGTCAGAGAGCCACAAGAAAACAGAATTACAATACAATAAACTTTCTATGTCAAACCAGCACCAATTGCCAGCATTCAAACACCAACAACCCTACCTATCAAAAGGCAGCATTGCAATATTACACCCCTTCTTAAAAAAACAGAACAAGTCTAGCTGCTGTAGATCCTTACATCCTAGTGAAATATCTCACCTTGGTCAGACATGCACACCATAAACAGAACCTCAAATACAGAACAGACCATAAAGTATAAATACAAATGTGCAGATAAAGCTGAACTAAAAACTGCAACAAGTCAAATTCTGTATGCAGTGCAACAATGGAAAAACAGAAACATTACCATTCCTCATAAAACAATAAAATTAGTAAAACCATACCAATAAAAAGAATAATTCAAAACAGCTAATCAATAACATCCAATAATTTAAAATTCATACAAAATTTTCTAAACAGCAATAAAATATTTCAAAGCAGACATAAAATAACACCCAATAATTAAAACTAATAAGGATTTTTAAAATTCCCTGCTCTCCATACCTGGGAACTTTTGATTTCCAGATTCCCTGAGATTGTCATAGATTAGCAGGCAGAGAAAGGGGGGACGTTGTTCACACACACTCGCTCTCTCCCTTTGTCTCTCTCTCTCATACATACATACATACACATACACATGCTCTCTTTCTCTCAGACATACACATTCACTCTCTCTCTTTGTTATTGTTTGTAAGGTTTTGGGTGGACCCTTGGACACTGTGGCAGATGACCACGCCCACGGGGGAAGTCCTGTGAGGGGCCACAGGTCAGGCTCAGCTTAGGACACACAACACAGAATTATCTTTTATTAAACAGAGTTGAGAAGCCACCAGAGGTGGCAGTAGTGAGTAGAGATGAAGCCCGGCTGGGCTTGTAGTCCCTCAGGACACTGGAACAGTGATCCCTCAGTAGCTGTGCTGTAGTGGAGAGAAACTGAGATAGTGAGTACAGTGGAGCATACACAGGGTTCTGGTATAGAGCCTCGTTGGTTGATTACTCACACAGCAGTTTTTCCCAGAAGGTAACACAGAAGCTGGAATAGAGGCAGGCCCTCGAGGAGCGAGTACCTGGTTCCAGGGAACAGCTCTGAGAGAAAGTAGATGGTAACTCACTGATGGTGTAGGCAGCGGTTTCTTCCAAGCAGAAGTGAAGTCCAGGCAGCAAGTCCGGGAACATGGGCCCTCGAGGAGCGAGTACCGGTTCCAGGGAACAGCTCTGAGAGAAAGTAGATGGTAACTCACTGATGGTGTAGGCAGCGGTTTCTTCCAAGCAGAAGTGAGCTCAGACTGCGAGAAAGGGAACAGGGGCCCTCAAGGAGCGAGTACCGGTTCCAGACAGTGACCTGAAAGAAAAGACAGAGGCCCCCGAGGAGCGGGTACCCCGATAAATTAAGTCCAATTAAGGAGAGGCAGAATAGCTAGGTACGGAAAGCGAATCCCATCCGTAAGGAAATCCCTTGCTAACTTGATTAGCTAGCAAACAGAGTAGGCTTTTGTATCCGGGATGCGTGACGTCATCACAGGGGGACGCCCCTGAGGTTCGCCCCAAAGAAATAATAAGAAGCAGGGCCGCGTGGCGCGCACGCCCTATGGCAGCTGAACAACATGGCAGGATGCAGCGCCCAAGCCGGACCGGGGACGCCGGAGAGGACGGCAGGCAGACGCCGCGGCAGCCAGACGTCCATCAAACGCGGGAGGAGTCGCCAAGGAGGTAAGGAGGGCGGAGTGGAGACGTTGGGCAGCGACAGTCGTAACACTCTTACACATGCACACACACATGCACTCTCTCTTTCACGCACATACATCCACTCACTCTTCCCTCCTCTTGAAATAGCAACAGTCTCCTTCTTCAACCCTCATGACCACATGAGACGTCAGACCATAGGAGCCAACTCAGCTCTGGTCATGAGTTCCTTCCTGTAGGGCAGGCTGCACTACTCTTCCTCCACCTTCTAAGGCCCTGCTGGCGTCACTGCAAATTCCAATGGGGGCTGTACCACTCTTCTTCCTCCTAATGCCTCCCTGATAATTTCTACAGGGCCCTGCCAGCCACGCTGCTGATTCCAGCGTGGGACCGCGCTGCTCAATGACACCGGCAACACTATGGCACCTTTTGGGTAGGGTACCTATAGTCGGAGCCATATTCACTATAGGCACGCTATAGGCACTTCTGGTCACTCAGGAAACTGACAGCTCAATCAATCATTGATTTTCAGGATTCAAAGCAGATCATTGAGTATATAAGTGAAAATGATCTTTAATTTTGGTGGCTAAACTTAGCCACCAAGATTTAGGCCTGTCATTTGGCCAGGCTGAATTAGAAAGCTAACCAGCGTAATTAGTTCTGGGTGGCATAATCATCCCCTTACACCAGGAATGTCTCCAGAGCTGCCCAATATTTTTCAGTGGCAAAATTTAGCTATTGAGAGGGTGGAAAATTCATTCTTGGCCCTCAGGATCTAGATACCTAACTCTTTAATTGGATGGCTAGATTCTGATGAAAATATACCTCTCTACATCTGTGTTTTTGGTTTTGGATTGTACACTGGTAGTGGCACAGTGCAGAAATAGAAACATAGCAGAAAAATATTGACTGCCATGAGGAAAGATACCAATCATTTCACAGAACTTGTCCTGCTCAACAATTGTCAGATCCACAAAACATCAAACATAGGGCTGGATTTTCTAATGTCGCGCACCTCTCTGAATCTCGCGGTAATGGGGGGCAGGGGGTGAAGCGGAGGGTGGGCCTGGGAAATCCAGCAGCGATCGCACCACCACAGTGTTATCGCTGCCGGCTTACCCACCTAATAGTGCCACCGTGAAAGGTGGCGCTATTGGGTGCGCTACTGGCGGCTATAAAGGGGTCTTACCTTTTCGCCGCCAGCGAAGTTTCCGCGGCATCCACCCTGACGCCGTCCCCAACTCCTCCTCTTCCGGTCCCGATGCCGCCCTGACTCCACCGCTATCTAGATATCCCTTTTCGTGTGCGATAGGGATAGAAAATGACCCCCATAGTGGTAAACAAAAAGAAATACAAATATCTCAAAATCTAAACAAGATCCATAAATTAGATACTGTAGTTAAAGCTGGAGGGTACAGAATATGCCCATGAAAATCAGATTTGTAATTAAGTCAATCACTGATGACAGTAATGGCAGCTTCCTTTTGTGTCTTCCTGAGCTTCCTATTAGAGATGGAGTTATAATATACAAGTTACTTTAATCACTATTTCACGAATACACGTTTTTTTTCTCTGGTAACCAGACTAAATACAGTTTCAGTGACATTTAGAATAAATGGATCTCTGGCATTCAAGAAGAATGGAACTTTTGGTTCTCTAATTAAGTGGGCTCTATTGGTTAAAAGAAATTTTTTTATGTTTATATAATGAATTCTTATAAATTTTGCAGTATGAAAGATATTATCAGAAATTATTTTTGTTTAAGTTTGAGTGATAAAAATGCGTGGGCAGGAATAAAACACATGTAGAAGATATACTACAGTGCTACCATGAGAGACTTACCAAACTCGTGCAAAAAAAAACAAAACTCAGCTAATATCAAGCTTTGTACTAACCTAATCAGATGCAAATATGTCCCACAGTATCATAGGTACTCTTCCCTCTAAGCTGTGTGCATGTATGTGTGCACACAGGTTGTGAACTCTGCACACAGTGCAAAACATAATGCACTCAGGAAATCCCAATATTATTTTCATTATACTAGCTTGTAGCACACAAATTTGAAATCGACTTATAAAAAGTTGCACGAAAGAACATTTTTGTGCACATAGCTTTTCAAAAATTTGAGGCAACATTGCTTATAGGGACCTTCATTTTCAGTTTTTATTTTATTTTTCCTGGGAATTTCAATGTTATAACAAAAAAACATCAGTGGAAAAAATGACTTTTCCACTGATTTTGTGCCTATTTGTCATACCAGTCATTTTTCCATTGATTCTTTTTTGGCATAACATTGAAATTCCCAGCAAAAATAAAATAAAAACTGATAATGAAGGTCCTTACATACTTATTGCACAAAACATATGCATTAGAGATGTGCATCAGGTGCCCAGTCGTTTCCGCTTTCGGGTTCATTTGGCCGTGGGAAAATCTCGTATTCCCGTGGATTGGCATTTTTTTTTCCGTGAAAAATCATTTTTCGGCTTGGCGCGCGCTAACTTCCATTAGCTCGGTCTAACAAAAATAACAAAAAGTAACAAAAACTGGTGTTTTTGTTAGTGCGCGCCAAGCCGAAAAACGATTTTTTAGTGAAAATTCGGGGAAAATGCAATTGTTTTATCGGTTTCCCGATCCATGATGATTTAGGAAATATCGTACAAATTTCCTAATTGTCAAAAAACGATTGCACATCCCTAGTATGCATTGTCAGATTACAAATGTCATGTGATAATTTGGACAAAACAACAGAAGATTGCTATTCAAAGGGTTTGTCCAGACAAAAACATTTCCCCCATTCTCTTAGCTAAAATGTGCCCAGGCATCTCAGTGCATGCACAAAATTTACCCAGGTAAAAAGACATGTGAGCAATCCTGTGGTGGGATTTCATTTTTTCAGGCAGCTGTGATATACAGTGCTGCCCAGACAAAGTTAGCCAGATAAAGTCTGGATGGGAAAATACACATTCTAAAGTTATCCAAATATATTCAGCAGAAAACTTATCTGAGTAAGTTCCACAGAATATTGGGTTAAATTTATCTAGGTAGCTTTACCTGTATAACTGACCCACTCGCCAGCTTGCTCAATATCGACCTAAGAGATAACATATCCTAAAATCACCACCACCTGGCTGTCAAAACCAATTGCAGATAGTGCTGCAGGGAACTACTGGAAGGAAGAGGAAGGCCATGAAGAGAGGTGGAGGAATTAGAAGAGGAGGTATGTTAGAGGGAGGAGAAGGAAGGAGAAAGCCACCTCATTGTCCTGAACCATGACATCACAAGCAGCACAGACACAGTATTAGCCAGACTCTGAATCCACAACATGAATTTCAGCACCATCAAGAATGATCTTTTATTTGATGAGGTCCCAGAGAACTACTCTGCAATTCTTAGGGAAGAGTCCAGCAAGAGGTCCATGGCTACAAAGGACAAGTTGCGGAGGGCAAAAGTTATGGCCGTCACTAGTTAATGAGTGTAATGGTATACTGCGGACTACAGTAAGATAAAGATAGAGGGACTGTAAATTCATGTATTATTTATTGATTAGGATTTATTACCTGCCTTTTTGATAAAGGTAGGTACAGCAGCTAAGTAAACAAGTGCAACAGCTTAGACAATTAAAGTGATTAGAGGTATAACAACGTAATAAACAAGCAACTGGAAGGATAGAGTATTTAAATAAACAATAGATTAGTAAAACAAAGTTGTTTACCTGTAATAGGGATCCCCCCATAGACAGAAGGATAAATTAGACATACTAGTAGGGTCATCTGACAACACTAAAATGGACCAGTTCTCCTAGAGCTCAGAAAAACCCAGAAGGTAATGATTTTGAATGGAATGGAGAATAAAACTGAGAATATCATATTGCTTCTGTTATCAATCCATAGTGCGACTGCACTTTGAGTTTTCTGAGTTCACTTATTATTGACCCATCTCAAAACAGATATAGCAGAACTAGAAAAGGTACAGAGAAGGACAACAAATGATAAAGGGAATGGAACAGATCCATTATGAAAAATTAGCTCTTCAGCTTGAAGGACAGGCGACTGAGAAGGGATATGATAGAGGTTTACAGGGTAGAACCCTGTAAATAAGAGATGGTTATTTACCCTTTCAAATTGTACTAAGGTTAGGGGGACAACCCATAAAGCTAATAGGTAGCAGATTGAAAACAAAATCAGAGAAAGTATTTTTTCACTCAACACACGATCAAGCTGTGGAATTTGTTGCTGGAGGATGTGATCAAGGCATCAAGCCTAGCGGGGTTTAAAAGGGATTAGGCATGTTCTTTGAGAAAAAGTCCATTAACCATAATTAGCCAGATAGATTTGGGAAAGCCACTGCTTATCACTGAGACTGAGTAACAAGGAATGGATCTACTCTTTTGGGTCTGCTGACTGAAAAGCCATGCTTTCACGACCTTCCTGAATTGAAGATAGTCCTAGATTTGGTGAATCTCTTCTGAGATTCACCAAATCACACCTTTTGATTTCTTTCGTTGCTGACATGCTTAAGGAGGTTCCTTGGGAGGAACTTAAAGGCCTAGCAGGAGAATAGAAACATAAATAGTCCTACAGGCAAGCTTGACCATTTCCTCTCAAGGCCTTGAAGGTTAGGGTTTTAAATCTGACCCTGTAAATTACTGGTAGCCAGTACAGTAAGCAGAGTGGATGTGATGTGATCTTGTCTCTTGCAACCCTCTAGCATTTCAGCTGCAGCTTTCTGAATGAGCTGCAGCTGATATCAGTCCATTATACAGTGCAATACAGTAATCCAACCATGAACTTATTGCATGGCACACTGTGATCAAACTCGTCCTTTCAATGAAACAATAGAGTTTCCACAGAACACAGATAAAACAGGCTGTTTTTAAATATTGTCCGAATTTGGGAGTGCACAATTAATACTGAGTCTAATTAGTCTAGTAAATGACTATTCTAATAAATGCTATTTAAAATGCTGGTTCATTCTACCATGACCAGTGGAGGGAGATCATGCTCTACCCAGCTACATGCTAGGGAGAAAGGGCTAAAGGCCACTGTGGTACCAGAAAAGGTTGCATGCACAGTACAGTGGTCCAGGGTCTAGAAAACTTGAATCTTTGCTGCCTGCATGGCCTCCTCTACCATGCCAAGGTATCGCCACTTCTCTCCCTGGCTGTTCCCAAGTTTCTTCCTCCCCTTACTCTTTGCCAACCAGAGCTCCAATAGAGGTGCCACGTTAGAGAATGAAGTCATCCTGACAGGTGTGGTCTTTTATGCAAGCCCTTTTTTTTGCTGACTTAAATTTCCCATGGTAAATACCACATCACTTGTACATTAGCACATAGGGGCAGAATTCCTAAATAATTTCTTTCTCTTCATTAGTATGGCCATTATCATTTTTTGCACAGGCATCTGGGTCAACACTTATGGCTGCGATAAAAATATTCACCTCATCTTAACAGACACGGTAAATGGTAAATGCATAGTGCGAAATGTTTATCGCGTGCCAAACATCTTAGCAAATTTTAGTACATCAGCCCTAATATGTCTTAATAAAGCAGATCATAAATATGTTTGCCCTGAAGGAAAATTTTAAGTAGGCTGTGCAAAGGTATTACTCTGTGCTTAACAAGTACCTCAGCCCCTTTACAGCAAAATTAAACTCAAGATGAAGATGTTGAGACATTATATTGGGTTAACAAAGCTATAATTTGGGGTCATTTATCACTTCCAATATAAACCCATTATTTTAGGTAGTTTACAGTTCAGACATCTGACTTCAGGCCAAGCTGAAAACGCAAGCCTGCACGAAAATCTCCATTTCTAATACCCTTAAATCCTTTCACTATTGAACAAATCTGCATTGGTTCTGATTTATGCTCAATGACTAATTTCCTTAACATTGTTTGCACTGGTATCCATAGTGTGTCCAGTGGCACACCCAATATTCATTACTGGCCATAGCAACAAATCACACTAAGTAAGGCACATCTGCGCATTTATTTTGTAATGTCTCAATCCAATACTGTATGCAATTAATTCCAAAATCATCCAAGTTTTAAAGCCTACAATTACAACAGGCATGCAGACTGCCAGTTGCACCAATTACTTTTTCTTTAACAAAATTGTACGCTATATTAATGATATTTAACAGCTAGTTTTAATATTAAGACTTCTCCAGAGAATGAATCATGCAGCTAACAAGATGCACACTGTGGATAAGACAAGAAAAGGAAAACTTATTTGTAATGGTAGATGCCAAAGGTGGACCAAAGCTAAAAAAAATTCAAGTTAATGGTTGTCTTTTTCCTAGACCCTTTTTCTGTTCTCCCTTGCCCAGAAAGATTGCATACCATGCATTTCACTTACAGACACTGACTTTTATGATCCTAAAGCTTAACATCAGTCTTAAATGAAAACAGCTACTTTGCAGTAACTTTGAACTCCATAGTATATGTAAGTTTATATCGTAGCAGGTAAACATAATATGCAATTTACAGACATTAAGGCTGATTAATAATTTGTTCATTAACCAGCTACCAGAAGCTAAGAAGGAGAAGAAAAGTAGAATCGTTTACCTGTAACCAGCAGGAACTTAGGGTGCATACGCAGAACCACTCCATCATGAAAGATCTTTGTATAAGCTGGGTACAACAACAAAACTTGAAGTTCACTGACCTTGTGCGCTGAGGTGACTGGTACCAAGAAGAGGCCCTTCCAGGGCAGATACTTCAGGTCAAGGAGCACAGGGGCTCAAACGGAGCCTTCATAAGGTGGCCAAAACCCCACTAAGGTCCCAGGATACATCAAGGGGCCTGAGGGGAGGCTTCAGCTGAAGAAAGCCCTGCATAAATCACCCCACAATAGGCTGTACTGAGATGGGCGACCCATCCATCTCATGGTGGTAGGCTCCAATAGCACTGAGATGGACTCTGACAGAGTTGGTCTTCAGGTCCACCTCCGAGAGGTATAGAAAGTAGTCCAGAAGCTTCAAGGTGGAGCAGGAGAACAGTCTACGCATTGGTGCTCACACTAAAGAGAAAACCTCTTCCATTTCAGGCTGTAGGACTTCCTAGTGGAGGGCTTCCTGGACTCCACCAGGTCCCGAGACACATCCTCGAGAGGTCCAGGGCCTGTAAAGTCAATCTTTCAACATCCAAGCCATGAGGGACAATGTCCAGAGGTTGAGATGATGCAGTGTGCCACGATCCTGCGTGATGAGGTCTGGGGAGGTCCCCAGACTGATCTGATCCTGCAAGGAGAGATCCTGCAGAAGCAGGAGCCAGATCTTCTGCGGCCTATATGGGGCAATGAGAATCATGGTCCCCCAGTCCTGTTGGAGTTTCAGGAGTGTCTTCAACACCAGTGGTACAAATACAGGAGGCCCTTGCCCCAATGGTAGGCAAAAGTGTCCAATGTTGGCTTGCTGTTCTCCAAGAACAGGGAGCAGAACTGATGTAACTTCTTGTTGTAGAGGGAAGCAAAATGATACACATCCGGGTTCCTCATAGACGAAATATCCAATTTGCAACTTACTGCTTCAGGGACCATTCATGGAGGTGAAAGGAATGACAAAGGCTGTCTGCCACCACATTCTTGGTCCCAGAAGCAGGATGCCCTGGGACAGAGCTCATGACCAAATCTGGACCGCTTCTTGAGAGAGGAAAAATAATCTCATGCCTCCCTACTTGTTTAGGTAGTTCATTGCCACCTGATTGTTGGTCTGAACAAGGACTACCTTGTTGGCCAGGCAATCTCAAAACACCCACAATGCATACCGGATCGCTCGGAGCTCAGGAAGTTTATCTGACACTGCTCCTCCTGTATGGACCCCTGACCTTGGGTGTGCAGATCCACAACATGGGCTCCCCAGTCCAGGTGGGAAGCATCTGTGGTGAGGGTAACTTGAGCAGGGTGAACCTGAAAGGAAACCCAACCTCTAAGTTAAACAGGGTCTCCTACCACAGTAAGGTCTCCCGGAGTGGAGGAGTGACCTTGACACCTACTGCCAACTTCTTTTCAAATTCTCTCTTAGCCTGTCTTATCAATGTCTTATATGTAACTTGCCAACGTTTATGCATTATCCTATTTTCTTCTTTTGGATCCTTCTTCCAATTTTTGAATGAAGATCTTTTGGCTAAAATAGCTTCTTTCACCTCCCTTTTGAAAGTTTAGCATGAGAGCCATGGATTTGCTTACTGTCCCCCTTCCAGTCATTAAATCAAATTTGATCATATTATGATCACTATTGCCAAGCGGCCCCAACACCGTTACCTCTCTCACCAAATCCTGTTCTCCACTGAAAATTAGATCTAAAATTTCTCCCTCTCTCATCAGTTCCTAAACCAATTGCTCCATAAAGCTATCATTTATTCCATCCAGGAACTTTATCTCTCTAGCGTGTCCCGATGATACATTTACCCAGTCAATATTGGGGTAATTGAAGTCTATATCGAAACACGTGGTATAGAAAAGTTAAACCATCACATCGCTATGAAATTTTATCTTATGTATTTAGGGACCATCATACCACCCACAGTGCTCACAAGTCAGACTTGCATCTCATGCACTTTAACGGGGTCACGTTTAATCAATTGGTCCAGATGAAAGGCATCAAAGTTCAATATTGAGTATTTTTATGAATTTTTTTACTATATATATATAGTATATATATATATATATATATATATATATATATATATAGTATATATATAGTATATATATATACTATATATATATAGTATATATATATATATATATATATATATATAGTATATATATAGTATATATATACTATATATATAGTAAAAAAATTCATAAAAATACTCAATATTGAACTTTGATGCCTTTCATCTGGACCAATTGATTAAACGTGACCCCGTTAAAGTGCATGAGATGCAAGTCTGACTTGTGAGCACTGTGGGTGGTATGATGGTCCCTAAATACATAAGATAAAATTTCATAGCGATGTGATGGTTTAACTTTTCTATACCACGTGTTTCGATATAGTTCATTCTAATCGTGGGATTTTTCACTAAGAGAATTTGTGTGTTTGGTAATTGAAGTCTCCCATTATTACCGCACTACCAATTTGGTTAGCTTCCCTAATTTCTCTTAGCATTTCACTATCAGTCTCACCATCTTGATCAGGTGGACGGTAGTATACTACTAATCACTATAGTCTTCCCCGACACACAAGGGATTTCTACCCATAAAGATAGTCTCATGCAGAATCTTTATCCTGTTGGACTCTATGCTATCCCGGACATAAAGTGCCACCCTGCCTCCTAGATGCTCCTCTCTGTCATTGCGATATAATTTGTATCCTGGTATAGCACTGTCCCATTGGTTGTCCTCCTTCCACCATGTCTCTGAGATGCCAATTAAGTCTATGTCATCATTCACTGCTATACATTCTAATTCTCCCATCTTACTTCCTAGACTTCTGGCATTAGCATACAAACATTTCAAAGTTTGTTTTTTGTTTGTATTTTCATTCTGCTTTTTAATTGATAGGGATAAGTTGGATTTTTTTTGCTCAGGTGAGTTTTTAGTTATAGGCACTTGGACTACTTTTCTTATTATTGGAACCTCACTGTCGGGATGCCCTAATTCTAATGCATCAGTATCCTTTGAAGATACCTCTCTCTGAACCATGCATTGCTGAGTGACTGTCGGCTTTCCCCTTTGTTCTAGTTTAAAAGTTGCTCTATCGCCTTTTTAAAGGTTAGCGCCAGCAGTCTGGTTCTACCCTGGTTAAGGTGGAGCCCATCCCTTCGGAAGAGACTCCCCCTTCCCCAAAAGGTTCCCCAGTTCCTAACAAAACTGAATCCCTCTTCCTTGCACCATCGTCTCATCCACGCATTGAGACTCCAGAGTTCTGCCTGCCTTTGGTGACCTGCGCGTGGAAGAGGGAACATCTCTCCCTGCAGGTTCTGGACTTAATTTTTCTACCTAAGAGCCTAAGAGCCTAACTTCCAGAACCTCCCTCCCTCCCACATTTTCCTATGTCATTGGTGCCCACATGTACCACGATAGCCGGCTCCTCCCCAGCATTGTTTAAAATCCTATCTAGGTGACGTGTGAGATCCACCACCTTCGGACCAGGTAGGCATGTTACCAGGCGATCCTCACACCCACCAGCCACCCAGCTGTCTACATTTCTAATAATCGAATCACCAACTATGACGGCCGACCTAACCCTTCCCTCCTGGGCAGTAGTTCTTGGGGAGATATCCTCGGTACGAAATGACAGTCCATCACTTGGAGAGCAGGTCCTTGCTACAGGATCCTTTCCTGCTACACCAGGTTGATGCTCTCCAATCATGAGACCTTCTTCCTCCAAGGCAGCACCAGGGATGCGAGTCTGAAGTTGGGACTTGGCTACTATGTCCCTGAAGGTCTCATCTATATACCTCTCTGTCTGCCTCAGCTCCTCCAGGTCTGCCACTCTAGCCTCCAGAGATCGGACCCAGTCTCTGAGAGCCAGGAGCTCTTTGCATCGCATGCACATGTACAACTTCTCACTGGTGAGTAAAAAATCATACATGTGACACTCGATGCAAAAGACTGGGAAGCCCCCCTCTTGCTGCTGGACTGCTGCCTTCATCTCAATTTTGATCAGTTCCTAGTTAAGTTTTAGGTTGCTATGGGAGTAGGAATGTGTCTAATTAACGTCCTTTAAATGTATTAGTGAATTCACTATATGTCTGGTAGTGGCCTACAGGGGTCTGCTCAAACTCTCAATAAAGTTTTTGTTGTTTTTTGGTTTTTTTTTTTGTGAAAGTGGCACCTGCCTATAAATTAAAGGATGAGCTATGGGTGGGTGGGCAAGGGGTGTGAGGGTTGGGAAATACAGTCTAACTTCAGTTAGTCAGCCAGAGTGACTCACTGCTTTCTTGATTAACAAATGTTGGTACCTATTCAAACCAAATCAAACTACCTCAACACCTTTCCATGGTGAGTAACTGAACTGAACTTTTCAACATTTTTACTTAGGTATATACTGCTCCTAGCTTATGTCTAGCTTCTGGCAACTTTTTGGGTTTTTTGGGGGTTTTTTGCCAACGCTTATATTTTATCCTATTTTCTTCTGATGGATCCTTCTTCCAATTTTTGAAAGATCTTTTGGCTAAAATAACCTCTTTCACCTCACCTTTTAACCATGCCAGTAATCATTTTGCCTTCATTCCACCTTTCTTAATGTGTTGAATTCATCTGAACTGTCTTTCTAGGATGGTATTTTTAAACAATGTCCAGCCTCTTGCACACTTTTTACCTTTGTAGCTGCTCCTTTCAGTTTTTTTCTAACTAATTTTATCATTTTATCAAAGTTTCCCTTTTGAAAGTTTAGCACTAGAGCCGTGGATTTGCTTACTGTCCCCCTTATAGTCATTAATTAAAATTTGATCACATTATTGCCAAGCAGCCACACCACCATTACCTCTCTCACCAAATCCTGTGCTCCACTGAGAATTAGATCTAACATTGTTCCCTCTCTCGTCGGTTCCTGAACCAATTGCTCCATAAAACTGTCATTTATTCCATCTAGGAACTTTATCTCTCTAGCTTGTCTTGATGATTCATTTACCCAGTCAATATTGGGGTAATTGAAGTCTCCCATTATTACTGTACTACCAATTTGGTTAGCTTCCCTAATTTCTCTTAGCATTTCACTGTCCATCTCACCATCTTGGTCAGGTGGACGGTAGTATACTCATCACTATACTCTTCTCCAACACACAAGGGAATTCTACCCATAGGGATTTGATTGTGCATTTAGTCTCATGCAGTATCTTTATCCTGTTAGACTGTATGCTATCCCGGACATAAAGTACCACCCCGCCACTTAGATGCTCCTCTCTGTCATTGCGATATAATTTGTATCCTGGCATAGCACTGTCCCATTGGTTATCCTCCTTCCACCATGTCTCTGAGATGCCAATTAAGTCTATGTCATCATTCACTGCTATACATTCTAATTCTCCGATCTTACTTCTTAGACTTCTGGCATTAGCATACAAACATTTCAAAGTGTGTTTTTTGTTTGTATTTTCATTCTGCTTTTTAATTGATAGGGCTAAATTGGAATTTTTTAGCTTAGGTGAGTTTTTAATTACAGGCTCATGGACTACCTTTCTTATTATTGCAACCTCACTGTTGGGATGCCCTAATTCTAATGCATCAGTATCCTTTGAAGATACCTCCCTCCGAACCATGCACTGCTGAGCGACTGTCAGCTTTCCCCTTTGTTCTAGTTTAAAAGCTGCTCTATCTCCTTTTTAAAGGTTAGCACCAGCAGTCTGGTTCCACCCTGGTTAAGGTGGAGCTCATCCTTTGGAAAAGATTCCCCCTTCCCCAAAAGGTTCCCCATTTCCTTACAAAACTGAATCCCCCTTCCTTGCACCATTGTCTCATCCACACATTGAGACTCCGGAGCTCTGTCTGCCTCTGAGGTCTTGCGAGTGGAACAGGGAGCATTTCAGAGAATGCTACCCTGGAGGCTCTGGATTTCAGCTTTCTATTTAAGAGCCTAAATTTGGCTTCTAGAACCTCCCTCCCATATTTTCCTATGTCATTGGTGCCCACATGTAGCATGACAGCCAGCTCCTCCCCAGCACTGTCTAATATCCTATCTAGGTGACGCGTGAGGTCCGCCATCTTCGCAACAGATAGGCATGTTACCAGGCGATCCTCATGCCCTCTACATTCCTAATAATCAAATCACCAACTATGATGGCTGATCTAACCCTTCTCTCCAGGGCAGTAGCCCTGGGAAACACATCCTCAGTGTGAGAGGACAATGCTGCACCAGGTTGATGTTCTCCGATCATTAGACCGTCTTTCTCCAAGGCAGTACTAGGGCTGCCAGTCTGAAGTTGGGACTTGGCTATGTCCCTGAAGGTCTCATCTATATACCTCTCTGTCTGCCTCAGCTCCTCCAGGTCTGCCACTCTAGCCTCCAGAGATTGGATTCATTCTCTGAGAGACAGGAGCTCTTTGCATCGCATGCACACATACAACTTCTCACCGGCAAATAAAAAAATCAAACATGTGACACTCGATGCAAAAGACTGGGAGACCCCCCTCTTGCTGCTGGACTGCTGCCTTCATCTCTAATTTGTTCGGTTCCTAGTTAAGTTTTAGGTTGTTATGGGAGTAGGAATGTATCTAACTATCGTCCTTTAAATGTATTAGTGTATTCACTGTATGTCTGGTAGTGGCCTACAGGGGAATGATCAAACTCTCAATAAGGTGTGGGGAATTCGTGTAGTGAAGTTAAAAGACAGATTTTTTTTTTTTTTTAGTGTGAAAGTTGCACCTGCCTATAAATTAAAGTATGAGCTAGGAGTGGGTGGGATGGGAAATACAAACACACTAACTTCTGCTTATTAGCTGCCTTACTGACTGACTATTAAAAGCACAAACACACTAAATAATAGAGGTGTGAATCGTGTGATCGATCGTCTTAACGATCGATTTTGGCTGGGGGGGGAGGGAAATCTTATCGTCATGTTTTTAAAAAAAAAATCGTTAAAAATCGTAAATCGGGGGAGGGCGGGAAAACCGGCACACCAAAAAAACCCTAAAACCCACCCCGAACCTTTAAAAGAAATCCCCCACCCTCCCGAACCCCCCCAAAATGTTTTAAATTACCTGGGGTCCAGTGGGGGGGGGGGGGGGTCCCGACGCAATCTCCCTCTCTCTCTAGCCACGACTGCGTTGTACTAGATAGATGGCAAAAAAGATGGTGGAAAGCAGAGAGCAGCCTGGTGATTACGACATAAAAAAATGGTCAAAGTCTGGAACCATGGGAGAAGTAGAGAAGAAAGCTGAACAGAGAGACAACTGGTGCAATCTAGCAACCCACCTTTGTATTGATGGCACTTGATTATTACACTACTGTTGAATGCAAATGAAAACCCTTTTTACAGGGTCACTAATGCGATAACGTCTTGTGTTGGGAACTTGATCTGAGCATACGCCCGTATGACATAGTGAGGGCAAAGGTAGCGCCGGCGCCATTTTGAAGATTGGCAATATGGCCCGCGTGCGGGAGGTCGCTCCCGGACCCCCGCTGGACTTTTGGCAAGTCTTGTGGGGGTCAGGAGGCCCCCCCAAGCTGGCCAAAAGTCCCTGGGGGGTCCAGCGGGGTCCGGGGGTGATCTCCAGCAGGCGTGACGTCGGGAGCCAGGAAACAAAATGGCGCCGGTGCTACCTTTGCCCTGTCACATGATAAGGGCAAAGGGCCACCGGCGCCATTTCTCAACGCAGTCGTGGCTAGAGAGAGAGGGAGATCGCGTCGGGACCCCCCCACTGTACCCCAGGTATTTTAAAACATTTTGGGGGGGGTTCAGGAGGGTGGGGGATTTCTTTTAAAGGTTCGGGGTGGGTTTTAGGGTTTTTTTGGTGTGCCGGTTTTCTCGCGCCCTATTTAACAATACAATACAAATGCCCCTGACGATAAATCGGGGGCATTTGTATTGTATCTGCACTCTAACGATTTTGGACGATTTTAAAATTATCTGACGATAATTTTAATCGTTCAGAAACGATTCACATCCCTACTAAATAATATACCCCAATAGTTTACTTCTCCCCAATACTTTTAAAAAAAATTCCCAAGCAAAACTTACTGATTCCTTTCAGCCACCAGCAAGGTGATCCTCTCCTCTCAGAGCTCCCACTAGATTGTTTAAACAAGTTAAACTCTGAAATTGATTGCCAGAGGATGTGGTTTCAGCAGTTAGTGTAAATGGGTTTAAAAGAGGTTTGGATAAATTCCTAGATGTTAAATCCATGAACTGCTATTACAGTAATTAATAAGCAATAGTAGTTTGTGATCTATCTATCTTGGTTTGAACCAAGGGTCCATCCACCCTTCTGGATCAGGTAAAATGGTGTTCCCAGTGGGCAGGATAATCCTGAGATGGTTGGGAAAACTCCTTCTAAAGATGGCTAAAATCTTGTCCATGCAAAGACAGTAAATCCTCTATTTCCCCAGGGAGCTGAAGACTCTGGATGGGTGTCTTATGATGATTTCAAAAAAGTATCTTACTCACAGTTAATAGATCTTTTCCTTTTAATATGATAGGGATCCCTTTTGAGAGGGATCCAGTCTAGAGCTGTATCTTCACAAATCCTTAGATATGGAGGATGAGGGGTAGAAAAACACTTCCTCACAGATCTTCACAAAACAATTTCTTCTGGTTCCCCAAAAAGGAAATAATACCGGAATTACCCCTTGCAGCAGATCACCACCTCTGAAGTCAAGTCTTCCCTATCCTTAGGTGTCCTGAACACAGGGTTCCCCATTCCCTGAATCCAAGAAAGGCCCAGGTATCCAAGGCTCCTACCACATAAAAGTCCAAAATATTCCTAGAACAACCACTTTGCACCTTGGGGTGAATGGAGCCCCTGACCTGTCCTGAAGGATCCCAAGATGGATAGAGCCCATATCCCCAGGTAAGCCAAATATACAACTGAAGCATAAATCTACAACCTTCCTCCATAACTGCAAATTAAACTGCCCCAGGGCTCATGGAAAAATGCTGCTATAAAACCTCTGAAGAAGGATATCCATTCCAGTACCCACAAAGGGAGGGGCTGCATATGAATGGATCCTTCCCTAATTATTTCTCAGTAACTTATTCTATAAGACATCTCCCAGGGCTTACTGGTAATTGAAAATGGCTCTCAGTCACACCTAGGATCCAAAAGCTGATATTGATTAGATATAACCACAATTCACTGGCATAGGATTTGTGGGCTTCTGATATGACTTTTTCTTAACTGGTACATATATTCATATTTTCACAGAGAAGATAGTGTGAGTTGGAAGACATCTGGTGAACAATGCTGGATACAAAGTTTGTTAAGGCCACAGACCCAGCAAGTTTGTGTCCTGCAATACCAACAAAATTATAAGGTGAAGACAGATTTCTTGAAATGAAAACAACAGCAGCTTGTTCTCCTCAGTACAGTTTTCAAGGCATTGAAACCGCAGAGGCCATCACGTGGCTTGACTTCCATCTTGTGTTACTTAGGTCTGCAAAGTTTGGTTCAGTTGTATGCTCCTTTTAGGGTGACTAGCTTATCCCTACAGAAGATGCCTGTCAGGATTTTCATAGAATGCAATGCAGACTGGACTAAAAATAATACAGCCGTATGCTCAGATCAAGTTCCCAACACAAGACGTTATCGCATTTGTGACCCTGTAAAAAGGGTCTTCATTTGCATTCAACAGTAGTGTAATAATCAAGTGCCATCAATACAAAGGTGGGTAGCTAGATCGCACCAGTTGTCTCTCTGTTCAGCTTTCTTCTCTACTTCTCCCATGGTTCCAGACTTTGATCATTTTTTTATGTCGCAATCACCAGGCTGCTCTCTCCTTTCCACCATCATTTTTGCCATCTATCTAGTACTAGATTAGCTTTTTTGCTGATAATGTAATCAAGGAATTACCCATCCAAAACATATGTAATTGAAAGGTTCATGGGCCAACTGTGTTTTACTCCTCTCTGTATCTATTCAGATTTAGTAAATTATACTCATCGTGCCAGAAGTTTTCCAGTTTAGAGATTAAAAACAAAAACATTGTATTCCTTGATATAAAACTTCACAGTATTCAAAATAGAATTGTAGTCTTAACAAGCAAAATTAATCCAAGCCTTAAAATTTAAAACTGAAATAAAATGTCATCTTTTGTTACGAGAAGAATCAAAATGTTATCTATAATGACCACACTAGTTAGTACTGAATAAGAAAAGAAGAATTTTGCTGGTTAAAATATTTTACAGGATAAAGAGACTCAGCAGGGGTAGTAAATTAGAACAGAATTGAAGTGTGTTACCATCAAATACCTGCTGTTTTTATTTTACAAAATAATGAAGTTAGCAGAGTATGTAGGAGGTGATGCCTGATTTTCATCATAGCAAAAGTCAGACATTTGTGCCTGAATCATAAATGAAAAATGCAGCTATCTGCTAATGAGTAAAATATAACAAAAGCTTCTTCTGTCAGTTGCTATAAAATCAAGTTGCTCATGCCATACCAATAAAAAACAAATCTCTTCAAGCACATGGGCCTCTTATTCTGCACATTTGAGAATGTAATAAAAAGTTTTATTGGGAGAAAATTCCCATGTCTTGCAAATGGCCAAAAACCTAGAAAAAAAATTTGACCTGCAGCTACATTTCTTGGGCCAGCAGGGAGGACATTCAGCTCTGTGCCATAGAAACTTGTTCCCAAAGTGGGCTCATGGCCTTCTAAGATAACACTGGCACTCTAACCTAGGCTAAATGGATTTGCAGTTCAATGCTAAAAATTATTCAGGTAAAGTAGGATTGCAATGTAGGTGACCTAAATGTAGCTGAAATGCATATTTGTAACTGTTTATTTACAACTAAACATGTACTTTAGTTTCAGTTATGATGGGCTGCACACAAAGAGGTATAACCAGCCGAAAAAAGGGAGGTGGTGATTGTTGGGAAGCTCTAGGGTGCGATTCCAATTTCAGGGAGTGTGTTTTTGGGCCACGGCTCGACCCCAGAGGAAGTCTGAAGAAGTGCTGAGGCAGGCGAGGTGTGGCCGAGCATGGGCAGAAAAGGAGCAAGGCTGGACTGAAGACAGGCGAGGGAATCCGGAACAGGAACAAGGCTGGGCCCGGCCTCCGCCAGACCGACACGCAGCAGTGTGACCTAACAACGCAATGCTGGTCATGAGAGTAGCCCTCCAGCCACTCGGAAGCCCTTTCTGACCCACCACTTGGGAACGACAAGTGCGTGAGGCCAGACGGAGGCTGAGGGCAGGAACATGAAGACTCAGACGAAGACAGGATACTCAGAGGATTCAGATGAAGATTTGGACACTCAAACGAAGACTTGGATACTCAGGAAACTTAGATGAAGACTTGGATACTCAGACGAAGACTTGGATACTCAGACGAAGAATCAGACAAGGACTCCAGATACTCAGAGGACTTGGACAAGGGTTCAGGTCGCTCAGAAGACTCAGGCAAGGATTCAGGTCACTCAGAAGACTCGGACAGGGATTCAGGTCACTCGGGACTTTCAGGCAAGGATTCAGGAGTCAGGCAAAAGTACTGGGTGAGAACTGCATCGCATCGCGCCCTACACAGCCGCCCATGGTTGGTCACGGACCACGCTGAACATGAAGCAGACTCCAGACGAGGTAATGGAAGTTGAGACTGGAACATGATGAAGATTCAGTAGAGGCCTGCACCGGGGCGCACCCTGTACCGCCGCCTGTGGCTGGTCACGGACAACACTGAAGCGGAGCAGGTTCTGGCAGAGTCTTAGGCATGGACGGAAGCAGGCACAAGGGGACTCCATAGACCGGGACAAGATACTCAGGAACAAGGCATTAAAAACAGATGTCTCCTGGAGGCTTGTGTTGCGGATGTGGACCTTTGGGCCGGTCGGAACAGGGGATGGAGCGCTGTGGAAGGCCACAGCAAGCGTCCCAACCGGGAGGCGGCTCGGCGGGCTTGGGGAAGGCTTGGGCACTGGAACAAGGTGGAGTCCTATGCGACCAAGGACTCAGCAGCAGGAAGGAGGACGGACGACGTTGGGCCCTGCAGACTGAAGAGTCTTCACCCTGGAGACCGGTACTCCCCCGGGAGGATCCCGTAGGAGTCCGGCCACTGGGACGTTTGGAGATTCACCCTGGAAGCCGGAGCCCCCCCAGGAGGAGCCCGTAGGGGCCCGGCCGCTGGGACTTAGGCGAATCTTCGGGGCTGGCGAACACCAGGAACCAAGGAACAACGAAGGTCAGAGACGGGGGTCCAAGGACGAAGCCAAGTCGAAAGCCAGGAGTCAGAGGAGCAGCCAAGCCAGGAGATGAGACAAGAGGCGGAGTCGTGGACGGAGCCGGGTCAGAACCAGAAGTCAGAAGTAGATGCCAGAACCAAGGGATGAGACAAGAGGCGGAGTCGTGGATGGAGCCGGGTCAGAACCAGAAAGAAGTAGATACCAGAGCCAAGGGATGAGACGAAGGACGAGTCAGGAGTCAAGCCAGGTTGAAGATGAAGAGCAATCCAGGAACGCAGCAACTAGCAGTCAGGAAACCTGAGGAACCTCGTTGCAAGGCAAGGGAAGACTCCAGCTGCAGAGCTTAAATAGCCCTGCAGCATCTGACGTCATCTGCAGGCAGATTAGAGTTTTCCCGCGCTGGCCCCTTTAAATCTGGTGCCCTAGCGAGCGCGCGCGCAGCTAGGGGGCAGGGCTAGCCGCGGGAGGATGCCGGCTGCTCCTCCGGAGCAGGAGTGCCGCGTCTGAGGCCTGTGCAGGCCCAACGGAGTTGGAGGCGGTCCGATCCCGACTTGAGGGTGAGTGGCGGTCCCCGGGGCCGACCCGGGATCACAACAGCTTGTGCCTCTGACGAGAAGGCCTTGTATCACGGAGCTCCCTACACAGCCTCCCTGGGACAGGTCATGGACCACGACATGGCACACCAGGAAAGGTGGGCACAAGGAACATGGGAACTGGTTACAGAGGTGAAGACAAGGGCATCAGGACCAAGACATCAGGAACATGTAATGTCTGGAACATCAGGACGAGGAACATCAGGACTTTGGAACAGAACCACAGAACAACAGGACATCTGGAACATCAGGATATGAAACATCAGGATTTTCAGGAACGGAACCACAGACGAAGACAAAGGAGCTCCAACAAGAAACACATGACCTTGAAGAAGCGATGGACCTCAGAAGCCTCCTGGATCAGTGGTCTGGAACATCCAGGAGCAGACTGGCTCCATGCGAAGGCACTGAGGGACAGACAAAGAGCCCTTTTATAGGACTGATCCAGCGAAGACTAATGATGTCATCATTGAGAGCTGCGGGGCTTTTCCCGCCGCTGGCCTTTTCCTAGACCTCTGTCTCGTCTCTTCCTACTCAGTCCTTGCTTGCACTGTCCTGGTGCTTGCCTGGGGCCATCTTCAACCTAACCTTCTCTCTGCTCCTGCTCCACCCGTGCTAGTACCAGCTCACCTCTCGTGGTGTGTCTTGGAGCTCCTCCCTGAGTCGCGCCATGACCCAAGGGCTCACATCCTACCTTACATGGGACCGCGCCTCCATGCTCCTAACAGGACCTGAAGGTGCGCTCTGTAACAGGATCTGAAGGCCATGAGCTCGGTGAGCTGTGCCTGTGAAAGGCTCCAGTCTTTTGGACATTTTGTTAGCCTTGATTTTGCCTGGAAATTTTTGCTTCAGTTCCTGGACACTTTTCAACTTGCTCCTTGCCCAGAGAATGTTTTGCCTTAGTTCCTGGACTCTTTGATAACCTGTTCCTAGCCCAGAATTTTTGCTCCCAGTTCCCTGGACATTCAATTCCTTGCTTTAGCCAATTTTTTTTCTTTTGTTGCTTGTCTCTCCTCTTCAGCTAATTGGATCCCATGACCTGCAGGAGGCGCCTGCATCCAGATCATCTCCGAGTTCAATCCATCCTGGTACCTTCTCGACCAGCAGGAGGCACCTGCCATTGTTCCAGAGACCATCTCCATTCTTACCACTGCGATGTTGGTTCAGCTCCCTGGGTTCCATATGACCTGCAGGAGGCGCCTGCACCCAGGTTCCACATCCAGCATCAAGTTCATCTTCTATGCCAAAAATCTTTGAGCATCAGGGAGTACATTCCATTAAAGAGTACTCCACATCAACACTCTGGGTCTTGGGTTTGTACGGCCTGCAGGAAGTGCCTGCACCCTAGACCTCTCTTCGTCTCGTCTTTTGCTATTCAGTCCCCGCTTGCACTGTCCTGGTGCTTGCCTGGGGCCATTTTCAGCCTAACCTTCTCTCTGCTCCTGCGCCACCCGTGCTAGTACCATCTCACCTCTCGCGGTGTGTCTTGGAGCTCCTCCCTGAGCCGCGCCGTGACCCAAGGGCTCACATCCTACCTTAGATGGGACCGCGCCTCCACGCTCCTAACAGGGCCTGAGGGCGCGCTCCGTAACAGTGATGCCCTGCACGGGTCCTTGGCGAGGCCTCACCTGGAGTACTGTGTTCAGTTCTGGAAGCCATATCCCAAAAAGGACACAGACAGGATGGAGGCGGTCCAGAGAAAGAATCTAACCTTTTCCAATGGAAAGGAAGCTGTAGAAGGAGGGGTCAGGATATGAAGTGCCAAAGGGGGTAGACAGGAACATCAGGAATTTTTTTTTTTTTACAAAGAGTGCTGGAAGCCTGGAATGCCCTCCAGGAAGAGGTGGTGAAATCAAGAACAGTAACAAAATTCAAAAGGGTATGGGATAAACACAGAGAATCTCTAGCGGCTAGAAAATGGACATGAACTGAGATATCCTATGGTAACTTTTTCTGTAATATTTCTACTTAGGGGTAGCCTACACAGAGCAGCAGTTACAACCCTAAATATATGTTTGGCAAGTGAAATGGACCATTTGGATCTTTATTTGGCATCATTTACTATGTATTTAGCAGAGTTAATGCTGGACCTTGCATTCTCAACTGGCCTCTGAAACACTCATTTGAGCATCCCAGGGAGCTGCTCATCCATGGTGGACCCAGCAGCAGCAGAACCAAATATGAGCCAAACATGGAAGAAAATGCAAATTCTGTTCTTCTGCCTCGTGGTATATCTGTGGGAAACATTTCAAAAATCAGCTTTTGGGCTAATCATGTTGATGTACAGTTTTCTCCACGCATAGCTTAAATACAACTCTCCAAAATGGAAAAAAAAAAACCCTATGAAACCAATAAAAGCATCTGTCATGTGCTTAAGCTGACCCGGTCCTTTTTGTTGAGGGAAGGTGGAAGATCAGTTGTCATAACAACAGTGAATGGAAGAGAAGGGGTTTACATACACTGACTCTGGATTAGTCCGCTCAGTAGTGGGTTCATTACTGGTGAATCTGCCTTTCCCCCTCATTCTGGGACATGTATGAAAGGGGTTTTCCAATGCTGCAACAATTGCAAAAATGCTTTAAAAGGGGAACTGAGAATTGTTTTCTTATCATGTTCATGTTTCATACTGGAAATGAGTCCAAAATTATACTTACAAATCTTTCCACTGTTAGATATCCCTGGATCAAGTAAAACCAGTTGCAGAAGTGAGTCTCTGGGTAGGATTAATTACTCCAGATACAATCAGAATCAGCTCTCCAATACCTTTCTGGTATTTACATGAGCAGCAGTGGAATAAGTGTGCTTTCACGGTCACAGTAAGCGTTATGTGAAAATAGTGCACTTGCCGAGTACCTCCCCCACTTGTATTTTCTTCCTCTCAAATCCATTCATTTCAAGACAATACACAGATCAGGAGAGAAGCTGAACACAAAGAACATTCTCTGTCAAGGCTGCTGTTGGTATATTTCATGCGCAACTGATTTAGGATAGAGCATCTTTAATTAAACTTGTCAGCTTTGGTGAAAGCCATAGAGACCAATCCAAATGAAGGCTAATCATATTTTTTTTGGTCATTTATTCCATTACCTATTATATTTAATGCAGTTTGCATGGGTTTATCATTTGGAAGATTTATTTTCTGTGAGTAAATGCAATCAAATTCCTTTCGGTCTTATTTTTCTACAAGAGGAAAAGATCAAGAATTTAGCAAGAAAGAAAACAGCTTTTTTTTGCATTGCCAAGAACACATATTAAGGGATTCTTGTACAATACAAATTTTTTGTCCCATCCAAGAGAAAGTACCTGTTTGGGTGGACAAACTCAACCAGGTCACTATAAATTCCAGACTGAATTCTAGGGTCAGGCGTAACCTTAAATCAAGAAGAATACAAAAAACCAACAAGTCAGTTTTTCTGACACAGTTCCGAAACAGCACATCCTATGTCCAAGTTATTAATTGAATTGGAGAGGAGGGGACTTAAACAGAACTTTATTAAGATTGGAACAGAAATGTATCTTTGATTTTAATATTCTGGTCCCAAATGGTCTTAATTGTGACACTGATTTTGAAGTATACCTGTAAATATTTGCATTCGACTAAATCGGTTTGTTCTAATTTACATACATATTAATTTATATTTATCATTGTGTGGAAATATGGTGCCAATGGATCACTGCTATGTGTGTATCCCAAGCATTAAGAAAATATGATTTTAAAAAATTCTTCAATAAGCATTTTATACCACGTTTTATTATCCTAAACAATAAAAGTGCCATCCGCTATGCATAACCAATAATACTCTTCTTTTCATTTTTCTCCTTTTTCTATTGTTTTTGATTTTTAAAGTCAGTTTCCACCATTTTTTTATGTACTCAAAAGTGTCATCCCTTATGTATAATCAATAGCCTCTTTTTTAGTATGATTCCACCACATTTTTAAATACATATTATTTCCACATGGTCTTCTTATTTATCCAAAATGGTCTCTCTGATTGCGGTTTTACCATTGCTTATTTTAGTGCACTATTGTTAGCGACTACATGGCTTCTTAAGTTATTGCAATACTTCTTTAGAACAGTTTTATAGGACTGCTAGGCTGCCATCAGATATAAATCAAAGTTTAAGTTCTGGTATGTTTGCAGGTCGTAGACGGAGACTTTTAAAGGCAAGCATTGCGTGATTTAGAAGTGCCCGACTGTAAGTTTATTTTGAATTATAAGTATGATGTACCCCACCCGTCAGAAAATACTTGAATCGAGGGGATTGAGTATGTAAAGGTAAGTTGTTCACCAACGCGCACATATAAAAACTTGTTACGTTTGAGTTTTAATTGGCTGTGAAAAATTGTAAAGATTAGTTAAGAGCAATTGAAAGGTATATTGGGCCACTACATATAAAGCTTTTCGATATTTAAATGAATTAAGAATATTGTTGCATTACTGGCATTTTCAAGCTTAACCGTTACTGCCTAAGCCTGTCTTTTACGTGACAACTGCGTTTTTTGTTAGATACTTTGTATATGGTTTTATCCCACACCAGGACTTTAAATACACTATTTGGATATCGTTTTGTGTGAAAGATCCATTGATATAAAAGCATAGAAATAACGGAGCTACTTTTCTGGTTTGGATAACGCGGGCAACCAATAGCCTTGCCCCTCAGTATGTTTTAAAAAATCCTTTTAAAATAATTTTTGGAATATTATTTCTCCATATCCTTTTTATTTTTTATTATTTATATTCCGTAATTTTGTTTCCAAACGTATTTTTACCATTGCTAATATTAGTGCACACTGTAGTGACTACATGTTTTTTATATTATCGCGATACTTCCTTAGATCATTTTCATAGGACTGCTCGGATGCCTTCACATATAAGTTAAGGTTGTTTATAGCACAGAGATGGCAACGTCGAGAAGCAAGCATTAAGTGATTCAGAAGTAGCTCAGTGTACCGGTAAGTTTGTTTTTGAATGAAAACAATTGTGTGCCCCACCTGTTAAAAAATGATTAATATTTAGATGGAGAGGATGTAGTGTGTAAAGAAAGGTCGCTCACCACCGCCACACAATTAAATATTGATCTATAACTTTTATGTTTTAACATTTTCTGCCGAGTAATTTCAAACATAAATAGGAGGCAAAAGAGCAGTTAAGGATGGATAAAGCTACTATATATAAAGCTTTTTGGCATTATATTGAAAAATTGCCATACTATAAGCATACAAATACAGCTTAATCTTGCTTTTTATGAGAAAACCATGTTTGGTTTTGATAGATATTTTGTTACCACTAGGCTTCCAATCCCATATCCGGAGACTTAATACCATACTTGAATATTATTTAGTGTGATAGAATTAAAAAGAGCTAATGTTGTAAAAGCTAAGATCTTTCAGCTTCACTTTCAATTTGTATGTCGCAGGCATTTTAATATTTAAATATACGTAGTGCTAAAAATACATATATTTTACTCTGTAAGTTCAAACTTAGAATCATTTGTAGAAAAGATCACTATGGTTAATACTGTTTGGCTTCCATTTCCGATTTTATTTACATTAAAGGCAAACAATTGCATGGTACGGAGCTCACAACGTTTCACGAATTGTGTGGAAATAGAGACTGAAACGTATGAACAAACACGCATCCAGTAAGATACGCTCTATAGTTATTTGATTGCTTTCTGCTTGACATGTGACATTTATCTTCAGGGTATTAATTATTGGTTAGAATAGGGATGGCACAATAAAACGAAATATATCGTCTAATCACAATAGACTACAAAATAGATGCATTGTTGCAAAAGGCCATAAACTTGGAGTATCTTTATGATTTATTTGTGAGATACAATGATATAATTTAAAATGTTCGTTATTCAAGTTGTGCATTTAATAATACTGAAAAGAATTCAATGGAGGTAGCACTTTCTGTCACCAGTAATAGGATATGAAACAAAACATAAAACATAAAAGAACTTTTAATAGCGTTTTTACAAATGTTGTGAGTGACATGCACCACTTATTACACTTATGGTCTCTCCCGGGTAACATGACACCACTGATGTAGGGTTTTTTTTACTTACAGCCCACTCAAAAGGTGTGATGGATTCATGAAGCCCTTGTGAAAATGAAATCAACCCATCAGTGTTTCCTCTGGCCTTATATTGTGTCCTCCTCTAAAATGCCATCTTCTCCCTCATCCCTAAACCACCCATCTGTCTTCACAGGAGTCCCCAGGACGATCTTGAAATAGCCTAGCATTTTTCTCTTGATTTACAATTTTTACTACATGGAGCTGTCAGTGCTCTTCCCACTGGTCAGTCCTTTTACCTTTCTTTGACTAGAATTGCACATGGTACAGGTTTGCCCATGTGGCATTATATGCTAATATTTTGTAACAACTCCAAATAATTTTTCCTTTGATGTCAATTTCTGCTACAATCCTGTATTCATCATCACCCACTTTGTGGAAAATTTTCAGAGTGTTCTTTCTCAATATGACCTTTCATGATTCTCACGCTTTCAAAAGTCAAAGCACAGAGATCTCCATACCACAGATTTACAGTGCTATTCTGTAATATGTCAAGTGTTTGAAGATTTGTCTTGCTAGTTGGACAGACAAGCTATTTGCCATTCTCGTATCTGCAGGGTACCCATTCTCTCTAGTGTCTGTTGGCCCTCTATAATTTATCACTGCTAGGATAAAAGAAAAGTATTTCTGCTCTGAACATTAACAGTGGAAGAATTTATCTTTGGAAACTGAATAACAGATCTAGTTTTCCAATATTCAGTATTCTTATGCACAAAATAAATGATTTGATGATTATTGCACCACATTCATTTTTTTTCAGTTCTTGGCTCATTCATTGGATGCAACCCTTAATAACCTGTATGTAGGCATGTCGCTCCTAATTTTTATTCATTAAAAGGTGAATTTTCAAAGAGTTACACACACATAAATATCAGCACATCTGCCTGTAAATAGCATTCTGGAGAGGGGCCAACATTTACGTGAGTAAGTTGCTATTTTATAAGCAATTTCACACGTACATTTAGAAGCTTACTGGCGTATCTTCACACCTGTTCTGTATCTAGAGTAAATGATCATAAACGTCTTAAATCCTAGGTGAAGGGGGGGGGGTGGCTCAGGCTGAAGAGCCAGGAGGGTATCGATGACCTGTAGATGGACAGGGATTGGTAGACTAATTGGTAAAACTGGTAATTTCATTGCCATGCGTATGTTAGAAAATCTCCAGACTTACATGTGAAAAAGCCGATTTACGGGGGAGG
This sequence comes from Rhinatrema bivittatum, assembly GCF_901001135.1. Classification (NCBI taxonomy): domain Eukaryota; kingdom Metazoa; phylum Chordata; class Amphibia; order Gymnophiona; family Rhinatrematidae; genus Rhinatrema; species Rhinatrema bivittatum. Next base: position 11,827,527 of record NC_042621.1, on the reverse strand, counting down.
CAAATAGGTATACATTGTGCAGGTAAAATCGCCAAGCATATATTTTTAAAGTTACATGTAAAATAGCAGTGGCGCGCTACTTATCCGGATAAATCTTGAAAGTAGCCGAGAGAGATATATACCACTGTAAGAGGGGACACTTTCAAATCAGGACGGGTTTGCGGGGGTAGATTTTAGTAGGGATGTGAATTGGGCTTCGGACGATATTTTCAAAATCGTCAGAAATCAGGGGCTCCCCCAAAATGATAGGAAAACCCCACGATATTGATCGTGGGGGTTCTCTTATCATTTTGGGGGAGGGCGGGAAAAACGGTGTTATGCTTCTGGGATGTGAACCCTTGGTCCAGCGAAGAACGAATGTTCAGTCGCTGATTGGCGAAACCTCGACTCGGACTGTCACGAAGATCTGGATGCAGGCACCTCCAGCAGGACGAGGTATAAAGCTGAGCTGGCGCCTCCAGCAGGTTGTGGAAAGTAAAGCTGAGCTGGCGCCTCCAGCAGGTCATGGACTCGAAGGTGGATGTCCTCAGCAGGTCGTGGAAAGTAACGCTGAGCTGGCGCCTCCAGCAGGTCGTGGACTCAATAGGTAAAATAGTTCAGGCAATGAGAGTTTGAGGGAGTTCCACAGCCAGTCCAAGGGTCGAGAGCCAAAGAGTACCTCGCAGCCGGTCCAGGGGTCAGATGCCAGAGAATACACCAAAGCCAGTCCAGAGGTCGGAAGCCAGAGAAGATGCCGCAGCCAGTCCAGGGGTCAGATGCCAGAGAATACGCCAAAGCCAGTCCAGGAATCAGGAACCAGAGAATAATTCACAGCCGATCCAGGGGTCAGGAGCCAGAGAAGAAGCCACAGCCAGTCAGAAGTCACTACCGAAGATCAGGAACCACAACAGGAACAAGCCAGGAGCCGAGATGAAGTCAAGGCAGAGTCTGAGGTGCAGGACCTGCCTTTAAATAGCTCCCACCAGCTGGCACACCAGGGAAGATCCAATCCTGATGCAGGAGGCATCCTGCAGCGAATCAGAGGCAGCGATGTAGGCCCCTGAAAGGGGGCAAAGCCAGCAACCTGGAAGAGGAGCCGAAACGCCGCGGCCATGTTGTGCCGCGGTCCGCGGCCCCGGACCCAAGACCCAGCACCTCCTCAAAGTAAACGTGGCGGTCTGCCGCGCTGGTAAGTGGCAGACCGCCTCCTTTAGGCCTCCCTCTAGAAGGCTTGGGCTTCTCGGGATGAAAAGCATGAAAGTTCTTGAGAAGATCTTTATCCAAGATATTAGTAGCTGGTTCCCAGGAATTCTCCTCCGGTCCAAAACCCTCCCAGGCAAGAAGGTACTCCCATTTACGTCCTCATTTGCGCACATCCAGGACTTCTCGAACTTGGTAAATGGTATCCTCTTCAGCCCTTACCAACGGAGAAACAGGTGTCTTACAAGAGGGCCAAGTGAGAAGTACGGGCTTCAAAAGGAATACATGAAATGAATTGTGAATACGAAGTGTGGAAGGGAGTCGTAATTGATAAGTCACAGGACCCACTTGTCTTATCACCGGAAAGGGACCAATGTATCGAGGAGCCAATCTCATGGAGGGAACCCGTAAACGAATGTGTCTGGTACTTAGCCACACTTTGTCTCCTGGAAGGAATCGTGGTGCCGGCCGTCTGTGCCGATCCACAAATTTCTTGGCAGTGTTGGCTGCCCTCCTTAACATTTGTTGCGTATGGATCCATAGTTGTTTTAATTGTAGAGCCGTAAACTGGGCCGCTGGAGAGGCAACTGGCAAGGGTAATGGTATCAGTGGAGCGGGTTGCTGTCCATAAACTATTTTAAAAGGAGAAGCCCCCGTAAACGTGCAAGTGTGAAAATTGTGGGAGAACTCAGCCCAGGGCAGCAGAGCCGACCAGTCGTCTTGTCGAGAATTAAAGTAAGTTCGTAGAAATTGTTTTAAGGACCGGTTGGTCCTTTCGGACTGCCCGTTGGCCTGGGGGTGGAACGCCGTGGTGAAATCTAGAGCAATGTGAAATTTAGTGCAAAGACTCCGCCAGTATTTTGCAGTGAACTGAGATCCACGGTCAGAGGTAATGTGCTGTGGAATACCATGGAGACGAAAAATGTGTAACATGAAGAGTTGAGCCAGACGTGGAGCTCTGGCTCACAACCCAAATGACCGTATGTCCTTCAGAGGGCGGCAGATCAACAATAAAGTCCGTGGAGATGTGAGACCAAGGTTTAGTAGGTACCGGAAGAGGTTGTAAGAGCCCCCAAGACTTTCCTGTAGGATCCTTATGTTGAGCGCATGTAGGACAAGAATTTACGTAGGCGCGAATGTCCTTACGCATTCCCGGCCCCCAATAGTGATTCTGCAGAAGAGCAAGCGTCCGTCTCTGCCCAGAATGCCCAGCTACCTGGGAATCATGTCCCCATTTCAATACTTTGTTGCGGAGTCTTTGAGGTACCACCGTCTTGCCAACAGGAACCGTGAAGGACGCAGAGAGAATGATGCGAGCAGGATCAATGATGTTTTGAATGGGCTCTAAGATGTCCTCGCTGACAAAAGATCGTGATAAAGCATCAGCTTTAATGTTTTTGCTGGTGGGTCGATATCGGATTTCAAAATCAAAACGGGTAAAAAAAAGTGCCCAGCGGGCTTGACATGGATTGAGCCTTTGAGCTTGCTGTAAATAGATTAGGTTCTTGTGGTCCGTAAAAACCGTGATCGTATGTTGAGACCCCTCCAGCCACTGTCGCCATTCCTCGAAAGCAAGCTTAATGGCGAGCAACTCTTGGTCGCCTATAGAATAATTGCGCTCAGCGGGTGAGAATTTCTTCGAAAAGTAAGAGCAGGGATGAGACTTGCCAGAGACAGCAATTTGGCTCAATACTGCACCAACTCCTACAGTGGATGCATCAACTTCAACAATGAAAGGACGTCTGGGATCCGGGTGATGAAGGCAGGGTTGTCGTAAAAAGGAGTCTTTAAGGGATTGGAATGCCTCAATAGCTTCCACTGGCCAGGATTTAGCATTCGCTCCATTACGAGTGAGTGCAGTAAGTGGTGCCGCGAGTTTAGAAAAATCCTTAATGAAACTGCGGTAATAGTTGGCGAATCCAAGGAACCGCTGCAGTGCGCGGAGACCAGTTGGTTGAGGCCAGTGCTGTATACATTGTAATTTAGCCGGATCCATCTGAAATCCTCGTTGAGAGATGATATACCCTAAGAAGGGTACAGATTCAGTCTCGAAAACACATTTTTCTAATTTAGCATATAAATGATTCTCCCGTAAACGTTGCAAAATCTGTAGAACATGTTGACGGTGAGCTGGATTGGGCCAGATCGGTCGTTTTGATCCTCCTCGATATAACATCAGATTTCACACAATTAACCATTCAATTTTGCTTAAAACACTATCAAATCTTGGTAAAGGGCATATAGCATGGGGCTTGTTCTGTTCTTTTCTGTTTCATCGGTAGAATTCACTCATTCCTGGGCCTTTTCAATTCTCATCCCCATTTTGTGGCACACTCTATCCAAGGAGCGTCGCTCATTAACTGCTCATTAACTACTCATTAACTGCTCATTAACTAGGGATGTGCATTCATTTTTTTTCGTTTTGGTTTTTAGTGCACACTGAGAGATGAACTTTAAAAGAATTGCACACTTAAAAATTAGCATATGCACACAGGGACGGTAACTTTAAAAAGATTGTGCACCCATATGCGCATGAAATTTATATTGTCTGTGCAAGTGTGTGCACATTATATAAAATACACCCATTCGCATGTATGTGTTCTAATTTTAATCAGTTACACGAGGACACGTTATTCGCATTTTTTTCTTAAGATATCGGCTTTTATACGCACAGGTGAGCCCTTTTTATAACATGCATGCATGAAGGACATTACCAGTAAAATCAATTGGTCCACTAGTTTGTCCAGTCTCTCTTTAGGTTATCGAGACCCCCCTGGTTCTTCAGCCTGCACTCCCCTCAGTTTACCCAGACCCCTCACCCAGTTACTTTTTGGCTATAAAGAGTTTTCTTCTTCAACCTGATAAATTGCAACATGTGTGCATAAATGTTGGCCCCATGTCAGAATGCCCCGATCCACCCTTTTTTACACAGTTATTCACGCACTACTTGCGCCTGTATGTGTAATAGTTGTGCAATAGCTCTAGCATGAATAAGTGCTAGTTGCATGTGCATCTGCTATTTTCTGTGTGCACTTCTTAAAAGACATCTTCAATAGCACATATTCAGATGACTACTTTTTTATAAACCTCAAACATACATGTGCAAGCAATGGTGCATGAATATGTGTTCGTATAAAAAAAGGGGAAGACTAGGATGGACCAGGAGCATTCTGGGGCAGGGACAACATTTACGAGTATAAGGTACTATTTTAAAACCTGGGAACACAATGCATGTACTGCTGTTACCTGCACATATTTACAGTTGCTAATTAGTGAGTGTCTAGTGGGCCACTTCTGGTAAGCAGAACTGGCACTGCGGAATGAACCGCAGGTGTAGGTCAGAACATAATTCTTTATAGGGGGCAAATATTGACTGGGTGAGGGGTCTGGATAAACTGAGGGGAGCTCAGGCTGAAGAACCAGGGAAGCCTTGATGACCTAGAGATAAACTGGGCAAACTGGTGGACTAATTGGTTTAACTGGTAATTTCCTTCATGCGCGCATGTTATAAAGATTGATCATTTACATGCGTAAAAGCCAAGTGCTAAGTTAAATATGCAAATTAAATTTCCTCAGGTAAATGATTAAAATTAGGAGCACAGATATGTGCACATAGTAGACATCTGCCACTTATCCGGATAACCTTTGATTGGATAAATCTTGAAACGCACTAGCTGGATAACTCTTCAAATGCTAGTTATCCGTTTATCTTACATATCTGTCTATGCAGTGCATTTCTTTTACTTATCCAGCTATCTTACTTAGCCAATTAAGTCTTAAAACAGGTCTGCTTAGTTGGATATTTGTCACCACTTAGCTGGATAAATCACAACTTATGTGGCTATATTTAAAATGTATGCCATGGAATTTTTGATACACAAACATATTGTTGCGAACATTTATGCATAGTTTATACAGTGTATGTGCATTTGCACGCACAATATAAAATGCACCCAAAAAAAAAAAAATTTCCGACTGCACATCCCTATTAAATACATTCAGTTTTGAAAGATGCTTAAGGCAGATTTATTTTTAGAAGCTTTTTCTTAGGCCATCTTGAATACTTTCTTTCATAATTTCGTAAATCATGAGTTTGTACTTTTTTTTGTAGACGTTACATATTTTGCAGTTTTGTTTTAATAATGTTTATGTATATATGTTATCCGACTACCTCAGGTATACCTAAAAATGGGTGCCTCCCCTCTTCAGTTTAGAGCCAGAATTAAGGGGCCACAGTGTCTCTAGGGTTAATCTCAATGTCCGAGACCTCTCTCTTCTTCTCATATCATGTACAGCTAGCCACTGGGTGCCAACGTTCAACCAGCAAGGTGGAGAGCAAGCCTTCAGGACCCTTGGTGCAGTCTGGGTGGGTATGAGTTCACAATTTCTCAGATGCAGTCTCTCTTTAATCATTACTCACCCCAACAGTGGTGTCCTCCAATGGAAGAAAAGAGCAGGCAAGAGACAGAATGGGGTTCAAATGTGTTGCTTGTCATGTAGGCTGAGCATCATCACCATGGATTTTAAAAAGGCGCGAAGTACGCGCATTCTTACCCATGCGAACCTCAAAAATAAGGGGGCAGAAAAGGGGCGGAGCATGGGCAGAGCACGGGTGTTCCAGGGCAGGGCAACACTTTCGCTCGTAACTCCATATTTTAAAACTGCAGATCGCGGCGTGCATCAGCTCGCTAGCTGCGTAACTTTACTGCTGCTCTTGATGAGGAGCAAGTTTGTAGATCTGGCGTTTTAGGGTGTACACAATAGGGTGGAGTTCCGGGTCAGCTGGGGAGGCGTGCAAGAAAAGGAACCAGAGGGATCTGGAAGACCTCCAGATTGACTGGGCAAACTGGTGGTCTAATTGGTAAAACTGGGATTGCCCCTCGCGTGAGCAGGTTTTAAAATCCAATTACATACATGCATTGAAGCCGGCAAAGTCCTATTGAAGACACATGGTTTAGGTTTGCTCAAATCACCTCTTAAAATTAAGCACATAGTTTTGCGCAGTAGGCATATTTTAAATTATACACATGCAACTGCATGCACAATTAAAAATTCTAGCTTCTCTCTCCACTTGCATGCCATTGCCTATATGCACGTGTATAGGCAGCCATGCACTCATTTTAAAATCACCTCTTTACCAACAAAATCCCACGATGTGTGTTATATGGCATTTCCTTTGCAAAGAGGTCTTTCATAGGCAAAGACAATTCCTCTTTGTGATCTTTCGGCCGGGAGAGTGTGGTTTTTCTTTATTGCTCAGCAAGCAGCAGAGAATCACAAGCCACGCATGCACGTCCCCAAATATATTCTATATTCTCCTTATTAATGCTAGCATCAAAACAAAATTAGGACTGGCTATAATTAATCAAAGTTGTCAGTTAATTTTTGAAAACGGATAAGAAAAGGAGAGAAATCTCATGTTTTATCATAAACCCATTCCATTAATGGTCTATCGCAATTGGTAACTTATTACTGGTTAATAATTGCATTAGATACTAGATACTGTGCATCTAGCCTTAATGTTTCCATTACTACAGACACTTTAAACTAGGAAAGTGCACATCACATGCATAATTTATCAGGCTTTGTATATGGAGTAAAATAAAGTGTTATTAATATAATTGTATGAGGCACAACAGCATTTGGAAACAGAGATAGCACTTGTACAAATGAAATGCCAAACACTATATTTTGTTTAATGATTTATCCTCCCATATAGTAATATGCAACCTTCCTTTCTGTTAATTCCCTGAAGACTTACATACAGTACATCAAGACACATTCTTTAAGGTGATGTATTTTAAGAGACCAGCATGTGCAGTGTACTACTGAGCTGCTGACAAGACCTAAGACAACGGATGCATGCTCTGAATTATTAAAGGGCGATCGGTGATGTCCTTATTCCAAGTACTGTAGCTTGTGGGTGGTGGGGAGAATTGCAGGTAGAAACAGGTGAAAAGCAGCTACAGTTTCTGGAACCCAAAAATAAATAAATAAAAAACGCTGAATGAGGGCAGGAATTTGAATATATTCAGACCTAGTTAATCCATGTATCCTATGATTGTATATATATATTTTTAAAAAAGGTTAGAGCATACCAGCACAGATCAGACAACCTATACATATTTACAGGACCAGTTACCCGTTAGATATTATGAGGTGAATTTTCAAAGGCATGACGCACATAAAATTAGCATATATATGCATAAGTAGCCTGTACTCACATGCATGCTATTTTAGAAATTTCAAAAATAAGCACCTATTTTCACTTTCGTGTGCACATTTACACACACAAAAAAGGATGGTTTAGGGGCATTCCAGGGTGGAGCTGAGAGCTGCGCACATCCGTTCGGCACTTTATTTGCCCAGTTTTACACCTGCAATTATCTTGTGCAATTGATGTCAAGCATTGATTTAGTAGGAGGTCTGGGTGAATCAGGGGGGAAGTTCGGGCTGAAGAACCAGGGGATTTTGATGGCCTACAGAAAGACTGGGTGACTTGGTGGAGGAATGTGAAAACTGGTGATTTCAGTTATACCCATGTTTTAAAATATGCCAACCGGCCTACATCAATCAGGGTTGTGTGCAAGCAAGTTGTCTGTTTTTTTCACATGAATGTTTATAAAATAGGTAGGGAAAGTACGCACTTTCAATGCATTGTAGGTATTCGCACGGAGCCATTCATATGCGTATTTTATAATATGTGCGCATCTAAAATGTAGAAAAATCAATTTTAAAAATGTTAGGACAGTAACTTTCAGACCAGTGTGCGGGCACACCTTGGCGCATGTGTGTGAGCAGTGATTTTATAACTTGTGTTCAAAAGTTATAAAATAGCCTGAGTACGTGCATATGGGCACCTAATTTTAAGTGGGTGTGCGCCTGGGCACACAAATCCCAATTCTACCACATAGGTCAGGGTATTTTATAATTGGTGCGCGTTCATGGCATTGCCAGTGTCACCAGTTCGTCCACCGTCCAGTTAAGAACTAGGTCCTCCAAACCCCCCTGGTTTGATAGCCTGCAATATCCCCAGTTACCTCAGACCCTTTAAACCTCTCCAAAGCGACTGTTTTTTGTTTTGGTTTTTTTTACACACCTCCTCCATAGAAAAAGACTTACGCAGCAATGGACCTGGGCACCAGTGGCATACTTGGGGGAGGGGGGGGGAGTGAGGGGCCGGTCCTCGCCAGCATATAAAAAGGTCCCACAGTGGCGCAGAGAAGTGACATGCTGGAGAGATTCCCACTCCCTGCCAGCAACAGCAAGGTCCTAGGGCAGAAGAAGAGGCTGGTGGCAGATGAAGAAGAGGCCCTGCAGTGCTGCCTGCGTTTCCTGGATCCGGCGGAAGAAGAAAAGGCTCTGTTCTGCAGACAGTGGCTGAAGAAGAGGTCCAAAACGTGTGAGAGCGAGAGACTGTCCCTGTGAGAGTGCCAGTGTATGAGAGGTGTGTGAGTGTGTGAGAGGGTGTGTGTGTGTGTGTATGTGAGAGGGTCCTGTGTGAGTGTATGAGAGGGTGAGTATATATAAGGGTGAGTGTGTATGTACCTGTCTATATATATGAAAAGGTGCCTGTGGGTGCTTATGTGTGAAAGTGTGCCTGTGTGTGTGTGTTTGCATGAGAAGGTGCCTGTGTGCATATAGGGATGGGGTGACAGAGGAAGCGTGTGTGAGAGATAGAGAGGAAGCGAGTGTATGTGAGAGAGAGAGAGAGAAAAAGAGAGACGGAAGAAACATGTGTGTCAGTCTCACACACACACATGTTGCATTGTATATAGAATCTGGCTTGTTGTGGTTATGGTTTCCAGTTCAGTTTTTGTCTGCATGTATCTGTGAGTGTGTTAGCGTGTAAGACAGAGACACAGAGAAAGCTTGTGTGTGTGTGTTAGTCTGGGAGAAAGAGAAACTGAGGAAGCAGATGTGTGTGAGAAAGAAAGATGCAGGAAGCATGTGTGTGTGTGTGTGTGTGTGTGTGTGTGTGTGTGTGTGTGTGTGTGAGAGAGAGAGAGAGACACACACACACACAGAGGAAGTGTTATTTACTCTTTCAGATAACAGAAGGACTAGGGGCTACTCCATGAAGTTAGCAAGTAGCACATTTAAAACTAATTGGGGAAAATTCTTTTTCACTCAGCGCACAATTAAGATCTGGCATTTGTTGCCAGAGGATATGGTTAGTGCAGTTAATGTAGCTGGGTTTAAAAAAGGTTTGGAGAAGTTCATGGAGGAGAAGTCTATTAACGCTGTTAATCAAGTTGTCCTAGATAATAGCCACTGCTATTACTTGCATCAGTAGCATGGGATCTACTTAGTTTTTGTGTACTTGCCAGGTACTTGTGGCCTGAATTGGCCTCTGTTGGAAACAGGATGCTGGGCTTGATGGACCCTTGGTCTGACCCAGCATGGCAATTTCTTATGTGAGAGAGGTACAGAGAAAGTGTATATGTGTGTGTATCTCTCTCTCTCTCTCACACACACACACACACATACATTCCCTTCTGCCTCTCATGAAGTGTGTATGTGAGAAAGAGGAAGCATATTGTGTGTGTGTGTGTGTGTGTGAGTGTGTGTGTGTGTGCATGCATGCCCCCAGTCTATGACAATCTTAGGATGACAGATATGGAGAACGAAAGATTTTTTAAATCCTTATTGGTTTTAATCATTGGGTGTTATTTGATGTGTCTGTTGTTTTGAAATATTTTATTGATGTTCAGGAAATTTTAAAATGATATATTGGGGGGGTGCCAAAGGAAGTATCTGCATCGGATGCCAAATACTTTAGGTAAGTATTTACACGCACATCTCTTGGCCATGCCCTGAAACAACAATGTCACGCCCAGACCACACCCCAAAATTGAGTGAGATTTACACCCAGTGGGAGATATTTTTATTTATTTAAATTATTTCTAGTCTGCCTATAATGGCACATGCTAAGCGGATTACAAGCATAATAAAACAAAATATATTAAAAAACAAAAACATAAAATTATGACATTACATTCGCTTAAAAATATTCTCCTTACAACTTAGATATTCAAATTTAACTCCTAGCAAGCAATGAAATAAACCATTAAAAATAATTGTGCCATTCCATTATAACTGAAAAAGCTTCCCCAAAGAGAACAGCTTTCAATTTTTTACAAAAGGCCTTTATATTTTTAGGGACCTCATTTCATCCGGGAGAGTATTCCATAATTTTGGACCAATTATGGATATAGCACAATTGCGGACTTTTTCTAAATAAGCATCTTTGCAGAGATTGAGAAGCCGAATGTAAACAGCAGGCAGGGGCATATTTCCTAAATAAAGTAGACAGGGCACTAACTTGAAAAGATTTCATTATTAGCATAAAGACTTTGAATTTTAACTATTGAGAAACGTGCAACCAATGCATATTTTGTAAGATCGCGGTTATATGTTCCAATTTATTTGCATTGGTAATTAATCTGGTGGCAGAATTTCGAAGATACTGCGAAACCCGGATCCGTATTTTAGGTCACTCTATGTACAGGGAATTGCAATAATCTATCGTGGTTAAAATAAAAGCTTGTACGATGGCTTTAAAATCATTCTGCTCTAGGAAATGTTTCAAGTGACATAATTGTTTTAGCTTAAAATACCCTTTAGCTAAAAGTGTTACGTGTGCATCTAGGAAGCTTTTAAAATTCGGTGGGCACGCACAAGCCTGAATTTTGTGCACATCTCCCGATTTTGGCGCACACCAGGTTTTTAAAATTCACCTTTATGCATATAAAATTAAGCATATATGGGCCGGATTTTAAAAGGGTTATGCGCATAAGGTACGTACAAAATAAATTTGTACGATTGTTGCGCACAATTTGCACAAATGTGCACCCCCTTGTGCACGCTGACCCCGGATTGTATAGGCTACGCGCGTCTCTTATAAAATACGGCGTACTTTTGTTTGCGCCTGGTGCGCGAACAAAAGTACACGCGCGCGCTGTGTTTTAAAATGAACCCCTATGTGCATAAGTATCCTCTACGCACGCAATCAGTATTTTAAAAATGTTCAACATGGGACAGATTTTCAAAGGGATTCGCACGTAATCCCCGAAAAGCTGCCCCTGCGCACGCCGAGCCTATGTTGCATAGGCTCGGCGGCACACGCAAGCCCCGGGCTTCGAAAAAGGGTCCAGGGGCATGGCAGGGGTCCAGGGGCTGGACCGAGGCCTCCTTCATTGCGGCCGTGCCGGGGAATGGCGCGCCAGCAGCTGGCCAGCGTGCGCAACTTCTGCAACAAAGGTCAGGATGGGGGTTTAGGTAGGGCTGGGGGCAGGATAGGTAGGGAAGGGAGGGGTAGGCGGGGGTGGCGGAAGGAAAGTTCCCTCCGAGGCCGCTCCGAAACTGGGAACACCATCGGGGCTCCCTTAGGGCTCGGCACGTGCAAGGTGCACAAGTGTGCACCCCCTTGCGCGCTGACCTTGGATTTTATAACATGTGCGCACGGCAGTGCGCACATGTTATAAAATCGGGCATAGATTTGTTTGTGCCGGGTTGCGCGAACAAATCTGCGCCCACGCATATCTTTTAAGATCTGGCCCTATACGCGCATACATCCACTTTCACATGCAAGTATACACATGTACAAAGGGACAGGAAAGGGGCATTTTGAGGCAGGGCCAGCACTTACACGCATAAGTTACTATTTTAAAAGACGCATACGCGCATACATCCACTTTCACGTGCAAGTATACACATGTACAAAGGGACAGGAAAGGGGCATTTTGAGGCAGGGCCAGCACTTACACGCATAAGTTACTATTTTAAAAGACGCATACGCGCATACATTTGCGCATTCACTCGCATTAAGTTTATACCTGATAATTATTAGGCGTAAGTTACAATAAATGTGTCTATTGTTTACTAATGGCCAAGTGAGAGGTCTGGTTGAACTGGAGGGAATTCAGGCTTAAGAACCAAGAGGATCTCAATGAGCCGCAGGAGGACTGGGCAAACCAGTGGGCTAAATGGTTCAACTGGTAAGTTCACTCACACACATATTTTTTTAAATATATCGACTTAAGTTGTGTAAAACCCGACTTACGGTAGTAAGTCCTGCATTATTTCCACACCCAAAATATATGCAGATATATATTAAAAATAGGGGACAAAGTACACAAGCTCACTGCATTGATACACGTGGTTTTAAGCGTGCACTAGCCTACATACACGCGTATATCACCGGTGTGATATGCATATTATACAGGAACATCGGTATATAAAAACTAAAAAAAATAAAAATAAATAAAATATTCCCACACTATTGTACGCATATTTTATAAAATGCGCAGGCATCATATATGCATTTTATAAAATATTATAAATTGCCACATGCCCACATACACACAAATATGGGCGCGCGCACACCTTTTCAAGTTATCCTCAAAGGTTTTAAAATGCTGTTGTAGGTCTCCATGCAGCCATATACGTGTATATATGGTAGGGATGTGCAGGCAAAACGTTTTCGGTGAAACGTTGATACGTTGAAGGTGAGGGTCGATTCCGTTCAATATGGAAGTATGGAGAAATCCATAAGTTGTGGATCTGTCCATACGTTTCCCGGTTCCCTAAACCGGTTCCCTAAACCTGACCCCCCCCAAGCTGGCCAAAAGTTCCGGTTCGGTCCAACGGGGGTCCCGGAGCGACCTCCTGCCACATGACCTACCTGTCACGTGGTAGAAGCACAAGATGGCGCCGGTGGCCATGTGACAGGGGCTGACCAATGGCAAATGACAAATGACCACGGCAGCCCCTGTGACACAGGCTATCGGCACCGTGAGGAAATCGCAAAGGAGTGCAGGGATGGCTTCCTGACTACCCGCTGGACCACCAGGGAGTTTTGGTAAGTCCTGGGGGGGTCAGGAGGGTGGGGGGTTTAAGTGTTTATTTAGGTTCAACGTATTCAACATAGCTATGTTGAATAAGTTCAACATAGCTACATCTGCAGTACGCGATGCGTTTCTCCTCAAACCTTTTTTTTCTCTTTTAAAAATATAAGTTGCGTTTTACATATGCGTTCAAAACGAATGCACACCCCTAATATATGGGGCCACATGAGTTTTTTGAAAGTTATCCTCTCTATATATAAATACACAATTGCACACATTGAGTGGGCCAAGTGGGCCCTATCTGCCATCATCTAATATGTTGCTTTGTAGATATTACAAATTTGTTTACAAATTTTTCCATATTTTTCATGCATAGTATCTATTACAGAGGTTGGCTCCTTGCCCTCCTCTTTTGTATATAGTATTTATTTATTTTTTTCGTTCACCCCCTCTTTATTTCTTACTCCAAGTTAAGGCATCCTTGTTATAATGTAACTTTTATGCTCCTTTATCTCTTGTTGATTGGTTAATTATATTTTCTGCTTAGTTCATTGTAAACCGAGTTGATTTGATTTGTATCAAGAAAGTCGGTATATAAAAGCCTTTAATAAATAAATAATAAATAAATATTACAATACTCCAGTTCTTTCTTTTACACGCAGCTAAAAGAGGAGAGGAATTTATTTATTTATTCAGTTTGTGAACATCCCTCCCAACAAGGGCTCTGAGTGAGTAGCATCAACATAAATATACAATAGGTTCAGCATCCTACAGTAAAGGAGGAGATATGATGGTAGCAAGATTGTTGCTTTTTGCCTTGCATCTCTTAATCCATAACTAACATCTACCCAGTGTATCTTTTGCTTTGCCTATTGTGTGCCATGTTTTCTCTCATCTCCAAGATTATATATGAAAATGTGCATGTCATCTTTCGTTTGGCAAATCAAATACTCATCCACCTATCTATCCTCTTGAGTGGAGGGACATGTAAGCAGCAGTTAAGCCACATTACTGCAGATGTAGTGCAGTAAACAACGTTGCATGAATGTTGTGTTTTGATTCTCTCTGCTAAACGTCTCATGGGCTAAGTTACTCAGCAGGCTTGGCATCATTTCCATGGACTAGGAAATAGCTTGGTTTATTGAAATAGAGACAGGAAGTTTAATGGACACCGTCACCTGACCAGTTCTATTATTAAACACAATGAAGGGAAATTTAAGACCCGTGCACGGACACACATATGTGCGCGTTTGCTGGCGCAAACATATGGACGCAGCAATTTTATAACATACGCGTAGGTTATAAAATCACCCTTGTACGCGTACATGTGCGCATGATTTTAAATTGACGTGCACAGCTGCGCACATATGGCAACTGGAGCGCATAAATGGGGGGAATTTTAGTAGCTACACGTGCCAACGCGATTACCAGTTTCCCCAGTTTGGTCCCAGTTTGGTCCAGTAAAGGAGAGGACTTCCTAAACCCCCTAGCCTTCCTTTAACCCTATTAGCCCCGAGCCTTAAAACCCTGCTGAATAGCCAAGCTTTTTTTTTTGTTAAATGGCTTACACGCCGTCCACAGCAGAAGTAAAGTTACACGGTAGGGGACCCCGGCGCGCGCTTGTGCGCATAAACAACTATGCTCAGACTTCATGGTGCAGTTCTGGCCCGCCTATGCCCCGCCCATGCCCTGCGCAGACCACGCCCAAGCCTCACCCCATTCCGTGAAAAAAAAATGTTATGCTCGTATAGGGAGATAGATACATGCGCGCCTGCCCAGTGCATATCTCCCATCTTCGCCGCATGTAGGGGTTTTAAAATATACCAGAATGCTAGGGCCTTCTGTTCGGAGAGATGAGAAAACGCATTTTTTTTCCAGACACCATTACCTATTTCACCCTGCAACAGGCTGTCCCCATGCTCCAAAGTAAGCTAAGAGGCAAGTTAAAGGCCAGCTGTAACTGAGATTAGCTAGCCACACTGACTATTTCACCAACCAGCAAATAACCAGTAATGGAGGAGGCCAGCAGGGGATGGAAGGGGCTTTCATTTATGCCCCCCCTGAAATTGAAAGCAGATGGTGAGGAGAAGATGATGATAATTAAAACAATACGGTTTAATTCATTAAACATATTTGAACAATAAAAGTATATCAAGTGTTAAATATGTTAACAATATGTTAATTATATGAACAATAGTTTACTTGTTTTTAAGTTACAATTTTCTTTTCTTTAATTCACAAGGACCTAATAAAAAATCAAGATGCACTATTTCACGCACTTTTCAGTACCAGGCAGCCAGTGGTCACAGAGATAGATTTATCCTTTGAAAGATGGACTATTAAGATAAACTAAACTAAAGAAACTTATCCATGTTCTATGCATAAATACAAACAATACTGAAGATTCAGTTCAATTTTTATTCATTTTTTACCTAAAACAAAAACTAATGGAAATAAAAATTATGGGCCGGATTTTTAAAAGGTTACACGCGCTGGGCCTATTTTAAAAAGGCCCAGCGAATCACGTAAAGCCCCGGGACGTGTGTAAGTCCCGGGGCTTGCAAAAAGGGGCTGTCTGGGACGGGGCGTGGCAGACCGGGAGGGAGCGTGGCGATCCAGGATGGAGTGTGGCGGTCCGGGGGCGTGGCGGGGGCGGGGTCAGAGGCTCCAGGCACAGCGGCCATTTGCTGCTGTTCTTGGGATTGCGCACCGGCAGTCGACCGGTGCGTGCGACTTACATCAGCCCCAGGGCTGAAGTACGTTTTGAAATAGAATCAAAAAAAAGAAAAAGGGAAAGGATGGGGGAGGAAGGCGAAGGGAAGGGAAGGTGGGGTGGGGCGTAAGGGAATGGGGGAAGGCAGTGTGGCTCGGCGCAGGCTCAGCGCATGCAAGGGGGTGCACAATTGTGCACCCCCTTGCATGCACCAACCCCTGATTTTATAACTTGCGCGCGCCTGTGCATGCAAGTTATAAAATCGGGCATACATGTGAGCGCACCAGGTAGCGCGCGCACGTACGCCCACTCGCACCCTTTTAAAATCTACCCCTATGTTCTTGGGGCATATCAAAATTCCATTGTTTAATTATGGCACTAAGCAATATATAGATCTCTCTTCTACCAGCTGCTATGTGTGGGAAGAAGTTATCCAAGCACAAAAATATAAAGGCCCGAAAAAAGAAAAATATTTGGGTTGCCTCACTAGGGATTAATACTGGATGTATCATCTAGCATTAATGTGTAAGAAAGTTAAGATGACCTATTAATGCTGGAAAAGTTAAGTACATTTCAGGTACTTGGTGGGCTTGAGTGTCAGTGGTGCCAATTATAGATTTGGTGCTCTGCCAGCAAAGACTTGGGGTGGCCTTCTCTAATAGTAAGTGGGGGGCTTCTGGGTGGGAATTTTAGAAGACCAATTTTGGGGTGGTGAAAAGCTCAGAGGTCCAATTTCAGTTGGGTGGAGTGTGAAAGGGCCAGGAAGTCCAATTTTAGTTTGGAAAATGATTAGGAAAAGCTATTGGTTGAGGTCCCTGTTGGCCTGTATTTGAATCTAGGCCCTAGTCTGTAGGGGTTTGCTGGGGAAGATCCCAACGCTATATGGCCCTTTCATGTTAGTTCAGTTAGCACAGGGGAAACCTGTTATGCCGAGT
Source organism: Rhinatrema bivittatum (assembly GCF_901001135.1). Classification (NCBI taxonomy): domain Eukaryota; kingdom Metazoa; phylum Chordata; class Amphibia; order Gymnophiona; family Rhinatrematidae; genus Rhinatrema; species Rhinatrema bivittatum. The sequence goes on along the minus strand of NC_042621.1, from coordinate 11,810,851 downwards.
GTATCACATTACCATGGTCATGCTATATTTAATGTTGCTGTGGTAACACTATCACATTCTGCATATCATTACTTTAGTATGTCGAATATGAAGGCGGTCCAGAGAAAGGCGACAAAATGGTGGGGGGGTCTCCATCAGAAGGCTTATGAGGAAAGATTGAAGGACCTAAATATGTATACCTTGGAGGAGGGAAGGTGCAGGGGAGATATGATACAGACCTTCAGATACCTTAACGGTTTTAATGATGCACAATCGACAAACCTTTTCTGTTGGATAGAAATCACTAGAACTAGAGGTCACAAAATGAAACTCCAGGGAGGACAAACTAGAACTAACGTCAGGAAATATTTCTTAATGGTGGTGGATGCCTGGAATGCCCTTCCGGAGGAGGTGGTAAAGACAAAAACACTGTGGCATGGGATAATCACTGGATCCCTAAAGGCTAGAAGACGGAAATGAAAAAAGAGTGCATGGGGGTAACTTGACTTTATACTATTGATGCTACTCCATTATTGCTCTCTGCTTTAACAGCAGGGGGAAAAGAGGAAAAGGGAAATTAGTTTCAGACTGCAAACAACAAGGACATTGAATTTTACGGTCTGGGAAAACAAATAAGTATGGGAGAAATATGCTGATGCAGCTGTTACTACCCTTATCCAATAAGCCTTATACTTGTGATGCAACTCTAACATTGCTCTCTGGGGAATTGGACTCAGACAGCAACCAACAAGGGCCATGACTGACGGTGTGGGATACTAAGTATGGGGATGACCGGTATGGCGTAAATGCTACCATAAGCTTCCTGGGCAGACTGGATGGACCGTTTGGTCCTTTTCTGTATCATTTTCTATGTTTCTATGTTCATTAAAGCAAGAGTGTTTGGTGCCCAAGGTGAACATTTGGTCATGCACCCTACACCCTCAACATGCGCTATTAGTGGCAGCTCCCATACAGCACTCCCTCCTTCTGCTGGCAGGTGCTCCAGCACAGCACTCCCTTCTTTGGCAATATTGAGTCTGGCACAGCTCCCCTCTGGGCCTCTTGCTGATGGGATTTTGCCGCCCCCCATAATTCTGTGCTCTAGGTGACTGCCTAGTTTGCCTGATGGAAGCACCCGGCCCTGTGTTAAAGCCTGATGTACCGCCAGCATAAAAACTGGCAGGTAACTTGTGTTACCATGTGCAGTTTTAACACTGTTCAGTATACATAGACCCCAAAGTTTTGGTTCCACTGAGAAAAAAGTACAACAGCATGCATTTTTTCTTTAAAGGAAGACTGGCATGCATTTTATATATAAAAAAAAAAAAAGAATTTGGAATATACCTTGTCCCAGGTAGCAATATCAGCACATTGAGAAGTTCTGTGTATACAGAAGAGACGTTTCAGCCTTAACTAAATACAGAATGATTAGTGAACTAATAAGAGTGCAGAAACAGCTGCATGCAATCAGCCACAGGGCAGTGAAGAATTAGAATGACCTTTCTGCTTTTCTGAGCTGACCTATATCATCCATAAATGCATCTCAATTTGAGGGGAAAAATCATTAGATGAGAATGGAATAGTGCATAGTTTTTTTTTTGGTTTTTTTTTTTAATTCATTTTGACTTGGAAGGGCCACGACACCCTTCAAATCTTTTAACCCTCCATTTTTTTAAGAACATTACATCCTTGCGGCACATCTGTCATCTTTCTCAGTTCTGTAACTTTCACATAATGGCAAGCTGCTGGCAGGTTGTCCCAGGTCTGACAGTGAATATGTTTGAAAAACCATCATCACGCTGGTGAAAAAAAAAAAAAAGAAAACAAGACTATATGTGGAAGAGAGAAAGAGCTGACTTTCACTTGGAAAAGCCTGAAAAGTTGCAGAAGCTCTCTCAAAGTGCACAGACCCACTTCTCTTCAAGCTACAGTATATATGTCCAGCTGCGACAGCACACACAGAATACAGGAGCCTGAAAAACATTAACGTCAAGGTTATCACTTCAACAGGCTGTAGCCACTCTACCACTAAACTGCGAATTTCTGCACAGAAATGGTTTAGCATTTAATGGTCAATAGTAGCCATAAGAAGCAGGACCCAGGCCTTTTCATTAACAGGACACTTTGTTTTAATCACATTCGGGCCGATACAGTAAGGACGCGTAAGAAACAGTGCAGCAGTGCCGGGCGCCCGCTCGTTTGCCACTCGCATATTTTGGTTCACATACCGCTCGATTCTGTATTCAAATTAGACGCAAATCCAAGCGGCGTCCAAAGCACGTCAATGAAGCGGTAGGCGTTCGCAATCCATTTTACTGTATAGAGTGGTATGCAGCGCCTATACAGTATCCAGGGTGCGCTGGTACCTGTCATTTGAAATGTCATTCCACCAGGTAAGTGGATGGTTCTTTTCTACAGACCCCGCTGCCTTGAGCGCCCGGCCGGACGTCCAAGCCGCGACCTTGGACGTCTGGCCGGGCGCTCAAGACGGTGGTGCCTCCGATCATGGATGCCCGGATACAGGTGGGAAGGTCCATGAACGATGCCGCGACCTTGGACATCTGAGGTCGCGGCTTCCGTTCATGGACCTTCCCACCTGTAGGCCCCGCTGCCTTGAGCGCCTGGCCGGACGTCCAAGCCATGACCTTGGACGTCCGGCCGGGCGCTCAAGGCAGCGGGGCCTTCGATCATGGACGCCCAGATACAGGTGGACGCCTATCTCTCCGGTGTCCATAGAGGCGTCCATGTCCGGAGCCTCAGAGACACCCAGAAATGGATGGTACTGTTGAACCGAAACAGAACACATACCTCCTCCGGTCTTGCTACTGGGTTCTCCAGTCAGATGGGTTCCCCTTGCTGCTGGGCTCCCCTGTTCACCTCTCCAATCTGCCAAGCATTTCTCATTCTGCTTCTCAACCGAATGAAAAATATCGCCAGAGCCAGTATATACATGTTGTCCATGGCGCTGTCCGGTAAGAAGCTGACTGAACACCACACTAACGCCAGGGACAGGGTAGGCATTAAATATTGAGGTTAAATACGCGGTAAATAAGCTGGTTAACAGGGCGATAATTTGGGCTCACTGTATCGGAGGGAATAGCTAATCCATTATACATGCGGCGGGCGGAAAGGAATACACGTCCTTTTCGGCAAGCGGTAAGGACGCGTAAAAGCCGATACTGGATCGCGGGTATGCCTTACGCGTCCAAAACTTGTGTCCAAAGTGGGTTAAAAACCGGGTAACCATGGCCGCGCTTTACTGTATTGGCCTGATTGTTAGTAAGGTTTCAACTCACCCCGGTTCTCTGCTATTGGGCCCATTGAAGAGGGTGGCAGGAGACATGCCTGGTATTAGTCATGCCTGTCTCCTCTTTTTTAGACACCATGGTTGCCTGCCTGCCAATGTGATCCAGTCTCTTTGTACTTCTTCATAACAAATGCTTACTCAGGGGAGGGGGTGTTCTCTCCCACTCCCCCACAGTGTACTTTTTAGAGATCTTCCTCCCTGAAATGGTATCTGGATAAGGCTGCTGATTCGTCTCCTGTGTGCAAGTGAAATCTCATCTGAGTATCCTCTGGAGCACACACTTGCGTAGCCTCTGCTGCCACCTCTTGATGCACAAACTCCTGATGCAAATTGTCAGGCTTAGCAACCTTCCTCGGCTCCAGACTAGGAATCCACTTTTTAGGGTTTTTTTTTTAACACAGAGGAGATAATCCCCTCTTGAACGAGGAGGAGCAGAGGGATTATTTGCTTTCATTAGAATCAACTTCTGACCCTTTCACCGAGAATCCTCCTGGACTCCAAGCTCTACTCCCTTTCCATGGAGGCCTGAGAGCTCTAGCCCTAACCACCTTCCCTGGAGAAGTGCTAAACGAATAAGGACCCTTCTGAATTCTTCTGCTTTATACATACTATCCCCTCTAGCTAAGTCTACTCACAGTAGAAAGTGTATGAAAACACTAATGCTTCCTCTCTTTGACCTTATCCGTAAGTGTCTGTGGAAAGACAGGGGAACTTTTAGAAACACCCGCCCCCCACACACACACACAACACTAGCACACTAGCAGCATCAATGCACACTTCAAGGATGTTATATCTGTCTTCATAACTGTGCAGTCTATGGTGTGCCACTTCATTTTTTTGCTTGTAGGCGATAATGATTACTCCCCATTGGCCAAGTGCTAAATCCACCTCTCTTTTCCCTGTAAAGAGCATTTAAATAAAGTGTCCATTGCTTCACCAGGACCCTTAGACAACACACTCTGGACCACAATGGGGGCTTCCTTCTCCTTTCTCCACAAAGGCAGCGAGGTCTTTCCAGTATGCTGCATGTTCATGTCTGGCACAGATGTGAATGAGGATTGTATGGAAGCATCTGGGGAAACCTCATATAGTGCCTTAAATAGGCTATTTTGATGCCTATATGGCTACTGAAAATCCAACCCCACCGCTGTGGATGTCAGACAAGTTTGTAATCATTGGTTGCCCCAGAAGGTATGCTGATTTATGAAGCTCATTGAGCTCATTGTGCACAATACAATAGTCTGGTAAAACATATTTATTGTATACCAGCATCTTTATCCCTGACTCACAGGGAAAAAAAGGATTTCAGGAATAGTGTGACTTTTTTTTTTTTTCATAAATGGTTAAATTCCAAATAAGCGCTGGTTGAGGGTTTTCCTATGAGGATGTTATAAAGCAGTGTACTGCACAAGGACAAAGAAAGGCGTCCTTTACTTGTTCTTGATTTCCAAGCTCAAAAAAAGTTGCTTTTTGTGCACTTTAAAAACAGAACACAAAGAAAAATACAAATCACACTCAAATGCCCAAGCATGTTTATTTTTATTTTTTTATGGGCTTTAAAAAAATGTTTAAAAATATTATTGCTCGATGCACTGCAGTAGAATTTTCAGTCAGAGAAGAAACGAATTTAAACAATTCAAGTGAAGCTGTTGCTATGCTTTCTTTTTTCCTAAGAATCGGAATTATTTTTAATAACTACTTTTTATAGTTCAGAACAGAGAACACAGGAATGTGTCATGTCCGTAGATACCTCCACTGGGAACAGAAGAACAAAAATTAAAAGTCCTTAAAATTGCTCATACGAAGTTATGTAATTTTATGCCCTTAACAAAGCAACTTGTGATCTAATGAATGCTGCAATCTATTTTGTTTAATTAAAATAACAGATATGATTCAGTAAGGCAGACCCACATCTATAACTTCGTTTTCCGAGACACCAGATTTATGGCCGATGCTTTATTTGATGGAGGCCCACAAATAATAGCCATTAAGCTGCCATAGGGTGGACACAAGATCACATTAATAAAATTAGACAAGGCAGGACATTGATATATAAGGAGCCCTCCTACAGAAAATAAAAAGAATCATGGCCAAAGCAGATGTTTTCTTTGGCCATCGCTAAGGGCCAGATGTGCTAAAGGATATTTCACATTTTTTGTTTCAGGAGAAAAAATGTTGAGTATGTCCAGTGCTCTGCTTGTTATGAATTTGAACTTTACATGTTGTGTTTTTAGGTGTAAAAGTAGCATGAAGGTCCTTGGGATAAGCAGGTAAGAGAGTAAGCCAGCATCTTGCTTTTTATTTCAAACAATAAGCATTACTAGTACTTCTATTGCCCCTTTTGCAAAGACATCCTCATAACCAGCTTGGCTTACTTGTAATGGGTGTTTTAACAAATGTTAAGCATGCACCCAAAATTTAGATTTTGCATGACAAATACCACAATAAAAGAAGAAGGGGGAGGAGGGTTATAGTATTTAATATTTTGAAGCTGCATGATTGGTTCTGAAAGAAAATAATTGTCTCTAAATCACTACCATGATTCATGTATTCACAGTGAGATTATCATAATATGGACTAAAACTCAGGGGCAATGAAAACGTTTATGCAAGAAGGAAGCACCTCTTGCTTTCACGATGCCACATTCAGAGCAAACTGGCGAGATCTGCCTCCCAACACAATGCTCTCCAGTTCACCAATCCCAATAGGAATGGTTTCCATGAAACGCAATACTTTATGTTTCACACCTATACTCCTAAGCTATTCAGGCTCATCAGGTGCCCTCTGTCACTATATAAACATTAATCTCCAGTCGTAGAGCACTATGGAAACTTAATTCATGCATGCTCGCCTTAGGGCTAACTTATCCTAACTGGCTTCTGAGCTTGAATTATATTGGCACCCTTACCGGGTTTGGCCACTAGATGCCTCTATCCCTGTCCTTAGGACAGTAGGAGGAGCCATCCATCTCCTCAGGCCCTCCCACCAGGAGGCTTTGGATTGGGTGACTAAGAGTTATTTAGCCCAGCCATTTTAACACTAGAGGGGTTCAGTTTAAGGAAACAGTCAGACTAAGGATGAATTTTTTCCATACTCTGGTAATGCCTTCCGGCCTTACGCTAAGGAGTTTTGTTTCAGAGGAAACACCTCATCATGTACTCCCTGCCAGAGAGTCACAGAGAGATAGAGGGTTGAGCCTGAAACCCTTTAGGGGCAAAAGGGCTCTCACCAGGGGACCAAAGACCTGTGAACCTTCCCTAAACCCTAGGTGGGTAAGCATCAGTGATGGACATACCTGGGAACTTTTGACTTCCAGTCACCCTAAGATTACCATGGATTAGCGAGGGGGGGGGGGGGTGCAGCTGCACAGTGGGACCAGATGCTCACAGATTGGCTCTCATAAACACTCTTACATGTTCACACTTACTTTCACTGCTCATTCTCTCACATTTTCACGTCCATTTACACCTTTACTTCTGCCATTCTCCCACCAACACACACACACACACTCACATCTCTCCCTCTTCCATACACACATGCCCACTCACTTTCACACCCATGCTCACCTGCACTCAGCTCTCTCCTACTCACCTACTTACACTCTCAGATCTCTTCTTCCTACACAAATACACGCTCACTCACTCTCACAAACATGCTCATTCATTCTGTCTCCCCCCCCCTTTCAAAACACACCAGCAACAGCAGACTCTAACTTGGGCTCCTGGAGCAGCAGCAGCCTCTTCCCTCTCCTCCTGTGCTGCGGAAGTGGACGCTGCCTGTTTCTTACTCCTCGATTGATGCACGGGCAGGAAATCGCAATGTCGATTGGCCAAGGCAAACAGGATGGGGGCGGGCAAGTGCTGGATACAGGAAACAGGCTGTGCAGGAGCAGGAAGCAAAGTTAAGAGTTTAAAAGGTCCGGAGATGGTAGAAATCACTGTCGAGTTCCTCCTTTTTCAGCCGCGCAAAACCAATGACGTTCCTTTCTTCTTTCCAGGTCCAAGCAGATTGGTTTTGCTGCAGCACCCGGAGATTTCCAGCATTGGCCCGGAGACCTGGTAATTCTTTTAGAATTCCGGAGACTCCAAGCCAAATCCGGAGCGTTCCCAGGTATGGGCTGATGGATCCTGCTGCGAGAGACAGGGAAGGCTAGAGGAGTCCTATTTTTGGAAGGAACTGAATTCACCCTGCTTCTCTGGGGAAGGTCATCCTCGCTGGCCGTGCTCAAAGCACAGGGGCCGAAGACCTGTGAGCCCACTCACAACCTGAATGTGGCAAGCACCTGTGACTACATGAAGGAAGGAAGTTCCGGATAAGGAGACCCCATCTGGATCTCTGCACCTCAAGGAACCAGGACAGGCTGGGTGTCTGAGGATGAGAAGATGCCTAAAGCTAGGATTTTTGCAAAGCATGGGGGACCCTTCCACACAGCCTCTGGGAGAGTTACGCGCATTTAAAATCACCATGGGCTCCACCCAGAAGTAGGTAACAAGGACCCCTACCTACTCAGAAAGAAACCCTGCAAGTACAATCAGATGTACACATCATTTTGGACAAATGGACTTTATTTAACTTTATTAATCAGTAAACTTTATTCTAACACTCACACCTGGTGCTGTTTAATTCTTACAGCCTCTCACCTCATGGGAAGCACCTAAAGTACAGCACCCATACTGGCGACCTCCTTTCATCATCTGGGCCATCAAAGAGAGAGAGAGAGCTTCCGCCTGTAAAGAGAGTCCCCCCGGGGAGTGACATGCTTAGCCAGAGCAGCCCTAGAAGATATAAATTAGATTGTGTGTCCTTGGGACTTAACACACCCCACAAAGGGTTACATCGACATAAATGCTCAGAAAACGAGATAGACCTCCAGTCTTGATTTTTAAGTCTGAGGCTTTATTTGCCCTCCAGGAGGAATGCCATCGGCTAACACAGCTACTGAAGCGAACAGTGCCCTTTAGGTTCAGAAAAGTGGCTGTTTGAACAGTGGGGATGCACTTTCGTTTGAAACCAAACAGGACATTTTAACAAAATTACCTGTTTCACGTCATTTTGTTTTGAAAATGAAACCAAAGGAAAACAAATGAAATTTTGTTTATTTCTGATTTCATTTTCTCCTGCAGATATTTAAAAATTCAACAGAAATTCTGTACAACTCAACAGCCTTAGTGCCTGCTGGTGCCAGTTTGAAATACCTGTCTGGTGGGGCAGGATCAATTGGGGATCACTCCTGCCCTATTTGGGCTTTAAAGACCAGTGATTGGGTAAGATGCATGCAGTGGGGATGGGACAGGCCCAGGAAGCCTTGAATGTTTGTTTGTTTTTTATGCAAAGGGGTTGTTTTCTTTCAGTGGAGGAAGAGGAATCCCGTTTTGGTTTTCTTTTCATTTGTGTTGTTGTTTATCTCATTGCAAATAAAGAATGAAACTAAATAAACTCAAACCAAATGAAAATAAAAGAAACAAAAATTAATTCAAAAAAATGTAAGTGCGCATCCCTATCGAACAGTTAAGACCCACACCACTGTTGAAATTAGTAGCACCATGCCAGGTTGGGTCGACGTAAATAATTGAGGCCCCCCTTTCCCAGTGACAATAACTTTCAAATGGGTGCGCAGGCCCACATATACAGGTGTACCTGGGTGCGCGCCAGATATGCAGCAAGTTTTGTATCCTACACATACATACGCACATAGGGGCAGATTTTTAAACCTACGCATGCGGCCTACATTTGTGTGTGCTACTAGTGCACCTTGCGCACGCCGAGCCCTAGGGGAGCCTCGATGGCTTTCTCCGTTCCCTCTGAGGCTGCTCCGATTTCGGAGGGAACTTTCCTTCAGCCCCCCCGCCCTGCCTCTGGCAGGTGTAACTTGCGCATGCCAGCCAGCTGGCCGGCGCGCGATCCCCCGGCACAGCTGCTGTGCCGGAGGCCTCAGTCCCGCCCCCACCCCCTTTCACAAAGCCCTGGGACATACATGCGTCCTGGAGCTTTTGCGCGCGTCGCCTGGCCTATGCAAAATAGGCTCGGCGTGCGCAGGAGCGGTTACGTGCATAAATCCTGAGGATCTACACACGTAACCCTTTTAAAATCCGCTCCAAATGTTATAAAATTGCCCGGGCACATGTATGCAGGCTCCTAATTTTATGAGTGTGTGTGCACAGCTACGCAATGTTGGCTTTGAGCCACGCAAGTGAGAGAACTTTATAACAGGCACACTTCCACGCCATGACCAGTTTCACTGGTTCGTTCACCAGTTTGCCCAGTCTACAGCCAAGTCATCCAAACCCCCCCTGGTTCTTTAGCCTACATGCTCCACAGTTATCCCAAACCCCTCAAACACTTCACAGATGCCAGAAATTGTTTTTTTATTGAGACTCACACCTCTTCCATAGCAGAAGTAAACTGTTGCTCAAAAATATCTGGGTAGTGGAGGGTGGATCCAAGATGGCTGCCAGATAGGTTTGCACGGCATCGGCTCTGTCGGTCAAGAGCTCTCTTTCTTGAATTTCTTGCTGTTTACTTACTTGAATGGGGAGGAAGCGAAAACCGAGGACACCTTACCCCGCGGTTACTTCGACAATGCCCATAACCAGACTGATGGACGCCCATATACGGCGCAGCGACACAGGAGAGGGACCCTTGCCGCTGGAGAGAGGGGGTGGGGAATCAGAGCTCCCCTCCCTCCCTGGTTCAATATCTCCATTAGTGCCGAGGAGGGAACCCCACCGGCGAACCCTGCTGCTATAAGGGGCGCCCTTGATGGACTCTCTACCTGGGTAACATCAAGCTAGGTTGAGAGAACATTTATTTATTTATAACTTTTATATACCGGCATTCGTAAAAAAAACATCATGTCGGTTTACAGACAACTGAGAAAGGAAATTACAATGATAGATGGAGGAAGGATAGGAAGTTAAAAGGTGACAACTTTACTGTAGAGCCAACGGGCGCCACAGTTATTAAATGAGATTACATGTGGTTAACCAGGTTGGACATAAATTAATTATATACAAGAGACGACAAAGTGGGGGGTAGCGCGGGGGTGGGGGATGAAGCGCATAGGGGAGGCGGGGTGGGGAAGGAACTGTACAAGGGGGCAGGGGGTGGCGATGGGAAGGAGAGGTGGTGACTGAATATCAGGAAGCCATAATATGGATGGGGTGGTGAGGGAGGGAGGGTGTGTAGGGGGGGCGGGGGACACTGTACTAGGGAGAGGGAAATAATGAGTGTTGAGGAGAAGTCAAATGCTAGGGTTGAGAGGTGTTGGGATAGGCCTGTTTAAATAACCAGGTCTTGATTCCTTTTTTGAATTGATTAAGTGAAGGTTCTAGTCGGAGCTCAGTGGGGAGGGAGTTCCAAAGGGTGGGGCCGGCGATGGAGAAGGCTCTCGCTCTGGTGTTTGTGAGGTGAGCAATTTTGAGTGAAGGGGTGTGGAGGGTGCCCGCAAGGGAGTTTCTGGTAGGACGGTTGGCCTGGTGGAAGTGTGGCATATCTTCGATCCAGGGGGAGTTATTTTTATATAGCGTGTTATGTATGATAGTGAGTGTTTTGTATTGAGAGCGATAGGTGATTGGTAGCCAGTGGAGGTTTTGTAATATGGGAGTAATATGATCAGTCTTTCTGATCATATTACATCTCATCTCTGGGTGAGTTTCCTCACTCCGAGAGTCATCAAATCTTCACAAGAGAGCACTGTTCTGTTAGTACGTCTCACTTTGAATGTCAAAGTGGCCCCTAACCCCTACACTAATACCTAAACCTCACCTCGAGTTACTAGGTGGGCCTCCCATAGAGATATAAATACCTATCCAGGGTTAGGACATCATGGCCCCTCTCTCTCTCTCTCTCTCAAAGCCTCAAAAGTACTAAAACAGACATTTGAGACCACATTGCCAAAGGTGTAGCTAATATCAGCAGTAGGGCTTTACAAAATGGTAAACCCTAACTCCTCCTCTTTTTCAGATTTGCATCGCACCATACGATATGGTGCTATCACATGCGTTAATGGCGCTTTTCGCTTAACGCATGCGTTTTCCCTTAACACATGCGAAAATGCCTTATCGCATTTTGATAAATGACCCTATCAATCAGCACTGACAAGAGATAGAAGTAATATATCTTTGAAAATGAAAAAATTTCGAAAATTGGGTTAAAAGCAGGAACCTGAGGCTTATAAATTTTCCTCAAGTGCCGTTAAGATCTCCAAGAGAGGTTGTTAAGAAATACCTTATTGATAAACTTCAGGTGACGGAAACTGTTTTACCTGCCTAAGTCTAGAAGAGCTGCTGTTGATCAGGACGATGGAATAAACCCTACTACCAGTATGGGAGCAGTCATTAAACCTCTCAGCTGTTTTGGAAACCTCAGTCTCAGAACTAGCAGTCCCTGGGACGCTTATAGTGACTTTGGCACTGGAGCCCGACAGGGAGTGGCTATGGAAGCTGTGCTTGAGACATAGAAATAATGTTTTCACGGGTTGTAAAGTAAGAGCATTCCCAGACGTCTCGCGTGAGACCCAGAGGAGGAGGAAAGCATTCCTCTTACTGAGACCACAGGTCCTTCTAATTGGGGGGGGGGGGGGGAGTTTTTTCCTGAAATTCCCATGCAAGTGCATGGTCAAATACTTAGATAATACTTGTGTTTTCTTTGACCCTCCGCAATTAACACAGTGGGAAAAACTCCTGTAGTCCCCCATAGAATGTATAGAATCACTGCTATACTTTGTGCATTTCTTTGTTAATGAAAAAATTTCTTTTTAGGTTGAGAGAGATCCTCCCCTATATTGAGGACTTTAGGTAGAGAGATTGAAATAACTGTACGTTGTCTCTTTTTCTTGCTTTAAACAATACGTATTACTTAACACTCTGAACTTTTCTGTTCAAGATTGTTCTTGAGTATATTGTAAAATGGCATAAATTAAAAACATATATATATATCCGGGTGAGCGCCCAGGCACATAGGTACTCGCGCTCATCTCTTGGCCCTGCTCCAGAATGACTAGGCCCCGCCCACACCTTGCCCATATTCCAACTCTTTTCTCCCCCGATGTGAGATATTCGTGCATCGGGACTTGTGCATGCATGCAGGCAACTTAGAAAATCAGGTGGACGTGCAATGTGCTCCACGTGTGCCCATCTTCTGGTTTTGGCGCACCGCACTCAGCTTTTAAAATTCACCTTAAATCATGCAAGGGACACCATGACCTTCTATGAAAATCTGCTCAGAGTTCCCCCAAACCTCAGTTTATTTTCAGATAAGAGCATACTGCTTCCGTTTGATTTAACAATTGCTGCAGTCAGGAAGGCGCACAATTAAAAGATCCAAATTCATGAAGCATTTCCTCACCTTGCTCAAAGAAAAACAGTCAGCAAAACTCATTTGCACCTCATACAAAACAAAAATCTTATTCAAATTCTTTAAACTGATATCAGTATAGACAACATAATACTCTGAACAAGAAACAAATGTTTTTCCTTTTGGTACTGTAATGCCAGATGAATTGAAATGCTGTTTTATCATGATATTATTAATCTGTAATAATTCTGATTAGAAAGGTTATGCTCACTTGCTCATGACCACAAAAATCATGTCGCTGTTAAGTATTATTCAGGTCAGCCTTATTTCTCTTACACTCATGATTTGATTTTATTTCTCTGCTGTGTGTTTCCCGTCCTTGGCAACAGAGAAACATAATCAGAAGTCTTACATGGAGAAGGGCAGATAGGAATACGATTGCTTAATTGAGTGAAATTAATTCTTTTCTGCTACTTAACGCAAAATGCTTGTTAACACTAGATGGCAGGATATTTATGAATCTGCCTGCCCCAAAAATGAATGTAAATAAAATACATCGACTATTACATGTTCACAACAGCCTTTCATTCTTGCAGTGCACTTTGTAGAGGGGGCCTGCAGTCACTGCTAGGCTTGTCTGCCTTACTTTTGTAATAATGAATTGGGTATCAGGAAAGAAATGGTGCGTCTTTACAAAGCGAGCTTGTGCATTCACGCTACAGTGAAAGTCACTGGCTTCATGGAGCACGTGAGAGCTCAGGTAACAGTGCTCAAGCCAAGCCGCTCAATATTAATAATAGATATGTCATTTTTAAGTGTCAACAAAGTAACTGCACATGTTTTACTCTCCGCTTTTAAGTAACTATGGCAAACTATGATAGGAATATTTTGAATCTGAAGCTATTTAACCCAGGGTCAGATCTAATCAGGCGCTCCCTCACAGGCACAGTCTGGGGGCAAATCCCTTAGCACAGTAAGACACAAAGGCAAACTGGCTTCTATCAACAGATTCAGAAATGTAGGCTTTCTGATTTTTTTTTACGCAAAGCTGGCAAGAAGACACACTGAGTATACAGCGTCAGATATGCCAAACTGTTCCTCCTATGCACACTGCCAGGCCACAGTCCTCAAACGGCGGCTCAGATTGCAAACCCAGAAATACCAGCACCATGGATTGCAACTTGCATTCAAAACCTCGTAGCAGCTATACACTGAGGGCAAAGAAATGCAGCTGCAAAAGCACCATGAACAAAGCCGCTGCAACCAGCATTATAACAGGACTAGACGCTTTGGTTGTCTACATAGTTGACTTGTCTGCCAATTTTGCATTTATGCCAAGGTTGCCAGGTAACCTCTTCCTTAGGCAACCATGCTAAATACATGCAATGCTAATTTGTACTGACCCCACATAATATCAATTGCAAATAACTGAACCCACAAATTCATTAACACAAGATTGTAAAAGAAAATTCTGGTTAACAGGACTGTGCCACCAAACACTTGAAAGTCCAGGTAATGATGCACTTCTACCCTGCAGTGGCAGCTGTATTCATTCTGGGAAACTTCTATGATTTCTGCATTAACCGCACTGGGCCAAATGCACTGTACACTTTTCCCTTCAAGATGAAATCCCAGAAACTGTTTGGCACTTGTGGCCTATTATGTGAAAGCATATTTTTCACTTTTCATTAACTGGCACTCTAATGCAGCTCATCAAAGCAGCCAATCTGTGCATTAGCCCAGGCAACTCAATTAAGCAATCAGACAGTAAAATAAACAATTTTAATAAAAAACCATAGACCCTGGATGGTTCCACAATGCTCACATGGACCATGTGAACAGGGAAATTTTGTCTAGTTAACCAGCTAACACACTGAGGAAGAGTTCTACCCTGCAATCTTAAAATCATTGAGTTAGCCTTTTGACTTGGAATGGGTCACATAAGTACTTACTAATTTATGTTATTTATTACATTTTTTCATGCCTGATTACATTAACGCACCAAGCATAGTACAATATGAAATTGCCTTTCCAGAAACCACAGTAAAAAAAAAAAAAATGATATAAAACAATAGTAAACACACAAACAAAAGCATATAGGCCCCTGCTATTATTCAAAACCATTTGCTCACATAAAACCTGGTTTTACGCGGATAAACGGCTGTTGCTACAAATAGCTCCAGGCCCAGCACCAGCATAAGTACACGAATAACCCGGTTTCATGCATAATTCTATGTGCACCGGGAGCAGGCATTCTGAAGAGCAGAGTTGGGGGGATACGACTCATGTGCATGTTTTCATATATTCAAAAATAAGCGCGTAAGTTACCGCGTACAGATTGCACCTTGCTTGAACCCAATCGATGCATGCATATAAATTCACTGAAAATCTTCAATAAAAAGTACACATCCTCTCTGCAGGGAGTTATGAAATCACCCTCCTACCGTACAATATGCCACAATACAAGAGTGCTACGATATAACATTTCCTTTCTAAGAAACACAGTAAAACAAACAAAGACATGCATTATGCAATGCACATGCATATGAACTATTGCCATGCCTTCTTAAGCCCCAAACAGATTTATAGAATGATTTATTTTAGACATGTGAAGGCATGTATTTTCCACCTCTTCAGTCATATCAGCTTCATGTAAATGGGGGTGTGTAGTTTCAGAAAAACATACTCCACCCCATATCGAGCTTCGCTCTTGCCCAGATTCTGCTTTATAAACATTTACTCTGCACACTTTTACAATTTTTCTTGGCAAGTTCCATGTCACCAGAATGGTGTCTCTGTCTTGCACTATGAAAGCAAAGCACATCAACAGGTACTCAACAGCCCACGACAAATGCATGCAAGGAAATACCATCAAGGTTTCATGCCTTCCCCTAAAGGAATAAAAATCACTTCATTAATGGTATTATTCACGTGTTGCTATAAAAGTTGAAAGATTCGGAGGTCAGCATAAGATAGAACAGGGGACAGAAAGTTTCTCACTTCTAGGTGAAGAGTTTAACTATAAACGTGAACTGTAGTGAACAAATGTCATTTCTATTTGATGACTGTTCCCAAGCATTGTGGCATGGGGATACCTTAACCCTATATCAGCAGACAGCTGTCCATAGCATTAAAACCAGCAACACCACTGACACCAACCAGCACTCTTGTAGGTAGTTTTGGTATACCAGTAACTGAATGGAAGCTGGATTATCCTCTCATCCCCAAAAGTGTTTTCGACAGATCTGGGTGGCAGCACCTTGTCAGGGCAGCGTTGAGAAAACTTGCAGTGCCAGTCCTGAAGATGAGTGCAGGGTGCTGGCTTCCTGGACTCACCATCTGGCATTTTTCTCAAAGACTACATTATAATCCCAGCCTGCAGTTTTCAGGGCAGCCCAGGACTAGATTCTGCGGCAGGAGTCAGAAAATTCCGCAGCTATGTTTCAGAATTTTTGTTGTAAATTTGCATAAATTTTCCAACTTTCTTATGTGTGTGGGGAATTTATTTTGGTTTTTTTTTTTGAGTGGGAGTGATCGGTGCAGTGAAGGGAGAACAGAAGATCGGCAGGAGGAGAGGTTCTTGGCAATAGTGGAGAAGACAGAAAAGCGCAGAGATCTTAGGAATGTAGGGAGTAAAGGGGGAGAAGAGGATTGGAGATGGAAAAGAGGAAGGTGAAAAGGATCAAATTAAAGATGTAAGAAGAAGGACAAGATCGCAGGTGGAAGGCATTGGAGAAAAGGGACTAGGGAACAGAAAATCAGGGATGCAGGATATAAGGGATGGGGAACAGGGAAGAAAGTCATGGGAGGGAGAGGGAAGACGGATTCCCTGTCCCACTCCCCTTCCCTAGCTGGTGCTAATCCCCTTCCCATATACAAACCCTGTCACAAAACCCCCTTCTCTCTCACACACACCTACCTCCTCACCTGTCCCCTGTCCTATCTCCCCATGCCAATTCTCACCCTCTGCCAATTTTCACTCTCTCCCTGTATGGATCAGCCGGTAGTAGGAAGCGAATGGTGCACCCTGGGCCGCATTCTCCTCCTATGCTGCATGGATTCCAACTCATTTTTGAGCCATGTGAGATAATGTAGTGCCATGTGGTTCAAACCCTGAATTATGTCCTAGGCAGAGGAGGAAATGGATGTGGCCCAAGGTACTGCACTCTCCTCCTCATCCTCTTCATGCTGACCAATGAGCACAGGGGAGCGTGAAAGGTGCATCCCATGCATACCTGCGCCTTGCCAGTCGCTGAATCACAGACCCAACCCCGGTGTAGGATTCCATGGGGGGAGCAGGTAATTCTGCAGTCTTTGCTGCAGCTCTTGTGGGAAAGCAGGAGCCCTTATTATAATGAAGAAACATGATTTGACGCAGTGAACGTATAGCACAAAAAGTTTTGTTTTGTTTTGGGTTTTTTTAGTATAAATTTTAATGTGACGGGAAAAAAACATCCAGAAATGAACACATTGAATTTAATAAGATTCAACTCCCACCCACTGTCCATTTCATAATATTCATGCTAGGATACCTTCTATTTACAAAGCGAAGGACAATTAAAAAAAAACAACTTTTGCATACTACACCTACTGGGAAAAAAAATCATTGCTTCTGTTGATGCAGGTAAAAGTCTTCCACTATAGACCAGCAACCTGGATAGTATCATGATGTGCAGGAGATGAGGTCTCCCTATACAGCAAACCAAAACAGTGCATCAGAAAGAGGGGCCCATTTAAGCCAGAACTGTGCAGCCACATACAGCCCTCTGCGCTTCCTTATAAATATGCATGGGGGGATTCAGACTGGTGAACTCAGATGTCTATATTTTTAAACTTAACACCATTTCTTTAGTTGGTCTTGACATGCACAATGACGCTCGCACACCGAGCAAGGATAAGTGCGGCATCAGATGTGCCGCGTCCGAGTACATATTAAGAAACATAAGCTGCAGGGATTGCTTGCAGTTCAGTTTACCCCTCTTTAAATAAACACGGATTATAAGAAATCCTGTACAACAACATTGCAGTAGTTCTATAATTGTAGCTGCTACTCCTGTCAGTTCCTGCAGCTTGGCTCCAAAACTGCAAGAACTTGTTTGCTTTAGGCTCCTTGCCACCGTCAGACTTAAATTAGCAACTACGTAGGCCTTCTTACAAGGCGTCTCTGGGACCAGCTGTGCAAGGACCTGTCACCTTCTTGTCAGTGAAAAGTTCTTCTGTCCAAAGAACTTTCATCAATTCCTGGCTCCTCAAGTAGCAGGATGTCACTTGAAGAGGCAGCTGAAGTCACTCGCAATGACTGGTCTCAAATCACAGCTCCCCTGCCCTTGTCACTGAAGGCCTCACCCCGCAGCTAAAACTGTCAGTGATCATGTTTAGATACGTACGCCGAGGTATCAGATTAGAAGGGAGTATGCACGAGATGGGAGTTTAAAGGAGGCCGAGCTGCGGGAAAGAAACCTTAATAAGGAGAATTGAAGGCTCGAGGAGCTCGGCTTTCTCTTCGCCCCCAATTTCCATTCTTCACCGACTGCTATAAATAAATAAATAACAGGTACAGAAAGCCATTCTCCCTTGCACTGGCAGGTAGTGAATTTTAAAGCATATTAAAACATAAAATCAGTGGGGGAACTATGAAAGATGAAATCAAAGTGTCACGTGAAGACAACAGGACACACCGCACATCTTCATTCATGTAGAAGGGTGAGAAAAAGATTTTTCAAGGAGCAAATTCTATAACATTCACAGAGGAATATTTTGAAAACAGCTGCAGGCCAAATATGGCATTCAGCAGGTCCCCCGAATGGGTCCTCTGAACAAGTTATTTATTCTCTCTATTTGCAATTCTTAACTGCCTAGCCAGCAAGGCTCTGGGCAGTGAACAGCTTAATACAACAGACACCCAAGATTATCATCAGCCCACAAACAAAAATAAATAAAACAAGGTAAAATACAAAGATTACAATTTAAAAAAAAAACCCTAATAAAATTAAGGTTCAGATTGAGCCCAGTGAGCATACGAGATGGAAGACAGGGAGAGGGGTAGGTTACGAACAGGTTATGGATGACTTATCCAGCTACCAGGACCAGCCTCTCTCTTACAAGGCCTGACCAGGGATCAACATTTGAAACTTATACAAATTAGCCATCTGATACCCGACAATGAATATAGGCAAATTCTCTTCTCGTGCAGCTGATCCTGCAAATTTAGGAACTGATAAAACTGAAAAGTCATATTGTCAGAACTGCCAAAAAACCCCAACCTACTTTTAATGAAGCAATGGAAACATGCTAAGAGGTGAAATCCCAAATAGAGAGTTATACAAAGTCCTATTTCACCCAAGGCACTAGAATTCAATTCCACAAGCAAAGAAAAACATCCACAGAGTAAACAGAATGGTCATTGTGACATATACAAAGATCAGACTCACAGCAGCAAACACCTTCTGTAGGTACAAATGGAGATTATTTATTTATTTATTTATTTAGGGCTTTTTTATACCGACACTCATGATACCAATCATATCGTATCGGTTTACAATAAACAGTGGTGCAATAACATTAACAACAACGTGAACAATAGGCTAGGAGAGAAGAAGAGAGTGAAAAGTTACAATAAACAGGGGCACTTGAACTGGGAGGAGGAAAAGCCAGAGTAATGGCTAGCATAAAATAGGTAATATTTAGTCTCAGACATAAATAATATACAGATATATACATAAGGCTATAATAGACACTAGTATACAGGACTGATTGTAATCAACTATACATGGTATCCTATACCTAGTTGTAGCAGTAGGGGATGTCATAGATCAGGGAAGGCTTGTAGAATTTTTAAAGTGCTAGAAAAGGGGGTGGTGGTCTAGAGAGCTTACTGCTGGATGAACGTGTGAGAGAGCTGCTCTTTGAGGAACAAAAACCAGTAAACTCTGCAAGCAGAGTGGCTTTTCCAACATCACATGGAGCCATAAGCTCCAAACTGGACCCTCTATCACCACTGGAAATAGCCGCTGAGAAGAAAACTAAAAGTGAAACCTCTCTTACCGTGATCACAAAGGAACAGCAGATTCATGGTGCAATTAAAGCGGAGGTGACTTCCATTACAACGCAATTCCCTTTATTTCAAAAGACAGTGGATGAACTGGAGGAAAGGAGAAGATACAGTGGCACTAATACAGGGCAAAGTCAACATCAGGATCTTCTACGATGCCTGTGATCAGATTCAGGAGCAGGCCTTGCCTTAAATAGCCTGAGGCCTAGAAGGAGGAGTCCAGGACCCTCCCGTGGGTGACCCTGAAAAGGAGTCACGTGACGCGCGCGCATGCCTGGGAGCCCAGGTGTTAGCTGGGAGGCCAGCGCGGGGCCTGACCGTGGCCTGGTCGGCACATGGCGTCCCAGCAGTGGCCTGGTCGGGTCATGGTGGCAGCGTGGGAGAGCCGGAGAGGAAGGCGTGTGGCAGAGTACGCCTGCAGCGGTTCCCGGCCACTGCGGGCTGTGCCGGTAAGTGAAGGGAGCTGGCCGTGGGCCTCTGCGGCTAGTTTCCTTAACAGCTACTACTGAAAAGGCACATTCCTTGATCACCCCCCCCCCCCTTTCAACTTGAGATTCCATGTAAAAGAGATGTGTTCTTATAAAATAACCCTATTTCAGAGTTCTCCTTATAAGCAAGTTACGCTGCCTGCCAAGACTCTTGCCTGCCTGACCTCGACCAGTCCCTGAGACCCCACGTAAGTCCAGCCAGCCCTGGTACCCGAGGGCTCAACCTGAGTGGAACGAGGGCTGGTATTGGTGAAGCCCCAGTGGGGTCTCAGGCATCACCGATCTCGCCTGCTGATGGTGGGCACCCATGGGGCTCCTCCCCACTGGTGGGACCAACTCCCTCTCAGTCCAAGGATCCATGCTTCTAACAGATAGCCAAGGCCATGGATCTGGCAGAGGCTTCTGCTTTACAGGCAATTTCGGGACTCGCACGGAAAATCCTGAGCAGCAGAAAGTCCTGGAATCCTTGGCAACATCTATGGAGTGCCTTAACGCTTGTCTGGACTCAGTGACTTCCACCTCTGCGCAGCTGTCTCCTGTGCCTGTTTCCACAGCGGCGTCTCCGGCACCTCATCCGGTGATCCCATTACCAGCTTCACCCCACTACGCGGGTGATCCCCAGCAGTGCCGTGGGTTCCTCAACCAGTGTAATATGCACTTTTGCCTGCAATCCGCCCTCTTTCCAGATGACCTGACTAAGACGACTTATATTCTGTCGCTGCTTGAAGGGATAGCCCTGGCCTGGGCATCTCCCTTACGGGAGCGCTCAAACTCCCTTCTGCTGAACCTCCCAGAGTTTCTGGAATGTTTCCGGGCCGTGTTTGAGAACCCTGGTTGGCAGACCCAAGCCAGCACAGAACTCCTGCACATCCTGCAGGGTGGACGCCCTCTGATGGATTATACTCTGGAATTTCGTATGTTATCCACCGAGCTTCATTGGGAGGAACCTTGCCTTTGCGCCATCTTCCTGGATGGCCTCTCACCCAAAATTAAAGATGAGCTAGAGGCACGGGATCTCCCCGCGTCCCTGGACGCACTGATTGATTTAGCAGGCAGAATCAACCGCCAACTCCGGGAAAGATCCCTTGAAATCACTGGAGTTAAACAAAGCTCCAATGGGCCCACTCGGCCATGCCCAGCCTCACCTGGTTCTCATTCTCCAGCTTCATTGGAAGCATCTGCTGAAGAACTTATGCAGCTGGGTCAGAGCCCGTTATCTCTGGAGGAACGCCAGCGACGTTGGCGGGCCGGACTTTGCCTATACTGTGGAGCCTCTGGGCACCTCCTGCTCCAAAGTCCTGTGTGGACGTCAAACCCCAGGGCCTAGGGTTCACTGGGGAAGTGTACCTAGGCCTAAATTCACCGGTTCCCCCACTGACTTTACCTGTGACTCTCGTCATACAAGGCCGTGACTTTTCTACCCTGGCGCTAGTCGATTCTGGGTCCGGAGGAAACTTCCTTATGTAAGAAATTGTGGACCAGCTGTTAATTCCCACACAGCCGTTCTTCATTAGGTACCGCTTGCGATTGCTTCGATTCACGGAGACCCTCTTCCTGGGAGGATCACACATATGACCGTTCTCCTGGAATGCCATATCGAACTGTGCCACGGGAGCAAATTTCCTTTTACATCATACGGAAGGCCATTTACTCAGTGGTCCTGGGTATCCCATGGCTCCAGTTACGCAATCTTTGCAGCTCAACCAATGGGGGTCCCTCCTGTCACCAGACTTGCATCCTTGCACCCACAGAAATCTCCAGTGGTAATGGCCCCGACGGACCTTCAGGGCTTCCACCGCAATACGTGCAGTAGACGGATGTATTCTCAAAGAATGCAGCCAACATCTTGCCTCCTCACCGGGAGTTTGACTGCGCAATTAACCTAACTCCAGGCACCACCCCTCCACATGGGAGGGTGTACCCCTTATCCGCACCTGAAACGCAGGCCATGTCCGACTACATCCAAGAGAACATGCAGAAGGGCTTCAACCACCGCTCCAATTCTCCTGCCAGAGCCGGATTCTTCTTCGTGGGGAAGAAGGATGGCTCACTTCGCCTGTGTATAGACTAAGGGGGCCTCATTGCCATCACAGTGAAGGATCAGTATCCTCTGCCTCTGATAACTAAGCTATTCGACCGACTACAAGGAGCCCATGTCTTTACTAAACTAGACCTCTGGGGCATACAATCTTGTTTCAATCTTGCTTCATCAGAAATTACTCTCGTCTGGCTGCTCCTCTGACCGCCTTAACCCGCAAGGGGGCTCCTGTGAACATCTGGCCAGTTGAAGCCCTGGACGCCTTTCAGGCACTCAAAGACGCCTTCTTGCATCAGCCATGCCTTCACCACCCAGACCCTAGACTTCCTTTTATTGTCGAGGTGGACGCGTCATTGGAAGGAGTAGGAGCGGTCCTGAGTCAATTCGACCCAGCCGGGTCTTTGCATCCCTGTGCTTTCTTTTCAAGAAAATTCTCTCTGGCCCAGCAGAACTAAACTATTGGTGACCAAGAACTCCTGGCCTTTAAGCTTGCTTTTGAAGAATGGCGCCAATGGATGGAGGGGGCCCAGCATTGGATAACGGTCTACACAGACCACAAAAATTTGGAACACCTGCAACAGGCTCAACACCTCAATCCTCGCCAGGCCCGCTGGGCACTTTTCTTTACATGTTTTGATTTTGACCTGCGCTATCGCCCAGCATTGAAGAAACAATGAGCAGATGCGCTTTCTCGCTCGTTCTCTACCGAAGAGCAACCTGAACCAGGAAGACACATAATTGACGTTATCGTTGTGGCGATGCAACCAGTCCCACTGGGGAAGATGGTGGTACCCCGCAGACTCAGAAATAGTGTTTTAACATGGAGGCATGACTCCCGTTCCTCTGGGCACCCTGGACGTTCAAGAACTCTGGCTCGACTACAGCAGTTCTATTGGTGGCCCAGTATATGCCAAAATGTCAACGCGTACGTAGCTTTGTGTCCCACTTGCATCCAACAGAAGTCCCCGACTGGCAAGCCCTGGGGTTTGCTGCAACCCCTTCCAGCACCCAGTGAACCCTGGACACATCTATCAATGGACTTTCTAGTGGACCTACCTCTTTCTGATGGAAATACTGTCATCTGGGTCACTGTAGACCATTTCTCGAAAATGGCACACTTGTCGCCTTGCCCCGTCTCCCGTTGGCTCCCTGTCTAGCCCAACTGTTTGTACAGCACATTTTTTGACTCCACGGCCTTCCTCAGCACATCGCTTTGGATTGTGGCCCTCAGTTTACTGCCAAAGATTGGTAAAGTCTTTGCAAAAACTTCCGTCACTCTGGATTTTACCTCGGCGTACACCCACAAGCAAACGGCCAAGCGGAGCAGACCAATCGGACTCTTAAACAATTCCTTCAGATGTACATTAACATCCACCAGGATAACTGGGCCGACTTGCTCCCATGAGCCGAGTCTCACACAACTCACACCCCTCATGTCCACAGGGGCATCCCCATTCCAAACTATTTAGGGCAAGCAGCCACTTCCTCCATTACCTTTGCCCTTATCAGTTCCTTCTCCCGCAGCCCAGATGACAGCTGAGAAAGTGAGAGAATTATGGACTCAAGTACGCAATATGCTCCAAAAGGCGGCTACCTCAGCCAAAAAGGTTCACGGATCGCCATCGCCGACCTGTTCCCCAGTACTGTCCAGGACAGAAAGTCTGGCTCAGCACCCACTCCCTCCGGCTGAGGGTTCCATCCATGCGCCTCGCACCTCGCTATATTGGGCCATTCTCCATTCTCTGGCAACTAGGGCCCATGAACTATCAACTCCATCTCCTGTCCTCCCTCAGGATTCACAATTCCTTCCACACCTCTCTGCTGAAACCTCTGGTACTCTCTTGGCCTTCCAGGAAAACCCCCAAAACCTCACAAGTTTCTGCTGAGGAAGAAAGCATGTATTGAGTCCAGGAGATCCTCGACATGCGGAACAAAGATTGACGATGGGAGTATCTGCTCTCATGGGAGGATTTTGGTCGGGAAGTGAACTCCTGGGAGCCTTCCGCCAATATCCTTGACAAAAAGTTAATTCAACAATTTCACAGGGAGCACCTCAAGAAACCGAAACCCCCTGGGGGGGGCTTAGGGGAGGGGGTACTGTTACAGGAACCAGCCGCAGAGGCCCGCAGCCGGCTCCCTTCACTTACCGGCGCAGCCCCCAGCTGACCGGATCTGGAAGCCTCGCGGCAGCCGGGAAGCACCACAGGCACACTCTGCCGCATGCCCTCCTCTCCGGTTCTCCTATGCTGCCACCGTGACCCAACCAGGTCGCTGCCGGGATGCCACATGCCTACTAGGCCACGGTCAGGCTCCACGCACCATGTGACCCCTTTTCAGGGACACCCGCGGGAGGGGCCCGGACTCCTCCTCCTAGGCCTCAGGCCTTGCCTTGGCTACTCCTGGCTCCTGTTTGCTCCTGGAAGCTTCGCTACTTGTTCCTGAGTTCCTGTTTTGCCTGACGCTGCCTGCCAATACCCTTGCCTACCTGACCATGAGATACGCCGCCTGCCAAGACTCTTGCTTGCCTGACCTCGACCGGTCCCTGAGATCCCACGTAAGTCCAGCCTACCCTGGTACCTGAGGGCCCAACCTGAGGGGAACAAGGGCTGGTATTGGTGAAGCCCCAGTGGGGTCTCAGGCATCACCGGCCTCGCCTGCCAACAGTGGGCACCCGTGGGGCTCCTCCTCACTGGTGGGGTCAACTCCTTGCCGGTCCAAGGATCCACGCTTCTAACAGTAGCAGGGAAGGAAACTGGAGTGGCTATCTTTTAGAAAAAAAATCCTCAACATCCTCAGTCTTTAAATTGATTTCTCAAACACTGGATACTAAAGGGCAGCAGGCTTCAGGCATTGCAGCTCTAGGCAAAGAAACAAAAAATTCTGGTAAGTAGATACTGTATGTGTATATATATATATATATATATATATACATAACTGGGTTTTACACGTGTAAATGCACTTTACTCATGTAAGTGGGCTTTTGATCATTGCTACAGTTAATGCCGTTGAATTGTCCATAGGATTTACGCACGTGAATGGCTTTTGAAAATTGCTATGATAGTATGTTACATTTACCTGTGAAACTCATTTTAAAATTACCTCCCCTGAGTCTGTGTACTAAGCTGCATTAAAATCAGCCATTAATGCAGGCAATTGCATCGATTTTAAACACAAGCATTATTTAATGCCTCCTTTAACAGCTGTTAGGTGTTAAAAACAATTTGGATTGTAGCAACTATAATTTCTGATAACACCAAAGAGTGGTCCCCAAATCTCTTCGCCTGCTGACACCGAGGTCCTCCAAGTTCCAGTCCCCCACCCCTTCCACCAGTAAGACCTCTACCCCCCTAGAACAGGGGTTCCCAACCTTTCAGGAGGCAAGGACCCCTTTTCTGCTTCAAAGTTTTGTGAATCCCTACACGTCACTTTAATGTTTGCATGCACTCCAGAATCAATTCCTAATGTACGGAACTTAATAATAAACCGTGCTTACTGATCTAAACAATGGCATAAAGGTGAATTTTAAAAGCCCGGAGCGCGCCAAAACTGGTAGATACCTGCTTAACAGGTCGATACAGTAAAGTGTGCTCCGTCGGAGCGCACTGTCAGCCTGCTCTGGACGCGTGTTTTCCCTTACCCCTTATTCAGTAAGGGGAGGAAAACACGCGGCCCACCCGTGGCACCTAATAGCGCCCTCAACATGCAAATGCATGTTGATGGCCCTATTAGGTATGCGCGCGGGATCCAGTAAGTAAAATGTGCAGCTAAGCCGCACATTTTACTCTAAGAAATTAGCGCCGACCCAAAGGTCGGCGCTAATTTCTTCCGGCGCCAGGAAAGTGCACAGAAAAGCAGTAAAAACTGCTTTTCTGTGCACCCTCTGACTTAATATCATAGCGATATTAAGTCGGAGGTCCCCAAAAGTAAAAAAAAGAAAAAATTTGAATTCGGCCCGCGGCTGTCGGGCCGAAAACCGGACGCTCAATTTTGCCGGCGTCCGGTTTCCGAGCCCGTGGCTGTCAGCGGGCTCGAGAACCGACGCCGGCAAAATTGAGCGTCGGCTGTCAAACCCGCTGACAGCCGCCGCTCCTGACAAAAAGGAGGCGCTAGGGACGCGCTAGTGTCCCTAGCGCCTCCTTTTCCCCGTTTTTCCCTCATTTAAATACTGAATCGCCCGCACCGGCGAAGGGCCGGTGCGCGCGCCGGGAGAGCAGGCGTTTGTCCGCTCTCCCGCGGTCTTACAGTATCGACCTGTAAGTCGGGCTGGCATGTGCCAACCGGATTTTAAAAGCTGCGCGTACTTGCCGCTGCGCGCACAAAATAAAAGTTTTTTTTAAAAGGGGCGGGGTCGGGGCGGGGCACGGGAGTTCCGGGATGTTTACTTGAAATTAGCGCGTAGATACTTGCACGCACAGATGTGAGCCGGGGTCCCCTGCTCCGCAACTTTATTTCTGCTATGGATGACGCCTAAGTTGTAGAACAAAAACCTCTAGGCAGACCAGCGAGGTTTTATAGGTCAGGAGGAAAAGGGAGTCTATTAAACTAAGGGGGTTTGGATGCCCTATTCCTTACCTGGGGGAAATGGGAACAAACTGGGAAAACTGGTAATGGCGTCGGTGCGCGTCTTTTAAAATCCCACTTATGCATTTGCGTGCAGAAGCCCGCACCCGCTTAAAACTACGCGCACATGTGCATGCGGTCAGGTTATTTTACAACACGCATGCACGCATGCGTGTATGTTATAAAATGGCCAAGTCCCTGGGCATGGGCCGACAGACACGTGCGTACACAAATGCGCCCTTGCGCCGGTTTAAAAGTTCCCATCATAGGGAGGGCAATCCCCAAAGCTATTTACAAAGTGCCCTCAAAATTGAAGGTTGAAGCCAACAGTGGCCTCCACCTTCCGCTCCAGCTGCAATGAGGAAAAAGAAGTGAGTTTAGAAAAAAAAGCTCCAGGCTGGCAGCGTGGTGCGACTCCTCAGATAATCAGCGCCGGTGCCTGCAGACCTGCAATCTAGCTTTCAAAGGGCCATTGCCTGCAACGTTTGCTTTTGAAAACTGGCTTTGGCGGGAGAAAGCCACTGCCAGTTCTTTTGTATCCGTGTGCTTGGCACTTGCTTTGAAGCAGGCGCAAACTGCACGCATGGAAGAGTAGATGAGGATTTTAAACTTAAACCCTTGCCTGTACTCGCCCTCCCCCAGCCTAGTCCTGCTCCTTTTTTTCCTCGCAGGTAAAAAAAAAAAAAGTCTGCGCGCTGTTTGCAGCGCAGGTAGTTTTTACCCCCAGTCAAATCCCGGAGCTCCCAAGGCAGGCGTAACTTGCGCGCGCCGGCGCGCCATCCCCCGGCACAGGCCACTGTGCCGGGGGACTCGGGACTGCCCCCGGACCCGCCCCCTTCCCGCCCCTTTTTCGAAGCCCCGGGACATGCGTGCGTCCCGGGGCGCGCGCGCGCAGGGGCAGCTTTTCGGGGGTTACGCGCGTAACCCTTTGAAAATCTGCCCCATAGTTTTGAAAATTGCCCTCTCTGAAAACTGACCCCCCTTTTAGCCTGCTTTTCTTTTATACATTCTTTTCTTTTATGATTCTTACAAACATATACAGAAAATGACAGTCACTAAATAATTTAGATTTTCCAAAAAGCGAAATAATAGCCTGCTTTTCAAAGGGACGAAGGCTTACAAGATCTCCATGTCTGTGTGCGGGTCTGCCTAAACTACTTTTGTGTTTAATGACTTATCCAAACCTGGCTGTTGTCTCTTCCTCCTTGATGTCTGGCAGCCAAGCCTTTGCTCCCTTCTTCCCTCCTGGAACATGGAGGTCTCCTGTTGAGCTCTCTCTCTCTCTCTCCCTGGTCCAACATGATTCCTGGGAGTCCTCTCCTTCCTTCCCCAGCGTCTGGGGGTGCTCTCTCTTATGATAGGCTGCCATCCCCTTAACAAGGTCAGTAATGGATGCTCTCTCTCTCTCTTTCTCCTTTTCTTCCATCATTTGTCTCATTCCTTCTCCCCCATCTTTCCCTTAATACTGTTAACCCCAGTCCCACTTCTACCTCTCAGTCATTCTACTCAATTTTCTGATGCAGCTTTCCTCTCTCTCAGTGGTAGAGCAGCACGCGGCAGTGACAGGAAATGCTTCTCATTGCTGTGATCACCCAGCTTTCTCAGGGTGCAGCAGTGGCCGTTGAAAATTCTGACAGTCGCAGTTGATTCCTTCACATCCTCACAAAGTGCAGCAGCGGAGTTTATGACTCTTGAGGGCTGCACTGGATATATATGGCAGTGCGGTCTGAGGCTCCTAATGGGTGTGAATGGCCTCTTTGTAGCTCCTCAGCCTGGTCTGCAGCAACGTGGGGTGAGGTTTCTGGGTCAGCAATAGACCAAACTCCTGGCCCGTGGCAGCAGCTCAACTAATCACAGGTAGCAGCAGCTGCTCATTTTCTCCCTAGCTAAAATCTTTCTGGCATCCCTACTGGCAGACCTCCTGGGATAGTCTCGTGGACTGTTGGGGATCCACAGACCCCAGGTTCGGAACCCCTGCCCTAGATGCATCTCTGCAGCTGATGGCAAGACTCTAACGCCCCCCCCCCCCCCCTCCAAGCAGGAGCTCCACATCCCTAGAAGCACCCACTGATCCACTTACCTCCCCCTCCCATGCTCCACCACCCCTAATTTCCTCTTCACAAGACTTGCCTATTCCTATGGCGAATGGAGCATGAATGAGACAGGAAGATCTGCTCATTCCTGCCTGGCACTGATGCCAAATGTCACTGGCTGGCCTCACCCTGGACTATGTATTACATAATCTGGGGCAGCATGAGACAGGAAAGAGTAGCATTCTCTCCAGCTTCATTCATCCTCCACACACACTAAGAAGGAGTAAGCTTGGGGGGGAGGGGGGAGGAAGTTAAAGGGTGCTCTGCTAGGGTCAGGTATGTCAAGGAGTGGGGGTATCGCTAGGGGGTCAGAGTCCTTCCAGGAAATGGGGTTCTTGCTGGTGGGGTCAGAGTCTTGTTTTGGGAGGAGGGGGTGATATTTCCAGAGAATTGGAAGTTCTTTACTGTTGAACTGGATGGTGGTAGGATAACGTCAAGCCTCAGGAGCCTCCACATGGAGTTAGGAGTATTGAGTCTTGGGATCCCTTCGTGTTAGTCTTGCAGGGTTGAGTGTATTTAAGCTTCCACACTCCCAGTGGGTTTAGCACAAATCCTGTTGTTT
This sequence comes from Rhinatrema bivittatum, assembly GCF_901001135.1. NCBI lineage: Eukaryota > Metazoa > Chordata > Amphibia > Gymnophiona > Rhinatrematidae > Rhinatrema > Rhinatrema bivittatum. The sequence continues at coordinate 11,781,479 of NC_042621.1, read as the reverse complement.
AACACATAAATGTATTAATGCATGAATGTGCATTCCTTAATACATTATGAGCTGCTTAGCATGCATTCGCATGCTTCACAACTCATAGTAAAATAACAAATGCTGGCAGTTAAAGACCCAAATGATCCATCCAGTCTGCCCAGCAAAATATTTAGGGTTGTAACTGTTGCTCTTTGCAGATTATCCCCAGGCAGAAATGTTATACCTAAAGATTCCACAGATGACCCTGTTTCTTCATGAGCATCTTCTAGCCACTAGGGATCCTCTGTATTTCTCGTGCCTTTTTGAACTCCATGACTGTTCCTGTTTTCGCCATGTCTTCCAGGTGGGCGTGCCATGCATCTACCACCCACCAACTCAATTAAATATTTTTTTTCAATTAGGATGTGTTCAGTCCATATTAACATTAATTAATGCACTAAAATACATTATAAGAAAAAGAGCATTTAAATTTCTTGTCTCCAAGAACAGCAAAACCTTAATTATATAAACTAATGAAAATCTATTGCACAAAAATCCTACTTGATTTAAGCCACTCAAAATAGGAATTACACCTCAAAGCCTGTTTTCCAGATTAGAGGCAAATAATTTCAGGTTGGAACTGAGAAGTGAAATGGGATGAAATGATTTAGGTACTAAGAGATCTTTACTTTTATATTCTTGATAGTTATCAATGCTCTCTTCATATCATTAGAGAACTGTTTATTTTCTATCCTGCCTGCAGTAATTGCAGGTTTCAAGATTAGTGTATTTAAAAGGGACATCTAGTCCTCTGTCATTCAGGGAAGATGCAAACCCTGGAAAAAATGCTTAAGAGCTGGTTGTTTGTTCTGTAAACCGTTGTGAAGGCTTGTTCCAAACAACGGTCTATAAAAAATGGACAAATAAATAAATAAATGTATCAAAGCATTTAAATGCTTGTTTTAGCAATATGGCACTTCAATGCATAGACCCCCTAAATCGTTAACAGTAACTAAATCATTGGGGGAATGAGGGCTTAAAGCCCCATGAAGAATCTTGATTCCTGTACAGCATGATGATGGAGGTAATATTAACAAAACTGCCAACACTGGTGAGAACTTTACAGGTAGTTTTTACCCACAGGTTTCAAACCAATAATCAAAGCAAAACATTGCCCCAGGAAAAAGCAACTGCAGAGATTTGATGATGTTTTTGCTGCAGGTACTTTTCCCAGCCAATACAATGTGCATAGCCTTGAAAATTCAAATCCATGCCTATTCCCAAGCTAAACCTACCCCTGGAAGGCCTCTGAACAATGCAGGCAGAATTAGGAAAATATCTGGACCTGATTTTACCCACAGAGAGGGTGGGGCAATTTTCAAAAAATCCATTTCTATGTGTAAAATACAGTTTTACCTGGGAAAATGGCTTTAAAAAGTTGATCTCTAGCATTTTTTTCTCCTTTCATTATCAAGCATATACTAGAATGAGAAATTACTACTTACCTGATAATTTCCTTTACTTTAAGGACAGATAGATGAATCCAGAACCAGCAGGTTATGCACCTCTGCCAGCAGATGGAGACAGAGCAAACTGACATCACAGTATATATACTCCTGCAGTGACTTCAGCCTGCCAGTATTCTCTTCAAAAGCGCCTTTAGATAGACTAGCAAAAAACTTGTTTAAAAACAGACAACGCACAATTAAACTCTGGAATTTGTTGCCAGAGGATGTGGTTAGTGCAGTTAGTGTAGCTGGGTTTAAAACAGGATTAGATAAGTTCTTGAAGGAGAAGTCCATTACCTGCTATTAATTAAGTTGATTTAGAAATAGCCACTGCTATTACTAGTAACAGTAGCATGGAATAGACTTAGTTTTTGGGTACTTGCCAGGTTCTTATGGCATGGATTGGCCACTGTTGGAAACAGGATGCTGGGCTTGATGGACCCTTGGTCTGACCCAGTATGGCATGTTCTTATGTCCTTAATTCTGTACTCAAACAATAAGAAATACTAGAATGTATTAACACTAGTCTAGGGACTGGATTAACACTTATCAGTAATCTCTGGAAACACATAGCCATGCAGGAGGACCATAGCCCAATCATTCAGCAGCCAAAGGCAGGAAACTGGCTTCATCTGTCTTTCCTAAAGAAAAGGAAATTATCAGGTAAGTAGTAATTTCTCATTTCTTAGCATCCAGACAGATGAATCCAGAACCAGTGGGATGTACCAAAGCTACTCCCAAACAGGGCGGGAGGCTACACGCAGTCCAATCAAAGCCACATGTGCAAAGACTGCATCCTCCCAGGACTACACATCTAGACGACAATATCTAGAAAAGGATTGTAAGGAGGACCATGTCGCATTCAGCAAATGTCGATGGGAGACAATAATCTAACCTTCACCCATGACATGCCTGAGCCCTAGCAGAATGAGCCCTAAACCGAGTAGGCAATGGCTTTTCAGCCGTCACATACACAGTCATGACCACCTGCTTAATCCAGTGAGCTATTGTAGCCCACAAAGCTGGTGAACCTGTTTTCCTCCACCATGAAATACGAACAGGTTTAGAAAACTCCAGATGCCTCATGACATGTCTCTTGACATCCAAGGGATGCAACAGGCAGTATTCCTCCGCATTTCTTTCCTTATCCAAGGACGGTAAGGAAATGGACTGATTTGTGAAAATCTGAGACCACTTTAGGCCAGAAGGAAGGAACAGTACGCAGCTGTATCGTTCCTGGAGTTACCCCACAGAAGGCTCGGAAATTCAAACGCAGAACTAATCACCACCAGAAACACTGATTTCAAGGTCAATAACCACAAGGAAAGGCTACACAATGGTCAAAACATAGAGTCTGCCAAAGTAAAAAATGTCCAAGAGGCAAAACATAGAGTCTGCCAAAGTAAAAAATGTCCAAGAGGCGTGGTCATTGTTAAAAAATACCATTCTAGAAGCACAGTCCAGATGTATTCCACACATTAAGAAAGATGGAAAGAAGGCAAAACGATTACCAGCATGGTTAAAAGGGGAGGTGAAAGAAGCTATTTTAGCCAAAAGATCTTCATTCAAAAATTGGAAGAAGGATCCAACAGAAGAAAATAGGATAAAGCATAAACATTGGCAAGTTAAATGTAAGACATTGATAAGACAGGCTAAGAGAGAATTTGAAAAGAAGTTGGCTGTAGAGGCAAAAACTCACAGTAAAAACTTTTTAAAATATATACGAAGCAGAAAGCCTGTGAGGGAGTCAGTTGGACCGTTAGATGATCGAGGGGTTAAAGGGGCACTTAGAGAAGATAAGGCCATCGCGGAAAGATTAAATGATTTCTTTGCTTCGGTGTTTACTGAAGAGGATGTTGGGGAGGTACCCGTAATGGAGAAGGTTTTCATGGGTAATGATTCAGATGGACTGAATCAAATCACGGTGAACCTAGAAGATGTGGTAGGCCTGATTGACAAACTGAAGAGTAGTAAATCACCTGGACCGGATGGTATACACCCCAGAGTTCTGAAGGAACTAAAAAATGAAATTTCAGACCTATTAGTAAAAATTTGTAACTTATCATTAAAATCATCCATTGTACCTGAAGACTGGAGGATAGCAAATGTAACCCCAATATTTAAAAAGGGCTCCAGGGGCGATCCGGGAAACTACAGACCGGTTAGCCTGACTTCAGTGCCAGGAAAAATAGTGGAAAGTGTTCTAAACATCAAAATCAAAGAACATATAGAAAGACATGGTTTAATGGAACAAAGTCAGCATGGCTGTACCCAGGGCAAGTCTTGCCTCACAAATCTGCTTCACTTTTTTGAAGGAGTTAATAAATATGTGGATAAAGGTGAACCGGTAGATATAGTATACTTGGATTTTCAGAAGGCGTTTGACAAAGTTCCTCATGAGAGGCTTCTAGGAAAAGTAAAAAGTCATGGGATAGGTGGCGATGTCCTTTCGTGGATTGCAAACTGGCTAAAAGACAGGAAACAGAGAGTAGGATTGAATGGGCAATTTTCTCAGTGGAAGGGAGTGGACAGTGGAGTGCCTCAGGGATCTGTATTGGGACCCTTACTGTTCAATATATTTATAAATGATCTGGAAAGAAATACGACGAGTGAGATAATCAAATTTGCAGATGACACAAAATTGTTCAGAGTAGTTAAATCACAAGCAGATTGTGATAAATTGCAGGAAGACCTTGTGAGACTGGAAAATTGGGCATCCAAATGGCAGATGAAATTTAATGTGGATAAGTGCAAGGTGATGCATATAGGGAAAAATAACCCATGCTATAATTACACAATGTTGGGTTCCATATTAGGTGCTACAACCCAAGAAAGAGATCTAGGTGTCATAGTGGATAACACATTGAAATCGTCGGTGCAGTGTGCTGCGGCAGTCAAAAAAGCAAACAGAATGTTGGGAATTATTAGAAAAGGAAAGATGAATAAAACGGAAAATGTCATAATGCCTCTGTATCACTCCATGGTGAGACCGCACCTTGAATACTGTGTACAATTCTGGTCGCCGCATCTCAAAAAAGATATAATTGCGATGGAGAAGGTACAGAGAAGGGCTACCAAAATAAGGGGAATGGAACAACTCCCCTATGAGGAAAGACTAAAGAGGTTAGGACTCTTCAGCTTGGAGAAGAGACGACTGAGGGGGGATATGATAGAGGTGTTTAAAATCATGAGAGGTCTAGAACGGGTAGATGTGAATCGGTTATTTACTCTTTCGGATAGTAGAAAGACTAGGGGGCACTCCATGAAGTTAGCATGGGGCACATTTAAAACTAATCGGAGAAAGTTCTTTTTTATTCAACGCACAATTAAACTCTGGAATTTGTTGCCAGAGAATGTGGTTCGTGCAGTTAGTATAGTTGTGTTTAAAAAAGGATTGGATAAGTTCTTGGAGGAGAGGTCCATTACCTGCTATTAAGTTCACTTAGAGAATAGCCACTGCCATTAGCAATGGTTACATGGAATAGACTTAGTTTTTTGGTACTTGCCAGGTTCTTATGGCCTGGATTGGCCACTGTTGGAAACAGGATGCTGGGCTTGATGGACCCTTGGTCTGACCCAGTATGGCATTTTCTTATGTTCTTATGTTCTTAAATCCAGCACCAGGTTAAGACTCCACAAAGGTACTGGAAACCACAAGGGAGGATGAAGCTGTTTCACTCCCCTCAAGAAACAGGCCACATCAGGATGAGCAGATAAGGATTCACCATTCACCTGGCCCCTGAAACAGGTAAGAGCCGCTACCTGTACCTTCAAGAAATTAAGGGCCAACTCGGAGGACCTTAAGTTCCTGCCTTGGTCCCATGGTCTCCAGTACTTTCGGTTCCAGTCTAGCTCGCCTGTTCACCGACCGCCACGCACCTCTACTCTTGGTGGGCACACCTCTCCATCATCTCTCCGGGAGAGCCCCAGAGGCCCACCTAAGCCCAGGTGGTCTGGGAATCCAAGGGCTCAACCTGCAGAGCCCCTGGACTGTTATTTGTGAAGTTCCTGTCAGCCTCTGTCTGCTCGTGTGCGCCACCTCCTGGTGGTAGACGCCCTCTGGGATCCCTCAGAGGGCCGTACCAATCCTGTGCCAGGCCAAGGGTCCACCTCCAGCGCAACAGGTTACCAAGGCCATGGACTCAGCGGAGTCCTCCGCCCTACAGGCTAATCTGGGCCTGGCCACACGTGTCCAGGAGCAGCAGCAATACCTCAAGGCATTGGCCACCTTGGTCGAGGAACTACGGTCACAACTTGCAGAGTCCACTTTGGCCAACCCTGGGACTTTTCCTAACAGTTCTTCCGCTGGATCAACATCCTCACGGGCACTGCTGGCCCTCCCAGCTCCTCCCTGATTCAATGGGGACCCTCATCTCTGCCAAGGCTTCATTAACCAGTGTTTCATGCAGTTTGCGCTACAGCCTTCCTTGTTTCCAGACAAAGTGACCAAGATCACTTTTATTCTCTCGTGTTTGGAGGGGAAGGCCCTGGCATGGGCCTCCCCACATTGGGAGCGTTCTGATCCCTTACTACAGTAGATCCCTCATTTCATTTCTATGTTCTGATACACCTTTGATGACCCAGACGACAGGCGGTCGCTGGACACCATTTCCTCCACCTCCACCAGGGGTCCCATTCCCTCACAGAATACACTGAGGAATTTTGAACCATGGCAACAGGATTGGGATGGCAGGAGGACTGCCTGTGGGCACTTTATCTCAAAGGCCTGTCTTCCACATTAAAGACGAACTGGAGGACCTCATCTCCTTGGTCGGGCGGATTGACCACCGCCTCCAGGAACGGCATCAGGAAGTAAATGTCATACGAGAAGCAGCCCCAGAACCACCTCAGTCCACTAGCCCCAGATCAAGGGCACCATTGGCAGTTTTCCCGTCAACAGAAGAACCGATGCAGATCAACCGTGCTTGTCTTACTCCTGAGGAACGCCTCCAAAGGTGGAAGTCTGGTCTCTGCCTCTACTGAGGGGGTCCAGGTCACCATATCCAGACTTTTCTGGTGCATCCGGAAAACTCCAGAGCCTAAGCCCAGCAGGGGTCCTGAGCTTGGGCACCAAAGTTACAGGCCCCCAACTACTGCTTCCCGTCTCCCTCTTCAGGGAGGCATGTTCGTTCTCCACCACCACCCTCGTGGATACTGGGGCTGGTGGGAATTTTATTCTTGAAGAGTTAGTCACATTACTCCAGATTCCTACTCAACCATGGAGAACCCTTACCTGACCACATCACCCATCGCACCATAGCCATCCGGCTGACTGTAGGGACTCTCCACGATGAAGAGATTCCTCTCTTGGTCCTGAATCGGTCAGTACACCCCATCATCCTCGGTCTACCCTGCCTACAGCTACACTCCCCCCACTTCAACTGGGAGTCGCTCCAGCTCATCGAGTGGGGTTCTCGGTGCCAGACACATTGCTAACGGCGAGTGTCCCCATCCATACCCGTGTTAACATCCACGACCCTTCCTGGACTACCTACGCCCTACGATGACTACCAAGATGTCTTCTCAAAGCAACAAGCCAACATCTTACCTCCTCTCTGGAAGTTTCTTACCTCCTCTCCGGAAGTTTAACTGCCCAATTGAGCTGTTGCCTGGTACCACACCTCCAAGGGGAGAACATACCCACTCTCACTTCCTGAGACCCAGGCCATGTCAATTTACATCAAGGAAAACCTGGCCAAAGGTTTCATCAGGCCTTACACGTCACCTGCGAGCACTGGATTTTTCTTTGTAAAGAAGAAGGATGGTACCTTAAGGCCGTGTATTGACTACCGTGGCCTGAATGCCGTCACCTGCAAAGACCAGTACCCACGTCCGCTCATCAGTGAGCTATTTGACCGGCTCCAGGGGGCCCGGATTTTTACCAAGTTGGACCTGCATGGGGCCTATAATCTAGTCCACATTCAACCCGAAGACATCTGGAAGATGGTGTTTAATATGCGAGACGGACACTACAAGTACGTAGTGTTGCCCTTTGGTCTGTGTTACCACCTGGCCATCTTCCAGAGAATGATGAATGAGATCTTCCGAAACCTTCTGTACTTCGTCATAGTCTATTTGGATGACATCGTGATCTTCTCTAAAGACCTGGAATCCCATCGCTTTCATGTCCAGATCGTCCTCCAGAAGCTTAGGGACCACCATCTCTACGCCAAACTGGAGAAATGCCTTTTTGAACAGTCTAGTCTCCCATTGCTGGGCTACATCATCTCCAGCCAGGGATTCACCATGGACCCAGACAAATTCCAAGGTATTCGCAACTGGCCCCAGCCTATTGGTCTGTGGGCTCTACATAGGTTCTTGGGATTCACAAACTATTACCGTCACTTTATCGCAGACTACTCCATGCTAGCCACTCCACTCACCGCCATGACTAGGATAGGATGCAACCTCCGGGAGTGGAGTCCCAAAGCCCAGTCTGCATTCCAGGCCCTTAAGGAGGCCTTCCGTACTGGCCCCTGTCTCTGCCATCCGGACCCAAACCGCCCCTTCATCGTAGAGGTTGACACGTCCGCCATTGGCGCGAGGGTGGTTCTCAGCCAGTACTCCATGAAGGGAGTCCTGGTTCCATGCTCCTTTCACTCTCACAAGTTCTCACCCGCAGAACGCAACTATACAATTGGGGACTGCAAACTCCTGGCCGTGAAGCTGGCAATCCAGGAGTGGCGACCCTGGCTCGAGGGGGCTCAGCACAAGTTTACCATCTACACGGACAAGAATTTAGAACATTTGAAAGAAGCCCAGCTACTAATCACACGGCAGGCCCGCTGGGCCCTCTTCTTTGCGCTGTTCAACTTCGAGTTGCGCTATCGCCCGGCTACAAAGAATCTCTGCACCAATGCACTCTCATGCTCGGTAGATCTAGAGGATACCCCCGAAGGTCCGACCCACATCATAGATCCGGCATGCATCTCCCTCACAGCTACTACCACCGTGCCACCCGGTAAGACGGTGATGCCTCGTCGCCTCCGACAGCGAGTACTACGCTGGGCCCATGACTCTCGACTCGCTGGTCACCCCAGTCGGGCTCGAACCTGGAGATGCTCCACAGGCATTATTGGTGGCCCAGAATGGTGAAGGACTCTCGGGATTACGTAGACTCCTGTCCTACTTGTGCACAGCAGAAGCCACCCACAGGATGTCCATGGGGCCTTCTGCAGCCCTTACCAACCCCCACCGGTCTGTGGTCCCATTTGGTCACAGACTTCATTGTAGACCTGCCCCCTTCCAAAGGGAACACCGTTATCTGGGTCATCATCGACCGTTTCTCAAAAATGGCTCACTTTGTCCCGCTACCAGGCCTACCTTCAGCTCCAGAACTTGCCCGACTCTTTCTGCTGCACATTTTCCACCTCCATGGCCTGCCCCAGGAGATCGTGTCCAACCAAGGCCAACAGTTCACCGCCCACTACTGGAAAGCATTATGTAAGAAATTCAATATCTCACTCAATCTCACCTCGGCTTACCACCCTCAAGTCAACAGGCAGGCTGAAAGGACCAACAGGTCAATAAAGAATTTCTCAGAGCCTATGTAAATGATCAAGAGGATAATTGGAAGACCTGCTCCTGTGGGCCGAATTTTTCCACAACACACATGGCAGCAGCTACAGGCACCTCCCCGTTCGCCATAATCTATGGAAGGCAGCTCCGTCTGCCTCTACCCGTCCCGCTTCAGGTTCCCTCTCCAGCGGCCCAAGCAACAGCCCAAGAGATTCATCGCGTCTGGGATCAAGTAACACACAGAATTCGACAAGCGGCAGATCGTGCCAAGAAATTTACTGATGCCCATCAGCGAGCAGCTCCTCAACCATACCTTCCAGAACAGAAGGTATGGTTGAGTACCCGACATATTTGCCTTCAAATGCCTTCACAACGTTTCGCACCCCACTTCATCGGGCCATTCCCTGTCCTACGATGAGTTGGCACCAGCTACAGCTTACCAGCTACAGCTACCCCCAAATATGGACATCCACAACACGTTTCACGTGTCTCTTCTTAAGCCACTTGTCCTCTCCTGGTCATCCCATCGGCCACCACCTCCCATTCAGTTGGCCGCAGAAACCGATGACGTCTTACAAGTTAAAGACGTCCTTGACATCCACCGCTGCCGGGGCAAATGTGAGTACCTCCTCTCATGGGAGGGATTTGGACCCGAGGAGAACTCTTGGGAGCCATCTTAGCATATATTAGACAAAGATCTCCTCCGGACATTTCACTGGTCTCACCCCGAGAAACCCCAACCAATGAGGGGGAGGCCTAGAAGGGGGGGTACTGTTGTGCGTCCTGGCCATGCTAGGCCTGCGCCCGGGTCTGCTTACCTTGCCCTCACTCTAGTGGGCCATGGCCGCAGCCAGCTCCCTGCGCCTATAGCACCTCATGGCTGCATCCACAGGCCCTTTGGGGCCTTCAACCTCCCAGCGCCCCTCTCGGCATGGCTTGGTGTCCTCCTCCTCATCGGGTCTGCCCCTAGGTACACGCACGTGCATGAACCGCCCAGCCGTTTAAAGGGCCCAGGGCGGGGAGCCTTACCGAGGAGAACCGCACCTGAAAGGGAGCGAGGGCAAACGGGACTGAGCTGGTGAGCTATGTGAGCTGTCTCCCGCCCCTCCCGACGTCATCAATATCCGACGCCAGCTGACTGCATTTAAAGAGCAGAACAGCGGTGCGCAGCCGCCGGCGCGCTGCCAAAGCCGTGCGCCAAAGGGGCGCGCCCCTGGAGAAAATTTTGAAGAGGAAGAGCCATCCATTTTAGCTGGGGAAGAAATGGAAAATGAAGGTGATAACATCAACACCGGTGGCAAAAGAACTAAGAGGTCCAATGGACTTGCACTTGGCACGAAGGGTGAGTCAAACCTCTAAAGAGGCTCCTCAAGATTTCTCTCTTTCGTCTGGGGCTACAGCCAGTCCTGCCTAGGACCAGTTATCCATTAATACCTCGGGAAGTGTAGGGGTAAATGTTTTAGATACCCCTAACTTAGGTGGTAATATCTGAAGACAGAGATAAGAAACTCTTGGAACAGGTTGCAGCTAGTGTTGAAGGAGTGGAGGGAGGAATGTCTGCACCAGATCCAGAGAATATATCTCTAGCAGTCATCTGGAAAGCGATTACAAACATGGAGAGGAGGTTATCCCAATCCATGGCCCAAGCTACAGTTTTCTCTAATGAGATAAAAGGGAAACTGGACGACCATGGAAAAAGAATAGAACAGATTGAAGCCGCAAACACAGTATTGAATTCTCAGATAACAGCTTTACAAACAACTGGTACTACCTTTAATAAAGACACTCTGATGATATATAAAAATATGGAAGGGTTAGAAAATGATATGCGGAGGAAAAATTTACGTTTTTTAAATTTTCCCTTTACAAGATTGTTATCTGCGCAAGAATTATTTAAAACATATGTTAAAGAGATATTGAGTATTTCATCTGAAATGCTTATTTCTAGGATATATTATTTATCTAATTCTAGGAGAGAAGGTATAGCCCCTGAAGGTGGAATTGATGTGTTAGTTAATAAAAGTCCAAATTTAACATCTTTCTTAGAGGCTTCTGAAGATGACATTCCAACAAGGGCAACTTTGATAGTTACCTTTGCTTTGGAGCAGGACAAAAATCTTGTCATGCAAAAATATTTCAAAAATAAAAGCTTTATGTTCTGTGGTAAGTTAGTCCAGGTGTTCCCTGATGTATCAAGGAACACTCAGATGAGAAGGAAACAATTTCTTTTGATGAGACAGAGAGTGTTGGCCCTCGGGGCCACCTTCTTTCTCAAATTTCCATGCAAGTGTATTATTACACTACACAAAAATAAGTTTGTTTTCCTCGAGCCTTCTCATCTAGAAGTTTTTCTTACAGATAAAGGTAGCTGAGGGTATGGTAATCTTAATATGGATATTTTGTAAACTGGCAAAAAAGTATATATTCTCCTGAAATTCATAAAGTTATGATTATTTCTTGTATTAATTATCTTTTAAGTTAGCTCCCCATTATGTGGACTTAATCATTGGAAATGTGAAACAGATATTATTTTCTTATTTTGTAATTGATGTAATAGAATCCGAAAATTGCTTATTTTCTTTTTCATTGTAAAATGTATGAGAAATCAAATAAAGTATAAATTAAAAAAAAATAAATAAAGGGTCCAGGGCGAGAAACTGCTCCACAGCGAGCAGCGATGACGTCACCTAACCTCCGTACATAAGCCGAGGCCCTTTCCCCAGAACCTCACTTTGGCAATCGGGTCGTCACCTCAGTGTGAAGCTAGTTGCCGTCCTTGTTCCTGTGCCTGTTCCAGTGTTTCTGCATTGCTCCTGTGTTCCCGTGGTCCTTCCTGTGTTCCAGCATCTGTTCCAGAGTTCCTTCATTCCTGAGTCCTGTTCCTCATCTTGCTACCCAGGTAATACCTTCTCGGACTGATACCCAATACTGACCTCGGCCTGTCTCTGTCCTCTCTTGGACTGATACTTGGAACTGACCTCTGCTTGCCTTTGACTACGCTTGGACTGATACCTGGAACTGACCTCTGCTTGCCATTGACCACGCTCGGACTGATACCTGGAACTGACCCTCGCTTTGGCTGACCATTCTCGGACGGATACCCTGGCTTTGACCCTTGCACTCCATTCATATACTCTCTTTGTTCCTCCTATGACCACCAGGCCTGCCTGCTTTGACACTGCCCATGGCCTTCTTCGAGCTGGACTACTAGGCGCTGCCTATCCTACCCGGAGGACCTTCAGTTCCTGCCTTGTTCCCGTGGTCTCCGGTACTCTCGGTTCCGGTCTAGCTCGCCTGTTCACCGACAGCCACTCACCTCTTCTCTTGGGGGGCACACCTCTCCACCATCTTTTCAGGAGACCCCCAGAGGCTCATCTAAGCCCATGCAGTCAAGGAATCCAAGGGCTCAACCCGCGGAGCCCCCGGACCATTATTAGTGAAGTTCCTGTCAGCCTCTGTCTCCTTGTGTACTCTGCCTCCTGGCGGCAGGTGCCCTCTGGGATCCCTCAGAGGGCCAGGCCAATCCTGCGCCAGGCCAAGAGTCCACCTCCAGCGGAACACAGGCCAATTCCAGACACCATTTCTACATGGAAATGGCTTTTAGAAATTGCCCTGCTAGAGAACCCGCACATCAGCAGTAAATACAACACTTTATCATTGTAACTTCAGAAGCTGAAATATGAATCTAATAACATTTGTAGTCAGCAATTAAACAAATCCATTTTTTACAGAAAGGTATACATTATAGAGAGAGTAATAAAATTGGTCACTTCTTAACACAATATTTAAAAACAAGAAGGAATAGGGAGTGAATTCAAGCTGTACAATCACCACATGATAAATTAATTTATAAGGATAATGAGATTACTCAACAATTTATGGCATACTATACCAATCTCTATCAGTCAGAAACCATATATAATATTGAGCATATTAATGCATTTCTTAATACATCCAGTTAAATCTGAAGAAAAAAAAGTAAAAGTAAATTAGACATTACAATTATAGAAAAGGAAAGTTAGAAAGCCATTAAATCTCTAACTTCTCATAAATCACCATCACTGCTCCTGCTAACCTGCGTGAGGGAAGTGCTGACACCTCTCTGTCAGCCATTCCTGCACGGGGCCCAGCAGCTCCCACAGACTACTGGGCCCCATGCAGTTCACATCAGGAAACAGCTGGAGTGGCACAAGGAGAGGGAAAAGGTGCTGGCGGGTCCTCATGCAGCTTAGAGGGAACATTGGTCATGGGAACTGGATAGTTTAATGGTAGAAATTTATGAAGCATTTGATAGCAAGCTGACTCCCATACTTAAACAACTATATCATGATTTAATTTCCCAGAATAATGCTGAGGCTCCCTTTGCCGAGGCTGTGATTATAGAATTGCAGAAGACAAGTAGAGAACCAGTACTTACTCAAAAGTACAGGCCTGTCTCATTAATTAATGTGGACTCTAAAATTTATGCTACGATGTTCAGACAAACAGTCATAAGATCACAAGGGATCAGTCAAAGCAAGATTATTTTGTAATATCTATTTATTTAGCAGTCTATATATTCCACCTAGAGGATTACAATAAGAAAACATAGCAATAAAATAACAAACATGCTCTTATATTAACAAAAATAACAACATATTTTAAATAAAATTATAAAATAAACTAGGTTAACTCCAAATTAACGTAGTCACAGCTTCTGAACAACTAAACCCCCAGTTATACCACTAATAATATTCAGATAAGCACAGATCCCACAGATATAAAATTGAAGGGAAATTTTGCTCAAAAAGCCAACATTTTACACCCTTTCAAAAAGATAGCAATGATCGTTCTACATGATTTTCCCTTGGTAGAACATTCCTTAAGGTGGAGGCAATCCCAGAAAAAAAGATTTTCTCTATCTCCACAAGCTCTATCTCTTGGGGCCTGGGTAGACCAGTCGAGTTTCTGTGGTTAACTCATTCAAGATCTGAAAAGACAGAATTAACATTTTTCACTCGCCATATAACTGGGAGCCAGAGCAGCTCTTGTAAAAATGGGGCTAATCCTGTCTCTGTATCCACACATGGCTATGAGATGAGCAGCGATATTCTGAATGTGCTAGAGTCTGAACGTAAAACAAAAGTGATAGCTCCTTGCACAACAAATTACAGCAATCCAGGTGGGAAATAATTACCACCCAGATGACTATATGTAAATTAGAAGCTGATAAATAAGTGCAGCGTAGTCTTACAGAGTAGAGATTTAAAAACACAGCTTTCACTATAGCCTTCGGTTTTAATGAGTCCTGTATTACTCCTGAACTCCAGACCTCTGCACTTATCGTTTAATTGGTGCCACCCAGTGTCAAAGTTTATGTTAGGGGAAAGGGGGGTGCCCATCAACTCACCCAGAGCACCTTTGTTTTTGAAGGATTCTGATTTAATTTATTCCGACACCATATATTGCACAATGCTGAAGACACGGAGTTTCCAGGCAAAGCAATTCCATTAGATGCCAATCAGGTGGGATGAGAGTATTTAAGGATTTACATTGGTTTGATTTTGGAAAATGCTTTGTGCAAATAATGCAAATATGGTTTGGGGCCCCCTAGAGAGTTTATTGGTGAATATTCTTTAAGATCCCTTTGTCTAGCTAGAGGTGCCTGACAGAGGTGTACATTACCCCTCCTTTTGTTTAAATTAGTGCTAGAATCTGTAGCAATTAATATTAAACAAAATAAATTCCTGTATTCAGTGTTAATGACATTGAATGTAAATTATCCATCTATGTGTGTGATAGATAAATCTAAAAGAGATACCAAACAGGAAATCCCAGATCAACTAGCAAATTTGCATATAAGTCTTGCAAATGTTGGTAAACAAATGCATCAGCAAGCCTGACTGTTGTGCTGGGGGGCGGACCCTTGTCCTGAGGCAGTGTAGAACCACCTCCTGGTAGGGACCAGGAGGGAACTGCCCTCATGGGGCAGAGCACTGGAGGAGACAGAGGCTTGGATGAGCTTCACCACTGGAAGCCCGAAGTCCTCCCGGGAGGAGCCCGTAGGGACCTGGGCTGCTTGGACTTAGGTGGGCCTCGCAGGGTCTCCTGAGAGAGTGGAAGTCCGGCAAGCCCACGGACAGAAGGGGAGCGCGGTCAAGTTCGAGACTGGAGGTCAGGTGGAGCAAGGAGGACCAGAATAGTGTAGGCGATGACAAGGCTAAGAACAGAGCCAGAATCTGGAGACGAGGTCAGACAGGCAGAGGTCAGAGTCCAGGTGTCAGTCCAGGGAATGGTCAACGAAGCAGAGGTCAGATACCGGAGGTCAGACGAGGTCAAAGGCAGGCTGAGGTCTTGAGGCAGGCGACAGGCAGGCAGGCAGGCAGGCAGGTCAGGAACGAGCTGAGGTCTTTGAGGCAGGTGACAGGCAGGCAGGCAGGTCAGGAACGAGCTGAGGTCAGTACCAGTAAGACAGTCCGAGTGTACTACCTGGGTAGACAGACAGATGAACACAGGAACAAGCAGGAACTAGGATGCAGGAACAAGTCAGGAACAGAACTGGAACAGAAGGATCCTGGAACAAGACTGGAACAAGGTTCAGACGCAGAGACAATCTTAGAACAAACCGACCCAATTGCCAAGGCAAGGAAGCAGAGACAGGAACTTCCTTATATCGGGGGATCAATCAGGGCACGCCGTGGAGCTAAGACTCACCCCTGATCCCTGGCCCTACATGAGTCCGGGCGGTCCACGCTCACGCATGAGGGGTGTGGCTGACATGTCAGAGGACGCCGAGCCTCGGCGTGAGGTCTGGCACGCTGTGGAAGGCCCGGTGACCACCGCCGCGGAACGCTGGGGCCTGGCAGGACTGGCAACCACAGTAAGGGAGGTCTTCCTGGGGCCCACTGGGGAACTATGAAGGTGAGCAGGCCCGTGCGCGGGATGGCCGCGGGCAGGGCGCGTAACAGTACCCCCCCTTCTAGGCCTCCCCCTATGCGGCTGTGGTTTCTCAGGGTTTATTCTATGGAAAGTCCTCAGGAGATCCTTATCAAGGATGTTTTGGGAAGACTCCCACGAATTCTCCTCGGCCCCATAACCCTCTCAGGCTAAGAGATATTCCTATTTGCCTAGGCATCGCCGGACGTCGAGGTCCTCTCTTACCTGGAAAGAAGTGTCAGGTTCTGCGGCGACACGTGGAGCAGGAGGGTCTTTGCGTGAGGGCCAGGAGAGGACTAATGGCGTCAACAGAGACACGTGAAACATGTTGTGGATGCCTAATGAACGAGTTGGCTGGAATTGATATGAGAGAGCTCCTACTCTTCGGATCACAGGAAATGGTCCTATGTATCTCGGAGCCAGACGATGAGAGGGAAGTCTCAATCAAATCTGTCAAGCACTCAGCCATACTTTCTGGCCAGGTCGAAAGAGTGAAGCAGGTGGTCTATGAAGATCAGAAGTGCGCTTGGTGCGTTCAGCAGCTTGTGAAAGTCGCTCCTTTACCCGGGTCCACACTTGGTGAATGGTTTGAGCCATGGATTGAGCCACTGGAGACAGAACTGTCAAAGGAACAGGAAGAGGCAGTCGGGGCTGCCGTCCGAAAACTACTGCAAACAGGGATATGTCGGTGGCTGCCGTGACATGAGTATTGTGCAACAGCTCAGCCCAGGGAAGAAGATCTGACCAATTATTTTTCTGATCATTTACATAAGAACGTAGGAATGTCTTCAAAGTCCGATTGGTCCTTTCAGCCTGCCCATTGGCCTGAGGATGGTAGGCCGACATATAACTCAGAGAAATGTCGAACTTTCGACACAAGGAACACCAATAGTTGGCAGCAAACTGGGGTCTCCGATCATACACAATCTCCTTGGGGAGTCCTTGGAAGCGAAAGATGTTCTTCAGGAAGAGCTTTGCCAGTTCTGGGGCTGAAGGAAGGCCTGGCAAGGGGATAAAATGACCCATTTTCGAGAAACAGTCGATGACCACCCAAATCACTGTGTTATCCAGGGAAGGAGGTAGATCAGTAATAAAGTCCGTTGGAATGCTGGACCATGGCTCGGTAGGTGCTAGGAGAGGCTGAAGCAAGCCCCAAGGCTTCCTTGTTGGTGGTTTTTGCTGGGCGCAAGTAGGACATGAGTCCACTTAGTTTTGTGAATCTTGTACCATAGTAGGCCACCAATAGTGCCTCCGCAGCATTTCCAGGATCCTGGCACAACCAGGGTAGCCTGCCAGTTTGGAGTCGTGTGCCCACTTTAAGACATGTTCACGTAGCCGGCGAGGAACAATGGTCTTTCCAACAGTGACTGTGGTAGTCGCAGCAAGGGAAATACAAACAGGGTCAATAATGAAGCTAGGAGCTTCCGGGATGTCTTCAGGCTCGAATAATCTGGACAGCGCATCAGCGCGTGAATTCTTGGAACCAGGATGAAAGCAAAGGTTAAAGTCAAACCTTTCGAAGAATAAGGCCCACCGGGCCTGAAGGGGCTTCAAAGGTTGAGCCTCTTTGAGATGTTCGAGGTTCTTGTGGTCAGTGAAGATGGTAAACTTATGTTGCGCCCCCTTCCAACCAGAGGTGCCACTCTTGAAGCACTAGTTTGACCGGTCACCAGTGGTGTAACATTGTTCTGTGGGGAAAACGTATGAGAGTAAAACGAGCATGGAACAGCTTGCCCATGGGAGAATGTTGACTCAGAACGGCTCCAGCGCCGATCACTGAGGCATTGATCTCCACTACAAATGGACGTTTAGGATCCGAATGAAAGAGACAGGGGCCGGAGCTGAAGGCTTGCTTAATCCTCTGGAAGGCAGCAATCGCTTTAGGTGTCCAAACTCGGGTGTTGGCCCCTTTCCTAGTCATAGCAGTGTGTGGGACAACAATGGAGGAATAATTTGCGATAAAGCTTCGGTAATAATTGGTGAAGCCTAGAAAGTGTTGCAAAGCCCGAAGGTCTACTGGATGAGGCCAGTCACGGATTCCCTGAAGTTTTTCTGGGTCCATTGAGAATCCACAATCAGAAATGATGTATCCCAGAAAGGGTAAGCGATTCCGCTCAAACAGACATTTTTCCAGTTTTGTATACAGATGATTCTCTCTCAAACATTGGAGGACGATGCGGACGTGCTCACGGGTGGATTCTATATCCTTAGAGAAGATCAGAATATCGTCAAGGTATACGACTACAAAATTGTACAGGAGATCTCGGAAGATTTTCATGAGGCGTTGAAAGACAGCTGGAGCGTTACATAGCCCAAAAGGCATTACCACGTACTCGTAGTGGTCGTCTCTGGTATTGCACGCCATCTTCCAAATGTCATCAGGTTGGATGCGTACCAAATTGTACGCACCTCTCAGGTCCAGTTTAGAAAAGATTCATGCCCCTTCAAGGCGATCGAACAGTTCGCTAATGAGGGGTAGCATTGGCTAGATTCCATTTGGTGTGCTGGCAGTTTGAGGGGTTTTTTTTTTAATAATAATGCAAATTTTGGAGTTAAATGGTGAGGTGTGAATGTGCACCCCACTTCCCAGCAAAACGCAGCATATCTTGCAAAGTGGATTATGTATGGAGAGGGACATGTGAGTGTGAGGGAGATAAGTGAATGGGCATGTGTGAGAGGTGTGAGGGGGTAGATGTGAGTATGAGGGGGTAGTGAGAGCATGTTTGTGAGGGTAGATATGGGGGTCGGTGGATGTGAGTAGGTATATGTGCAGGGGTAGATGTGGAGGTGTGGGGATAGAAATAAGAGTGGGAGGTGTGAGGGGGTAGAAGTGAGTGGGTGAATGTGTGTGTACTTATGAAGGAGAAAAAAGTGAGTGGACATACTGCCCTCCCCATCTCCCCAACTGAAGGCAATCTAAGAATGACTGGAAATAAAATGCTTCCAGGGACCCCCTCAACCTCTCCCAACCTAATTCCTTGCCTCATCACAGTCAGTGTGCTCTTCTGGGGGCAGAAGTGATCCCCTCTCACTTCAGCCCCACTGCTCCAGTTATGCAAGATGGCACCTGTGCAACATTATGATGCTGGCCTCAGGTTAACAGGAGCAACGGGGCTGGAGTGACAGAGGATTGCCCCTGCCCCTAGAACAGCATGTGGACATGAAACAGGGAAAGGACTGGGGTAGGGGAGGACAAGAGAGGCCCTGGGGCATTTTGTACAGTTTGATGGGCAGTTTTTTAATTAATGTGAATCCCATGATTAGTGGCAGTTGGGGAGCACACTCCTCACCAGTTTGCCAACAGACAGGCCGCATATCCTGATAAACTGATTTTATATATATATGGATATCAACCTGTAGAGAATTTCAGAAATTGGACAATTTATTGAAAATTAAATGGAAAGATACTGCCAAAATGTTCCTGTAGTACGACTCCTTCCCCAACGCCCTAAAAAGATGGGACAGTGCCCTCTCTTCCATCAACAGTCTACTCACTCAACTCAACCTAGCCCTAAATCCTAACAAGACGGAACTCATGATCATTTCACCACAAGCCATCATCCACGTACCCATACCCTCAGCCAACTCCCCCCACGTACCCATACCCGCAGCCAACTCCCCCCTTCTCCTCCAGTCCTCTCGCAACTTGTAAAAAACCTAGGTGTCACACTTGACCCACAATTCAACCTACAGAAATTTATCTCCTCCACCATCAAAGACTGTTACTTCAAATTACACACCCTCAAAAAACTCAAACCTATTCTGCACCTCAATGACTTCAGAACAGCCCTACAAGCCCTCATTTTATCTAAAATAGACTATGCAAACGCTCTGCTTTTAGGTCTCCCGAAAAACAGCCTTGCCCCCCTGCAACTACTTCAAAATGCTGCTGCTAGGATATTGACAGGCACCCGCAGAAAAGAACACATCACACCTATCCTCAAACAACTTCACTGGCTCCCCATCGCAGCCAGAATTCAATTTAAAACCCTCACACTTATCCACAAAGCTATCCACAATCCAGTCATGCTCTGGTTCTCAGAATATTTACACATGCGTTCCTCTTCCAGACCCACCAGAGCACCCTACACCGCTAACATTAACACACCCTCTCCCAAACTCTTCCATCTAACAACCACCAAGCAACGTGCGTTATCCCTAGCTGGACCCTCCCTATGGGATTCTATGCCCACCCACCTTCGCCTTGAAACCTGCTCTAAGAAATTCAGACAGAACCTCAAGACCTGGTTGTTCGCCCGAGCCTACTCATGAGTCCCTATTCCTTCCGCTCCATCCTTCCTTTACCCCGCCTACTTTCATTACCCCTCCCCTCGACCCTCCTAGGCCACCACCGAATACCCCATTCTTAACTCTATCCTCCTAGCTTTCATTGTACATTATCTATATTTATATTAACTATAATCCTCATGTATGCTAATTATAATTGTATTTAACTATGTTTTTATGTTAACCCATATGTACAGTATAACCCTGGTTTCCCACACCCTCTAATCCCACTCCCCCTCCCCTCCGCCCCCCCTCCCCCCCTTTTTCATCCCCTCCCCTGTTTATTGTTTATTGTATCAGGTTCATTGTAAAGCCCTGTTGGCTATTTTATTGTTCTATGGAAACCGATGTGATGTTTTCCTAACGAATGTCGGTATACAAAACCTTCAAAAATAAATAAATAAACCTAATATTTAAAAATAAAATTATTGCATTAATTGTCCAGTTGGCAAAGACAGGGCACATGGATGTTGGATCAGGTAAGAAAACTAAAATAGTTTATGATTTTCCAAGAGACAAAAATGAAATCTCCAGAACAGAGAAACGGGCCTTCTCGTGGGTTTTAGTTCTGTAATGTATGGAGCTTTTGAATGGGGTATGGAGAAAGATAGACAATGTACTTGAATATCCAATGTGAGCTTTTATTTCAAATTATTATTGGGAAATCAATTGCAAGTACAGAAAATATTTCTGCCTGTAATAAACAAACATTTTACTATCCTTGGCCTTAAAACTCTTCCTTAATAACTGGAAGGATAGTTCCTTTCTAGAAATACTACATAGTAGAATATAGTATGTTTGATGTACAAATATGAAGCTGTTGCAGCCAAAAGTAATAAAATAGACTTAGAAAATGTCAGGAAATATGGAAACGTGTATCCAACATGCTGTAATTACAACCCAATATGATAGTAATATCCCAGATGAGTTAATATTATGTTCACTACATAGAAATTGTATAATAGAATTCTTGTGAATTCAAAATAATACAGGGACACCAAAAAGAAAGTGCTAGAAAAACATTTTTAAGGAGTCTTTATACCACTGCAAAATCCATAAAAATATAATACTGCTCAGGGGTCATCCAGGCTCCTTCTGTATGACTTGTGCAGTATTTGAGCCAGGGTCACTTCTTTTCCCTGTTTTCGCTCACATTAGTAGGCAGTTACCAAGTGCACTGCCTTATGATGCCCCTAAGCAAGGAACACAATAAGCAGTAGGCTCAGAGGGTGCAAAAGCAGGTCTATTCAGAAAACAGGGCAGAGGTGAGCTGGAAGTCACTGATCCAGGACAGACATGGAATTAGAAACCTCGGATGATTATCAAGTGACTTTGAGAGCAGAGAATGCTTTAAAAATGTTCTCACTAGGAATACAGATATCTTTCAGTATAGTTTTAACTACATCTGTCACTCAGTTTGGTTTCTCATTAATCTACCTCGCTCATCGTAATGCAATGCTTATGAAATAAAACTCCCTCACTTCTGACCTAATATACCTCAATGTAACATATCTCACTGTATTGTTGCACCTTATAATCCACCTTGAAGCAGCTGTCCAGCTGCAAAAGGGGGAAGAGAAATACTAAATTAAAGCAAAATTAGCAACATACTTTTGAATTTCCTTAGGCTAGTTAGGGTATTGGCACATCTTTATGCAAAACATATCACCAGCACATTAGCAAGATCAGAAAAGTTATGACAAACCCAGTCATCTTGTTTTCACCAGCATTTTATAAAACATATAGAAACATGATGGCAGAAAAAGACTGTATGGCCCATCCAGTCTGCCCCATCCATCCAATTAATTTAGCCTTATAATTCCCATCACTTCCTTAGAGACTTCCCGATATTTATCCCATGCTTTCTTGAATTCAGATACTGTTTTTGGCTCCACCGCTTCCACTGGAAGGCTGTTCCACACATCTACCACTTTCTCGGTAATGAAATATTGCCCAAGATTACTCCTGAGTCCACCCCCTTTCAACCTCATCGCATTACCCCTCATTCTAAAGCCTCCTTTCCGTTAAAAAAGATTTTTGAGATATTTGAGATGTCTCTATCATATATCTCTCCTATCTCGCCTTTCCTCTATGGTGTACACAAGATCTTTAAGTCTGTCCCCATATGCTTTAGAACAAAGATAACTGACCATTTTAGTAGCCACCCCCTGAACTGACTCCATTCTGTCCATATCCTTTTGAAGGTGCGCTCTCCAGAATTGTGCACAGTGTTCAAGGGGTCGATGCAATAAATGTGCGCTGAAAGTGGATGCCGAACACGCAGCGCCCGCTTTCCTAATGCGACCCCCAGGCACCCCTCCTGGGGGCACCATGCAATATTTAAATTGGGGGTTGCGTTATCAAACAGGCGCTAGGGTTGCTTGCGCGCACCCAGCGGCTGCTTGAGAACGGGAGCCCGCGAGCGGTCGGCCGTCCACCGGTTAGGAAAATGGACGCTGGATTTATCGGCGTCCGTTTTCCTAATCGGCGCACAGCCAGGGGTTCAGGAAACGGAACGCTTGTTAACTGAACATCCGTTTCCTGAACCCAACCACCGGTGCTTTTTTTTTTTTTTTTACCTTTTTTAAAAGATTTGTTCCTCCTTCTTAATATCACAACAATATTAAGTAGGAGGATGTACAGAAAAGCAGTTTTTTCTGTTTTTCTGTACAACTTGTGGGAGCGCTCAGCAATTAACACCTGCTCCGGGCAAGTGGTAATTTATGAGCGCAAAAATGTACATCAATTTTCAATTTCTGGCTTTTACCATTGCTTAGAACATAAGAACATAAGAAACTGCCATACTGGGTCAGACCAAGGGTCCATCAAGTCCAGCATCCTGTTTCCAACAGTGGCCAATCCAGGCCATAAGAACCTGGCAAGTACCCAAACACTAAGAAGATCCCATGCTACTGATGCCAGTAATAGCAGTGGCTATTCCCTAAGACAACTTGATTAATAGCAGTTAATGGACTTCTCCAAGAACTTATTCAAACCTTTTTTAAACCCAGCTACACTAACTGCACTAACCACATCCTCTGGCAACAAATTCCAGAGCTTAACTATGCACTGAGTGAAAAAGAACTTTCTCCGATTAGTTTTAAATGTGCCCCATGCTAACTTCATGCAGTGCCCCCTAGTCCTTCTATTATCCGAAAGAGTAAATAACCGAGTCACATCTACTCGTTCAAGACCTGTCATGATCTTAAAGACCTCTATCATATCCCCCCTCAGCCATCTCTTCTCCAAGCTGAACAGCCCTAACCTCTTTAGTCTTTCCTCATAGGGGAGCTGTTCCATCCCCTTTATCATTTTGGACGCCCTTCTCTGTATCTTCTCCATCGCAACTATATCTTTTTTGAGATGCGGCGACCAGAATTGTACACAGTATTCAAGGTGTGGTCTCACCATGGAGCGATACAGAGGCATTATGACATTTTCCATTTTATTTACCATTCCCTTCCTAATAATTCTTAACATTGCTTGCTTTTTTGACTGCCGCAGCACACTGAGCCGATGATTTCAATGTATTGTCCAGTCCACTATGACACCTAGATATCTTTCCTGGGAGATAGCTCCTAATAAGGATCCTAACATCGTGTAATTACAGCAAGGGTTATTTTTCCCTATATGCATCACCTTGCAATTGTTCACATTAAATTTCATTTGCCATTTGGATGCCCAATCTTCCAGTCTCGCAAGTTCCTCCTGCAATTTATCACAATTCGTTTGTGATTTAACTACTCTAAATAATTTTGTATCATCTGCAAATCTGATTACCTCACTTGTCATATTCCTTTCCAGATCATTTATAAATATATTGAAAAGCACCGGTTCACATACAGATCCCTGAGGCACTCCACTACCCTTTTCCACTGAGAAAATTTACCATTTAATCCTTCTCTCTGTTTCCTGTCTTTTAAGCAGTTTATAATCCACAAAAGGACATCGCCTCCTATCCCATGACATTTTATTTTTGTTAGAAGCCTCTCATGAGGGACTTTGTCAAACACCTACTGGTTCACCTTTATTCACATGTTTATTAACCCCTTCAAAAAAATGAAGCAGATTTGTGAGGGAAGACTTCCCTTGGGTAAATCCTTGCTGACTGTGTTCCATTAAACCATGTCTTTCTACATGCTCTTGATTTTGATCTTTAGAATAGTTTCCACTATTTTTCCCAGCACTGAAGTCAGGCTAACTGGTCTATAGTTTCCTGATTCACCCCTGGAGCCCTTTTTTAAATATTGGGGTTACATTAGCCACTCTCCAGTCTTCAGGGACAATGGATGATTTTAATGATAGATTACAAATTTTAACTAATAGATCTGAAATGTCATTTTTTAGTTCCTTCAGAACCCTGGGGTATATGCCATCTGTACCAGGTGATTTGCTACTCTTCAGTTTGTCAATCTGGCCTACTACATCTTCCAGGTTCACAGTGATTTGGTTCAGTTCGTCTGACTCATCACCCTTGAAATCCATCTCTGGAACTGGTATCTCCCCAACATCCTCATTTGTAAACACAGAGGCAAAGAATTCATTTAGGGGCAAATCTTCAAACTTACGCGAGGGCGCAGATTTGTTTGCACAACCCGGCGCAAATAAATCTACGCCCAATTTTATAACATGCGCGCGCTGCCGCGTGCATGTTATAAAATCCAGGGATGGCGCACGCAGGGGGGTGCACAATTGTGCAACCTGCGTGCGCTGAGCTGAGCAGCCTGCCTCCGTTCCCTCCAAACTTTTTTTTTGGGTCCCCCCCCCACCTTTCCCCTATCTAACCCACCCCCCAGCCCTAACTAAATCCCCCCCTACCTTATTTCGTGGCGTTATGCAGGCGTAACTTGCGCACGCCTCTGGCTCCCTGCCCCGGTACAGGCCGTTGTGCCGGAGCACTCGGCTCCGCCCCCAGACAGCCGTCACACCTCCGGCCCTGCCCACGGCCCGCCACCACGCCCCCGGACATGCCCCCGGCCCACCACCACACCCCCGACACGCCCCCGGCCAGCCCCTTATTCGAAGCCCCGGGACTTGCGCGCGTCCCAGGGTTTGTGCTCGGCGCGCGCAGGGGGAGGCAGGGGGAGGTTTTCAGGGGTTGCGCATGTATCTTATGCACGAAACCCTTTGAAAATCTACCCCTTAGTCTTTCTACAATGGCCTTATCTTCCCTAACAGCCTTTTTAACCCCTCGGTCATCTAACGGTCCAACCGACTTCCTCGCAGGTTTCCTGCTTCGGATATATTTTAAAAAGTTTTATTAAAAGTTTTTGCCTCTATAGCCAACTTCATTTCGAATTCTCTCTTAGCCTGTCCTATCAATGTTTACATTTAACTTGACAATGCATATGCTTTTTCCAATTTTCTTCAGATGGATCCTTCATACAATTTCTGAAGCATATTTTTTTGGCTAAAATAGCCTCTTTCACCTCACCTTTTAACCATGCTGGTAATCGTTTTGTCTTCCTTCCTCCTTTATTAATACATGGAATACATCTGGTTTGTGTTTTTAAGATTGTATTTTTAAACAAAGTCCATGCCTGTTGTATACTTTTAACCTTTGCAGCTGCACCTTTCAGTTTTGTTCTAACTATTTTCCTCATTTTATCAACTTTTCCCTTTTGAAAATTTAGAGTTAGAGCTGTAGATTTACATATTGTCCCCCTTCCAGTCATTAGTTCAAATAATCATATAATGATCACTATTGCCAAGTGGCCCCACCACCATTACCTTTCTCACCATATCCTGCATTCCACTAAGAATTAGATCTAAAATAGCTCCCTCTCTCATTGGTTCCTGAACCAATTTATCCAAGAAGCAGTCATTTATTCCATCCAGGAATGTCTCTGGCAAACCCTGATATTACATTTACTCACTCAATATTGGGGTAATTGAAATATCCTATTATTACTGCACTGCCAAATTGGATAGCTTCCCTGATTCCTCTTAGCATTTCATCATCTGTCATCATTTTGGCCAGGGGATGGTAGTATACTCCTAACACTATACTCTTACCCAATACACATGGGATTTCTTCCCATATAGATTCTACAGAGCATTTAGCATTTAGCTTTATCCACCTGTTTGGCCATCTTATTTTTATTTATTTATTTACAGTAATTTCATACCTGCCCAATTGCCAAACATCCTTTCTAGGCAGCTTACAATTTCACTTACACAAATCATCAGATCATTAGATATAATTACCCCTAGATCTCACTCTTCCTTTGTGCTTAGAAGAATTTCACCTCCAATACAGTATCTTCCTCTTGGGTTTTTTGCATCCTAAAAGGTAGATTTTAAAAAATTCATGTGTGCATCCATGTGCACGCAGTTCCTGGCATGCGCACATGGATGTGGCTATTTTATAACATGTGTGCGTCAGCACACGTATGTTATAAAATACTGGTCCCGTGTGCACATGCGCGCCAGATTTTCATGTTCGTGCGCACATGTGTGGGCAGGTAGCCTGCTCCACGTGTGTGGGAGGGGGGGGATTTAGAAAAATACTCGCGGCGACGCAATCGGGCCTCCCCCAGTTCCCTCCCATTCTACTCCAATTAAGGAGCAGATTGGGAAGGAGCTTTCCTATCCCTAACCCTACCTTTCCTACCTCTTCCCCTCGACCCCTAACCTATCTAAATTAGTCTATTTTTTTAATTTTTTGAACTTACCTGCTCCTTTGAGCAGTAGTAAGTTCCGTGTGCCGGGCAGCTGCCAGTGCACGCTTCCCTGGGACAGCAGCTAATTCCCGGCCTGCCCCACAGCCCTGCCCCTCCCACACCCCCAGCCTGCTCCTTTTGGAGGTCCAGCACTTCTGCACGTAACAGGGGTTACGCAAGAGTTCGGGCCCGTTCTAAAATGTGCTCTCAAGGTTAAGAGGGTTTAGGGTTGTGGGCTGAGTCAGCATATCTGTTCATGACAGCTATAAAAAGATGGCAATATGATGTTTACTTGTTTTAATGGAGGAATATTTTCTTTTATTATCTGTATAATCTGTGATAATTAAACATGTACATCGCTTTGGAAATTTTTGTCATAAAATTGGAAAGCGATTAATACATTTTTTAACATTAAATCTTAGCTGCCAGACCTTAGAGCATACATCAAGCTTTGCTAGATCCTTACTTATGTTTTCTACTCCTTCCTGGCTGTCCACCATTACAGATTTTGGTATCATCAGCAAAAGACAAACCTTTCCTGACAATCCTTCCGTTATGTCACTGACAAAAATGTTGAAAAGAACCGGTCCAAGGATCAATCCCTGAGGCATACCGTTTACCACTACTCTTTGTCGCCTCCCACTCAGCCAGTTTCTAACCCAGTCAGTCAATCTTTGATCCATGCCAATGGTGCGCAATTTATTTATAAGTCTTCTGTGTGAAACAGTGAGAAAGGCATTGCTGAAATCTCAGTACACTACATCTAGCATGCTCCCTTGATCCAACTCTCTGGTCACCTAGTCAAATAAGTTGGTCAGATTCATCTGACAAGATCTAACTCTGATAAAACCTTGCTGTCTCAGATCTTGCAGTCCATCAGATTTCAAAAATTGCACTATCCTCTGTTTTAGCAGCAATTCCATTTGCTCACCACAGAGGTCAGACTAACTGGCCTGTAGTTCCCAGTCTCCTCCTTACTTCCACTTTTATGAATAGGAACCACATCTGCCCTTTGCCAGTTCTCCCACACTACTCCAGACTCTAAAGAAGCATTGAACAGGTCAGCCAGCGGTGCTGCCAGGACATCTCTAAGTTCCCGTAGTACCTTCAGATGTATCCCATCCGGCCCCATCTCCTTATCTACTTTATATTTAGTTAGCTGCTCAAAAACACACTGTTCTGAAAATCAATTGAAGATGGTTTACCTCACTTCCAAACTTATGTGTGTTTATGTGGTCCTGCTCCGGGCCCTTCCACAGTGAAAACCGAACAGAAATATTTGTTAAGCAATTTTGCTTTTCCCTCATCGACCTCTACATAATCTTCCCCTTCACCTTTCAGTCTCACAAAGCCATTTTTGCACTTCCTTCTATCACTAACATATCTAAAAAAAAAATGTCTTGTATCCCTGTTTTACCCCATTTGCTAATTTTTCTTCCATTGAATTTTTGCATTCCTGACTTCTTTCCCAACTTCATAGCTTTCCCAGATACTGTCGCCAGTCTTCCTCTTTCTGCAATCTCTTATAGTCAATGAACGTTAACCTTTTCTCCCTTACCTTTTTGGCTACTTCTTTAGAAAACTATAATGGCCTCTTTTTCCTCTATCCTTTATTTTCTTTCTTAACAAAAAGATTAGTTGCCCTTATAATATCTCTTTTAAGTTTTGCCCACTGCTCTTCTACTTCCCATAGATTCAGCAAGTGACTTAATTAAGTGATTCCTTAGTCGCTTGCTACTTCAATTTTTGTCCTACTTTTTCTGAAGTACATTTAGCTATTCCAAAGCAAACTATAACCATCCCTTATTATTTATTCATGCATTGTTGTACAAAAATATGTTTATTTTAAAATAAAGCAAAAGGGAAGAAACATAGTAAAGGGAGATGTTTAAAAAGCCAGACCAAAATATGCAAACATTAATTACATACATACCATAATTATCTTGAAAATGCTGAAAACAATACCAAATGGCATACTGTATTATATTAGTATGCAGGGAAAAGCTGGGACTACTGGGGATTTAGATGTAATTACTCACCTTACAAACAAACTCAAGCCAAGTTACTGTACATTCAGATACAATAGGTAGCTTCCTGTCCCCAGAGGACTTACATTCTAAGGCATCTATCTACTTATCAATGTTAGGCCTATAAACCCGGATTTTAAAAGCCCTGCGTGCATAAATTTTGGGGGTTACGCGTTTGGCTGGGCTTACACGCACTGCGTGCATTTTCTAAAGGGCACAGCCATGTATATAACCACCGATATGCGCCGAAGTTCCAAGCCTAAAGAAAAGGGAGGGCTGGGTGGTGGGCTGGGACTATGCCATTAGACGCTGCGAGCCAGCAGCCAGCCAGCACGCGGAAGATACGTCTGCTCCAGAGGAGCAGTAAGTATGGAAACAAACAAATAAGGGATAGTTAGGTTTAGGTTAGGGGTCAGGGAGGAGAGGGGGAAAAGGTAGGAAGGGTAGGGTTAGGGAAGTTCCCTCCTAGCCCACTCCTTAATTGGAGAGGACTGGGAGGGAACTGGTCTAGGTCCGATCACATTGCCGCGCGTACTTAATAATCCCAAAACAAAGGCATTCTTTCAATACCTTCCAGCAATATTGCTCATCTTACCCAAATTAGAGATCATTTGTTTTCTGGTCCCAAATTTGGAACTCCCTACCTAGTCCTCTAAGACTAACAACTGAAAAAAAGAAAGCCAAACAAGATCTAAAAACATGGCTATTCAAGAAAGTTTATGAACTCACCTGAATCTATTCATTTATACTTAGTATAAAGACTGATCTCACACTTAATTTTCTTTGCTATGTATACTTTTAAATCTTATATTTAAATAATTCATTGGAACTATTTTAACGCAGTTTGAAGTTTATTATCTTTCTACACTGTAATTCACTGCTATATTTGTAAACCGTTATGATCTACTTTTGGAATGACGGTATATAAAAAGCACAAATAAATAAATAATAACATACACACACATCCCCCCCCCCCCCCTCCCCCCAGCACATGCGAGTCCCGGGCCGCCCGCTCATGCATGCGAGGATGTTAAAATCCAGCACGCATGTGCATGTGGACACCGCACGTTAAAAAATCTGCACGTCCATGTGCGTGTGCCGGGATCCGCGCGCACATGGACGCACGCGTGCTCTTTTTAAAATCTACCTCTTACTGTGCAGTAAATGCCTTAACCATACAAGCTCATTACAAGGCAAATCTGTGTAAAGTAATGCGGCTTCCTTGAAAAATTGCAAGCCATGTTATTTTTTTGGAAAGTTAGCTCCCACTTAGAAGTTGCAGCTAACTTTCCCCAGAATATCAGGATGCTAATGCACATGCCGATGCCTCCAGGGCTATGCATTAAAGGACTCTAGTGGCCCAAATATCACCCCCTTCCCCAGTCATATGGTAAAGGCAAAGGAAGGACCTTGGTCAGTTGGTGCAATTTTGAAAAATGGAGACCCTAGGCCAAGCCATATGGGCCCCCCAAGGATGTTACAGTAAGGTGGAGGTGGAAGGATGGCCAAACTGGGGGGGAGGGGGAGAAAATGAGAGGGGCTTGGGGAAAGGGGCTGAGTCTTCACCCTGGGTCATTCACTTTTCAACTTCTATTTTATATTTTGGCCGCCTCATGGTATGTGGGACAAGGAGTTTCGAGAGATACTGATGTTTTTTCTCTACTTGGGGAGAAAGTGGTAATTCAGGCCACAAGCCCTATAATAAGATTACATCCCCAGGCTGCAGGGTTGCCATCGCACTGCATTTTTTAGGGGTAATAACCCATGGTAAATTTTCCCACAATATTTTACCACAAAGGAAAATACAGCAACTTAGTAAATTATCCTCTTAGTTTGCACGTGAGATAACAGAGGGTAAAGTGACTTGATCAAGATCACAAGTAGCATCACTGGGAGAAGTGGGATTTGAACTCTGATTTTCCTGGCTTTCAGCCCACCTCTCTTACTAGGCCTCTAAGCCAAAGAAAACTCGCTTGAGAGCAAAAGGGCCATATCTGGGTTATATGGGAGGTGCACTCAACTGTAGTGACATTTAATTATATTTTTAAATTATATTCCACCCTGTCATGTCTGTCACCTGTCTGTATGCATGGGCATACAGAATACTAAATCAAGAATTATCATAGTAAACTAAATGTCACTTTTAAGACTATAAAAAATACAAATGCAATGTCTGTAACCTGAAAACAGATATGTGTGTGCTATCCAAAGCCACTGCACTGTAAAACTTACACAAATTGTTTAGAATTTTTTGTTTTAATTAAATCTCTGTGCAGCACATGATAGAGTGGAAAAGGGGTGTTTCACTTACGTACACAACCCTTTTAAGCATCTGCACATCTCTGCCGTATGCTTCTCCATTCTGACTTTGCCCGGCTGTACTATCCGGCACATGTTAACTCTAAATCTTGTATAAATACAAGAAACCTTATTCTCATGCATCTTCTATTCTATCTGCCCATCTGTTTGCTTCTACTTTATGTCAACAAAACTCAACAAGACAAACTGCTCTTTTAATCCTAAGCGTTAAGCACAAACATTTCTGCAATGGTTACACAGTGAGGAAATGAAGAAAAATTGCAAACGAATCGTTCAACAGTTTGAAGCAACACACACAAAGACCCCAGATCTCTTTCAGTCTGTACAGTCTTACCGTTTAAGGGGCAAGGAAAATATCTATTTATTGAACTGCTATGCAGTCAAAGAACCACATCTCAAACTCCGACCCTAAACTGGAATATAATGGAGGGATTGAAGCAATCCACTTAGCTGGCCCAGATGTCAACTGGCTATCAGTCCTCAAGATGTAACTTTATTTAATCTGCATCTTCCCTGTCATTGCATGCCCCGGCCATACAAAAAAAAACCAGGAGGTTATCATTGTAGAAAATGGGAGTTAAAAAATTAAAAATCATAATTATGGGGGAGGGGTGTGTGTTTCCACTGGGAGCACCAGAGGGCTTTTCCCATAAGAAAACATCTGACAGAACGTGGCTATAAGGGAAATTTCATCTTCGAATATGAAAGAATTTCCTGAATGTCATTTTTTTTTTTTTTTACATTATCTCCTTGAATAAGATTAACAAACAATTTACAATGATTTTTCTAACACTATTTTAGTTCTTTCTAGGCTCTGAATTCTGCATTTTTGTGTGCAAAACCTCTAGCCAGCAAGCAACACTGTCGAGCCTGTTTGCAGTGGCATACCTAAATTATTTGGCACTCCCCCCCCCCCCCCCCCACCCAGTAATCTCTAATTCCACTCTGCCTCACACAGGCTCACTCTCTCTTGCATACACTTTTACATACCCCTGCACACAGGTTCCCTTGATTTGTCTCTCCCTCACACAACACACCCCCTTCACATAGGCTCCCACTCACACACCCACTCACACAGGCTCCCTCTGTCCTCTCACATATACATACCCTCACACAGGCTCCCTGTCTCTTGCACACTCACATATACCCTCACATAGACTATCTCTCTCTATTGCATACACGCCTCCCTTCTCACATAGATTCCATCTCTTTCTGGCAAACACTCACTCACACAGTTTCCTTCTTTCTCCTGTACACTCATACACCCCTGCACAAAGGCTCTCTCACTCACTCACACACACCCCTTCACATGGTCTCTCTCACACACACAACCACACCGTGACAAAATCCCTAGCTCACACACAACCTCACTCAAGCACACAAGCTCCAAATCACACACACACACACACTCCTGTGCCTGTCATTTTGTGCACACACACACACACATGCTCAGATCACATCGATGTCAGCTGTTCACTGCTTCTTGCTGCAACTCCCTCACATCTCATTGATGCCTCCCTCGTCTTCAGCCACGAGCGTGATGGGCTCCGCTCATGGCCCACCATGCCTCCTTTGCCTTCAACCTTGAATTGGATGGGCTCCACTCATGGGCAGCCAGGCCTCCTATGTTTTCAGCCATGAGCAGGATGAGCTCTGCTCATGGTCCACCAAGCCTCCTTCCACTTCAGCCACAAGTGGGATGGGCTCCACTCGCAGCCCACCAGCACCTCCCTCTTCTTCTACTGTGAGTGAGATGGGCTCCGCTTGTGGCCACCGACCTACCTCTGCCACAAGTGGGATGGGTTCCATTCATAGTCACCAACTTTGTTCTCGATAGCAAACCCCTTCTAATTGGCACGCCACTGCTGGCTGTCATGGGGCTGACCACACCACCGTATCCCCCATTAGTATGCCACTTCCTATTTGTGTTTTATTGTATGCAATTTATTAAGTTTTATGCACTTGACATTTTTAATTTTATGGCACACTACCAAATAAAGGTACAAATACAAGATCCTAATATCAAAATATTTATAATCATGATGGAATCATTTTGAAACTTTTAATTAATTTACAAAAATTTTTCTTTTTCAATTGAATTAATCAATAATACTCGAAATGCAAAAATATCAATTTACAGAAAATATCATTAAATTTTCCAGGTCTAGCAATCAAGCACACTGGTATCACTATACCTTCTTTACTGCAATCTAAACAAATCTTCTACACAAAAAAAAAATCACAATAAATTTTACTCATGATTATAACAAGATATTACAGCACTTAAACCCATAACAGTGTGATGCTGTTATAACATACAAAAATCATTTCTAGTGAAGAGGTAAATCGCCTATAAATAATTTATTTATTAATATTATTTACAGATAAGTAACCATATAAATAGTATTCTAAACATGTTACTTTTAGGCATCAGTCTGTACATTGTTGGAGCACATTTATATGAGAAGGAGGGCTGGGATATCACACATTAATAGAATCAAAAAGAAGCTATAGCAGTTAAACCTGCAGTGTATTTTATACGTCCCCTGAAGAAGCCTCATCCAGGCAAAACAGAGTGGATACTTACTTTGTAGGCATGGGACAAGTTTAAGGATTAAGATAGGTTTAAGCATCATGTGATATATTTTATTTACTCGTATAGACGATGAGTGTGTCAGTTGGAGAATGATGAGTTTAGAGAGTTTGAGTGTGGTGTGTTGTGAATGGAATGGTATCGTTGTAACACATATTTAACATGATACTTGCGAAGTTGTTTCTTGCTATTTTTTGTATTATATTTTGTAACATTATATATATTTTTTGTATAATCATATTTTTTGTATTATACATTTATAATTTATATTTTTTGTGAATTGGTATTTTTACATTTTGAGTATTATTGTTTAATTCAATTGAAAAGAAACATTTTTTGTAAATTGTTAATTAAAAGTTTCAAAATTTGTTTGATTCCGTCACTTTAATAAAAATGTTTAACTTAATGCCTACTGTATACAAATTGCTAATATACTTTAAGTATTATGTACATTTTACTTGTAAACTACCTGGGTAACTTGTTTTACAGGCGGTATATAAAGATCAGTAAATAATAATAATTAAAGTCAGTCACGCCCACCAACTTCTGCTCATTTTTTTTAGGAAGTAAAACAAGCCATGGGATGTGGGGTATCACATTATCAACACTTCAGCTGCTCCACAAAACTGGTTTTCCTGCACTGCTTATGTAATAACTAACCTGGCAGAAGCCTTCCTTATGGCCTAAAAGCTCTCTATGTTGTAATGTTTACTGTTGGAAACTTACAGAACACCACTCCCTCAATGACTGCCTGCAGTAAAGCCTTGGGCAATTTTTTATTAAATCGGGGAGGCGGGATATAACTATGTTAAAATAAATAAATAAAATAAGCATGCTGTGCCTTCTGTGATGCACAAAATAAATCTTGCTTTTCAATAAACGGATGGAGGATTACCAGGCATCTGGCTCCATATTTGCAGGGTAGGTTGATCCAGTCAAGGTTATAAACCACTGCATGTAGGGATGTGTAACTGATTTCCTTAATGCGATAGGGCAAACATGGAGTCAGATAATAACGCTACAGATCCCCAGCTACGTGTTACCAAAAAACTAAAGATAGATTTTTAGAGTTGCACGCATGTTATAAAATCCACTACCCGGGCGCACATGCGCATATGATTTTATATCAAAGCACATAACATAGTAACATAGTAATGATAGCAGAAAAAGACCAAAATGGTCCATCTAGTCTGCCCAGCAAGCTTCCCAAGGTAGTACCTGCAGCTCCGTGCAGGTTACCCCCATGTTTCTCTTAAGGGTAGTAACTGCCGCTCTGTGCAGGGAAAATGAGAGAGATGTGGATCAGCAGTGGACCAATCTAAAAGGAGCAATCGCCAAGGCAACTGCTCTATATGTTAGAAATGTAAAGAAAAGCAAAAGAAAAATGAAACCTATCTGGTTCTCAAAGGAGGTGGCTGACAAAATTAAAGCTAAAAGAACTGCATACAAGAAATACAAAAGATCCCAAAGGGAGGAGCACAAAGAAGAATATCTGATTCAACTGAGGGAGACTAAGAAATTAATCAAGTTGGCAAAAAGTCAAGCGGAAGAGAGGATTGCCAAGGAGATAAAATATGGTGACAAAACATTTTTCAGATACATCAGCGAAAAGAGAAAAGTCCAAAGTGGTATAGTGAAATTGAAAGGTGGAAATGATCAATGTGTGGAGAGAGACGAAGAAATGACAGAAATATTAAACGAATACTTCAGCTCTGTGTTCACTAAAGAAGACCCTGGAGAAGGACCATCTCTACACAACAAGAAACTGGAGGGAAGCGGAACAGAGGAAAATCCATTTACAGTAGATAATGTATGGGAAGAGCTAAAGAATCTGAAAGTGGACAAAGCCATGGGGCCTGATGGGATTCATCCAAGGATACTGAGGGAGCTCAGAGATGTGTTGGCGGGTCCGCTGTGTGACCTGTTCAATAGATCCCTAGAAACGGGAGTGGTGCCGAGTGATTGGAGAAGAGCGGTGGTGGTCCCGCTTCACAAGAGTGGGAACAGAGAGGAGGCTGGTAACTACAGACCAGTTAGCCTCACTTCGGTGGTGGGAAAAGTAATGGAGTCACTGTTGAAAGAGAGAATAGTGAACTATCTACAGTCGGGAGAATTGATGGACCAGAGGCAGCATGGATTCACCAGAGGAAGATCCTGTCAGACAAATCTGATTGACTTTTTTGACTGGGTAACCAAGCAATTGGATCAAGGAAGAGCGCTCGATATCATATACTTGGATTTCAGCAAAGCTTTTGATACGGTTCCGCACAGGAGACTGGTGAATAAAACGAGAAGCTTAGGAGTGAGTGCCGAGGTGGTGACCTGGATTGCAAATTGGTTGACGGACAGAAGACAATGTGTGATGGTAAATGGAACCTTCTCTGAAGAGAGCGCGGTTTTAAGTGGTGTACCGCAAGGATCGGTGTTGGGACCGGTCCTGTTCAATATCTTTGTGAGCGACATTGCGGACGGGATAGAAGGTAAGGTTTGTCTTTTTGCGGATGACACTAAGATCTGCAACAGAGTGGACACGCCGGAAGGAGTGGAGAGAATGAGACGAGATCTAAGGAAACTGGAAGAGTGGTCAAAGATATGGCAGCTGAGATTCAATGCCAAGAAGTGCAAAGTCATGCATATGGGGAGTGGAAATCCGAATGAACTGTATTCGATGGGGGGGGAAAGGCTGATGTGCACGGAGCAGGAGAGGGACCTTGGGGTGATAGTGTCTAATGATCTGAAGTCGGCGAAACAATGTGACAAGGCGATAGCTAAAGCCAGAAGAATGCTGGGCTGCATAGAGAGAGGAATATCGAGTAAGAAAAGGGAAGTGATTATTCCCTTGTACAGGTCCTTGGTGAGGCCTCACCTGGAGTACTGTGTTCAGTTCTGGAGACCGTATCTTCAAAAAGACAAAGACAAGATGGAGGCGGTACAGAGAAGGGCGACCAGGAAGGTGGAGGATCTTCATCGGATGACGTACGAGGAGAGATTGAAGAATCTAAATATGTACACCCTGGAGGAAAGGAGGAGCAGAGGTGATATGATACAGACTTTCAGATACTTGAAAGGTGTTAATGATCCAAAGACAACGACAAACCTTTTCCGTAGGAAAAAAATCAGCAGACCCAGGGGTCACAATTTGAAGCTCCAGGGAGGAAGATTCAGAACCAATGTCAGGAAGTATTTCTTCACGGAGAGGGTGGTGGATGCCTGGAATGCCCTTCCGGAGGATGTGGTGAAGACCAGAACTGTGAAGGACTTCAAAGGGGCGTGGGATAAACTCTCTGGATCCATAAAGTCAAGAGGCCGCCAATGAAGAGTGGGTGACTCACCAGAATGATGGCTACTGCCTGGAGACAATACCCTTATTAAATAAACATACACATGCTTACTGTGACTCCAACATCGCTCTAAGCTTCAACAGCAAGAGGAAATGTAGAAAAAAGGATTCACACTCACAAAGAGGGGAGTAGCTGGCTTGTTACGGCGGTTACTACCCCAAATCAAATAAGCCTGATACTTCACTTTCAATGCATATACAGCATAGTTCTCTGCTTCAACGGCAGGGGAGAAGAAAAACTGATACTTCACACATCCAGCAGAGCTCTCTGCTTCAACGGCAGGGGAGAAGAAAAGAGGGTTCGCACTCACAAAGCGGGGAGTAGCTGGCTTGTTACGGCGGTTACTACCCCAAACCAAATGTGCCTGATACTTCACTTTCGATGCATATCCAGCATGGCTCTCTGCTTCAACAGCATGGGAGAAGACTGATACTTCACGCATATCCAGCATAGCTCTCTGCTTCAACGGCAGGGGAGAAAAAAAGAAAACTGATACTTCACGCATATCCAGCATAGCTCCCTGCTTCAACGGCAGGGGAGAAGAAAAACAACCAATAAGGGCTGTATAACATAGTCTGGGTAAAATAAATAAGCATGGGTGTAGCTTGCTTATTGGCAGGGGAGAAGCTTGCTTATTGGCAGGGGAGAAGAAAAACAACCGATAAGGGCTGTATAACATAGTCTGGGTAAAACAAATAAGCATGGGTGTAGCTTGCTTATTGCGGCGGCTACTACCCCTAACTAATCAAGCTAGATATTTCACTTGGATGCAGTTCCATCACTGCTCTCTACATTAATGGTGGGGGTGGAAGGGAAATAGAACCAAGAGCTAAGAGAAACAGATAAGTATGAGAGAAAAAATGTGTGAAGCTTGCTGGGCAGACTGGATGGGCCATTTGGTCTTCTTCTGCCGTCATTTCTATGTTTCTATGTTTCTATGTTACCCCCATGTTTCTCTTAAGGATAGTAACTGCCACTCCTTGCAGGTTACCCCCATGTTTCTCTTAAGGGTAGTAACTGCCGCTCCGTGCCG
Source organism: Rhinatrema bivittatum (assembly GCF_901001135.1). NCBI lineage: Eukaryota > Metazoa > Chordata > Amphibia > Gymnophiona > Rhinatrematidae > Rhinatrema > Rhinatrema bivittatum. Next base: position 11,743,315 of record NC_042621.1, on the reverse strand, counting down.
GTTTAGCTTTTTTATTTATTCCCATCCTCTAGCCTTTTAGGGATCCACAGTGTTTATCCCATGCCCCTTTGTGGTGGGGGGGATTTTAGTAGATGTGCACGGTGATGCATTAGGGCCTATTTCCCTGTTCCCTCCCAGTTCACTCCTGTAAAGGAGCGGACTCCCTAAATCCCCTTTTACCCATCTAGCTCCAACTCCTAAATCCTTGCTGACTACCCTCAATTTTTTTATTTTACTGCTTACCCACAGTCCATAGCAGCAACAACTTAGTGGTCATTGGATTTCGGCGCGCATTTATGCGCGACTCTCTTAATGGCGCTGTTCCGGCCCGCCCATGTCCCACCCAACCCCACTCAGACCCCACCCCGGCCCACCCCTTTTTGCAAAATCCTTTCCAGTGCGCGTACCAGGAGATATGCACATGGCTACGGGCCTCTTAATATCCCCCGGCCTGCGCGCATCCCAGTCACATACATATCTCGCGGATTTGCCGCACATAGGGCTTTTAAAGTTCACCCTCAAGCAAGGAACTCACCCAGATTTTTCCCTTAGAAAAACTTCTGGCAGAGGGATATTCATCGACTTCAGCGAATATAAATATTAAAAACCTATGTTTTCAAAACTACAGCTCAAAGACCATTTTGTATCTCTAGCAAACCAAATAATCTCCTTTACGTGTTGCGCCGGAGATGGACCCTTGGGCCAAGGTGAGGTTGATGCTACCCGTAGGAGGGATCCTATGAGTCCCCACCGTCAGCAGGCGGAGAGGGCTGACGGACAGAGGCCAGCTGGTGCTTCACCAATATCAGCCCTCGTTCCCTGCGGGTTGAGCCTTTGGGTGCCAGGGCCGGCTGGACTTCGGTGGCCTCCATCAGTGGTCATCGATGGGTGGATCGAGACCCAGAGGCAGCAACTAGTGTAGGAAACAGTCTGTACTGGACGAGGTGGAGTCCCGGAGACCTGGGCGCCAATAGGAACACAGTCTGACAGAGGGCGCCCAAGCAAGAGCAGGCCGAAGCCTGAATGAACCACGTCCAGGACAAAGGCTGAAGAGGCATCTTTAAGCAAGCTAGGTTCAGGGCTGGTGGCAGTCTGGAAGCAGTGGCAAGCAAGGCTGAGGTCTGGACAAGGAGAGAGTCAAAGGATGGTCAGATGAAGCAGGGCTGGAGAGAAGCAACGGCGTGGTCAGGCACTGCAGAGGTCCAGGGCTGGAAATAGGCAATGGAGTAGTCAGGCAATGCAGAGGTCCGGGGTAGGAGAGAGGCAACGGAGTAGTCAGGCAATGCAGAGGTCCGGGGCTGGAGAGAGGCAACGGAGTAGTCAGGCAATGCAGAGGTCCAGAGCTGGAGAGAGGCAACGGAGAAGTCAGGAGATGCAGAAGTCAAACCAGGTTAGCAATCCGAAGGAGACACGAAGGAACAGGAACTCAGGAACAAGGAAACAGGAACGAAGACAATCAGAATCAGAAACCAGGAACAGCAGAAGCAACGAGCACTCGACTAGCGAGGGGACCTGTTGCAAAGGCGATGTGAGAGAGCAGAACCCAGAGCTTATATGCCAGAGCTCTGCCAACGTCATCACCCGGTGTGGCCAGGTTCCCGCCGTGGGCCCTATGAAAGGATCAGCTGTGGGCGCAGTGCTGGTCAGCACGGCGTCTCTCCCCGGGCTACGTAGAGAGGCCCGACGCGGACATCAGGAACTGCAGCAGAGCCAGAGGCCCCAGGGGTGGCCCGACGACGGAGTCGGCGGCCCACAGCCGCCAGAGACGAGAGACCAGGTGCTGGATCACTTTGAAAGAGGTGAGGGGTCCAAGCCATGGGTCTGCTGCGGCCGGCACACGTAACATTACGTGGGTTTTTAGACCAGCCTCTGCTCTGAATTATGTGATACATTATAAGCTTCTTTACAGTATACTTGAGCCTCATTAACCCATAAGTGGAGCAGCCCTTGTGATGTCACCAACATCTGGAACAGAGCAGAGGAAATGCTCTGAGCATATTCCAACTGTGATGTCACCTTGAATTAAAAGCAAGAGACTAGAGAATGAAGGGACCACGTGACCCGATGAGCGGGTGAGCAGTGCAAATCGCTCGCTCCCGGCGCTGCACCCCAGCAAACCTGCAAAAAACCTCCATTTTGACTCAGAAATGGTGTAAAACCGATCCGGTGGCTTCCCAGACCTCTATTAAGGGTTACTTACTGCGCAGGACCGGCAACATGGTGATGACACCACCGAAAGAATAAAAGGCTCCAGGCAAATCCGGGGAAATCAAAATGGCCGACGGCCCTCCCAGCCCTTGCTCTGCTGCGGCCAGCACAACTGAAGGGGGGCTGGTAGAAGAGGTTACCACGGCGGTGGTGTAGGCCCTGGATGGGAAGTTTTTAGAACTGTCACACCAGATTGCTGCTGGGAATGAAACCTTGGTCAATATTAAACAACAAATGGAGGAGGTCCAACAGAGGGTCTCTGATATTGAGGACTCCTCTCAGACCAGGCAGAGTAAACAACAGAGCCTGTAAAGACAAATACTGGCCTTGGAACAAAAGGTGGATGATTTAGAGAACAGATCCCGCCGAAAAAATTTGCGCTTTGTGGGGTTTGCGGAAACCTATTCAGACAAAGTTATTCACAGGGTGCTGGAAGGCTGGCTGCTACAGGAACTCGGACTGGCCTCGTTACAAGGCAGCTGCCAGGTGGAGAGAGCGCACCACTTAGGCCAGAAAAAAACAGGACACCACAAAACCCCGAGTGGTTATAGCACGGTTTCTGAATTTTGCCCATTAAGCCATGATCCTCCAGGCGTACCTGAAAAAAAGTAATCTAATGTTTGAAGGAACGCGGATATTGATCTTTCAGGACTACTCCATAGCAGTATCACAGCGATGGAGGGAGTTTTCGCAAGTCTGCAGAGACCTTCATAAGAGGCAAATCCGTTTCAACTTACAATACCCAGCAAGGTTATGTGTGGAGCATAATGGCGTGTGGAAGACTTATGAAACTCTTTAAGTGTACAGGAGTTTGTTGCATCACTATTGAACACCTGAGACAATGTGCAAATTGAAATGCCGGAGGGCGCAGATAGGCAAGATCCAGAGGGGTTATGCACAGATATGTGCAGATACACGTTGAAGAGATTCCTGATGAAGCGTTGGGCTGTAGCCTGAGTTCAATGGTTCTGAGTTAATATGTCTGTCTACAGGTTTGCACACAATCAGCTGCTAATGGGGTGCGGCACTGGTACGGGACTTTAGTGGCCTCTCATCTCCAACTGGAGGCCCCAGGAGGCAGATGGGGGGAAATTAGGGGGGAGGGGGGGGAAGACAGGGGGAGGGGGGTGGGGGGTGGGGGGGAAGTTGCACGAGGGGTTGGTCAAGAAGAGGTCATAGTGGTGAATCCCATATTGTTTGGATCTTATAAGTTTCAAAGGCCGCAGTTTCACCCAGGTCCTCTAAGCTGGGGGGGATTAGGAGAACAAGAAAACGGAAAGGGAGTACTCTAGTGACCATGAGAGTACTTCCTGGGTTATATGGCTGATTCTATGCATTTGTTATCATGGAACATAGCTGTCCTGGGCTCCCCAATTAAAAGGGCAAAGCTACTGACATCACTAAAAAGACATAAAGCCCACATTGCATGCCTACAAGAGACACATTTAAATGTTACAGAACACTTGAAATTGGTAAAGGGCTGGGTGGATAAAATATTCTTCTCCCCAGTGGACAATAGGAGAGGGGGAGTGACAGTACTTGTGAGTAAGGACGTGGCATTTGAACATATTGATACCAAGGCTGACGATAAAGGGAGATACGTAATCATTCGAGGGAAACTATTTGGGAAGCTGGTGACTATTGGCAATGTATATGCGCCTAATAATTATTCCCATCAATTCTTTATGGGCCTAGCTCAGCTCTTGTCTTCTTAAGCTATGGGCTCGGTATTTCTGTCAGGGGATTTTACTTGCATGGCAGACCCTGATCTTGATAGGCAAACTAAGGCCCATGCGGTACGATTGGGGAAGAGGAAGGGTATCCCATATTTATGTAATCAATTACAACTCTTAGATGTGTGGTGCGTTCTACACCCTGAAGAGAAAGATTACACTCACATAGCCCGGGCACATGAATCTATGTCCAGGATTGACTATATACTGGCTAGTACAGCATATTTCCATCTACACCAAAGAGCTGAGATAGGTCCTCCTGAATTCTCAGATCATGCCATGTTGTGGATAGATGTAAAATGGGGGGCGATGGGTACGTTAAGAAAGCACTGGAGGTTTCCTACACACCTCTCACAAGACATAGAGTTTCAAGCTTACCTTAAAACTAAGTGGCAAGAACATGAGGCGAGTAATAGGGAACACCAAGTTAACCCCATTTTATTTTGGGAAGCGGGTAAGGCAGTGATGAGGGGGAGATTACGGCATTTGTGATCAGAAGAAATAGAATCCTCAATAAACAGATCCTAGATCGGGAGAGGGAATTTCAAAAAGCAAAGGCCAGATTGGTTGAGGATCCCTCGGGGACCACAAAACAACAATATAGAGAATCCCTGTATCACTTAAATTGTCTGTTACATCAAAAAACGAAGAATGCCTTATTGTATACTTCGTATAGGTTATATCGCTTTGGCAATAAATCAGGCAAATTATTGGCTAACCTAGTTAGGGCGAAACGTGGCCACAATTATATTGAGATGCTAAGGAAGGGACATGCCACACCTCTACAGAGGAAATATGTCGCATTCTTAGGGAATTTTATGTCAAACTTTATATGGAAGAATCCCCACATAATGCACAGGAACTAGAAGAGCAATTCTTTCAGGGGTTGGTTCTTCCCCAGGTGACTACCACTCAGCTGGCAGCTTTAATTCAGCCAATCACTGTAGTGGAAGTTTTAGAGGGAATCAAGACTAGTCTATTACATAAGGCCCCTGGTCCCGATGGATTCAATGCCAACTTCTATAAAGCCCTGAGGGGAGAGCTCAGTCCGATCCTTAAAAATTACTTTGTGGTGGTACCGCGTGAAGGGGGATTTCCTAGGGAGGCATTAAGAGCTTATATCACAGTCCTCCCTAAAGGGGGCAAGGACCCTATGCAACCTTCCTCTTATAGGCCTATATTGCTATTAAATTTTGATATCAAGCTATTTGCAAAAATTCTGGCTAATAGGCTAAAGGGAGTGTTGCCTATATTGATCTCCTCTAACCAGGCGGGGTTTGTACCAGGGAGAACAGCAGGTAAACATATAATGCGACTATGGATGGCGATGTGGCACTGTAAGGCTAATAAAACACCGGCAATAGCCATGAGATTTGATGCGGAGAAGGCTTTTGACCGGGTGGCTTAGAGGTATTTATTTTCCATCCTACAATGCTATGGGATATCCGGGGATATAGTTGATAACATCTCCCTTCTATATCAGGCTCCTCGCTCGGTCATATTGGCAAATGGGGACATGTCCCAAGAATTCCTCCTGCAGAGGGGAACAAGGCAAGGCTTCCCTCTCTCGCCGTTGCTTTACATACTTACCTTGGACCCGCTCCTTTGAAAAATCGAAGCCTCACAACAGGTGTATGGCTGGGAGATGGGGGGAGACCTTCAAAATAGCGGCATTTGCAGATGACGTGCTGGTGTTTTTGAAAAACCCAGTGACCTCTTTATAGCAAGTAATGACTCTTCAGGGTCACTTTGGGCAGTTTTCAGGCCTAAAGATAAATCAGAGGTGTTAGACGTAACAGGGCAGCTGCTAGTGACCTGGCCAGGTCCTTTCCCCCTAAGATGGGTGGAGAAGGAGATGAGATATTTAGGGGTCAACATACCAGTGGAGATAGAGAACCTATATGACAGTAACATTCTTCCGATGTTAAAAAAGACCAAAGAGTGGCTACAAAATTGGCAAGGCTTGCCTCTCTCACTAGGGGGCCGGATACATCTATTCAAAATGATCGAGCTTCCCCGATGGCTGTATATCTTTCAAATGTTGCCCTTGAGACTGAAGTGTGTGCACCTGTCTGAGATGGACAGAGCGATGAGGGGCTTTTTGTGGTGTAACAAGAAGGCACGTCTGGCTTTCTCAAAGCTTCAGATGACATATCAGAAAGGGGGATTAAATTGCCCAAACCTGCAGATGTATAACATAGCTTATTTGCTGCACCATGTAGGAGATTGGGTTTGGGGCACAGAACGTTTCTCCCTGGCACTGTTACAGGCTTGGAGTTTGCCGTTACAACTGGGAAATCTCTAACAGGTGGGGGCTTGATCGCTCCCCAAAGGGATCTCTGGCCATCCTATAGTAGCCACGTGAAGAGCAGCATGGCAACTTTTATGTGTAAAATTGCAAGTCCCCTGGGCAGGCTCACCATTACTCACAATCCGGGGCTGTCCGGATTTCCTTCCAGGTATGGATCTGGGGGTCTGTAACAGATGGGCAACTAAAGGCATCTGTTACAGATTCCCAAGGTATTGCCGATAAGAGGCAAATAAGTAGCTTTAAGGACCTTCAAGCTGAATTCCAACTAGGCAATACCGAGTTTTTTGCATTACGGCATTTTATAGTAACAGACCACCAAGGTATTGCAGTTTTTCAGGCTCCACAGGGGAAGAAATTGACCGATTCCATACTTACTCGTGCATTGAGGGGGATATCGGGGAGGGGATAATTAGCAGGCATTGGCTGTGAAATGGGATCAGGACTTAGGAGCCACAGTGACATCTTATTTGCTCAGAATGTGTTTACCTGAATCGGATATCTGAAAATGCCCAACTGAGAGAAGTGCAATATAAATTTCTATGGCGCATGTATATATCCCCTGCCCGGGCGTATCAACTAAAACTGACTGACACAGATAGATGTCGTAAATGTAAGACTGCTAGGGGCACGTTGTTACATTGTTTCTGGGAATGTGGCAGGGTAGCTGACTTCTGGGAAAAACTGTTGCGCTACCTAGCCCACTTATTGGGCTATACCATACCAGCTCAGGTTTCACAATGTATGCTCGCTTCCCATGGGGATTTTCAGGAGGATCTGCTGGAATCTGTTTGTGAGTAAGGCTTTCTTGTTGGCTAAAAAGTCCATATTGGCGCATTGGCTAGAACCGAGAGCCCCATCTCTCACGTATTGGAGGATACAATTACACCAAATGATGGTTTTTGAATATTTGTCAGCGCACAGAACGTCCTCCAAAAAGTATGTCCAATTCATGGATATATGGCGAGAGTATATTTCTGCTTTATCAACTACAGCTCGGAAAAATCTTTTCATGCTTAAATGAATGGACAATGCCGAAGGACCATTTTAGTATGCAACAGGAAGCCCGACCTGTGTGGGCAGGGGGAGAGACCATATCACTCAGACTTTGCTGCTGGAAAGCCCCCGTCCGGATACAGTAATGAGGAGTTGGCAGTGCGACGGAAGGACAACTGGATTAATTGTCAGTTTGGCCTGTGTCTTACGAAGATTACCACCAATACTTGACCTACTCTGAGGGACAGTGGGTGGGGGGGGAAGGGGGGATACAATGGAGCGGGTGAGATTCGTATCTGTATCAGCATTGAGATTTTTGTCTATCTCTAGAGACGCAGTGATTGTATGTACATTTATGTTGCAGAGGCGCCTGTCTCCAATTATGCTTTACTCAATTACCCTAGGTTCAATGTTGTATGGGTTTATGAAAATGTTAAAGGCGGATAAAAAAAAAAAAAAAAAAAAGCAAGAGGCTAAAGACAGCCACCATGTGACCTCATTTGCGCAGGCTCAAAAACATTTGTTCAGCCGAAGACACATGAACAAATTACAGAAAACTTTACTGTGCACAACTACACTTTTAGACTTATAAGGAAATGAATCATAATATTATACAGGCATTAGGGAAGTGTCTTGTGTTAAAGAAAAAATAAAACAAAGATATCATGCATGTTTGGAATGAGTCTGCCAGAAAGTCTACACCATGGTTCATACAAGAAGTGGGTTTTCAGGATCCTGGAGATGTACTCAGTAACTGCTATGGTGTAAGCACTCTTCTGAGTCAACTTACTGAGTGTAGGAATGGAATTACTACCAGTAAAAATGGGGAATACCTGTCAGCAACTACAAGCAAAGAACAAGGACACATTACTCACTTTGCACTCCATGGCAACCCTACCTACAAGGACCCAATCTCTTCCACACATACACAGCAGAACACCTGAGGATCACGGTTATACATGTATCATAGACGCAGCACTGCCTCAATATATGAACATCATGATGGGACCTGGGAAACTTGGCCACCTGGTGTTCTGCGTGTGATATGAAGGAGAGATGCAAGTACTGTATGTCTAAACTAACATGTCTGACTGAACATTCATTTACCACTTATAGAAGTACTGGCTAGTGCTATATGTAGCATATATGAGTCCTGCTGGCCTATACAGCAGAGGCATTTGCCATGTGTCTTTTAATATCCCTCCAATTCTACAGATCTGTAATCCATGACTGTGTGTTGTAATCATGAGTAGAGAGGTGCCTAAGTGTAAAGGATTTGCATTCATATAAAGAGTACAGAGTTCAAACACAAGTATGTGAAAGAAAATAAAGCTTTGAACAGAAGTAAAACTAGGTTCTGAATAAGATAAGAGAGATGAAATGTTATATGGGTTAATGTACGGGAGGCCAAACTGGATTTTAAAAGACAAGCATCATATTTCTGGCAGGGAAAGTGGCACTGGCTTTTTAAAAGTGACTTTTGCCTGTAAAACTTTAGACAGCCTTTAAAAAAAGAAGAGCATTATTAAAAATTTTCAGGGTATTAAAAAAAAGAGAGAATTTGTTGTAGCTCTCGTTCTTACTTTATGACACTTTTTTAGCCTGCTAAAAAGTATGCCAAAATTACTCTTATAGGGGTAAATTTTAAAAGCCGCCCGTGTGCATCCACGTGCACGTTGTTCCTGGCACGCACACATGGAGGGGACGATTTTATATTATGCATGTGCAAACACGCGCATGTTATAAAATCCGATACCCGTGCACATATGTGCCCCTGATTTTAAATCAGCCCGCACGGGTGCCTAGTCATGCATGCAAGGGGGCGACGCGATTGGGCCTACCGCAGTACCCTCCCATTCCGCTCCAATTAAGGAGCGGACTGGGAGGGAACTTCCCTATCCCCTCCTATTCCCCTCTCCTCCCCGACTCCTAAACCTACCCTACCTTCATTTTTTTAATTTTTGAACTTAATTGCTCCCATGAGCAGTAGTAAGTTCCGCGCGCCGGCCGGCTGCTGACGAGCGCTTCCCTAAGACAGGGCCTAATGGCCGCTGTCCCGGCCGGCTCCTGCCTAGACCCCACCTCTGGTCCGCCCCTTTTTGAAGGCCCGGCACTTCTGCACGTACCAGGAGATACACACGTGGCCAGGCCACTTCCAAAATGTGCTCAGCGCATGCACGGTCCGGCCACGTGCCTATCTCCCGGTATTTGTGTGCCGGGCTTTACATATTTGCCCGACAGGAAGAAACGGGAGCTTCAGGGTTGCAGCAGCATTCCCGAATAGACTTGCACCAGGCCTGAACAAGAGCACCTGGGTCAGAGAGTCACCAAATGCAAATACAAATTGCACGGGTGAATTTGGGTGAATGGGTACTGGTAGGTTTGTGTGTGGATAGTGTTAATGAAGTGTCTATGGCAACTCCTTCTGCTTGCTGCAAATGTCTTTTTCAAAGCCTTGCCCAATATGGTTTGTTTGGGGGGGGGGGGGGGGGTTTAGAAAAAATCCTCTGAATATCTGTTTTTAAAAGAGTTGCTTTTCAGGTTTCTTTCTGTTATTTGGCCTCCATAGGGTGAATCAAGCCTATAGTCTAAGAGAAATAGCATTAAGTTCAGCTTGTTGAGATGCAAAGGTCTTGCTGTTAGTTTGCCAATAATTGTGATAAGTCAGGGCCAGATGTATAAAAGGTCCCCCCCCCGCCCCCTATTTTGTCTATGAGAAAAATGCTTTGTACACCTAGCCCTCAGTGTCTCATGTGCCCAAACAGAAAAATAATCAGGTTACGATGAGGTTTCCACCACTATATACAAAAGTTTTGAGGTCATGGGCTATTCTGGTTCATCTGTTTGTTTGCCTGATTTCCACTGCTTAAGTGGCCTGCAACAAAAACATTAAAAAGTGGCAGCAGCGCAACCACCACCTAAATAGACTCTTGAGTGCACCTCATAAAGGAATGACAACATTTTCTACAAGGAAATGATGAGAATATTCGGAAGGTGAGATGAACTGGCGGACAAGGAAAAAGAAATACGATCGCGGTCAAAAGTGAAAAGAAAAAAAAAAAGAAAAAGAATGTTTTAAAACTAAAATGTTAAAATACTGCTTGAAATGAACTGTTTCATCTAACTTGTCAACAAAGTCATGGAACATAAAACAGCACTATGCTAGAAGCTTGCTCATATAATACTGTGTCCACTTTACATTTTGCAACCTCATTCCAAGAGGCACAGAAACTATAATTAATTAAGAATAGGCTGTGAGTATCAATATGTATCAGCTGTCCTTTTACTCTTTCTGGGCTGAACAAATGTTATTGTGCTTCTTTTGAATCTTGTTAATGGAAGCTGTAAATTTAAAAACTCGGTCCTTGGGGGCTTGCTAAGATGCAAAAGCCCTAGACTACAACATAATAATCTAAGCATTTCTCATTTCCCTCAAGATGTTACTCTCTTGTGTGTTCTCACATTTCTCTGGCCCCTAGTCACTACCACATATAAGCCACTAGTGATGATAAGCACAGAGAAGGGACCCTTCCATCTTCATATATGAACTACGGCCTTAAGGACATGCTGATGTTAATCATAGGCCCATTTGAAAACCAAAAATCAACTGCTAATTTTGCCATTTTTGGCCTATGTTTTGTGAATTATGAGGGTGGTATCGCTTTGTGTAATCTCTTTGTTCATGTTATAGAGTGCACTTATATCATGTTAACACACTTTAGTACAATATCTATTCAATATAATATGCATGTATGCATTCACACAGGGGCAGATTTTAAAAGCCCTGCGCGCAGGCACACCTATGTTGCATAGGACGCCGGCACGCGCAAAGCCCCGGGACGCGTGTCGGGGGCATGTCGGGGGGTGGTGCGGCCTCCGGGGGTGTTCCGGGGGCGGGGTTGTGCCGGCCCAGGGGCATGGCCGAGGCCTCCGAACCAGCCCCCGGGCCGAGGAATGGCGCGCCGGCAGCCGACCGGCGCGCGCGCAAGTTACACCTGCTCTGTATCCCTGTGCCCGTCCCCTGAGCCCTCAAGTCCTAGAGGTGACAGGCTCTGTATCCCTGTGCCCATCCCCTGAGCCCTCCAGTCTTAGAGGTGACATATTTCAGAGCGGCCTCGGAGGGAACGAAAGCAGGCTGCTCGGCTCGGCGCACGCAGGTTGCACAATTGTGCATGTTATAAAATGTGCTGGGTTGCGCGAACAAATCTACGCCCGCACATAACTTTAAAAATCTACCCCATAATGCATTACATTTTTAGACTAAATGGGCAGTAAATCAGTACAGAGGTTAAAAATTGAAGTGCATGCTTCACAAGGCCCTAGGTATTCCTTTCATTATGGTGCATTTCCCCCACTAGGAATATCCATGAATTGATGGTGAAACCTCCCCTGTGCCGGCATGACGACTGTGCTGCACGTTCCCCTGGTCCTCTCAAGTAGAAACCATGTTAGAAAAAAGGACACAGGCAAAGGGGGATGAAAGAGACAAAGCCTCAGGCAATGCAAGACAAGGTGGCTAGCCATGTGCAAAACGGGTAGAGAAAGCAAAATACTGAACTTACGAATAATTATACAAATGTCCCACAACATTTCCACATTAATTTGATATCATCACAGGGAGAATTTCCACACATATGATGGACAGTCTCAGAAATGTCAATTCCACAGCATTTTGCCTTTTTTTATTTAATTAACAAAAGTGGGTTCATGATTTCAATGTGAAGGACAAATTTTGCCCATTTTTACTTATTTTGTCTAAACTTTCCCATTAAATTCTACAGTTAATTCACAGAATAGAGATTTTGTGTTTGACCATTTTTACACAAAGACAAAAAATGAAAATTTTTTGCATTGGTGCTTTTGCTGTCTATGCATTTCTAGTCAAGGAAGCTGTGGCCCAGCGTTCCTATTGTGTGTAGTTTCATGGACTGCATTTCCAAGGACATAAAAAGCACTTCCACTGCAAATCCTACTGGCTTCTAGGGAAATGTGGCCTCAGAAGTCGATGCCTACAACCTGCAGTGATGAAGACAAAAAACAAGCAAGAAGAGTAATGAGGCTGTATGAGGGGGGCGTGTTCTTGAAAAGGAAAGAGAGAGCTTGTGGGGAGAGCACAAAACAGCAATTGCAATAGCTGAAGAGAAGTAAAGGTTTCTATGGCTGTTTCAGCAAAAGTGTAAGACCTTCTATACCAAGATCTCCACCTCCCAAACACGGGGCTGGGTTTTCCTTTATCGCAGAGAATGGTGAATCCAGCGGTAACGGGGGATGAGCCTGCGAAAGCCGGCAGCGATCGCACCACCGCGGTGTTATCGCTGCCGGCTTTCGCACCCAGTAGCGCCACCGTGTGCGAACTGGCAACGATAACGTAACTTACCTTATCGCCGGCAGAAAATGACCCCCATGGTTTCTAGGTTTCCTCACTAGTATGCATTTGGAGCATCATTTGCCAACAGAGAAGAGTCCTTTTACAACAAGGCCTGTGCATCCTAAGAACCAGAGGACTACTGGTGGAAATTCTCAAATTTAGATCAGAAAAAGGCAGCCTAGTTTCCATTCTTCGGAATATCTTGGTATGCTACCCCTGCCTTTATTACTGCAGACTGTTCGGGTACCATTGCCACCATGGACAAGAGCGGTGCTGGAGAAAAGCAGACTGCTCTATATTTGTACAAGAGAAAAGTTCAGGTGCTGATGGGAATAAGGCCAAGCTGTTTTCAGATTCTGAGATGTGGAGGGGATGAGGGTTGTATGAAAAGTCAACATCCTGAGCAGAGATTGGTGAGAAGGTGCCTGGAGTATATCCAGGAAAGTTAGGCTTTTCCGTAGCTTTTAGAGGCCATATGGGCACTGTAAGGATAAGTTTGCATGTAAAAGAGCTAATGTGTAAAAGAGTGTGTGAGAAGTTGAAAATCTTGCTTTCATCCCCTTTGTTATGACTTATCTTCTGGTTAAGTACAGCGCAGCTGCCTCAGGCTTTTCCTCAATATTGAAATCAGCAGTTGGGGCATGCTCACTCAGCAGGTTCGCACCACCTCTCCTCCAGATGAGCATGATGTCATTGGGTAGGGCACACAACCAAAAAGGGGATCATGAGGGGAGAATACAGCAAAATCAAGTCTAGGACAAAGAAGAGGAGCCAGTATAGCCAGACATAGTTCCACTCTCCTACAGACCTGCAGCACCTTTTCGGGATCATTTTTAAACTTACACTGTGAACTATTCCATTCACTCATCAGCCTGAAAATCCCTGTGCATGATTGCCAAAATCTGTACAATACAAAATTGCTATAAAGCAAGAAAAGGTGTTAAAAACATGCTTTCAGAAAAAGGCTGACTAAAAGAACTGACCAAGTTGTAACAGGAATGTCTACTGTACATTTGGGGGTAGATTTTCAAAAAGTACGCGCGTGCTACCTGGCACACACAAATGGATGCGTGATTTTATAACATGGGCGCGCATGTTCTAAAATTCCAGGTTGGCGTGCGCAAGGGGGGTATAATTTTGCAAATACACACGGCCACGCATCGGGGCCTTCCCCCAGTTCCCTCCCAGTCCGCTCCAATTAAGGAGCGGACTGGGAGGGAACTTCCCAACCCCCTATCCTACCCTCCCCCTATCCCTATCCTAACTACCCCTATTTTCTTTATTTTACCTTTTGCTCCTGTTGAGGAGCAGGAACAGTTTGCGTGCGCACCGGCACCCTGCCAGTGTGCGATCCCCTGGTGCAGCAGCAAATGGCCACTGTACTGGGCGCCTCTAGCCTCGCCCTGCCCCGTCCCCGGCCCGCCCCTCCCCACCCAGAAAATGCCCCCCAGCCTGCCCCTTTCACGAAGGCCCGCACTTATGTGCGTACTGACCTTTACCCGCGTGGCCGGGCTTTTTTGATAATAGGCTCGGCACGCGCTAGACCCGGCCATGTGCGTAAAGGCCGGATTTTACACACATGGCCTTTTTAAAATCCACCCTTTAAGTTTTAGAGTCTCCTTATACTCCTCCCTCCAACCCACCCCACACACACACAAAACCCTTGCATGGACTGGGATTATCATGTAGGACCTTACCAGAACCTCATGCATGTAAAGTAGCTATTCCAGATGCCATGGCCATGGCCATGGGCTTCACCCCCCCCCCATTTGCCTGGACTCACCCATCAGTGATTACAAATGTGTTTCCATGCACTTGTTTTGCTAAAAAAAAAAAAAAAAAATCAATACTGTTACTGCTCCTTTTGCACAATTCCACATCTACTATGGGCCAGTCTCTGGGTGGTCAGCTAGTCAAGTGATGAGTTGACTCTGAACATTCACGAAAAAATTAAAATAAAACAAAAGGGAACACCACCATCTGGTGGTCAGTTTCAAAATAAGCTATGCATGCTGGCATTGATTTTTGCAATGTTATTCTCAATTATTACCAAAGGATTTATGCCAGTCATCAAGACAGAGAGTGCACCGATTTTGGATAAAATAAAGACATTTTATGGCATGTTAAGTTACATACAGAATTACATTTCTTTAATCAAGTCATTAAGAAAACCAAGAAAATAAGGAAATTTTGTTTTGTATCATAGTTTATACCCTCTCTCCCTTCTGTGTAAGCATTCTCCCCCCAAAACTATCAGTTCTATGTTCCTTCCTTTCTTCCCCACTTCCCCTCCCCACCACTACCACCACCACATCTATGCCAGTTATTATCACACAAACTCAGCAATGGAGCTGGTTTGCTCTCCAGATCCCATCCTATGTCCAACCCATCACAACCAAACATTTGAGCCTAAGGCATTTGGCCGGAGCTGGCAAAGGAGAACTGGAACTGACACTGCTTCAGAGGCCTGGAAGTACCACCTCCTGACTCTGGAAGATAGCAAAAGCTGAAAGTCAGGTGGTGGCACTTCCAGTCCTCTGAGAGCAGTGTCAGGTAAACTGCTCAGTCCCTCAGCCAGGTCACTATGTGCATTGAAATTCTTTTTTTTAAATTGAAAATGTTTATTGACAATTTCAATAAATGACAGAGTACATCAATATTTATTTATTTATTTTTAGATTTTTATATACCGGTGTTCCTGTATTAAAATACAGATCACATCGGTTTACATTGAAACATAAAAATTATGCCAAGAGGCGGTACATATAACAAGGTTATAGAACTTGGAAAACAGGGAAAACAGATTCAAAAAATAACATTGAGAAAATTGTAAAGTCTCTTTGAGAATCCAAATCATAAAATAAGGCGTAACTGTCTAAGTTAAATGTGATCTGCAGAAGGGATTGGAATCAATGTCAAGTAATATAAAAAGAACTTGAATATTGCGATGGTGAGAAAATCTTAATAGCTGGAGGTGAAAAAAATGATCATAGTTCTGGAAAAGCTTGGCTAAAGAGCCAGGTTTTAATTTTCTTTTTGAAGGAAGCGTAGCAGATCTCAAGGCAGATGTCTGGCGGGAGCATGTTCCATTGGACGGGTCCTGCTAAAGAAATGGCACGTTTCTGATGTAAGGATATTGTTGAAGGTACATAGAGTGTGCCTTTATAAGCTCCTCTGAAAGGTCTAGTTGAAGAGTGAAAACGTAGTTGGGTGCTTAAGTGGAGTGGGGATATGTTGTAAATAGATTTATGAATTGCTATGTATACTTTATAGAGAATCCTTTGCTTAATAGGCAGCCAGTGGAGGAGTTTTAGTATGGGGGTTATGTGGTCTCTTTTATTCGTATTGGTAAGGATTCTGGCTGCAGAGTTTTGAATCATTTGGAGGGGTTTGATGGATGAGGTTGGGAGGCCAAAAAGGAGCGAGTTGCAATAGTCGATTTTTGTTAGTATAATGGCTTGTAGAACCATCCGAAAATCATTGAAGTGGAGAAGTGTTTCACCTTTCTCAGGACAAGAAGTTTATAGAAACAGTCTTTAGTAGTGGTGCTTATAAATTTTTTGAGGTTAAGCTGATTATCTATCATGACGCCTAAATCTCGTACATATGGTGAGTGATTAATTATAGGAGTGGTAGAAATGAGTGGGACAGCTGGGTATATTAGATTGTTATTAACGTCATGATTGATAATTAAGATCTCGGTTTTGTTGTTGTTAAGAATGAGGCTGAGACTGGAGAGAAGATGATTGATTAGTTGCAAGCAATTGTTCCAGTGAATCAAGGTTTTGTGTAGGGATTCTGAGATTGGGATGAGTATTTGGATGTCATCCGCGTAAATGTAGTGTGTTAGATTTAGATTATTAAGAAGTCGACAGAGAGGGAGAAGGTAAATGTTGAAAAGGGTTGGAGAGAGGGAGGAACCTTGAGGGACTCCTTGATTTGCTGGGACCGGGTGTGATTCTTTGTTGTTTATCTTTACCTTGAATTGTCTATTAGCCAGGAAGGACTTGAACCAGCTGAGTACTGTTCCCTTAATGCCTATGTCTGTCAGACCTTGTAATAAAGATGAATGGTTGACAGTGTCAAAGGCCGCAGAGAGATCTAAAAGAATAAGGAGATGAGGTTGTTTTTTATCCATATTAGTTAGAATATTGTCGGTAAGAGAGATAAGTAGGGATTCAGTGCTTAACGATTTACGAAAACCGTACTGGGATGGTGCAAGAATGTAGTTTTCTTCCAGGTACTCGGATAGTTGTCTATTGACTATCTTTTCCATAATTTTGGCGATCATTGGCAAATTGGCTATTGGGCGGAAGTTAGCTGGATCTGTAGCTGGAAGATTCGGTTTTTTAAGAAGAGGTTTAAGAATTGCTAGCTTAAGTTGGTCAGGAACTAGACCTTGGGAAAGAGAGCAATTAATGATATCGGCAATTGGCTTTGAAATGGTGTTCCTTATAGCGATGAGGAGGTTGTTTGGAATTGTGTCTAAGGGATGAGAGGATGGTTTCATTTTCTTGAGAATATTTTCAATCTCAAGAGCTGATGTGGTTTCGAAAGTTTCTAGAGTCGTATTTAGTTGAGGTGGAGTATTGGGTGGAGATGGAGGAGAAGAACTAGATGAAGAGAAAGAGACAATCAATTTATCAATTTTTTCCTTGAAGTATTCAGCTAGTTCAGAGGCTTTGTTGAGAGCTTGATCATCTGGGATGGTAGGAGGGGATGGTTTAGTGAAGGCAGAGACGTAGGAGAAGAGTGCTTTCGAATCAAAGATGAAATGATGTATTTTTTGAGAGAAAAAATCTCTCTTTGTTTTAAGAATGTTGATCCTGTAGGCATTGAGAGTGGTTTTGTATACAGCTAATGTTGTGTGGGATGGGTTTTTTCTCCATGTATGTTCTTTATTTCTTAGTTCTTGTTTAAGCAGCTTCAGTTCAGTGGTGAACCAGGGTTTCCTGTTGTCAGGCGAAGGTTGTACTACTTTGGTGATTGAAGGACAGGTTAGGTCTGCGATTTTATTGGTGATGTTGCACCATGAGGATATGGCTGTAGTTGCGTTGGAAAGATCAAATTGAGATAATTCATTAGAGAGATGGTTGCTGAGAAGGTCTGTGGAACAGGGTTTCCTGAATTGAATAGTGGTTTTTGGGAATGAAATGGGAGGATGTCAATAATATGACAATAGAGAATAAGTCTTATATAAACACATAATAAAATATGAAAAGCATTACCATAAATCTCAAAAACCTCCCCATCGCCCCCCAGAGTCCCCCAACATCAGATATATCACAGCTTACGTCATGTGAGCCCCATGGTAATAGGCAAATCAAAAGGATCCATTACCCAGATCCAACGGCTGCAAAACAAGAATTGGAACTTGGTTAGAAGGCAAGAAAAGCAAAAGAATAGAAAAAAGAAAAGATTGTAATCAAGACAATCAGTTCAAGGGTCACCAAGGAAATGAGCATTATTGCAGGTGAATGTATCCAGGAAAGGCCCCCACACCGCTTTAAAGGATGCTATGCAATTGTTCCAAACTGCCATTAGTGAGGCTAAACGGCAAGAAAAAAGCAATTGGTCACGGACCCGAAAAAACGAGGGAGGATTTGCTTGCTTTCAACCCTTACCAATCAAGCAACGTGCTGCAATAAAAACTTGTAAACAAAAATGATGCTGATGTTTATTTAACCTAGGGACAGGCAGATTTAGTAAAATCTTTTCCACCCTAGGAACTATCGGTGTATTCAACAAGGAAGTCGGCCATTCAGGAGCTTTCAGCCTGAAAGGAACAATTTTGGCACATTGCCACCAAAGTTTAAAAAAACAAGCATACAGAGCCACAATTTCGCCTACATAAGTCGGAGTGTTGAAGGTATAATCTATGCAACTTTACTGGAGTGATATGCCAACGGTACAAAAGCTTAAACCAATTATCCTGTAATAGTATCCAGTATTATCCAGTATTATAGTATCCAGTATTATCCAGTATTATACTATTATCCAGTAAGGGGCGGATTTTCAGAGCCCTGCTCGCGTAAATCCGCCCAAAACCGGGCGGATTTACGCGAGCAGGGCCCTGCGCGCCGGGAAGCCTATTTTACATAGGCCTCCCGGCGCGCGCAGAACCCCGGGACTCGCGTAAGTCCCGGGGTTTTCGGAGTGGGCGTGTCGGGAGGCGTGTCGGGGGCGGGGCCGGAGCGCGCGGCGTTGCGGGGGGCGTGTCGGCAGCGTTTTGGGGGCGGGTACGGGGGCGTGGCTACGGCCCGGGGGCGTGGCCGCGCCCTCCGTACCCGCCCCCAGGTCGCGGCCCGGCGCGCAGGAGGCCCGCTGGCGCGCGGGGATTTACGCCTCCCGGAGGGAGGCGTAAATCCCCCGACAAAGGTAGGATGGGGGTTTAGACAGGGCCGGGCGGGTGGGTTAGGTAGGGGAAGGGAGGGGAAGGTGAGGGGAGGGCAAAGGAAAGTTCCCTTCTAGGCCGCTCCGATTTCGGAGCGGCCTAGGAGGGAACGGGGGTAGGCTGCGCGGCTCGGCGCGCGCAGGCTATACGAAATCGATAGCCTTGCGCGCGCCGATCCAGGATTTTAGTAGATACGCGCGACTACGCGCGTATCTACTAAAATCCAGCGTACTTTTGTTTGCGCCTGGAGCGCAAACAAAAGTAGGCTGTTCGCGCTCGTCTGAAAATCTACCCCTAATTGTATTACCATTACTATTAGTTACGTTTTGTTAAATTTTTTCTCTCTCGCTTAAATATCCCAAATTGTACTCCCTGTTCATTGTAACTTTCTCTCATTTAGTTAAATGGTTTCCCCTAGTTCTACTGTAAACCGGTACGATAAGACTTGTCTTGAGCATCGGTATATTAAAAGAATTTAAATAAATAAAATAAATAAATCCTGCAACTGAGCAGAGATAGAACACTTACGAGTGTTAGTGAAGACAATGTCCCACTCATTTATACTGAGAGATGCCCCAAGATCTAAATCCCACTTCCTTATGTGTAAAAAGGGTTTTACGCCCGGCTGTTAAGGAGCATATATATTTTAGACACTTGGCCACGGATAGCGTCAGCTTAGACACAACACAAACACAGACTGGCTCCCTCGCAAAGTATTAAGTCTTTGCTGAAGGCCCAGGAAATGTTTAACCTGAGCATAGGTTAAAAAATCTACAGAGCCCAAAGGGTACAACTGCCCAAGTGCGGTCATTGTGAGTAAACTTCCCTGTCCAAATACATACCCCTAACCCAATGGTGGAGATCCCCGCTTCCTTCCAAGTATTAAAAAGGGGTGCGTGAAAACCCATTGGAAAGTGAACATTATGAAAGAGCAAGGACTGAAAAAATAACTATAGGAAGAACCCACCAATTTATTCTTCCACTGGGCCCAAACCCGCAAAGTGGTTCAAGAGTCACCGGTAAGCACGTCAATGGAAGCCATGAAGAGTGGGGTTGCCAAGGTAAGGCTCAAATGGGCATCGCTCCCAATACTGCTTGCTCAATGGTCACCCATTGTTTTACATAATTAAGCTTATAAAAGTCTATAAGCACCCTCACCTGTGAAGCAGCATAGTACCAGGACAAATTGGGAACCTCAAGTCCTCCTCTACCTATAGGCTGGAAAAGAACCAGACAGGATACCCTCGGAGGGTGCCGCTTCCAAATGAAGTCAAAGATTTTCTTCTGCCAGGAGCAAAGAAGTGCAGCAGTAATGAAAATGGGAATTATTATATTATAAACATATATAATAACTGAGGGAGAATATTCATTTTGATTATGGCAATGCAACCAAGCCGAGAAATACCCCTCCTCCAAGACTCTAAATCTCTATCTATAGCTTGTAACAATGGAGTATAATTAAGATTAAAGAGTTGAGAAGTGCAAGCCCCAATGTATACCCCCAAATATTTAAGGGACAATTTGGCTCAGCGAAATGGGAATTGCTGTTTTATGATGGACACAACTAAATCTGCTAAATTAACATTTAATTGTTCAGACTTGTCTAGATTTACTTTAAAGCCCGAAATCTTGCTAAACATGTCCAATTCGCTCTTGACATCCTGCAAAGAGGAACAAGTGTCAGTTAGGAAAAACATAATGTTGTTGGCAAATAAAGATAACTTAGTGGGAAGAACCCAAACTAACCCCCCTGATAACATTGAATGCTCTGATTCTGGAGGGAAAAGGTTCCAGGAATAATGCAAACAACAGGATGGCAGGCAGCCTTGCCTAGTACCCCGACCAATATTAAAACTTTGCCCATAACTTCCATTTACCTTCACTCTCACCATGGGTGATTTATACAGTTTCATTATCCATTGAAGAAAATAAGGGCCAAAGTTCATTCGCTGTAAAGTTTTAAATAAGAATGGCCAATGAACAAGGCCAAATGCCTTTTCCACATCAATGGACAAAAAAACAGAGGGGATGCCTTCCCTATCAACCCAATCTATTACTTTACAAACATTATCTGCTGCTGTTTGCTGCAGTATAAAACCCACCTGATCAGAATGTATGAGGGCAGGCAAGAGATTATTCAAATGGAGAGCTAGTACCCTAGCCAAAATTTTCAAATCCAAGTTAATTAGAGAACTAGTCTATAAGACCCACAAACAGATGGATCCCTGCCCGGTTTAGCTATCACTGTGATCCCTGCGACATTGGAATGTGTTGGTAAGGAACCACCATCCCTAACAAAGTTAAACATTAGTGTCCACCAATATATGAGACAGACAATGATAGTATCCACTGGAGAAACCATCTAGCCCAGGGTATTTGCCAGGCTTCAACTGTTTTATAACCTGCAATACCTCTGCTATAAGAATGGGCCTATCCTAGAACATAAGAATATAAGACATGCCATAATGGGTCAGACCAAGGGTCCATCAGTATGGCATGTTCTTATGTTCTTAATACTTGGATAGGCCCATTATTACAGCAGAGGTCTTTCAGGTTATAAAACAGTTGCTGCTACTCTTGGGTAAGAGAAGGCAGAGAAATGGTCTGGAGGTAAAGGTCAATATCTATATCGTTAATAGATGCATTACTACTATAAAGGGAGGAATAAAACTCTGTGAAGAGTTCCGAATCTCAGCAGTGGCAGTACAAATATGTCCCTGTGCATCTTTAATATTGGTAACATATTGCTGTGGCTCCAGCACATCATTGCTTTCTTTGGTGATATTGGGTCCAGTGCAGCACCCCTCTGGGCCTCACACTGGCTGGATTTTTCAACCCGCAAAATTTTGGTGCTCTAGGCGACTGCCTAGTTTGCCTAATGGAAGCACCTGCCCTGCCCCAGAGATCCTGTTCAGCAAGGCGGGGGAGGGGGGAGAGGGGGAGAGAAAGGGATGGATACTGTGAGGGCTGCCATCATGCTTGTCCTCAGAGAAAGCAGAGCTGCTTACCTGTAACAGGTGCTCTCCAAGGAGAGCGGGATATCAGTCCTCATGAAACCTGTATGCCTTCTTATGAAGTTGGGTTTCCTCACACATGGGTGAATCCCTAGCTACAGGTGGCCCCTCAACATAAAACGAGACCAACAAAACAAGTGCCAACAGGCACAAAAACAATGTTTTGTTGGTAATAGGAGGGAGCAGCCTGAACAGAAAGAACAAGCCCTAGGTGGGAACAGAGTTGGGTTCTAAATCTCAAACAAGTTCTGAAGGACAGATTGGCCAAACCTACTGTCGCACTGGCCATCCCTATCCAAACAGTAATGAAATGCAAATGAGTGGATAAAACTCCACATCTCAGCTCTGCAGATCTCTTCCATAGGTACTGCTCTCAAGTGGGCCACCAAAACTGCCATGGTTTGAACAGCATGAGCCTTGACATGACCCGAAAGATGCAATCCAGTCTGAGCATAACAGAAAGAGTTGCAGTCTGCTAGTCAACTGGAATGCATCTGCTTAGTAAGAGTGATCCCCAACCTGTTCTGATCAAAATTAAAAGAAGCAAAACGTTGGATGGACTGTCTATGGGTTTCTGTCTTCTCCAAATAGAAGGCTAAGGCTCTTTTGCAATCCAAACTCTGCAGAACTCATTCACCTTGGTGAATGGGGCCTTGGCAAGACAATAGATTGGTTAAGATGGAAGTCCAACACCACCTGAGGCAAGAACTTAGGGTGCATGCGCAACACCACTCTATTGTGAAAAGATTTAGTGTAAAGTGGATAAGTCACTAAGGCCTGGAGCTCACTGAACCTGTGTGCTGAAGTGACTGCTACCAAAAATAAGACCTTCCAGCTCAGGTTCTTCAGATCACAGGTATGCAGCACCTTAAAAGGTGCTAAGCCAACACCATGTTGAGGTCCTAGGACATAGCAAGAGGCCATAGGGGAGGCTGAAACATACAATTATAGGCTGTACAGAGATGGGCTTACCTTCTACACCATGGTAATATGCGTCAATTGCAATTAGATGAACCCTAACAGAGTTGCTCTTAAGACCAGCTTTGGAGAGGTGTAAAAGGTATGCAAGCAGCTTTTATGTAGAGCAGGAAAAAGGATCTAGGGCCTTTTGCTCACACCACATGGAAAACCTCCTCCAGTCCATAAGACTTTCTGGTGGAAGGCTTTCTAGAAGCCATGAGAACATGAGGCACTTCATCCGAGAGACTGAGGGGTTCACATTCTCAACAACCAAGCTGTGAGCAACAGGATATGAAGGTTGGGATGTCACAACCTTCCCCAATCCTGGGAGATGAGATCTGAGTAAGTCCCAAGTCTGATTGGTTTCTGAATGGACAAGTCCCTAAGGAGTGGAAACCTCAGCCAGTGGGGGGACTATGAGAATCATTGTCCCCTTGTCAAACTTCATGAAAATCTTTGCTGCCAGTGGAAGTGGAGAATATATGTACAGGAGACCCCCAGAACCAATGAAGGGCTAAGGCGCCTGAGGCTAGCTAGCTGTGTGTCCTGTACATGGACACACAGCTAGCTAGTCCTGTTCATGGCTCCTTTTCCAAGGAGCCATGAACAGATCAATCTCCAGGCTTCCCCAGAGGCAGATTTGATTTGCTACCCCTTGGTCCAGAGACCATTCATGGGATCTGAATGAGTGACTATCTACATTCCCATTCTCCAAGCTGGCCAGATACGTGGCTCTGAGCCCCATCCTGTGGGAGAGGGCCCAAGCCCATATCTGGACTGCCTCTTGACACAGATCTTCCGTACCTCCCTGTTTGTTGATATAGTACATTGCCACTTGGTTGTCCGTCTGGATCAATATATTTTTGTTGGACAGCCATCTTTTCTTGGACATCCATTTCTGAAAACCCACAAAGCATACTGGATTGCCTAGAGCTCCTGGAAGTTGATTTAGCATAGATGATGGTGGTCAACTCCGGTCCTCAAGAGCCACAAATAGGCCAGATTCTAAGGATATCCACAATGACTATGCATGAGATAGATTTCCATTGCTTATTCATTGTGGATATCCTGAAAACCTGGATTGTTCATTGCTGTTGAAGACCAGAGTTGACCATCCCTGGCATAGACCTTCCTGGACAGACCAGAGCCTTTGGGCTTTGAGCACATCTACATGGTTTACCAGCTTTGGGTGGACACATCAATGGTTAGTACAATTTGAATCAGAGGTATATGGAAGGTTATCTCCCATTCTAGAATAGAATTTTCCCGTCACCAGGATAAGGAATCCCAGAGGGATGGAGTAATTCGAATGTAGTCCTGCAGATCCTGAGAGACCTGAAGCCACAGAGATTGTAAGGTCCACTGGGCACTTCACAAATTCATGCATGCCAGGGAGTATCAAGTACTGTGGCAGCCATGTAACCCAACAGCCTCAACATGTGCCAAGTTTGTAAGTTAAAGGCTCACATATATTTTATTTTGGCCTAATTGTTATATATTCCTTTTTTATAGAGACATTAGTAGTTAATTTTTTTTTAGATAGATCATGTAATCTTGTTTTTCTCACATTTCTCTCTAGAATTCTGCTGTCTTCTAGCAGAAGTCCTGGGTTCCTGCTACTTTTCTGTCCGTGAGATAAGGAAGAGGGGAAAGACCAGTTTTCTTAATGCAGATGGTGGGTGAAATAGTAATCACAAGCTGAACTGTTAATTAGCCAAAGGCTGGGAAACTGTCAGAAGTATACCTCAGTGGTCTTCAAGTCATCAAAGATGGACATTTGAAACTGCAAAAACTGCAAAAATAACTGTTGGTCTTACAAAGTGCGACTTTTGTAAGTGGAAATTGTTTCATAGCCTGGACATTGGAAACACCAGTGCAATACATCCAGCTGTATGACAAATTCACAGCACTAGTGAAAGACTATCACAAATGCTACAGTATCCGGAATAGCAGCCTTTTCATCATACAATACAGAGAGAGAGACCCACATGAAAGAACTTCAGGATGTTTAAGAAGAGTCAGTTGGCCGCTGGCAATTCCCAGTTTCCAGCTTGTTGTGAGAAATTTCCATGAAAGGTAGGATTTGTAAAATATTGCTTTCCTATTTTAAAACAGAGCTGATCACACATTTAAAAGGCAGTCACAAGTAGAGTAACAGAATAGCAAAAATTATTTACCTTTTTCAGGGATATGTTTGATTTTAAACTGGGAGTCGCTGGAAATTTTGTTTTGAATTGTTGGGGCCAGCGATAAGGTTTTTAAATCAAACTGGAAATACTGAAAATTTGTAATAAAGATGTGTGATTATCTATCTTGTCTGCTATTATGAAATATATTTTGTTTATTGTTAGGAAACTTTATCAATAAATCTGGGTGAATTCTTATTTTATGTGCTCAACAGTGTGGTTACTTTTGATGTATTTGATGTAGGGTGGGGCCTTGAGATAAACAATTGAAGTTTATTAGGGTCGTCTTCTACCAACTTAGCTAAGGGTAAGAAATCTGGGGGTGAATTTAAGACAATTCACCAGGGTTTCTTCCCTCATAGTTTACAAGCTGATACCTGCCGGTTCTGTTGAGTCTTTGCTGTGATGGACATCAGGGTGATGGCCTGTTGCTGTGGCAGGAAGGCCTTGGTCTGAGCCGTGTCTTGCAGGGCTATGAAGTCCAACTGAGGTGATGGGCTGAGAAAGGACTTGGGGTAGTTGATGATGATGAAGTCTAGTGACTCCAACACCCAGATGGTTGTGCGCATGGACCTTTCAGGCCCTGCCTGAGAGGGGCTTTTGACCAGCCAATTGTCCAGATAGGGGAAAACATGGATTCCCAGCCTGTGACGGTATGCTACCACTGTGGTCAAACATTTGGTAAAGGCCTGCGAGGCAGACTCCAGCCCAAACAGTAGAATGTGGTACTGGAAGTGCAATTTCCCCACCACAAATCAGAGATACTTCCAGTAGCTGGGGAAGATCTCGATGTGAGTGTATGTGTCCTTCAGATCGAGAGGTCCCTTTTTGCAGAAAAGGGATCAAAGTGCCCAGGAAAAACATCTTGAAATTTGCTCTTTTTAGAAACTTGTTGAAGGCCCTTAGGACTAAGATGGGACAGAGTCCCCCTGTTTTCTTTGGAATCAGGAAGTACCAGGAGTAAAATCCCTACCATTTTTGCCCTGGTGACAAGCTCCACTAAGAGCACTTCCTGATGTACTATCGGTCCCCAAAATGGACTCAGGAGGCAATTTGGCGGGGCATTCAAAGGTTTAATTTGTACCCTCTGCGGACAATAGTGAGGACTCACTGGTCCAAGGTTATACTGGGCCACCTGCTCACATAGAACCACAGCCTGCCACCAACCGGAAGGTCCCTCGCTATAGGTATAGCAGACTTGGCTATGCTGTCTTTGAACCAGTCAAAACCCCATCTCTGGAGTTGACTAAGGTGCTGGCTGGGGCTTTGGGGCCCTCTGTTGCCTTGGATGGCTAGGAAATACCTGTTGCTGCTATCAGGGCAGCAGTGGAGGATAGTATCTCCTCGGATGGAAGAAAGACTTCCTGTGGCCAGACCTCAAAGGCCTCCTGGATGCAGAGGATGGGCCCTGAGTACCAGCAGAGAGTTGCTGGAGTATCGCATGGCGGTCCAGAATTTGGGCCATTGCGTCCTTCACTTTATCTCCAAAGAGATTCTGTCCTGTGCACAGCATGTCAATTAGTCACTCCTGCACTCCAAATGGAGATCCGAGGCTCAAGCAGACAGGCTAGTCTACAGGCACCGATCCATGCTGCAGAGACCCTTGATGCCATCTCAAAAACATCATAGGTCCAGTGGAACTGTGTTTCCCGCACTCCAAACCCTTGTGCACCAGCGACAGAGGAATAGCCTGCTGCTGTTGAGGCAACTGCTCATCCACCTCCGGCACTTGCTTCAGGATATCCCACATATATTGGCCCATGTAGAGCTAGTAGGCCACTATGCAGGTGATGAGCATAACACCCAGAAACATGTTTTCTCCCAAGAGCATCCAAGGCCCTCTGATCCTAACCAAGGGGCACCAAGGAATGGCTTAAAATGTGCTTGGCCTTTCCAAGAATGAATTTGATTACAACCGATTGGTGTGACAGCTGTCGCTTGTCGAATCCGAAAGCCTTCTGGATAACACATACCGCATTTGCCTTCCTATTGATGAGAGGCACTGAAAGAGACTTTTCCTATATCCTTATCAGTCACTCTGAAAGGATTTCACGTACTGGGATTGCCACAATCTCCTTAGGAGGCTCCATGTACTGGAGAATATCCAACATCTTGTGCCGGTTATCCTGTTCCATCTGTGACTAAGATGGCTTCCACCATCAACCTGATGAAATCTGTGAAGGAGAGGTCTTCCAGGGGAGACTTTCTTCTGTTGTCGGGATGAGACGAGTCTGAAAGGAGGCCATACGATGCATCGAAATATGAAACATCAGAACTGTCATCTCCCAAGAGGTCCTCACTGTTGTAGGCGGGAGATAGTCCAGAGGCACTTGGCCCACAGCCAGCAGTATGGAAACTGACCCAACTGGCCGTGTTGGCCCAGACCCCGAGGCTGCTCCCGTCGTCAGGGGAGTTTCTTCCTTTGAGGAACTGGGAATGACCACCAGATCAGTCAGAGTCCCAATGCCCCGCTGAGCGTCAGTTGGCCCGGGCATCGACACTGGAGAAGATGTCAGTAGCACTCTGATGAGCACATGCAGGGATTTGAGCAATGGCTCAAGAAGGGACATGCTGAACCCGGTGCCATTGATGCTCCGAGGCCAAGACCTTCCAGTGCCTTCTCCGTGGCCTGCTGCACACGTTTCTCCAGCTCCTCCTCAAAAATTGCCAATGCCAGGACTGACTGGAAACTAGGAGGCGTTACCAAATGCTCTTTGAAAGCGAGAGGAGGAGAATTGGTGGTGGGCATCAGGATTGGTGGAGACCAAGGTGAACCCCTAGGATCCATGAAGGACTGGGGTTCCTCACCACGGGATCGCTGAAGCTGGTGAATCCCCATGCCCAGCGCGTGTATCAACGGAGATCGATGTCGATGCTTCTTAGACTTCCATTGATGCTCAGATTGGTCCTTCCCCAATGCTAAGGCCAAGGATAATGAACCCAATATCTTCAACCTGGAAGAGGTGAGCAATGGCCTGTCTCCAGCATCCCTGGAAGCCTTCGGTATTGACAGAACTAACAGCCCCAGCAATGTCGATGGTTTGATGGCCATCTATGTGGCTCCCTCAATGTAAATGCTGATAGATCTGTCTTGCCTAGCCCAAAGAGCCATTCCATCTCATTGAGCCAGGCCCAATGTCATCTGGGCACACTGCTGCAACCCCGGACATCATAGATAATAATGGTAGTATCCATGTTGTCTACGGGAATAATATATCAAAGATAATAATAGTAGTATCCATGTTGTCTACGGGAATAATATGAAGGTCACTCTTCATTATTAATATGAACCTTTTTCACATAGCGGAATATCTTTAATTTTGACCCCGGACATCATGGCATGCCCCCAGGGAGAGGACACATCTATAATGGGGTCCGTGATAGACACAGTCCTCACACACTGGGGGCATCACTTAAGACTGGTGCATGGCATGTTGTCACAAAAGAAAAGGGACGCAATATCAAAATCTATGACAGTGGCCATTGATGGCCAGAGGACACTGAGCATACCACTGCCCCAGGAGATCAACTGTGAAAGGAAAATTGCCAAGAAACATCGAAAACCCTGAACTGAGATGATAACGGTAGAACCAAGGAAACCCCGCATTAACCACATGATCTCGGTTATCACAAAAATTAGAGAAAAACGTAGAAAACAGCTTCTGAAAAAACCAAAAGAGAGAGTCTAAACAGGCTCTGCAGAAAAGAATGAGGTGACCCTGCATGGATGCGTGTTATACTGCATGCCAGAGCATGCTCAGATAAAATGCTAGAAATTTTGACAAAAGTTTTCCATGCCAAGCTCCATAGGATGATGTCACCCATGTCTGAATACTGCCATCCTGCTTGCTCTTGGAAAAAATGTATTATAGCCACTACTGATGAGTACACACAGATATGCAGACCATCCAAAGACCTCAGACGCCATCAGGTCCTTTGCATGCCCTTAGGAAATACTGTTCCTTTACAGGGCATCACCTGCTGAATGCCCACAGTTGCTCAAGAACTGCTTACACATTTCCACTGTTATGGGGGTTACAGGTAGGTTGTTAGATGTAAAGAGGGACAGATACGTTGGTAGATGGAAAGACAGGGAGTTTGGACACCAGCTGGTTTTGGTGTGCTCGGAGTGAGTACTACATATTGCCAAGTGTTGTACACAAGCACAGGGCAAGTGTATCTGACACTCAGCAGAAATCTCATGTTTTGCCAACACCTTCATTATTTTCATACTACTTGGCTCACCTTAGGCACATTCAGCACTTGAAACACACACAAAATTATGTTTGGGGAATGCCAACAGTGGGTTTTTGTTAAAATGAGTATAGAGTATCACAGGAAGAAAGCAATCAGTTTCTTTCATTCTAACATCAGAAGCATGCCAGCTGCTTGTAAAAACAAACCTGCAGGATTTTGAACTCGGTTTCCCAAACCCGCAAAAGGCTGCAGCAGTTTCAGAGTTTACTTTGGATCTCTTCTAACTCTGCATGACTATGAACCACACACCACCAGGTGAAAGAGGAGCTCAAGAACTAATGCGTCTAATTTTATACCCTGGCCTGTGCTCCGAGTGCCACAATGTGAAAGTTAAATTCTGCAGGTGACACATCCATTTATTTATTTATTTGTTTGTTTGTTCTTATATACCGGTGTTCGATTGACACATCCCATCGGTTTACATGGAACTTGAAGGTGCAAGAGGAAAGTTATTTCCTTTTGTCAGGTACAAAACATATGTTTGGGCTTTCTCGGAGATAAGCATTTCTCCAGCAGGGTCACAGTGACCCTTGGCAATATCCATTATTTCAAAACTCTAGGAGGATAACTTTCAAAACTGCTTGAGCTTCCTAAATATGAATGTATATGGGCAAGCACGAAGTTGCTACAGCATTTTATAACCTGCGAACAAACTTTGGGGTCGATTTTCAAAGATGCGTGCAGGAGTCCGCCACACGCATGTTATAAAATATGATATCCGTGCACACATGCGCACCCGATTTTATAATCGGGTGCGCATTATACACGGCAATGCAGGAGGCCTTTCCCAGTTCCCTCCCAGTCCGCTCCAGTTAAGGACCGCAGCCTGCTGCCAAGCGGAAGTTCCCTCGCCTTGAAGGAGTGGACTGGGAAGGAACTTCCCTATACCCTTGCCTAACCTTCTTACCTTTTCTCCTCTCTTCCCTGACCCCTAACCCCTGTCTACCTACCCTGTTTTTGTTGTTGTTTTTTAACTTACCTGCTCCTTCAGAGCAGAAGTAAATTACCGGCGCACGCTGTCCCAGCCGGCCCCCACCCTGCCCAAACAGCGCCCCCCCCCCCCAGCCCTCTGCTTTTGGCTGGCCCAGCACTTCTGCTCATATCGGGGGATATGCGCATGGCCGGGCCCTTTTGAAAACGTGCTCAGTGCGCACAGGGCCCGGCCACGCGCATATCCCCCCGGTATTTGCGTGCACCCGTTTTAAGATTCGCCCAAATATGCCAGGTTCTAAAATATGAGTATATATGTGCAAACATGCTCGTGTACGTAAGCACCGCGAGCGACGAAGTCCCCCGCATTTCACCCAGAAGCCCTACCCAGTCATCTTTTCACTTTTAAGACGTTTTCGACCACTTACTCCTGAAATTGAGCATGAGAAAATGAACGTAAGGTGCCAAATTTCCATGCATAAAACTGCTTTATAAAATAGCAACTTATTTGCGTAAATGGTGGCTCCTCCCCAGAATGTCCCGGCCCGCCTCTTTTTTCCAAGTGTAACACGTGTTGAGATTTTTAAAATAGCACCTAAGTCCATTAAAATAGCGATTATTCATTGCAAAAAAAAAAAACCCAAAAACCTCCATTAAACCAGCATATACAGCACTTATATATATGCTATTTTACATGCACGAGTGCTATTTTTTACGCATGCAACTTTTGAAAATTCACCTTTTAGCTTATAGATACAATGTCAAGGTCACTACAACGTGAGCCTGGACCTGAGGAGCAAACATATGCAATGTGTAGCAACATGGCTGGCCTTGGAGAGCCAGTTCTTGTTGAGCTGCTGCCTGGTCTCCCTGGCTCCTATTTACAACTCTTTGCTGCTGCAACGTAGGCGAAAAATAAACTTTGGACAAAATGGTTAAGACACATAGTCCCTCCTGATTCGGAGGACTCATGCCCTTTGGAGAGGCCACTACAGGGTGTATATAGTTAGGGGAAGAAAGAAGAAGGAGAAATAAAGTAATACAAAAGGATAAAATAGTTATACTAAAGGTGCAATGCAAAGGAGCTAAACGTCATACAAAGAAGCAGAAGACAGTACAGCCTGTAGCCCCATAACAAACACCACTCTCTGAATATAGAAAAAGCTCATATCTTTCATTTGCATGCAACAGGGGACCGTGCTCAAACGCCACGGCACGCACATACACACATAAAGAACAGTGACACCAGCAGCAGGCATGCCCTATTAAAATGCTAAACTGACACCAAAACATAGCACCTGTCACACCACTGAGACAGACCCAGATACCATGAGACAGTACACTTTCAGCCACATAGAAACAACCATGCTGAACAACGAGAAACATCTGAAGGGAAATACGCAAGTGCTGGATGTCCTTTACCAGTCACAGCTGGTTCTCTAATCCCTCATACCCACTAGGAGCCATTCTGGCATCCCTGAGTGCACATACCATCCCTTCTGGAGCCCAACAGGACAGGTGCGCTGGTCCACCCTCTGGACCAGCAACAGTATCTTTTCAGATACAGCTTGATATGAAAAACCCCAAGAAAACACAGTTCACAGCCTAGCCAAGTTGCAAGCAACCTACAGCTCCACCATTTCTGCTCATTCTCACCCTGGCAAATACACACTGGACCCATACATAATGTTAAAAGAAACCAGCACTTCATATAAGTGATATTGGAATAAAGTGATACTTACCAAAGCTGGCAGAACAACCTATAACATGGGGGGCACTCACATGATAGAACCATTTTATAGCGTACAGTGCCACTGCTAGGGTGGCACCCCCTAAACCTCAAGAATCATATCTGTGCTCCCCCTTGGCCCAGCTAAAACATCTTTGCTGCTCTGTTCTCACAATCAGCATCAAAATTCATAAAAGGGACCTGAACAGTTGAGCGGCTACACAGTCTTGTGGCTTCAGATGTATGCATTACCCTCTGTGTGCCATGCTTGACAACATGTCACATTATGTGTAGTCTGAAAAGCAAAAAAGTGAAAAGGGCTTGCTATCTTGTGGATCACTTTTTCAGTGCAGGTGATAAATGTGATGGTGAAGTTGCCAGGGTCCTAGCAAGGGTGGCATCTGTGAAAGTTGAGCCGTCTGTATCAGGGCATGACTTCTAGGGGTGCACTGTGTGCAGACTTTCAGGGTAGGTGCTGCTAGGTCAGAGGAATTGCAATAGTTGACACTTTAAAGTAGTGCTTCTCATAACCATCCTGAATTAATCCCTCGCCAGTTTGGTTTTCAGGATATCCACAATGAATATGCAAGAGATAAAATTTGCATGCAGTACCATCTTCGCAAGCAAATCTATCTCTTAGAAACATAGAAACATAGAAATGACGGCAGAAGAAGACCAAACGGCCCATCCAGTCTGCCCAGCAAGCTTCACACATTTTTTCTCTCATACTTATCTGTTTCTCTTAGCTCTTGGTTCTATTTCCCTTCCACCCCCACCATTAATGTAGAGAGCAGTGATGGAGCTGCATCCAAGTGAAATATCAAGCTTGATTAGTTAGGGGCAGTAGGGGTAGTAACCGCCGAAATAAGCAAGCTACACCCATGATTATTTGTTGTACCCAGACTATGTTATACAGCCCTTATTGGTTGTTTTTGGTTGTATATTCATTGGTTGTTTTTGGTTGTATATTCATTGTAAAAAAAACAGACTGACTATGTGGTATTCTAGTGCCAGCTTGAGAAACAGTGTTCCCAAGTATCAAACTTTTCCATTACATTTGGATTTACCATTACTATTTTTGGCATATTTTCACTGCCATTCCAGATGTTTATTCCTAGTTTATCCAGATGCAGCCTTGGGAATGCCTGAGTTTATAGCTTTAGCACACAGAAAGCCATGAACATATTTTGATTCTGGCGACTATAAAGAGCCAGTTTATAAATAGTAAAAAGTCATATGCGTATAAAGATGGCAGTTTCCAAAAAGGAATTTACCTTGGTCAAATGGCCTGACTAAAGACTAACCTCCTTGAATGCGGCTAACAAATATTATGCAGGTTCCATAACGCAGCAACCTTTATCCCCATTAAAAGAGGTGTTGTATATTCAGGTTGAAGGGGGCGTAAAATAGCACATGCACAGCTGATTTTCTCCTTTACCTTGGCTAATTTGAACCCCCCCCCTCCTCACCCACACATACACACACACACACACACACACACACATACACACACACACACACACACACACACATACACACATACACACATACACACAAATAGCAGCTGCAAAGTACGAGGACTCTTTTAGCACGCGTGCTCTGTGGCTCCTAACCTCAAAAAGAGGAAACAGCCCAAGTCACTTCCCTTTGAAAATTTGAAATGGGAAAATTCAGAAAGGGGACCAAAACAAAAAAAGAATAAAAAAAAAAAATGTCAGTTCCACAGGCTGAACATAATGGGTCTGATTTTAAAAAGCATTTACATGCGTAAATCTGGGTTTTACGCATGTAAATGCACTTTACTCGAGTAAGTGGGCTTTTGAAAATTGCTACAATATATGCCATTGAATCGTCCATAGGATTTATTCGCATAAGTGCACTTTACGTGAGTAAATGGCTTTTGAAAATTGCTACAACAGTAGTTACATTTATGCGCGTAACTCCTTTGAAAATTACCCCCAATAGCAATAAGCAACCCAGTCAGCACAGCCAACTGAGGTCTATATAATAAAAAAAAGCTAATAGCCATGCCCTGGCTTGATGAGATATACAGTGCAGAAGGCAGAGAACAGAAAACCGAGCATAATGAAACCCAGGTGTGAAAAATGAACGATACGGACAAAACTGTGAAAATAAAAGTGTGCCTGTTAGCTGTACAACGGAAAGTGGGGCTGTGAAGGAGCCTGAACCATGCTTCACAGAGGGGGAAGTGATAGAGCAGCTTGTGACATGGGACCTGCCCAGCTCAAACACAGCTTCAGTTTCAGGCCCTCATTTTAAGAGCCTGACGTGACCTCTGGTCACAGAGACATACTTAGGCTCTGGCACAGAGTGACATGCCTAGGATAGCGAAGTGTCATAAACAGATTTGGTATATGGAAAATGGAATTCTACACGGACCAAAATTAATTAGCCAGGGAGTCAAATTACAGCTGTTAGTATTTCACAGTATGAACCAATCCTTTCTGGCTTACATGCCAAGACGGGCTGTTAACTATCTCCAGCGCGGGACATTAAAAGCCACAGAAGCTGCTTGTTCAAGGGCCTGTAAGGCTAAGGATTTCTCACATCAAGCACCTTCTTGTAACGTTCACCCCAAGTATTCTCAAATGACAATGCTGCCCCCTGCTTACCTTACCTGACAAAAAAGGTCTTCTTTCATGTCCTTTTACTCAACTATAATAAAAAACAAACAAACGTATATTTAAAAATATATGCATATATGCAGTGTAATCTACATCTGCAGATCTTGTTATGAAATGTACAACTTTTATTAATAATATATTTTTGTATTTATATTCCAGTTTTTTTTAACACGTCAAAGCAGATAACATTCAGGTACTGTAAATAGTATATTAACAGAGTAGTAAAATACTTGCCCAATCAGAATTTTCTTTTATTGAAGCCAAATGTTAAAGCCAAAAAAATATCAGTATCTGCTAGTTAATCAGCACCATTAGCATACACAGCACTGTGTGCAAGATAGGACAGGTAGTCAGGTCATCTCTGTCCCTAGAGAGCTCACAAGTTCAGTTTAAAAATAAGTAACAGGTGTACTTATTCTAGCCTGAAATTTTAGAATAAGAACAAGCTTATTCCAAAGTCTCCTTTGTGCTTTAATTCTTGCACTTTGGGGAGAAAAGAAGGTGTGAATCTTTCATTACAATTTACCACTGCAGCTCCTCTCCTTAGAAACCTCCTACCATGATTCCATATCTGAATTACTTCTAGCTATGCTTTACCTAGATCTGTGTGATATCTATATAGGGTCTTAAAACAGGGCCATAATGGCAACATCCTGATTTATTCAGATTCATCATGATTGCACTGACTAACTAGGAGAAACTTTCAAAAAGACATTAGATAAGTATTTTATATTTTCACTTACATACCACTCTTTTCCCAAAAAAGGATCCAGAGCAGGTTACATCATCAAGTACAAATACTAAAATCACATCATAAAAAGCAGCAAAATACAGCAAATACAATGCCTAAAATCAAAACACAAACCCACTTCCTCCCTACTTTGTATTCCTGATCTAAATTTTAAAAAAAGGAAATATAATTGAATTATCTGGGAAAAAGAAATCATATGGTAGAATTTAAACTTACTTGTTAATTTCCTGTCCTTTAATCCTGCCAGACCAGGCCAGACCAGACCTCTGCCAGTAGATGGAGACAGAGAAAAAAAAAAGCTCAAAGCTGACTTCACTGCACCTATAGGGGTCTGGTGCTGCCTTCAGTATTTCTGTGTCTCCAGTAAATGGTGCAGGCATGTGGACTGGTCAGGTGGCTAAAAGTAAGATGCTCCTGGGAAAGCTTTAGGATCAGATTTCCAGTGAAGCATAGGCAAAGCCTTGTCGAATAGAGCTTACAATCTAACAGGGTCATTCTTTAAAATGCAATGGGCCATTATCACGTGCTTTAGGGCCTTATCACACACGATAAGGCCATAATACACGTGATAATGGGCACATAATAAGAACATAAGAACATAAGATATGCTATACTGGGTCAGACCAAGGGTCCGCCAAGTCCAGTATCCTGTTTCCAACAGTGGCCAATCTAAGTTACAAGTACCTGGCAAGTACCCAAACATTAGATAAATCACAAGCTAGTATTGCTTATTAATCACCGTAATAGCAGTTTATGAATTTTTCCTCTAGGAACTTATCCAAACCTTTTTTAAACCCAGTTACACTAACTGCTGTAACCACATCCCCTGGCAATGTATTCCAGAGCTTAACTATGTGCTGAGTGAAAAAGAATTTTCTTCGATTTGCTTTAAATGAACTACTTACTAACTTCATGGAGTGCCCCCTGGTCCTT
Source organism: Rhinatrema bivittatum (assembly GCF_901001135.1). Taxonomy (NCBI): domain Eukaryota; kingdom Metazoa; phylum Chordata; class Amphibia; order Gymnophiona; family Rhinatrematidae; genus Rhinatrema; species Rhinatrema bivittatum. The sequence goes on along the minus strand of NC_042621.1, from coordinate 11,706,903 downwards.
CTGAGAGAGTAAATAACGGATTTACATTAACTTGTTCAAGACCTTTCATGATTTTGTAAACTTCTATCATATCCCCCCTCATTCGTCGCGTCTCCAACTTCAACTCCAACTCTAACTTCTTTAGCCTTTCCTCATAGGGCAGCCTTTCCATGCTCCTTATCATTTTGGTCGCCCTTCTCTGCGGGGACCAGAATTGTACACAGTATTCAAGGTGCGGTCTCACCATGGAGCGATACAGAGGCATTATGACATCCATCGTTTTATTCACCATTCCCTTCTTAATAATTCCTAACATTCTGTTTGCTTTTCTGATTGCCTCAGCACACTGAGCCGACGATTTTAAAGTATTATCCACTATGACACCTAGATCTCTTTCCTGGGTGGTATCTCCCAAGACAGAACCTAACATTGTGTAACTACAGCAAGGGTTATTTTTCCCTATAATGCATCACTATGCACTTGTGGGCGTTAAATTTCATCTGCCATTTGGAAGCCCAATCTTCCAGTCTCGCAAGGTCCTCCTGCAATTCATCACAATCCGCTTGTGATTTAACTACTCTGCATAATTTTGTGCCATCTGCAAATTTGATCACCTCACTCGTCACAGCCGTAAAATTTAAATTAGGGAAAGGGGTGGAGTTAGGGAGGAATTTGGGCAGGGTTAAGGTTAATGAGGGAGAAGCACCACTCTGGGCAATAATGTTTTGGACATTATCGCCGGCAGTAGCACGGGAAATAGCGCCACCTTTTGCCATGGTGTTATGAGGGCAATAGTGTGTGGCACAGCCATAACCGCAGCAGGCAAAACCCACACTGCCGCGATGCGGCCAGCTGCACACTTTTATCCCACCGCAGCTCATCATTCCGCTATATTTACAGCGGAATGATGAATCTAGGCCTAAGTGGGAACCTGAGGCAACAGGAGCTAGCAACTTACCCAAGGTCACAAAAAGTGCCAATGGAGAACTTGGAATATGAGCCTTGGTTTCGCTGGTTCTCAGCCCATTGATCTAATAACCACTAGACTATGCCATCGTCTCAGCAAATCCCTCTGCCACCACCACCCTTTGACTGCTGCAGCACACCACTGTGCTATTAAAACCATTTGTTCTACTAACACTACCCAAATGTAACATATTTGAATGAATCTGGATTTCACATGTATGAGCATGCATGCAGTCAAATGACAGCACCCAGAATTTCTTTGTAATGAATGACCATCTGGAGAAGCTGAAGGTTTGTGTTTAAAAAAAAAAAAAAAGGAAGGGGGCCCTTCCAGTCCGTCAGTCATCACTTCTAGAGACACAACCAATAAAGGCCTGGCATGTTGATATACAATATAGCCGGTATGCTGCACTTTCAGCTAATGCTATATACCCATGGGAGCTAAAACAACCTTATAAAGAAGCTGTTGGCTACAAATGTTTTCGTATAGTCTGGATGTTTTTTGCTGACTGCTTTCTGATACCTGTTGGTGTCAAAGAAAAAAGAGCAATGTCCTTGACTGTAGCCAGTAAAGACCCTCGAGAAGGGAAATCCAATCATAGTGCAAGGGGGAAGGGGGAAATTTTAGAGCTCATTTTTTTGGGTTTGTTTTTTTTTAATATAAACTGTTTTTAGCTCCCTTGAACTGCGTACACTTGGCATTGAGGCCGTTCACCATTTGGCTAGCCACACATACTGAAATGTTGCTCTAACCGGGAGGAATGACTCCATCCAGAGATCAGTGCTATCATGGTTTGTTTTCTGTTGCAAAAATGAATAGCTTTTTCATCTCCCTCACCATAATGGTGAAAAATCACATCGGAAGTTTGAAAACAACAGACAGTCCTGCTGAATCCGTCGCCCAACGATAAGGGAGAGAGCAAGGGATTGCTGATTATATGCATGTAAAAAACAAACTAAGCATCATAGTCTATACACCAGCTTTTTGCTGCATGACACTGTAACTATTAGCTTCAGAGCTCCAAAAGGTTCTGTTTGCATTGTGTTCCCTAACTGCATTGTTTCAGAGAGAAGCATTTTACAAGCTAGAAGAAAGTTAATGTTTTACCATGTCAAACTCTTCATTGCTGAAACAAAACATGAAAAATAAAATGCTAAGTGCTTTTCCATTAACGTTTTTTGTTAATGTGTCACGACTTAAAACTTGTCATGGCTTTAAGGTGAGATACGCAACTATGTCAGGCCAGAGCACACCAAGAGGATTTTAAAAGGCGCCCGCGTACGTGCGAACTTGCTGCTATGCACACAAATGAAAACTTCCGAAAAAGGGGCGGGGAATGAGCATTTCTGTTTTTCACCTTGAAATCTGCACGTAAATACTTATGCACATGGGCACCTGCTGGGGTCCCCTACCGTGTAACTTTACTTCTGCTATGGATGGCGTGTAAGTAGTAAAGCAAAAAGATATAAGCAGATCACTGGGGTTTTAAAGGTAGGGGCTAACAGGGGAGGTTATTAAATAGGGGGCTTTGGAAGTCCTATCCCTTACCTGGGCGAACTGGGAAAACTGGAAATAGCATTGTGTCTACTAAAATCTCAAACTTACGAAGTAGAAGTGGCATTTGCGGACATCCAGTCCATTTTATAACATTCATGCATATACGTGCGTATGTTATAAAATGGCAGCATCCCTGGGTGCGGGCCAACGAACGTGCGCACATGTGCACCCACGCACATGTTTAAAAGTGACCGTCCCTGTGTACGTCTCTATTTACATCAAGCAAATTGAAATCTTATCTGATGTATTTTCTTTTCATTTAACTTTAGGAAATGGAACATCTGTCTTAGTTTACCCAGCTGCGGGACTGAATGGGCTCTATCTGATGGGAGTCAGCAGTGGTTTGTACAAAAAAACAAGTTGAAAAAATATACATTTGCTATACTTTAGAAAACCAGTGTAGTCCATCTGAATAAAACAAACAACAAAAAAAACCCAAAAAACAGAATATTTGCTTCGGCCACAACACACATTGATTTTCATAAGATGGCTTTGCTTTTGATCCCGAGTAAGGGTTCCGAGAAGAGCTCATTTACCCAAGGGATCCGCAGCTCAGTTACAGTCACTTTGAAGAAAAGAAGGGCCCTTACATCATCATCATCATCGATGCCATCTTTGTTATACTCATCAGTATCTTTGTTATACCCATCAGTTATACTCTTTCTTTCATCATATCCTTACCATTTTTTTTTTTTACTTTAGATATATTTTATTTTCAGGGGTTTTTTTTCAATCAAGGTAAATATTCTTAAATTACAACATACATTTAGACGGTATTCTTAAAATCATAACAACTAAACACCACAACAACTAGCATATGAACAATACATAAACCATGCCATCCTAGATCAGACCAGAGATCCATTGAGCCCAGAATCCTGTCTCCAACTGAATAATTTGGTTCATAAGTATCCGTCAGCCCCAAGAGTAGATCCATTCCTTTTGCTCCCTCTCAGGGATAAGCAATGGATTTCCCAAGTCTACCACAGGAGCCTGACCAGACCCTAGATGCCTTGACCACATCCTCCAGCAACAAATTCTACTGCTTCATTGAGAACTGAGTGAAAAAAATACTTTCTCCTGTCTAATGAAATAGTCAATCTGTCTAATGAGGGGAAGTCTGCAAAAGGAGGGGAGAGGGGAGCAAGACGTAATACACAGCAAGTTTCAAATATTAATCCACAAAAAAAAAAAAAAAAAAAAGAAATACAAGTCTCCTCCAGAAACCCACTACAAGATAAAGGAATCCATAATGCTAGATATTATAGGGAAAATTTCAATTAAAGCCCCGATAAACTGCTATTACTAATGAGCCTGCCTCCCATACTGCCCTCATCTTTGGCAGCCTTATCCTTTAAGAACAGAGAAACCTGATAAGATTCACAGCAGAAAATATACATTACATCATGAAGTTTTACATTACATTTACAGAAGTTTCAACATAAATTAAGAAGCTAACTTGACAATCTCTGGTTTAGAATTCTTAAATTTCATTCTTTGGGCAACATCTGGAAACATTCTTTCATCTCTGAAAATAATAAATTGCATTTTTCCAGCAATGATGTATGAACTCACTTCTTACTTGGTTCCAACACAATTAAAACTGTCTTACACCCCATTATTGCTTCAATATTTTTCTGAATCTTATGTTAAGCTCTGTGTTAACTCAATTTCAGCAGATCTTTTACATTGTCTTGTACTGAAAGCTCTCAAGCTAGTCACTGATAGGTAAAAAGCTAAAAAGGTGAGAATGCCTTGTTAGAAATGAAAAGAATACCCTGTATATATCTTTTAAATAGCTCAACAGCAGATATATTAAGCATAGGAAAATTAATACACCATGTTTTAATTTTAAAAAATTCTCCAATTTTCCACTTTCCTACACAAAAGCACATTTTTTTTCACAAGTCACTTAACCCCAAAGAAGCGTTCATCTGGCCTCAAAATTTGGAATATTTTTAGCATGTGCCTTAATAGAGATATCTTGTTCTAAAATCATAGTTTCTGAGTTGAAACAAAGCTTGAACACCTTCCATTTTAGAGGAGTGAGCAACTTCTAATTTCAGTAAGGCCACCCATATCTCATGAAGAGTAAAATTCTCTGAATTACCGAGACTAGATTTAAATAGCAAAGAACTCTGTGGTAATATGCTTACCAAAGTTTCCACATTCAAGGCCTGCCCAACTCCAGCTTTGTCACAATAGTAAGTATCTCCTTTGCTAGTGGTATGGATCAACACTTCACAGCCCATACTCAAAGCTTCTCCCCCAGTAAGTTTCCAGCAACTGTAGACTGCAGCTCCAGGAATCCTTCTAAACACTTGGAGCAAGGACACAGAATACAAAGGAACTTCATGCCGCTCTCTAGAACCCAGTGGTGGCTGGTCCTTCTGGAGAAAGAGAATACATAGAAACCAGAATCATCATGGCACAACGCTATACAAGGGAGTCCAGTGCCCACACAACAAATCTATCCATGGGTCCAACAGGAGCCACTACAGCAGGAATTCTCTCTCTGCACTTGGACATTCCAAAGGTAAAACAAAATCAGGTTCTCACTAAATGTTAACAAAGGCTCCCCTTGAGTACAACTATCAACTCAACTCTATCTTGCTATAGACGTCTTTGATGGCATTGGCTGGCTAATTATAATGAACAGGCATACCACATGAAGATTATCATCAATCCTTTCATTTTCCTCCACCCTCAAACCATTTTTTTATGCCATCACCCCACACTGTTCTCTTTCCTCTTTCTCTGTTGCCCTCCAGTACTAATTTGTCACCACAGCCTCTGAGAACATGACCAGCAAATCTCATTTTTCTTTTGCCCACATCTTCTGCCAGGGTTCTTCCACCTTCATCATCTCATGCCCCCCTTTCATTTGAAATTGCATCCTTCCACTTGATCTTCATAATTCTTGAATAACACCACATTTCAAATGCCTGTATTTTCTTTAAGGCAACCTCTAGATGTCTGTACTCAATAGCTGTTTCTTTACTTTTAGATCTAAGTTCCTCTTAAGGAACTCTTTGTATGGATGTGATTTATTGCCCAGGAAAAAGATGACATTTTTTTTTCAATCACAAACATAAAAAAGTTTTAAAACCATCAAAATCACTCCCATTGGGTTGCAACGACCAAAAGCAAGTAAAAAGTACAAATCAATTAGAGAGGACATATATGTCAGCAGAGGACATTAATGTATCACATGATTGTACAGAATATCTTTTTCTATGGTTCGACAAATAATTTCTCTCTTTCTTTTGCAAAACCCCAAAAACCTGCTCCTGTGCGCACCGAGCCTATTTTGCATAGGCCCGGTGACGCGCGCAAGCCCCGGGATGCGTGTAAGTCCCGGGGCTTTAAAAAATGGGTGAGGCGGGGGCGGGGGCAGGGCCAGAGGCCTCTCCACTGCTGCTGGGCCCGGGGATCTCGCACCAGCACTCGGCTGGCACGCGCAACCTACGCCTGCCCAGAGGCAGATATAAATAAAAAAATAAAGGTGGGGGGATTTAGGTAGGGCTGGGGGGCAGGTTAGATAGGGGAAGGGAGGGGAAGGGGGGGGGGGGGCTGAAGGAAAGTTCCCTCTGGGAACAGGGAAAGCCATCGGGGCTCCCCTAGGGCTCGGCGGGCGCAAGGTGCACAAGTGTGCACCCCTTGCGCGCGCCGATCCCGGATTTTATAACATGTGCGTAGGTACGAAGATCTGACCCATAGGCAGCAAATAGAAGTTGAATAGTGCGGCCAAGAGTGCTGAACCTTGGGGGACACCTGTATCAATTGGGAAGGTGTCAGGAATTTGATTGCCCAGTTTGACTTGGAATGTCCTATCTTTTAGGAAGGAAGAGAATCTTTTGTTAACTTTTCCGTCTATTCCAATTTCTCTCAGCTGGTGGCATAGGGTATGGTCAACTGTGTCGAATGCTGCTGTTAGATCGATTAGTACCAGGATTCGTTGTTGCAATTACTCCTGACCCATCCTGATCTCTAGCCTTTCCTTGTATTCCATATCTGTGCCAAGCATTCTTGTTTTGGTTGCTGGTTTATTACTCCAGATATCCAACGTACACATTGTCTTAAGGGCCCGGCCATGTGCGCAAACCCCGTTACGCACCAAAGTGCCGGGCCTCTCCAAAGGGGTGTGCCGGGGGACGTGGTCCTGGCGGAGAGCAGCCCAGACCAGCGCCATTAGCCGTTGTCCCAGGGAAGTGCATGCCGTGAGCTGGCTGGCATGGAGATTACCTCTGCTCCTGAAAGCAGTAAGTAATCGAAAAAAAAAAAAAATGGAAGTAGCTAGGAAGGGGTTAGGGGTCAAGGATGAGAGGAGAGGAGAGGAGAAGGGTAGGAAGATTAGGTAGGGGTATAGGGAAGTTACCTCCCAATCCGCTCCTGCACATGTACGCCGGTTATTGTATTTTATACATGCGCGCGCGCTGACACACTCGTGTTATAAATAGCCATGTCCATGTGTGCATGCCAGGAACCGCGCGGTCTTTAAATTGACCCCTAAATCTACATGCAGAAAGTTATACCCTGCTCATGAACAGGACGTAACTTTCTTCATGTACAGTATGTATATGTGCATTCTGGAACAACTTGCAAATTTCAGCCTAAGATTTTCACATTTGGCATACTGTATCTATAGAGTTTAGCCCTACATGTGCTCTTATTAAATATCTTTCCTGAGATCAAGCTTACCCCAGAAAGTTGCCATTTTGCTGCTGTACGTACATGGCTAAGATTGCATACTGTGGTAATACATTCATATTCCTACAGCTTGAAGATGACAGAGAAAAAATGATTGCATAAAAAGAAACATTTTCTTGTCTGGTCATAAAAATGTTAAGAATAAGAATGAATTTAGTAAATTTAAATTGAGAATGTTTACTTTTTTTCTAGCATACATGAAGAATTGGTGACTTTTGGTGCTTCTGTGTGTACCACTATCATTCAGAAACATCAGCCAGCAAATACAAACAAAACATTCCCACTGCATTCATAACCCCCGAAATATGCTGATCTATCAGTTTTTGATTCACAATAACATTTTCAAATTATAACCTGAGTGATTAGCTGTGGGGCCCATTCCCATTTATCAATTTTTTGTGTCGGATTGGTTCAAGGTTTGAGGGCTTTTCGATTTGCACTTTTGCTATTTTTGACTTAAGATTATAGGCGTCCTTTTGGGCCTCGGCCACCATGTCTGAGTTTGTATAATCCCATGTGATCATCATTAGCCAATTGGGCTGCTCCATTTTTTCCTATAGCTAGATAAGCAATAAAAGGTGGGGGAGGGCACAGGAGAGGATATCTCCGTTTCTTAGTTCTACATACAGTTCTCGCCCAGCATGGGCAATCCTCTCTCTCATCTACAGTTGCTGAGATCATCTCACCCAAACAGCCAAGACTAACTGTAGACGAATATAAACTTGATTTCTGAAATATCTTGCGGGGGGCCGAGGAGACAATTTTCCCCAAACAGTGCAGGTTGTTGCAAAATCTACAGGAACTTTTTACCCATGACTTTTCACCACTTCTCAAAAGAGAAAGTAGGAGAGGACTTTCCCTTAGAAATTTGCCTAGGAAAAAGTATCCGCACAGATTGCAACCTGCTTATTTTTTGCAGGTACTTTTCCTGGCGAACACACATGTGATGGCTTCCCCCCAGGCTACTTACTTTTCCCATTTGTGAAAGTTGATCCCCACATCTACTGGGGGTGGGGAGGGATGGGCAACATTCAGACAGCAAATTTAGCTGCGTAAATTAGCCCTGTACTCACGGTAACTGAAAAAATCACCTCCCTAATAAAAACAAGAAACAAAGAACAGCAAGGGATTCAAATTTGCTTCTGTAATAACATTCCAATAATGACTGGAGGGTCAATTTTGAACAGGCGATAATTGTTATATATGAATCCAAAATAGAGTATAGCAACCAACGGTATTCATTCGGAGTTTTTGGTGGAATACAGTCAGTGTGGATTTGCCGGGGGAAGTCTTGTCTCACGGATCTGCTTCATTTTTTTGAGGAGGTTAATAAACATGTGGATAAAGGTGAACCGGTAGATGTAGTGTATTTGGATTTTCAGAAGGCGTTTGGCAAAGTTCCTCATGAGAGGCTTCTAAGAAAACTAAAAAGACATGGGATAGGAGGCGATGTCCTTTCGTGGATTACAAACTGGTTAAAAGACAGGAAACAGAAAGTAGGATTAAATGGTCAGTTTTCTCAGTGGAAAAGGGTAAACAGTGGAGTGCCTCATGGATCTGTACTTGGACCTGTGCTTTTCAATGTATTTGTAAATGATCTGGAAGGGAATGCGACAGGTGAGGTTGTCAGATTTGCGGATGATGCAAAATTGTTCAGAGTAGTTAAATCACAAGCGGATTGTGATAAATTGCAGGAGGACCTTGCAAGACTGGAAGATTGGGCATCCAAATGGCAGATGAGGTTTGGTGTGGGCAGGTTCAGGGTGTTGCATATAGGGAAAAATAACCCTAGCTGTAGTTACACGATGTTACGTTCCATATTAGGAGCTACCACCCAGGAAAATGATCTAGGCATCATAGTGGATAACACATTGAAATCGTCGGCTCAGTGTGCTGCAGCAGTCAAAAAAGCAAACAGAATGTTAGGAATTATTAGGAAGGGAATGGTTAATAAAATGGAAAATGTCATAATGCCTCTGTATCGCTCCATGGTAAGACCGCACCTTGAATACTGTGTACAATTCTGGTCGCCGCATCTCAAAAAATATATAATTGCAATGGAGAAGGTACAGAGAAGGGCGACCAAAATGATAAAGGGGATGGAACAGCTCCCCTATGAGGAAAGACTAAAGAGGTTAGGACTTTTCAGCTTGGAGAAGAGACGGCTGAGGGGGGGATATGATAGAGGTCTTTAAGATCATGAGAGGTCTTGAGCGAGTAGATGTGAATCAGTTATTTACACTTTCGAATAATAGAAGGAGTAGGGGGCATTCCATGAAGTTAGCAAGTAGCACATTTAAGACTAATCGGAGAAAATTGTTTTTCACTCAACGCACAATAAAGCTCTGGAATTTGTTGCCAGAGGATGTGGTTAGTGCAGTTAGTGTAGCTGGGTTCAAAAAAGGTTTGGATAAGTTCTTGGAGGAGAAGTCCATTACCTGCTATTAATCAAGTTTACCTAGGGAATAACCACTTCTATAATTTCATCAGTAGCATGGGATCTACTTGGAGTTTGGGTACTTGCCAGGTTCTTGTGGCCTGGTTTGGCCTCTGTTGGAAACAGGATGCAGGGCTTGATGGACCCTTGGTCTGACCCAGCATGGCAATTTCTTATGTTCTTATGTTATTTCCCATAAAGAGGGGGGAAGTAGGCAGGGTTGTCCCTTGTCCCCATTATTATTCTTGCTCTACTTAGAACCATTGTGATACATTAATATATCTCAGAAGATAAGAGGGATACAATTGGGCATACCAGAGTTTAAATATGTGGCATTACCAGATGATATACTAGTATTCCTGTTGTGAACCTGCCTGCGCTCCACCTTCGCGGCCAGTCAGGCCGCTGACGCCATTTCCAGCTGCTCTCTTCCCGTGGCAGTCCGGTGGACGCGGCGTCTCCTGCCCTGCCGGGAACCTCGCGGCCGATGCCGCTCCTGCTCTTCGACGCTTCCTCTGGGGCCCTCGGACGGCAGGGAGCCGTCCTCGCCAATGCCGGGGTCCTTTCCCGGCAGGAAGGCCGTCCCTGCCGGTGCCTGCAGCCTGCCAGCACTTCTCCTGACCTTCTTTGCAACATGGAGCCGCTCCTGCAGCCTGCCTTCCCTCCAGCTTCACGGCAGGGCTGCTTCCGTTGCCTGTCTCGCTTGCCGGGCCTTCCACATGGCTGGGAGGACGCCACCAATGATCCTGCTCTTCTCTTCCAGATCTCCTAAGGCGCGGGCACGCGCCTCTCTTCTCCCTTTCAAGGGCCAGACAGGTGTGGCCCCCCTGCTAGCTCCTCCCTGGGCGTAGTCCCCTTCAGCCCTACAAAAGAGTCCATTTCAGCTTTGCCTTTGCAAGGAGTTACATGCTCCTGGATGTTCCTGTCCTTCGCTACAGGAGTCCTCGCTGTTCCATCACTTCTTCAAGGTCCTGTGTTACTTGTTCTTCATGGGAGCTCCTCGTCTTGTCCTGATGTCCATGTTCCAGTCCAGATGTCCGTCTGCTGTTCCTGATGTCCACGGTCAGTCTTGTTGTCTGTCTTCCAGTTCCTGAAATCTGTGTTCCAGTCCAGATATCTGTCTCCTGTTCCTGATGTCCGTGATCCAGTCGAGATGTCCTGAACCCCTGGTTGCTCATCGCCACCTTTCCTGGTGCGCCACGTCGTGGTCCGCAACCAGCCCCCATGGGCGGGCTGTGTAGGGCGCCTTATGGTACTTTGTCTCCCTCACTTCTGCAGCACAAGCCTCCAGTTGAGTCCTTGTCCTTGGTCTACGGAGTCCCTTGTGCTTGCTCCGTCCATGCCAAAGACTCTGCCAGAACCTGTGCCGTTCCAGCGTGGTCCATGACCAGCCACTGGTGGCTGTGTAGGGAGCACCCCGGTGCAGGCCTCTACAGCTTCTGAGACATGTTCCTTTCATTACTCCACATCTCATTTAGAGGCTACTTCGAGTCCAGCGTGGTCCGCGACCAGTCCCACAGGTGGGCTGTGTAGGGCGCGCTGCATCGCAGTCTCAACCCAGTACTTTGCTTGAGTCTTCTGAATACCTTGTTATGCTCAGGCTTGTGAACCCTTGGGCTGACGGGAGGATGGTATACCTTAGCGGAAGATCCGTAGGCTCTCCCGTCGGGAGACAAGGCAGGAACAGAAGATGTGACCAGCTGACCCTCGGCACTGTAGGCAGGAGTGACTGAAGGTGGACCAAAAGTCGTGACATCGAGGAACGGAGGTGTGTCTTCACCACTGGAGATCTGCGGTCCCCCCAGGAGCTCATAGGGACCCGGACTGCTAGGACTTAGGTGGGCCCTTGGAGACGATGGTCAGAAGAGGTCGAGGAACAGACATACGGTGCAAGGGCTGACTGGAGCTTCACCCCTGGAAGACCGCGGTCCCCCCGGGAGGAGCCCATAGGGATCCAGGCCACTGGGACTTAGGTGGGCCCTTGGAGACGATGGTCAGAAGAGGTCCAGGGTCAAGTGCCAGAGGGTCGTCGCTTACCAGTCCGAGGTCACACACCAGAGAATCACCGCTTGCCGATCCGAAGTCAATACCAGGAATCACCGCTAGCCGATCCGAAGTCAATACCAGGAATCAAGAAGGAACTGGAACAAGGAGTCAAGATGCTGGAACTCACCGAAGCAAGCAGACTCAAACAACACTCACAGGAGACGTTGCCAAGTCGAGGAATGAGCAGAGGAAGCCTCCTTTTATACTTCCTCTGCTCTGGCTCATAAGGAAAAGCTGTAGGGGATTAAAGGGATCAGGTCCTTTAATTCTAATGAGGAGGCGTGGCCTCACGCCTAAGATGGCGGCAGCCATCTTGGATTTCCTCCGTGGAGAAAAGGCTGCAGGGACGGTGTGGGGGCAGAGCAGGGACGGCTCTTCACCCGGCGGTCAGACCGAGGGCCCACGCCGGGGCAACGGGCAGCCAGTCAGGAGTTTCCCCCGAAGCTGCCGCGGCGGGTCGCCACCACGGACGAGTTAGGGGACCGCGGTCGTGGCCTCCCACTGCCGCGGAACACAACACCTTGAACCTTGCTTGACTCTTCTGAATACTTTGAACCTTGCTTGACTCTTCTGATTACCTAGAAACTTTATCCAAGTACCTTGTTTCCGAGTCTTCGTCTGTGCATCCAAGTACCTTGTTCCTGAGTCTTTGTCTGAACCGCCATGTTCCGGTCTTCGCTGCCCTGGCCTCATCCGACCTGCCGCTTCTTGCCATTACCCAGCGGCAGGTCCGTAAGAGC